>NC_135854.1:1542500-2170833 GCF_029677425.1 Wolffia australiana | reverse complement strand
CTATGTCAAGACGAGGAAGAGGAAGATATTGAAGTCCTCCAACTAAACTTCTATAAGTTGTCTCATCTAAATCAGGAGTGGATGATATAGAAGATTGACTTAAAGGACATGGAGTGGGTAGTGGTTTGCTGTTTTCCAGGTTGGCTCGTTGACACAAAGATAGGATGTATTTGGACTGTGACAAAAGACATCCATTTGTAAGTTTAACAAGCTCAATGCCAAGAAAGTAGTGTGCAGGTCCAAGATCTTTAACAGCAAATTGTATTTATATATAATTTGGATATTGAGAATCTTTAAAACCCTGTGGTTGTTCCATGTAAATAACCTCTGAAAGATCACCATGTAAAAAGACATTAGATATATCTAGCTGATGGATTATCTAGTGATTACTAATTGCAATTGAAAGAAGCATCCAAATAGTACTATGTTTGACAACAGGACTAAAATTTTTGAAGTAATCAAAACCCTCTTGTTGACTGTATCCTTTTGCTATGAGATGAGCTTTATAACGATTAAATTCTCGTGAGCATTTATACTTAAGTTTGTAAATCCATTTACAACCGATAACATGAAAATTGGGATTTCGAGGAACTAAAATCCAAGTATCATTTTCAATAAGAGTTTTATATTCAGACTCCATTGCTTTCATCCAGTTTGGATTTTTTGATGCAGTTGAAAAAGATGCGGGTTCAATAACAGTTGTAACACCAGTACTTAGACATTGAGGAATTGGGTATTTGATAAACGCAGATTTCTCAGGAAGAAGAGTAGGAGAAGGGGAATGAAGCATCAACTGTAAACATTTTTTATCTTGAGAGTAAATGTCTTCTAGAGATTTTATTTTCAGAGAAATTCCAGTTTCTGGAGTACTATCAAATGTTCTAACTGGATCTTCCTCTAAATCTTGTTTTTGTAATGTAGATGACAATTCAAAAGGAATTGATTTGGAACTAAGTACATAAACCGATGATTTTTGATTTGGAGAAATGATAGGTGTAGATGGGGGTGGAGAGTTGAAGATAGGCGTAGATGGGGAAGTACCAAGTATAGAACTAGTTTCTTGGGAAGAAGTTGAAGTATCCAAATTATTGGAATTAGAAGTAAGATGATTGAAACTAGAACAATCATATATAGGTGGATGATGTCCTAGAATACCAGGCATTGAAGAATTTATTTTAGAATCTAAGAAAGGAAAAACATTCTCACAAAAAATACATGTCGAGATATAAAAAAATTACATGTGTGGAGTGATAGACATCTGTATCCAATATGATATGCACTGTACCCCATGAACATGCATTTTTCTGATCTGTCATCTAATTTGTGTTTCGAATATGGTCTCAAATATGGAAAACATAAACATTCAAAAGTTCTTAACCATGAATAGTTAGGAGTACTTCCAAAAAGTACTTCAAAAGGAGATATATGCTTTAAAATAGGAGTAGTCATTCTGTTGATAAGAACTGCTGCTGTAGAGACAGCTTCATCCCAGAATTTTTGGGGCATTTTTTCTTGATGAAGCAAAGTCAATGCTGTTTCTACTAAGTGCCTATGCTTTCTTTCCACAGTACCATTCTTTTCAGGAGTGTGCAGACAAGATATTCTATGAATAATATCTTGCTGTTTAAAATATGTGTGAAAAGCTATAAACTATCCACACCATCTGATCGGAAAATTTTAATTCTGCTAGAGAATTGATTTTGCACTCGTTTTTGAAATTCCATAAAGCTAGATGCAACATCAGATTTCTTTTTAAGTGGAAACAACCATGTGTATTTACTAAAGTCGTCAATAAACACAACATAATAATGAAAACCAGAGTGAGACTGTATCGAGAAGGACCCCATAAGTAAGAATGTATAACTTCAAAAGGTCTTTGAGAACAGTGATTGGTAGAACTAAATGGTAATTTATGAGATTTGCTAATACAACATGACTCACACATATAATGTGTTTGACGATGTGAAAGAGGAAGTCTGAAGTTCTTTATTGTATGTTATAAAATACAAAAACGAGGATGTCCCAATCTTGCATGCCAGACATCTGAAGAAGCTTTCTCCCCAAGATAAGCTTGAGGTCTGATGTCTTTTGTAGAATCGATGCAATATAGACCATCCTTAATTGTTCCTCGATGAAGAATCCTGTTTGTTTTCTTATCCTTCACAAGACAATATGAAGAGTGAAATTCAACATATACATCATTATCTAATGTTAATTTTCGGATGGACGATAAATTTTTGGAGATATCAAGAACATGAAGAATATCTTCTAAATAAAGATTTTTATCATGAGTGACAATTTTAGAAGACCTAATTGAAAGAATGTGCAAACCTGAGCCGTAACCTATCTGAAGTTGATCAGTTCCAAGATATCTTGTGGGCGGCTGCAGTGCATTTTTGTTTGATGTAACATGGTGTGTAGCTCCACTGTCTGGATACCATGTTTCATTCGTATGTACTTCATTTGCATTGACTAGATAAGCTTTAGGTTGATGAGATGCTTAAGTTGTTCCTTGCTGTCTTTGTTGTTCTGAGCCTCTCCATGACAAGGTATTTTTATTGTAGAATTCACTGCACTCCCTTGCTCTATGGCCAAATTGAAAACAAATATGACATCTTGGCTGAAATCTGTTACTCCTTCCTCTTCCTCTTCCACGCTTTTGATTGTAATTTCTGTTGTAGTATCCCTCTCTGCGTGGATGAGAATAGGCTTGTGCATGTCGTAGTTGTGTATGATTTGCAGATGGATAGAGCACATCTATAGTATTTTCTTGCGGATATGCCAGATAAGCATCATGTGCCTTCAGATTTATGATAATATCATCAAGTTTCATGTTGTTGATGTTAGCATTTATGCTAACAACAAACTGTGAATACTCTGTTCCCAAACCTCTTAAAAAAGTGAAGATCATGGTAGGCTCACTAATTGTTTGATTTGCAATTTCGAAGGATTCTACTACTGATCTGAAGTATGTTATATACTCATCAATCGTCAATGTAACTTTTTTCATTGTATGAAATTGCCGATGTAACTCCATGATTCTTGCTTGACTTCGATTTGAAAATATACTTTTAAGCTTCTCCCATGTTCCTTTGAAGATTTAGCTTTTCTAATGCATGGTATGACGGTTTCAGATAACGTTGAATGTAAGAATCCAAGTACTTGTTGATCTGACTTCCACCAAGTCTTGAACATTGGATTTTCAGTAATGTTACCATCGGAATCTGCAATAGAGATAGGTGGAGAAGGTGACTCAATAAATTTTACTAAATCATACCCGTTTAAGATGGGCAATATAGAGCTCTTCCATGCTTGAAACTTTTCATTCGCCAGCTTGATTGATACTGGTATTCCTGGAGGAAGAAGAGCTGGCCTTTGTCCTGTTGCTGTTACTGTTCCAAAGTTAGTGGCATTCATGGTTGAGCTAGCTTGGATTCCAAACTCTCTGACACCTTCTATTGCTTTAAGTCGTCAAAGATGATCGTCAACTTTAAGTTTGTCTTCCAGCACAGTTTCCTACTGTGTTCGCTAGAGTAGATGCAAACCGTGCAATGGGAGAACAAGAACGACGTATGCACGGATTGTTTGATAGTTTGCTCTGTTGTCGGATGCAAATTGAAGGTCGGTAGTTTGCTCCTCATCAATTTTTCAACACTCACCCATAGTCGAGGAGTCGTCATGGCCCTGAGTGGACAGAGCGATTGATCCAGTCACCGATCGGTGGAACGGGACTCTCGTTCTCGGATGCACGGGCAATTAACATGTGATTCCTCCGCAGTGGATTGTCGAGGCAGATGTTCCGCCGAGAGCTGCAATTTGCAATTCGCAAGGCGGAAAGGAAAGCTACAATTTGTCGTGGATTGCCGAGGCTACAAATCGCGCAATATCTCCAACGGCCGATAAGAGATAGAACAACGACAGTCTCAGAGTGCCAGTAATCAGTTGGCAGAATCAACGGAAGAAGCCTGTCAGGTGAATCAACGATATCTATCAGACGTGGCAATGAGATGGAAGATCTCTGCAAAGTTCTTTATGCTTCCTTCTTCCTCTCGTCGTTGCTTTGACGATTTTGCGGAGGAAGACGAGGAATCAGCGATAACTAAAATCTTGAAAAGAAACTCCTTCAGATCGTTATGGCTCTGATACCATATTAAGATCACTCAAGAGGATGGGACGTGAATGTTGATGAAGATGAAGAAGTAGAAGAATGAGAAATAGATGAGAAGGAGAGGAGCAACGCCAGGAGTAGTTGATAGAGATCATTTTATTCCCCTTGAAATCTTAATACAAGTGAGTTAGTATTTATAGCTAATATTGATAACGGTTAGTATGGGGAAGTTACAAATCGAGTTGTAACTTCCCTTTTAGATTTAATTTTGTCCAGTCATTTGTTTTGAACATTTCTTGTCTATCTTGAATCCTATCGAGATGTAATCCAAGCCATATATGTTTTCCTATATTTAATCCTATGCATCTACTTCTCATAACGAGTATTAGATATCATGTTTTTACTAAACTACAGTTATTTAAAAATCCCTATTTGTCGATGATGTTTCTTTCTGAACTGGCAATTGTTGAATCCTCTTTAAACAGAACAATGGAATTTTCTGGACACGATCAGAGAAGGAAAATAAGATTTAGTGGCATTGTATATAACCAGAACAGTGAGATTAAGTTGTTTTAAAATAAACCCAGACCAGTGCCAATTTCTTGCCTCTTATTGCCAAAACACTAGGATTTTGATGCCGAACAACGTCGGGAAGTCGTCTGGTCATCACCGAGTATGATGACTCAGTGCCAATGCCAATTGGTGGTATCTGACTACGGCGGCGGCATTGTCTGTCAATGACTCCTGACGGTGGAGAACTATGGCGAAGATGCGATAGCCTGTGGTATGTGCAAAGCCGACTAACTGTGGATGTCGGGGAATCGACGGAGTCACTAGGGGATGATAGGTTTTGTGTCTCAAACATTGTCTAGGGGGGTCGAGGACCTTACAGCGCCAAATGGAGCAACTCCGCTAGGCTGTACTCTCACAGGACGGGCAAACCTGACTCGTACCAAAAGGTAAGACGCTCTAATAATCCTGCGTTGTTCGCTCCACTTGTCTCTCTCACCTACGTCTAACCCAAGCGCAGAAGAGGCAATATGAAAATGCACTGAAGGAAATAAGAGACAGCGGCAAGATAGACGTACCTCGTCAATTACTGCTGGTCGAAGATCTCGACTTCGTGCGTTCGCCTGGGCGCGGCAATGTCGGAGATGGGGATACTGGAGCGCAGAGGGAGGGCACCCAGTGGGCAAGAAGAAGGCTCAATCGGGTGCACGGCGAGGCGACGACGACAAGCACAAGTACATCCGGTGGCCTGGGTAGACAACAACCGGGCCAGAAGAACACGACGGTGTTGTTCGATCGATAAGGGCGGCTCACAATCGTGTGGCAGATGTGAAGGAGAGGGACCCTCAGGCGCGACAGCACAGCGGGGGCACGGCGCGGTGCCGTTAGCTGCCACGCAAACAGTGGCGAGCGCGAGGGGGCCCGGTCGCTAGAGGCTCCATGGCTCCAGGCGCGACACGGTGCATCCACGCATGAGCGGCGTAAACGGTGGCGGCGGACGGCTCCAGGGCAATCGTGCGCACGATTGGACGGGAGTGGTGGCAGCTGGTGGCTCCGCGGCGGTCGCACGCAGAGCGCGAGCGGGCGGGCGTGGTGGCGGCTGGCAGTGCGGAAGCGAGCGGCGGTGGCACGCGAGCAGACGCGCGCGGTGGTGGCGGCCGACGGCGTAGGTCTCCTCTCCTGCCTCGCCTTCCTCTTCCCCTTCCTCCTCCCTCTTCCTTCTTCCTTCTTCCTTCTTCTTCCTTCTCCCTGCTTGGATCGTGACCCTTCTACTTCCAACGATTCTTACTAAAACAAAGACAAGTCAAAACCGGTGGCCTGGGTAGACAACAACAGCCCACCCTTTCCCTTTTATAGGGGTGATGTGGATGGGGCCTTAACAAGCTAACAAAATAGAGATAGAGAGGGGGTGCTTCTGGGCCTATTAGTAGGTGGAAAGTAAAATCCTTATAAGTGGAATTTCCCCTCGCTACAACGAGTAATACGAGAGATAAAAGGGAAATATGAGAGATAATCCCGATCGTGGAAAATGCAAGAAACTCGGATAAAAGTTTGCAGGAAAATGGCGAAAGAAAAAGATGATGGTGTGTCGTTACTCGGGATATTTGAATCTGGCTGTACGCGTCGTCGCCTTGTCTTGCCAGACGGGCTGGATGCAAGTCGACGGCAATGTCGATGATGGTGCTGACATCTCCCAAGATGATCCTGGGGCATCGAGTTGTGTTGCGCCATCAGATTTGCTTACCAGTAAGTGGCAGAACATTGGGATTTGAATGCCACTTTTAGAGCAGAACACTAGGAGCTTGTGGCATGATCAACACGATAACAGCAAGATATACTTGCCTCAAAAAATTCAAAACATTGCATTGTGGTAGCGTCTTTACTACAAAAAACACCATAGTTTTATTGCCCCGTTAGAGGAAGAACAACATTATTTGGTGGCCTCTTCAAAAGCACAACACAGACATCAGGTTGTTTCAAAATAAATGCAGAACAGTGCCATTTAGTGGCCTTTTGAATGTCCAAACAATACAAATTCGCTGCTCTTTTAGAGGCACAACACTAGGATTTGCTTGAAACGATGATAGTAGTACAGAACCCTGGAATTTGTTGGCCATGGTGAGAGCATAAAACTGGTGTTTGGGGCCTTGTATTCAAACAGAACATTGAGAGTGACTTGTTTTCAAAATAAAATACAGAACAGTGCCATTTAGTGGCCTTTTGAATGTCCAAACGATACAAATTTGCTGCTCTTTTAGAGGCACAACACTAGGATTTGCTTGAAACGATGATAGTATCACAGACCCCTGGAATTTTTTGGCCATGGTGAGAGCATAAAACTGGTGTTTGGGGCCTTGGATCCAAACAGAACATTGAGAGTGACTTGTTTTCAAAATAAATGCAGACCGGTGACAGTTGACTGCAATTCTGCTGCTTTATTTGAGGCAGAACAACAGAATTTGGTGGCCTCGTCAAGAGCACTAAACTGAGAGCAGGTTGCTTTAAAAATTTTAGAAAGTGCCATTTGGTGGCCTTTTTAATGCCGAAATAATGCAATTTTGCTGCCCTATTAGACTTAGAACAACAAGATTTGGTGGCCTCATAAAGAGAAGAACACAGAGATCAGGTTGTTTCAAACAAATGCAGAACAGTGCAATTTGCTGGCCTTTTGAATGCCCAATTAATACAATTTTGCTGCTCGTTTAGAGGGAGAACACTAGGATTTTCTTGTCACCATGATAGCAAAACAGAACACTAGGATTTTCTGGCCACCATCAGAGGAGACAGTGGGATTTAGTGGCCATGTATCCAAACAGATCACTAAGATTGAGTTGTTTTAAAATAAATCCAGACCACTGGTAGTTGGTTGCATCTTATGGCCAAAATGTAGGGATTTGCTATCTTGTTAAAAGCAAAACACTCGGATTTGAATGCAACTTTTCGAGCAGAACAATGGGATCTGGGGCATGATCAACACGAGAACATCGAGATCATATGATTCTATAAAATTCAAAAGGGTGTGATTTGATTGCATCTTAACTGCCAAAACACTGCAATTGTGATGCCATGTTAGAAGTAGAACAAAAGGGTTTGGTGACGTAGCCACAATACAATTTTTCTGACCTATAAGAAGTAGAACAACATGATTTGGTGGCCTTGCAAGGAGTAGAACACAGAGATCAGGTTGTTTCACAAAAAACAGAATAGTGTGATTTGGTGGCCTTTTAAATGACTAAACAATACAATTTTGTGGCCCTTTTAGAGGCAAAACACGAGGATTTGCTTGCCAGGATGGTAGTTGACTAGATCACTGGGATTTTCTGGCCAGGATGAGAGCACAACACTGGGATTCAGTTGCCTTGTATCCAATCATAACACTAAGATTGAGTTGTTTTAAAGTAAATGCAGAGCAGTGACAGTTGGTTGCCTCTTACTACCAAAAAACAAGCTTTTGGTTGCCGCTTTAAGAGCACGAGAACACTAGCAGTTGGTTGCCTCATACTGGGATATGGTGGCATGAAGGACACGAGAACATTGAGATCCATTTGATGGCCTTTTGAATACCCAAAAAATGAAATTTTGCATCCATTTTAGGGGCATAACACTGAGATTTCATTGTCACAATGATAGTAGAATAGAACACTAGGATTTTATGGCCACAATGAGAGCAGAACACTGGGATTTGGTGGCCTTGTAACCAAACAGGACACTAAGAGTGGGATGTTTAAACATAAATGCACACCAGTAGTAGTTGGTTGCCTTTTACTACCAAAACATTACAATTTTGGTGCCCTATTAGAGGTAGAACAACAGGATTTGATGGCCTCATGAAGCGCACGGCACTAAGATCAGGTTGCTTCAACATAAAATGCAGAACAATGCGATTTGGTGGCCTTTTGGATGCCCAAACAATGCATTTTTCTGCCCAGTAAGACTAATAACAATATGATTTGGTGGCTGTGTCAAAAGCAAAACATGGAGATCAGGTTGTTTCAAGAGAAAATACAGCCAGGTGCCAATTGGTGGCCTTTTAAACTCCCAAACAATGCAAATTTTCTTTCCTTTCATAAGCAAACCCAGGATTTGCTTTCCATGATGATAACAGAATAGGACACTGGGATTTACTGGCTACAATCAGAGGAGAACACTGGGATTTGGTGGTCTTGTAACCATACAAATATCTGAGATTGAGATGTTTTACAAAAAATGCAGACCGGTAGAAGTTGGTTGCCTCTTAGTGCCAAAACACTAGGATTTGCTTCCTTAAGAGAGGTAGAACACTAGGATTTGAATGTGATGGTGCACACCATTGGAGATCATCGACGACGTCGTCCGTGCTGCCGGCCACCATCATCAAAATCCGGGTGAAAGATGCACGTTACCGCCTTTTGTTTTCATCGTTCTTTTCTCGTGTTTTTGTGTTTTCCTGATTTGTCATTGTGTTTTCGTCGCACAGCGATGCGTCCCAAACTCGTGTTTTCATCGTCGTGAAAGGGCCTTCCCCTTCCCCTTTCTTTCCTTTATTTTATTCCTCCCCCCCCCCCTTCTTTGTCTAATGGGGGGCCATTCTATAAGGGCCCCCAAAGGACCCTCTTTTCTTTTGACCCATTAAGGGGGGTGGCCCTTGACTTCTTCCCCCTTTATAAGGGAAGAGAGGGGCAACCCCCCCCCCCCGACCAGAAGAAGAGAAAGAAAGTATTGTTTGTTCGTTCGACTGGTCTCCCTCCCTCGATTAGAGAACAAGAGAGAGGGAGGAGGAAGAGGGAACAGATAGAAGAAGAAGGGAAATTGGACCCCAGCCAGGTCCAACGATGGTGATAAAATCCCCTTGACTGATCAGATGGACGATCGACCGGGATTCACTGGTGAATTGACCATGCTGGTCAGTGCGGACAGGGTGCTTTACGACGGAAAATTATTGACCTAGCCTACCAGTTTTGGAAAATTATTGCTGAAGAACTGTAACTGAAGAACGGTTGGTGATCCCCTGCTGAACAGACGGGACTCCTGATGGCCGCTCTTCCCCAAAGTAGTGGTATCACTCTTCTGGTCTGCATTATGCAGCGCTGAACGCCGACTCTCCACATTCGGTCCGTGGCTTCCCCCTCCCAGGCTAACCTGATATCCATTGCACGCCAACTGTTCGACAGGCGAACTTTCTAACAAGATGCCCTCTGCGATCCTCAACGCTCGTCTCAAACTGCTTGTGTAGCAGTGTCAGAGGCCATTGCTCCCGTCATCAAACTGAAGATGTACGTGTTCTCCATTCCCTAAGGGCGCGATCGGATCAGAAACACGCTTGAGCGGGGTCTCAGCAGCTCCCGTATTCCCTCCTCCAACCTTTATATAGAGCTCCAGCACCAACTTTGCTCATCGAGCTGCCGTGCCGTACCGGTATTTGTCAGCATCAGAAACATATTTGTCTGTACCGGTAAGACACTCACAATTTGTAGTTATCTACTCCGGCATCCCTCCGCTCCACCCGCTCCGAATTGCCGCCGACGAAGACGAAGTCCTGCACTGTAAGCCACCGTCGATGAGGTACGTTGTCCTCTCCCGTCACTCGTTTAAATTATTCTATTGCAGTATACTTTCGTCTCGATTCCACCGCGCTCGGGATAGGTAGGTGAGAGAGGATCAAACGAGAGATAACTACGAATTGTGAGTGTCTTACCGGTACGGACAAATATGTCCGTTACGTGCGACCCCTACGGATTGATTCCATTCGGTCGTAGACGTCCTCGTTGCTCCGACGAGGTTTGAGAGGCTACTGTTGCCGTCACCCGGCGACTCCCGTCCAAGATTGGAGCTCGGCGCCTCCCTCGAGTCGGAGCCTGCTCGTAAAACACGTCGGGCACTCCGCATCACATAGTTACATACCCGTTAGGGTAACCGTCGGATGATGACACCGCCATAACCCGATACTTTATCCCTTATCGATACCAAGCCATCATACCCGGTGTCGACCAGATGACGTCCTAGACGACGTCTGACATCAGAGTGCCACTTTTATAGCAAAACACAGGGATCTGGTGGCATGATCAACAGCAGAACATTGAGATCTACTTGCCTCTATAAAATTCAAAATGATGTGATTTGGTAGCGTCTTAAGTGCCAAACACATTGCACTTTTGTTGCTTTATTAGAAGAAGAGTAACAGGACTTTGTAGCATCATCAACAATATAGCCTCGTTAGGTTGCTTCAAATAAAATGCAGACGGGTGTGATTTGGTAGCCCTTTAAATGCCCAAATATTGCAACTTGCTACCATGTTAAAAGCACAACAATAGGATTTGGTGCCCTTGTTAAGAGGACAACAGAAAGATCAGGTTGTTTTAAAATAAAATACAGAACGTTGCAATTTGGTGGCCTTTTGAATGCCCAAACAATAAACTTTTGCTGCCCTCTTAGAGGAAGAACACTCGGATTTGCTTGCAACGATGGTAGAAGAACACAACACTGGGATATGCTGGCCACAATGAGAGCAGAACACTGGGATTTTGTGGCCTTGTAACCAAACAGAACAATGAGGGTAAATTGTTTAAAAAAATATGCAAACCTGGTTGCCTCTAAGTCTCATTACTCTGGGATTTGCTTCCCTTTTAGAGGCAGAACACTGGGATTTGAATGCCTGTTTTAGAGAAAAACACCGGGATCTGGAGGGAGGATGAACACGAGAACAGCGAGATCTATTTGCCTCTATAAAATTCAAAGCATCTTAACTGCCAAAAACACTGCCATTTTTGTGTCGTGTTAGAGGCACAAGAATGGGATTTGGTGGCCTCGTAAAGAGCACAACATAGATATCAGGTTACTTCAAAAGCAAC
The DNA here is from genome assembly GCF_029677425.1 of Wolffia australiana. Classification (NCBI taxonomy): domain Eukaryota; kingdom Viridiplantae; phylum Streptophyta; class Magnoliopsida; order Alismatales; family Araceae; genus Wolffia; species Wolffia australiana. Next base: position 2,159,388 of record NC_135854.1, on the reverse strand, counting down.
ATAGACATGATTTGGTGCCCTTCTCAAGAGCAGAACAAGTGATCAGGTTGTTTCAAAAGAAAATTCAGAACGATGCGATTTGGTAGCCTCTTGAATGCCAAAACACTGTAATTTTGTTGCCTAATTAGACGCAAAACACTTGAATTTGCTTGCCTTGTCGAGAGCAGAACACTCGGATTTGGTGGCCTCTTCAAAAACCATCTAAGAAATCTAGTTGATTTGAAAAAAATGCAGGGCTGCGGCAGTTGGTTACCTCTTGGCTGCCAAAACACTCGGATTTGCTTCATTTTTAGTGGTTGAGCTAGGATTTCGATGCCACTACAAAAGCAAAACACTCGGATTAGGCAACAAAACACTCGGATTTGTTTCAAAAGAAAATTCAGAACGGTACGATTTGGTAGCCTCTTGAATGCCAAAACACTGTAATTTTGTTGCCTAATTAGATGCAAAACACTTGGATTTGCTTGCCTTGTTGAGAGCAGAACACTCGGATTTGGTGGCCTCTTCAAGAACCATCCAAGAGATCTAGTTGTTTTGAAAACGATGCAGGGCTGTGGCAGTTGGTTACCTCTTGACTGCCAAAACACTCGAATTTGCTTCATTTTTAGTGGCTGAGCTAGGATTTCAATGCCACTTCAAAAGCAGAACACTGGGATCCGATGGTCTGATCAATAGAACAGTGAATCCAGTTGCCTCTAAACAAATCCAAAACAGTGAGATTTTTAGCATCTTGACTGCCAAATCACGGCCTTGTCAAGAGAAGAACACTGAGATCAGGTTGTTTCATAAAATGCAGAACGTTGTGTTTTGGTAACCTCTTGAATGCCAATACACTACAACTTCGTTGCTCTATGAGATGCAGAACACACGGATTTGATTGCCTTGTGTGAGAACACTGGAATTTAATGGCCTTGTCAAGAGCACAACCAAGAGATCCGGTTTTTTTAAAAAACAATACAGAGCGGTGGTAGTTGGTTGCCTCTTGACTGCCAAAACACTGGGATTTTCTTCCCCCTTAGGGGAAATCACTAGGATTTGGTGCCACTTTAAGAACAAAACACAGGGATCTGGTGGCCTAATCAGAGATCAATGAGATCAGTTGCCTCTAAAAAAATACAAAACGGTTCAATTTTGGCAGCATCTTGAGTACCAAAACACTGCATATTTGCTACCTTGTTAGAGGCACAGTAAGAGTATTTGTTGGACTTGTCACGAGCAGAACACAGAGATGTCATTTTTTCATAAGAAAATGCAGAATGGTGCATTTTGGTAGCCTCATGAATGCCAAAATACTGCAACTTTAGTGCCCTGTTATATGCAGAGCACACAGATTTCGTGCCTTGTTAAGAGCATAACATTGGGATTTGTTGGCCTCGTCAAGAGCACAACCAAGAGATCTAGTTGTTTTGAAACAAATGCACTACGGTGGTAGTGGGTTTCCTCTTGACTCCACAAACACTAGGATTTTCTTTGTTGAAAGGTGCAGAACACTGGATTTGGTTGCCACTTAAAGAGTAGAACGGTAGAACCTGGCGGCCTGATCAACACGAGAACAGAACGATCCAGTTGCCTTGAAAAAGTTCAAAATGGTGCAATTTGGTAACATCTTGACTACCATAACATTGCAATTTTGCTGCCCTTTTAGAGGCAAAACAACACCATTTCATGGTCTTGTCAATAGCAGAACAAGTAGATCAGGCTGTTTCAAAAGTAAAAGCAGAATGGTGCATTTGGGTAGCCTCTTGAATGCCAAAACACTATAATTTTGCTGTTATGCTAGATGCAGAACACTAAGATGTGGTGGCCTGAGCAGTACAAGAATAGCGAGATCCTATTGCCACTAAATAAATTCGAAATGGTGCAATTTGGTAGCGTCTTAACTGCCAAAACACTGCAATTTTTCTACCCTATTAGAGAAATAACCACAGGATTAAGTGGTCTTGTAAATATCAGAACACAGAGATCAGGTAGTTTCAAAAACTTTGGTCCCTCTAATGTCAAAAGTTTGCAATTTTGCAGCTATGTTAGACGCAAAACACTGGGAATTGTTTGCCTTGTTAAGAGCAGAACACTGGGATTAGGTGGCCTCATCAAGAGCACATCCAAGAGATCTAGTTGTTTCAAAAAAATATGCAGAGCTGTGGCACTTGAAACAGTACAATAAAGCAAAACAAAAGAAGACGACAAACGGGAACAAAAGTAGAAGTAGAAGATAAATTGGAACAAAAAAAAATACAAAATATATATTAAAAACTAGAAAAATTGTGAAAAGAAGAACAAGAAGAAAAAAGGAATAGCACATATAATAATATGATTCATCGTTAATTTACTTTTTGTATTTCATAATTTTCCTAACATATTCGGCATTTTTGCTTTAAAGGTTGCTATATTTATTGCTTGTTACTAGGTTTTAACACACAAACCATATATTTATCTAGATATTTCAAAGATATAATGAATGCAATCAAGTTGGATAAATTAAATAACATTAAGATAATTTGATAATTTCTACCGTGTTCTACAGTTAATTCAGGAGAGCACATTTCTAATGGTCAACTCTAACAGAAGATACTTAAAATCTTTGAGATATACAGTTCTTGGATCATTTTTATTGTTTAAAAGACATCTTCTGCCACCTGTTTCCGAATTTTATCCACACCGTACAAATATTATTATTAGATTTCTAATTCCATCTTTTTGACTTGTATTGAGATGAAGAGTATCGAACAGTTCAAGAAATTGGAAAGAAAAAAGGTTAACGAACTCAACAAAAAGTGGGTCACAATAAGATATTCGGGTATTCATGATTATTTGAAGAAAGACACATAATAACAATATATGTTAATCCAAATTGAGAAATAGGTGTTGAGATTTGGTTCCTGCTAAATCATGAAATTTATAAGGTTATCATAACAATTGGGGCTCTTTTTTGCGTTACTTCAGTGCCAGGAATCAAAGATAGATCAAACCACTTTCAAATAACAAATATTGTTCCTCTTCTTCCACATTCATTATCATTACAGCACTAACATATAATGTAATAAATTCTGCACAGTAGTTTATTCCAAGTTGACATTTTTGTCTCACTGGCACAATATTTTAAGTCTTCTGCACGCGATTTGCAGCAGCTTATTCTGTCGTTGGAAAGAAATTTACATGTGAAAAATACACCATTATGATATTTATCTTGTGTTTCCATCATAGAATATTTAAACTCATGTAACTTGAAAGGAATATTCCAAAAACTTTCAAAGGATATCTGCATTTCTATTGATACATATTAAGAGAGATTATGAAATATTCTATAGATTATTATTTCTTGGCATCTCGCACATAAGACCAGTAATATATAGGAACAGTGGCTTCAAGTTAAAAAGTCAAACAGACCAGTTATGTTTTCCATCATTGTTAATGTATCATGTTCACGCCCACCAAACTTTATTACTTCAAATGAATATGAAACACCAAGCTCTACACTGAAAAAAAATCTATAGTGCCAGAGTTCATCCAGCTCATAATCAGATCATGCTTTCAAAAATGATTTTGACAACTATGGTGATTTTACATCATATTGCAAGAGAAGTAATAACTAAACAAAATCAGTACTTATGCAGACACAACTGGTCCTTCTCTTTCCACCGGGCCAACTCCGCCATCAAAGCCAGGAGGGATAAACACAACATCATCCCATTTTGAAGTAGACCCTGTCTTCATGGCAGCAACTATATCTTCAAGAACAGAAACCTGGACAATACAAACATATGATAAAAACTTTGGCGCAAAAAAAAATCATGAGTTATCCAATGTAAAGAAAGCCCAAAATAAAATCAAAAAGGTAGAGGTTGATCTCTCTAAGGGATGACCTAAGTTATTTTCAGGTTAAGCAATAAAATACCCTTCTAGAGAGCCAATACATTCTTCTAAAGAACATATCACAGAAGACATGACGTCAATTAGACATGTGGGTAAACTTGCTCAAGTGGGAATCCTCTTGAGGCATCCTTAGTGCACAAACACTATAGGAACAGGACTTAAATCCACAAGCCATGTTCTACTTAAAGGAGCCTAAGTCCAGAATCCACAGAACTAGCTTCTTCAACCCTTGAGTCCACAAGGGGTTGTGCTTGAATCCACAAGCAGCTAAGCACTTTCTAAAAAGAGAACTCTAAAATGTGAAAAACAAGAGTTTCAACATATCAATAGACTTCAATAATAGTCTTTCAGGGTTCATGGGGGCCCTATATAGGCTACCACAAGTACAGGGAAATCCATAATGACTATACCTATGAGGGACAACTCAAGACATTGAGAAAAATAATTCTGCCAAGCTAAAACAGAGTATAAGCAGCATGACAGGCCTGAGCAGAGATATCCTGCAGATTTTGGAGCATGTGGAAGCAGTTAGAAGATATTTGTGTCGCTCAAAAAGATCTTGATGGGACAATACAGAAGATATGCAACTCTGACAAGTTAGAACAGAGATTCTGGCAGAGGAAGAATCAGTTAGAGGATTCTGTCAGAAGATCTTGTCAGAGAAACTCCTGTCAGAAGATTCTATTAAATCAAATCCTGTCAGAGGATCATGTTAGAGGATGTTCAAGGGCTCTAAGTAACTTTCTATATATCTTATCAGTTCTAGAAGAATCTCTTTCTTGGGCCACAAGTTGCTAATGGGCCTTAGAAAATGGGCTCCTAGACGACATCACCTTTGGGTTAAGTAGGGATGGAAAGGTGACAAGGTGCTATACATATCATACAAGAGAAGACACAGGAAGAAACAGATAGATGAGATCCTAATTAAGGAGGCAGTGAACAATAAGGGTCACAATGAGGATCAACCAATGGCTGACCCCCAGTCAACTGTATAAAAGTGATAGAAGGGTTTCATGTGGATGGCACATGATGACCTTACAATAAAAGGGCTCAATCAGGCCCATTAAGAAGAATAAGCAAATCAGGCCCACTACTGAATAAGGCATGAAGAATAAGTATATAAGGATAAAGGGGGGTCATTTGGAAATCCCCCTCCCCCCTCCCAAGAAGGGGAATCAAGAAGCAGTTGCAAGTCTGGCTCCCTTGGCTCCAGGTTAAATTCGACCTGGTGGAGTGGAGAGGCGGAGCGCCAAATCTTGAAGCTTCCATGGAGGTGGTTGTGTCAGGATCGCTACATTGCCGTTTCGGACCTGCATTGATTTACTCCTAAGCTGTAGAGGTGCGTTTTGTTTTTGATTGATACACTTTTGGGCAAATATTGTATCAAAAGGATAGGAGGATTGTCAGGAAGTGGTCGCGCGTGACTGACAGACCCTGAAAATCTTAGAAAAGGCGAAGTTAAGTTAGCAAATGAAGGTAGATTTTACCTGAATATCTCCCAGCCTTAAGGATGGATTTAACTTGTTTTGTTGTTGAGAGGCTTTGCAAAGGTATAGTTCTAGGTCTTCCTGGAAAGAGAAGTAGGTTCAGGATGAGGGCCAGATCAACAGAAATACACGAGGAACCGTCACCTTTCTGAAGAATAATGGACGATATTTCTTGTTCTTGCTCTTCAAGACCAAGCTCTTAGACTGAAAGGAGATAGATAGCACATGAATACAATGAGAAATTTATGGGAGATATCTCTGGGTCAGGCAATGGTTGTTGGAAAATTGATGAATATTATACAAAGGACATAAAATTAAAGGAAATGGATAGGACCTGAAAAACAGGAACCCCGGAGAAGCCATCCACGATGCTTCCGTCTTGCTCTTTCACCTGAAGAAATGAATGAAATATTTCAAACAACATTTTTTAGGATTCTATTGAAATGGAAAACGAAGCGTTTTGAATTAAAATGGAACTTAAAATATTTCTATAGTAAGTAACCAAATGATCGCAAATTAAATTAGTTAAATATCATAAAATATAGCAAAGAATTAATATATATTTAAATCAATATCCCAAATTAGGTTCAATGCCATGGAATATATGTTTTTGCTGATGCAAAGTTCGAGGAAAAGTTGACCTTTAAAAATCAGAACTTTCCCAACACATAATTGTACAACTGATGGTCGGCAATGAAGGCAATTTTACAGAACTAAAATAATATCCAAAAGACAGCTTCAAAACAGTCCACAGCAAAACAAATCAATGGTACTGAGTAGTCATAAATAGCTTAAAACCCAAATTTCAAAAAAATGTTGAATGGGTCCAAGGTTATAAATGGAATGGGAAAGTTCCCAAAATATGGCTTTAAAATATTCCACAACATCAGAAACCGTGGTGAACATTTTCTTATAAAAAGCTTCAAACCCTAAACCCTAAGCCCTAAGGCATAATTTTGAACAGGTCGTCGGAAAACATTTTTGGAACAGATAAATGTTGCCTTGAAGGTAGTTCCAAAAGGTTCCACAATGAAAGAAAAAATTGTGTAGAAGTATTTTTTTTGATATTTTGTGTAGAAGTATTTATGAATTGCTTGAAACAGATACAGAAAAATCACCGTCAACCATAACATGGAGGATAATGCTTTAAATAATCTGTTTGATGTTCTGATGGAATCGGTTAGCGGAGCGGCAAAAGACTTAATATACCTTTATTGCATTCCTTATTTGACAAGGATCTGGCACAAGCCTAAAGGCAACCCCGTCAACTTTTAACTGGAAAACCTGTCATTATTGAAGCAACACATCAAGCTGAGAACTTTTAAGTAAACATCAACAAATAAAGGTAAAAGTAATGAGAAAGTACAGTTTCTTTTTCTCGGGCCTTCTGACAGCCAAATTTTAAACGGTGAAATCATCTCGATCAGATGAACAAAAGAAAATAAAGACAGTTCCTGTTAAATTCAGAGAAGATAAGAAGATATATCGGATTTGTATCCACGTTTCATATTAATCTTTCAAAAAAAGTCCTCGTTTCATATCAAAACTCCAGATTGGAAGAGGACTTTCAATGGCTATTAAATCTAGAAGGAACATTTAAAATCTTATCAGGTTACTTAATCTATGGGATCCAGGCTAATGGGTCTTCCCATTAGCCAGTATGTAATATTGATCTCTGGTATTAAAACCAGAGGTCTCTGTTGAATGAAGATGTTACTCCTTTTCATGTTTAGGGTTTCTTCCTGTTCCGTCCTGTTCTAAACTCTCACGGTATTAGAGCAAGCTGGAGCTTAACCCAAAGGAGAAGAGAGGAAGAAACCTGTAGCTGCGATTGTCAGTGGCTGTAGCAGCAAACGTGGAACAATCGGTTCCACGTATCTGGAGTGGTGTGGTGAACATGAAACAGCTTCAGTGCGTGTTTCCTACCGTACAATTTGTTGAGCTGTTGCTCAAAAGTAGCATCTGGAGTTGGATCTATTGCACCAGATGCTACTTGGTCGTACAAGGGAAGAATAAGGAGGCTGAACCGTCAGTGTCTGAATCATCTGAAGTCCATCAATAAGGAGTGTCATTTGTCTCCATACTTCGTCGTGCAAGGGAACAACTGTGAAGAAAACTTCTCACAAACGTGATGGATGAGGTATCGAAAGCGGTTCTTCAATCTATGCAGCATAGACAAGTGGGAACACCACTGCTACATTAAGGCATTCCTGAGTCAATGAAGTATAATGGATTCAATCTCCTACACTGGAGTAAGTATGTGGAGCTTATTCTCGAAAGACGGAGGTTGAACCATCATCTCACAAAATAGGTGATGTCATCAGATCTGAAATATAATGAGTGGAAGGCAGATGATGCTGTAGTCAAAGCATGGCTCCTTGGTAGTCTGATAAGATATTTAATCCCAAAGTATCTCCTTTTGGACACCACAAAAAAGGTTTGGGACCAAATACACAAAAGCTGCTTGAAGACGACAAATTCCTGGAGCATTTATGAGTTGATTACGACTCCAGCAGGGTGATAAGACCATTAAATAATGTGTGAGTGAGCCTTAATCTTTATAGAGTGAGATCGACCATTACAAACCTATCCCTGGCACAACCTGCACGTGTCAAGAATATTGTATGCAAGATCATCTATATAAGTTTCTTATGTGACTCAACGCAGAGTATGATTCTCTATGGAGCCATATCCTTAATCGGGAGAAAATTCCAAGTCTAGAGGAGGCTATTCAGATCATCCTTGAAGAAGAAAGTTGTGTACATAGTACAACAGATACAGGGAGAAATGCTGTGACAGTGGAGGCCAGCACTGCTCCGGTAACCAAGGCAAAGAATGTATGGACACCCAAGATCCATTCAAGTGAGATGAGCAATCAAAAAATGCAGAAGTCTAAGTCTCTGTGGCAGGCAAGGGAACCAGTTGTATGTTCCCATTGTAAGCAGAAGGGGCATAAGAAGGATGCGTGCTGGGATATACATGGGCAACCACCACATCAAAGCCATGCATGTGTCACAAATGCACAGGAGTCATTCGGCAATGAAGCAATCACAAATGCAGATGATGGACCCCAAATCTCGCTTACTGATTTCCTCCACTTGAAGGACAAGATGGACAAGCTGAAGAACTTAGTCAACAAACAAAGCACATCTATGTCATGCGTTGGTGAGTATATTGCTGCATTCAACATATCCAATGTACACAAAATGTCGAAGTGGATTGTTGATTCTGGAGCAACAGATCATATGACTCCATTCTTATCCAAAAATTTGTTGATTACCCCATTTCCTCTGGGGGCAGAAGTGTGCTAACTGCAGTGGGAGCAATACTCCCAGTTACAGGCATTGGTACAGTAAATATCGAAGGCATTGGTCTTCTTAAACACGTTTTTCATGTCCTAATTTGAGAGCTCAATTGATTTCTCCTCAGAAATTTGGTAAAAGATGCATGCCTTTCACTGACATTGGACTCCACCGGTTGTTTTGTGTACGAACTGAAGGATTGGAGCAATTGAAGAACCCCATGGACTGCTAAATGAGGATGATGGAGCGACTACGGTGATGGTGAGTGGACAACAAGTCGAAGAAGCCTGTTTTTCCTTTTTAGAACAAGTCAAACTATTTCATTCCTGTATGAGTCATCCTTCGTTTGAGTTATTACGGAAAATATTCCATCCCTCTAATCACAATGTGGACTTGTCTTAATTGGTGTGTGATGCTTGCCAATATGCCAAACATAGATGCGCTTTGTTCAAAGGGAAAGGTGAGAGAAGTAAGACTCCATTTGAATCTGATACACAGTGACATATGGGGACCGTGTGCTACCTCGTCTTAAAATGGAGCACGGTGATTTAAAATACTAGTCGATGACTGCACCAGGATGACATGGGTATATCTCATCAAGAATAAGTCAGAGGTAACTGTGAACATCAAACATTTCCTTTCACTGAGGAAGTTCAGATGAGACAATGCAAAAGATTATGATATGACTCGCAGTACCAATGAATATTTCTCAACTTACAACTCACGCAAATCCTCAGGAATTCACCAAGATACATTCCAAGTTGAATAGAGAAAAAATGATATGAGAAGAAAATACAGAAGGTAGCTTGCCAGGGGGCTCTTCCCTCCGCGATGGCACTTTCTCCCTCCTGATCAGCAGGCCTGCTGCTGCTCCAGCCTTTCTGGAGGTCGTAACTGTCAGACTCAGATTCAAGAAATGCCTGATTCCCCCTCCCGCACAGGTTATCTCTTATTTTAAACTGGTTCACACGTCTGAGGACTCGCACGCATGTTCTGGTTGGATAATTCATTTTGTAAGGAACGTATCAGATTATTTCAACAGCACGTTAACGACTTAGATCCAAATGCAGGGCATTATCTACGAGTCGTCATGCGTCAACACCCCACACCAATTTGGTGTTGCTGAAAGGAAGATTGGCCATGTTGTGGACACTGCTAGAGTTCTTCTCTTTCATCAAGATGTGCCTAAGTATCTTTTGGGTGAAGCACTATTGACAGAGGTGCACTTGATCAACCGGCTCCCATCTAAAATCCTTGGATATGAGATTCCGTTGAATCTTGTGTTGCAGCACTATCCTGATGCCCACTTGAAAACTGGTCTGGAATCCAGGATATTCGGATGTACAGCATTTGTACATGTGTGCAACCCAGGGGACCAGCTCAATCCAAGAGCCATTATGTGTTTGTTTGTTGGCCACATGCCAAACCAAATAGGGTATAAATGTTATCCCCTCCTTCCCCGTCCAGGAAATTTTTATCCCCTACAATGTCAAATTCGATGAATCAGAAAAGTATTTCTCCAAGGCTGCACCTGCATGTGGAACTCAAAGTGGGCAAAGCATGGGACCCGTTAGCCTATTTTCCTTAGCTTTGAAGTTGGAACCTACAGATGTTGGGAACATTGTAACTGTACCAATTAGTGAAGGCACACCTCGGGTTGAGTTTGATGAATCTGATGACAGAGTTGAGCCATCAAACCAAATTGTTTTGCAGAACCACTCAGAGGAAAGTGCTGATCAATTTAAGAACCGATCCAATTCGGTGATGAAGAATGAAAACTATGGCTGGCCATTCGTTACGGAAAGGGAAAAGGCATGTACTCAACTGCCTCGAAATCCACTTTCTCATTGTGTCCGGTATGATCATCTCTCTACTGACTATCAAGCATTTATTGCGGGAATTGAATTTTCATCCATGCCTAAGACAGTCAAGGAAGCTCTAAATGATCTTAACTGGAAAAAATGCTATGGATACAGAAATGGGCACCCTGATAAAGAATGATACTTGGACGATGTGTTCCTGCCTGAGGGAAAGATGGCTGTGGGCCGTAGATGGATGTATACAGTCAAATATAATGCAGATGGTTCACTTGGAATAGTACAAGGCCCTATTGGTAGATAAGGGTTACTCACAATCCTACGACATTGACTATGGAGAAACATTTGCTCCAGTGGCCAAGTTGACCACTGTTTGAATCCTGCTAGCTGTGGCAGCCAGTCAACACTGCAGGTTGCATCAATACAACGTGAAGAATGCATTTCTCCACGATGACCCGGATGAAGAAATATATAAGCAAATTTTACGATCTGCAGGCAGCAAGAGGACGTATGCCAGTTGAAGAAAATAGTGCATGGTTTGAAACAGTCCCCTCGGGCATGGTTTGGGAAGTTCCCTCGTCCTATGAAAGAAATGGGCTATCGACCCAGAAATGAAGATCTTACAATGTTTATCAAAACGAGTAACACTGGGAAGATTGTTATTCTGCTGGTATATGTAGATGATATCATCATTACCGGGAACGATGAGGAAGGAATTCTCAACCAGGGTTGTTAGAAACCAAGTCCAGATCCTTCACGGTCGAGCTTCCTCAATTGGAATTCGTCGGCTAGGGTTTTTGGAAGGAAAAACCACTCTTTCTTAATTCGTTCACATAGTCTTATGGGTTACACAGTAAGCCCCACTTACTGGGCCCGAGACACTTATACATAGAAAGTACTTAAAAGGAAATACAGATAAAATAAAATAAAAGAAACATAAAGAGAAATATATCGACTTGACGAGGTCCCTTGCTGACACCCCCGCTCAAGCTGGTGAACAGATGCTTCTGATCCCAAGCTTGCTCCGTATGCGATCAAACAGTGTTCTCGTCAGTCCTTTGGTGAAGACATCTGCAACTTGATTAGCAGATTTGCCTTGTTTAATCAGAACACGGCCCTGGTCGATCTTCTCCCTGATCCAATGCTTGTTTAGCTCAATGTGCTTTGTTCTGTCATGTAGAACAGGGTTGTGGGCAATATCAATTGCTGGTTTACTGTCACAATATAAAACCGTAGACTCCTTTTGCTCCAGCCCAAGTTCAGTGAGAATGTTTCTAATCCACAATGTCTCACTAATACCTTTCACTAATGCTCTATATTCTGCTTCAACGCTGGATAATGAAATTTTCGGTTGCTTCTTACTCCTCCAGGTTATCAAATTTCCTCCCAGAAATGAACAATAGCCTGATGTTGACCTCCTGTCTATCAGTGAGCCTCCCCAGTCAGCATCTGTGTATACTTCAGTATCTGCTCCTCCATGACGGTGATACGAAATTCCATGGCCTGCTGACCACTTCAAATACGCCACTACTTTATAAGCGGCTTCTAAGTGAGATTTCCTGGGATCGTCCATAAATCTATTCAATAGCCCGACTGCGAATGCTATATCAGGTCGAGTATGATTGAGATAGATCAATTTTCCAACCAATCTTTGGTATTGCCCTTTGTCAACGGACGGTTCTTCTTCACATAAACCCAATTTCACATTGGGATCAATGGGTACATAGGACGGCTTACACCCCCCCATTTTGGTCTCTTTAAGAAGATCAAGAATATACTTATGTTGTGATATAAATATCCCATTTGGAGAATATGCCACCTCAATTCCTAGAAAGTATCTCAGACTTCCAAGTGCTTTGATTTCAAAGAGTTCTAATAATTTGGCACTTAAGGCACTGTTCTCTACTTCATCATCCCCTGTGATAATTATATCATCCACATAAACAAGTAATATTGAGATTGTTAGTGACTTTGAGCATTTCACAAACAGTGTGTGATCACTGTTGCTCTGTTTGTATCCCATATTGATCAAGCTGCATGAGAATTTGCCACACTAAGCTCTTGGGGACTGTTTAAGTCCATACAGGGCTTTCTTCAACTTGCAGACTTTTTTTCCGGATTCTGCCTCATAATATCCAGGGGGTAACTCCATATAAATCTCTTCATTCAAATCACCATGGAGGAATGCATTCTTTACATCATACTGCCATAACCCCCAATTAAAATTAGCTGCCAATGCAATAAGAATACGTACCGTATTGAGTTTGGCAACTGATGCAAAGGTCTCTCCGTAGTCTATTCCATAGGCTTGTGTGTACCCTTTGGCGACAAGTCTTGCCTTATATCTCTCTAGAGCACCATCAGCTTGATATTTCACAGGGGATACCCATCTACAACCCACAGGACGTTTACCAAGTGGAGCATCAACAATATCCCAGGTGTTATTTCTTATTAGTGCTTCCATCTCAATATCCATAGCCTTCTTCCAGTTCATCTCTTTGAGTGCTCCGTCATATGTTCTTGGAATAGACACGGAATTAAGAGCTATAATAAAAGATTTATATGCACATCCCAAGTGTTGATAGCTTACCACATTGGAAAGTGGATATTTTCTCTTCTGAGTACACTGCCTTTTTCCTTTCCTCAGAGCAATAGGCCATCCACTATCATCTTCTTCCACCTCAGCTGATTTATCAAGAGTGTCGACTGCTTCCCTCTCTGAAGGTTCTTCAACTTCACCCCTTTCATTCTCACCAACTTCACTTGATGATTCTTCCTGATCATATTCTGTCCTTGGGAGTCTTTCATCTCGAATGTCAGATATGATTTGAGGCTTGTCCAGGGCAATACGAGAACCACGATTCATGATCATATCCTGAATACCAGACAGAGGTGGCTTGCGAATTTCTTCATTCAGCTTCTCCTGTGTTTTGAAGAAACTCACACTTTCATGAAACGCAACATCCGTCGATATAAGCATTTTCCTTGAAGACGGATCATAACACTTATACCCCTTTTGAGAATGAGAATAACCTGAAAACACACATTTCACAGCTCGAGGACTGAATTTAGCTCTTGGATTATGAATATGCACAAATGCTGAACAAACCAAATATCCTTGGAGTCAGATCAGTCTTCAACCGAGCATGTGGATAAAATTTGATCATCAGATTTACGGGACTTTCGTAGTCTAAAGATTTTGATGGTAGTCTATTAAATATATGCACGGATATCAAGACAGCTTCCCCCCAGAAACTCTTGGGCACTTCATAATGTAAGAGCAATGACCGGGCCATTGTAGTTACATGACCCATCCTCCATTCTGCTACCCCGTTCTGCTGTGGAGTATACATGCAAGACGATTCATGTACTACACGCTCCTGAGCAAATAGAGATGACAGGGTCTTGTTGAAAAAATCTTTGGCATTATCCAACCTTAATCGCTTGATAGAGATACCAAATTGATTCCTCACCATACGAAAGAAATTGCCATCACTTCAGCAACCTCAGATTTGGATTTCAATAAATAAACCCATGTTAGCCTGGTACAATCTTCAACAAATATAAGATACCACCTTGCTCCCGTCAAAGTTGTAGTTGAGGATGGACCCCAAACATCACAATCAACGAGGTAAAAAGGTTGTGTACTTTGTTCTCCTTTCCCAGGAAAGGGCACGCGCTTATGTTTTGCATATTGGCACGCATCGCACAAGACATCGGAAGAATTTATTTTCTTAAAGAACACAGGAAACATGAGTTTCAACAGTTCAAATGACGGATGTCCAAGACGATAGTGCATCAGCTTAATGTGCTCCAACTGGCTGCTACACTCCAGCTCCCTAGTGATAAGCTACAAGGAAGAACATATCAAAGCAAGAGAAAGTGCCAAGCTTCGATCGCACGTGACATCTAAGCCGCCACGTGTGGGCTTCAAATAAAGCGAGGGAGATTCTATATAAAGGAAAATGAGAAGAGAATGTGGGCATCGAGAAGATTGTTACGCCCAGTGCTGAGCAGCAGGATATTCTCCTCGCGCTGCTGTTGGAGCCGATTCGGACTACAGCTCTCCTCCCTTCCCCTCTCTTCGTATCTATCGTTCTATCTGGTTTCTCTTCTGGATTACTCAGACATTGTTCTCTCTTTCTTGGTGTTGATCTATCACGAAACTTGAAGATATTATTCCTTCTGGTTGAAGATCTATATAGCAAGTGTCTCTATTGAGCCTCCTTTGCAACTATTGTTTTTATCCTTGCTACTGGGGACTGGTTTTTATATATTTAGCGATAAGAGGTTTCCGGTGCCTTAACACCGAGCATCACAGTTGGATGTATAAGCTTCCTCAACACGATCGTTCAGGTACACCAGCCCATTCTTCTCCTTAAAAAGTGAAGTCCTCAGGTTCTTGGCCTTGTCATAAACAAAACATCCATCAGATGTCATTGTAAAAATAAGATGTAAATCTTTAACAAGTTTCTGAGGAAATATGAGCTGTGCCCGAAGTCCTGAGAGATGAAAGACTTGCTTAATAATACCTAGATCGGCAATTTTAACTTCGCCTATCCCAGTAACCGGCAACATCTCTCCTCCTGCAGTAAACACCCGTCTACTCCCTTCATAAGGAGCATAATTATGAAACTTCCTATAGTAGGGAGTCATATGATCCGTGGAACCTGTATCAATAATCCAGTCGGAATAAATATTAGAGGAGTAAGAAGTTGTCTCACCCACATGGGCCATAGATGTAGAGCTGATCATAGTCTTCAGCTTGTCGAATTCCTCCTTCAATTTATCATATTCTTCAATATGAACCGTCCTGAACCGTCTACTTGTCTTTCCCCCAGCACTTGAATCTGCTTCTGTAGCATCCGTAGCATGCGCTTGGACAGGCCTGAGGTGTGGATTTAAAATCCAACAATGTTCCCTTCTATGATTTCTCCTCTTACAATATGAGCACTGAAGGTTGGACTTATATTTGTGATACGTTCCCCTCCTTTTGTATCACCACCGTCAACAAAATATGTATGAATAACCTGCTCAAAATATTCAAAACGAACAGGAGGATGACTCCTCTATAGTTCCGACAACTTGCTCCCAACAGAGGAGACAATGAAAATCACTGGGGAGAGCCCCGATGAACAGCTGACTTAACAAGAACCGAGTAAATAGAAAAAAACGACTCCGGCGAGGCTGGATCAGCTGGTCGCCCTCCAGAGGTCGGCCGTATCAGTCTCCCTCTACAGCTTTGGAGAAACTCCTCTGCTGCCAAAATCTTCCAACTTCGTCCCCATCCGCTTGAGGGTGCCTCCCTCCTTATTTAACTTCAAAGAGCCTGCCAAAACTAGGAAGCCTTGCTATATATTGCTTCCTCTCCGTCTTTTCCATTTATATTGCCTAATTTGGTTCGCATCAATTTGCCACCTTGACCCTTCTGACTTTGAGCATCTTCCCCTGGCTTCTTGTCATATTTGCCACTTGCACCTTCACGTCCTGACGATGCTCCCTTTGATTGCTTCGTCTTTGCCAATAATCCTGCTCCAGCTTCATCTTTCCCACCACCTGGAATTAACTTGATGCGGCTTTCTTCATCAAGTACAATCTGAATTGAGTCTTCCAAGTTGGGTACATGTTCACGGTTGAGAATCTGACTATGTAAACTCTCATATTCTTTGTTCAGTCCCATCAGGAATCTGAACATACAATCTTCTAGAGTTGATTGCCACTCCTCAGGATTTTTGATTGGTCTGAAACGATCAATTGTTAGCCATAGAGTTTGAAGTTCTTCTGCGTATTCTGCAACTATCATCTCACCCTGCACCGGCGTAGTTGCCTTAGTAACCAGCTCAAATATTCTCCAGGTGTGGCTCTTTCTCACATTACTCTTCTGAATATGATCCCAAATTTTCTTCGTCATCTTCAGATATAGATATTTCCGGAATCGGTCTCCAGCCATACAGCTCAGCAACCACTGACGGACACTTGCGTCTTCAGGCTTCCAGGCTTTATATATCAGGTTACTCGAGTCGACCTCATGCATAAGGTGATCATCGAGTCCCCTGCTCTCAAGAACCATCTCCACATATTCGCTCCAATCAAGTAGATTAAAGCCATTGAATTTGACTGTCTCCGGCACAATAGGAAAGATTACCTAGTAAAAGATCTCTCGTCCAGCTTCAGTAGTCTGAACGATAACCTCCTGGTTTGCTTCCCCAGCCATATTTGAGAATCAGTCGCCTGTGTTGATCGAATCTTCTTGAGCCAAGTCGGATTTCTGTGGTTGACCTCCTAAATCGGAAGCAACGTATTTGCCAGTGAAGCCTTGATTGGCTTTCCGCCACTCAGCCGTAGAATATTTCCACCACAGGTACTCTAAAGAGCTTTGTTTTGACTTCACTCGTAGTTTGACTCTTCTCCTGCGTTGGAATGTTGACCACAGATGAAGAGGATCCCGTTGAAGAGCTCCTTCACCATTGCGGGAAGTAGGAGTGAAGCAAAAGGGAGATTTCTCCTCTGGGCGTCCTCCGCCTGGAGCTCTGATGCCATGTTAGAAACCAAGTCCAGATCCCTCTCGGTCGAGCTTCTTCAGTTGGAATTCGTCGGCTAGGGTTTTGGAAAGGAAAAACCATTATTTCTTAATTCGTTCCCATAGTTGGTTACACAGTGGGCCCCACTTACTGGGCCTGAGACACTTATACATAGAAAGTACTTAAAAGGAAATACAGATAAAATGAAATAAAAGAAACATAAAGAAAAATATATCGACTTGACGAGATCCCTTGCTGACACGAGTCAGAGGCTATCTTCAGCATTTGAGATCAAAGCCCTTGGCTTGTTACGTTATTTTCTCGGAATTGGAATTGCCAACTCTCCGACAGGTATATTTATTTCTCAGAGAAAATACACTCTGGATACATTGACAGAGACGGGAATGAGTGACTGCAAGCCATCATCATTGCCCATTGATCCAAATCCAAAGTTGGGATTGTGTGAAAAGTCCCCTCCGGTTGACAAAGATCAATACCAAAGGATGATTGGTCGGCTTATCTATCTAAATCACTCCAGACCTGACATTGCCTTTACTGTGGAACACCTCAGTCAGTTTATGCACTGTCCTTGAGAAACTCATATGCAAGCAGCTTATAAACTTTAGCTTATTTGTAGAGAACAGCAGGACAAGGATTGATGTTTCATATCAGGACAAGGATTGATGTACACCGATGCTTATTACGGTGGTTCTACAGCCGATCGCTGTTCTACTACATCGTACTGCATATTTATTGGCCGAAGTCTTATCTCTTTACGAAGTAAAAAGCAGAAAGTGGTGGCACGATCGAGTGCCAAGGCCGAGTTTAGGGCCATGGCAAAGGGAATTCGTGAGATCCTGTGGATTAGAGGAATTTTAAAAGACCTTCAAATACCATAGAGTCATCCTATACAGTGATAAAAAAATGTGCTATAGATATTGCACACAATCCTGCACAATGTGATCGTATGAGGCATGTTGAGATTGATCGACACTTCATTCGTGAGAAGATCGATTCCAAGGTAGTCAGTTGACGTATGTTCCATCAGTACATCAGGAAGTATATTCCATAGGCTGTTTCCCAAACTGGGCCTGCAAAGTATTTATTCCCCAGTTTGAGGGGGAGCGTCAGACATTCTAATGATTTCTTATCGGGTCACTTACTCTATAGGATCCATGCTAATGGGTCTTCCCATTAGCCTGTCTATGTAATACTGATATCTGTTATTAAAACCAGGGGTTTTTGTTGTATGAAAATGTTACTTCTTTTCACGTTTAGGGTTTCTTTCCCATTCCTTCCTGTTCTAACTCTCAAAATCAATAGAAGCTAAGGGGATAATGAAGTGTGTATCCAGCTATTCCTATTAGCAAGCGGGTGTTTGATACGAGCCAGCTATTCCTATCAGGACGCACAAACGAAGACGTGCACATGCAGAGGCACATGTAGACCCCTTCTAACTTTGACAGAGATTGAAGGCATGAATAAGAGATATCATCCCCGGAAAAGGCAGTGGCTAATAGGGGGAAGACTGGCTACAGCTTAAGGTCTGGAGATCGTCCAGACCAGAGGAGAGGAGCCGATCCGGTAATTCACATTGGGTAGCTAGCTGATCCAACGACGACCGCATTTATCATTGTTCATATCCTTCCACCACCATCCTTTCCCTCTTTTTCCTGCCATTCTCTTTTCCTTGCTACTCTTGAACGAGACCAGCGGTTGTGGATGATTCATACCATTTTTGAGAATATTCATGCAAGTCTTCTTTTTCGATATAGGGCCAAGTGATACTGAATAGAGGGTGCTGTATCAGTGGTATCAGAGCCACTGAAAACTCCTTGGACAAGCTGAATGATAGAGCAAGATCCAAGGGAAGAATGGTCTTATCTGGAGTTTCAAAGGAGGACTCCTTATGGAGCAGTAGCGGGTCTGGCTTAACAAGTCAATGAATTAGGCAAGGAGTATTAATCCGCGGGTCCCGACAGAAGCAAGATGGTGATTGACTTTGGGCGAACTTTTCAAATTCCAAGGGGATAAGAGTACAAATAAGCGAGTACCTTGGCCTTCATATTGGAATTCTAGAAAGGAAAAGAAGGCAGAATTTGGAACGTATAATTCAAATTCCTGAAAACTAAGCGGATTAAAATTCCCACAAGCAAATACGATGAAACCCAAAAGTTTTAAACGAATTAAAAGTGAGCAGAAGCTAAGGTTAGATAAATTGGACGAGCAAATATGATAAAACCCAAAAACTTTAAATGCATTATATAACTTAGATTCAGTTCTAACGATCAAAATAGATTGAGCATTTTATCAAATTATAGAAAAAAGGTGATAGTTAAATGGACTATCTTGAACAACGATAACGGAACGTACGTCTTTAAGCACAATTCAAGCGCAAACTAGGGGAAATTGATTGCCTTCAATGGGCGAAAATCTGTTCACTGACCTTGTTAAGGGCAACGGCAACGACTCTAGAACCCTGCCGCATTCCGGGATCCATGATCTTCATCTGAGACAGCAAACCCTCGGCGTCGTCCTCTTTGAGACAAAAAATTCCCAAAGACTTCCCGGACTTGACTCCAGAAACAAGAACGAATTCTTCAGCCGAGTTGCTCAGCGCATAAACAGGAATCCCCGCCAAACGTTCTTCGATGGACTCGACGGACATGGCCAAGTCGAAACGGTGGGAGATTCGAGCCCAAGCGGGGTTTTTCGAGGACTTGTGTTTCTCGAAATTAGGGAAAGATTTCGCGGCGGAGGAGAGGAGGGAGCGGAGAGAAGCGGCAGCCATGGCGGGGCCGACGAGAGCGGCTTGGAAGTTGGTCATGAGAGTAGTTCGCTGGGCCTCGAGGGCGTCCAAGATTGAGCGAGAATTCATGGCGATTGATTCGGCTGGAGATGGCTGCGAGGAGGGTTTTAGAGGGTTAAGGATGTGGGGTTTTGCCCTGGGGTTTTAGAAAGGATGAAAGTTGGGAAATAAGGAGAGATTAGACAGAGAGATACGGAGTGGGTTTTTGTCGTCGGTGTAAAAGGAAGAGAGAGAGATTTGAGATATAGAAAGCACAGAGGAAGAGATAGAGAGAAAAACAAAGAGATAGGAAGAGGGAGAGATGAAGAGATAGGAACAAACTGGCCGTTCTGATCGAATGTTCGAATTCAATCTGATTCAAACGTGTTGTTCAAATCAGATTGGTTTGAATGACCGAATCCAAACTCGGTGTTCATTTCCCGCCCGAGCTGCCGAGTCGTCGTCTCGGCGACAGTGGAGAAAAGAGAAACAAGGAGAAAGAGAGAGAGAGCGAGAGGGAGACAGAGAGAGACTCCGGACTCATAGCCGGCTCTTGTAATCAGATTCAAATACTGTGTTAGTCTGCTTCTTTTTTTTTGTTCATTCTGCATTTTTCATTCCGGGTTTTTTCATTCTTCTACTTTGTATTTTTCATTTTCTTATGCTTTAACTTCTTATGATTCTTCTTCTTCAGTCGTTTCATCTTTTTCAACTTGTTCTGTAGAAGCAAAATTTGGCCCGCAACAGCACTTCCACTGGGAGCACAGTTTGTTTGCTTGAAGAAAACCAAAAGAATTGCCTGGTACGTCTTCTTTTGGAAGGGGACTACTACGTTGATTTTGTTCTCGTTTATTGTCTCACTCAGCCGATTCTGTAAAGAGAAACGCAATTCTGATAGTTCATGTTTAACTTTTTTGGATTTCCTGCATCTTATAGCTTCTTCTTGTTTTTTTCTTCTTCTACCTCTTCTAGCTCTTCTTCCTCTTCAAGCCTCTTCTTCCTCTTCTTCTTGTAGCTATTTCTTCTGGCTCTTTCTTCTTCTTCTCCTAGCTCCTTCTTCCTCTTCTTCTTGTAACTACTTTGGCTCTTTCTTCTTCTTCTCCTAGCTCCTTCTTCCTCTTCTTCTTGTAACTACTTTGGCTCTTTCTTCTTCTTCTCCTAGCTCCTTCTTCCTCTTCTTCTTGTAACTACTTCTGGCTCTTTCTTCTTCTTCGTCACGTTCTTCAAGCTCCTTCTTCCTCTAATTCTTCCTGTTCTACCTCCTTCTTCCTCTAGCTCCTTCCTCGTCTAGCTTCTTCTTCCTCTTCTTCTTCTAGCTCCTTTCCTCTATTTCTTCCTCTTCTAGCTCCTTCCACTCTTAGCTCCTTCTTCCTAGTCTTCTTCTTCTAGCTTCTTCTTCTTTTTCCACTTTTTCTTCTTTCTTCTTCTTTTTCCACTTCTTCGCCAGTTGCGGGCAGTACCCGATGAGCCCCTGGCCATTTGTTCGAACTTGTTCGAGGAGTTTGAACAAATGGCAGATCGAACACAAGCGAACCAAATAGCTCGTTCGAAATTTTTATTTGAACACGAACAAAGGGTCTGTTCAATCAAAACATTTGAACAGATCGGTTCAAATCAGCATTTGTTCGTTCCAATCTTTCGATCAAGATTCGAACAATCGGATCTGATCCGATCCCTGGTCCCTAAGAGAGAGAGATATATATAGAGAGAGAGATAGGAAGGGGGAGAGACAAATGGAGAAAGTGATGGCGAGGACGCCAACATCTCATCGACGAACGCGTCACCACAGTCAACCAGAGTCAACATGAATGCTTTGGACCACGGTCAACCAGAGTCAACCTAAGTCAACCCACCACGATCAATCGGAGTCAACCCTAAAGCCGACACGCCACAACCGCCAACTTGCACGTCTCCACCCGTGCACACCTCTACGCGCGTCATGACACGACGCCAACGGCAGATCCACAACTGCCCTTTGGCGTGACACGACGCACGTCTTTATTTTCTCGTCTTTACTTTCTCGTCAATTTCTCTTTCCTCCAAGGCCTATATAAAGGCCATTGTTTTCACGAAACTCTTAGGCAATCATTAATTCAAGAATTGGGTTTTGTTAACTCTTCTTGGAGGACTGCCCAGCCTCCTCTATCCTTCTTAACCCTAGCCGTCGTCGCCACTGCCACTGCCGCTGCCGCCGCCTCGCGACGTCGGCCTCACATCTCTCTCTCTCTCTCTCTATCTCTATCTCTCTCTCTCTCCCTCTCTTGTCCGCTGACCTTGGCCGCCCAAGCAGCCCCGCCAGGGCCGCTCAGGCAGCCCCGACCAGGCCGCCCAGCCAGAGCCTCCCAGGCAGCCCCAACCAGGCCGCCCAGGCAGCCCAGGCCAGGCCGCCCAGGCAGCCCAGGCCAGGCCGCCCAGGCAGCCCATGCCAGGCCGCCCAGGCAGCCCAGGCCAGGCCGCCCAGGCAGCCCCGACCAAGCCGCCCAGGCCGCCCAGCCAGGGCCGCCCTGACAGCCCCGCCAAGGCCGCCTAGGCAGCCCCGACCAGGCCGCCCAGGCAACCTCGACCAGGCCGCCCAGGCCGCCCAGCCAGAGCCGCCCAGGCAACCCCGCCAAGGCCGCCCAGGCTGCCCCGACCTGGCCGCCCTAGGCAACCCTCGCTAGGGCTGCCCAAGACTGCCCATACCGGGCCGCCTGAGGCCGCTGGGCCAGAGGCCCGTGTCCGGCGCTTCCGCGCTGAGCGCGCGCCGCTCGCGCGCTTCGCGCGCGCGGGTGTTCGCCCACGCTTGACTCTGCGCCCACGACAACTGTCACTCAACCAGGGCCGTCCAACGCCCGGAACGTCCAACCTAGTCCTCGTCCAGTCGGCTGCTCAACGCCCGGACTCGCCCAACTTCGCCACGATCAGAACTGCCCGCGACCTCTTCACGCACTACGATGCCGAGGTACGCCTGAACTCTTTGGTGTTGAAGTGTTCCTCGTTCAGTGTTTTCTCGAGAAGTTTCCACCGCCGTCAGAAATAGATTTGGTTTGGATTTTCACATTCTTATCCCTCTTTCTCGAGTGTTTCCTCGCGACACGAATTCGGGTATTGATTTCGGTGCTTAGGCATCGTCGCGGTGGGGGAAGACAGTACTCCCGCCTCGACAAGGGTCGGAGCAACACCACCAGATTTTCATCAGTTTATAAATTCGAATCCAATCGTGAATTTCTGTGGATTGTTTTATCCCTACCTATAACCCGTCTATTACCCATACCTGTCGTCAACCCATCCATCCCCTCAGTCACCTTTTCCTTAGTTGTCCTACGACAGAAAGAAACAGAGATAGAGAGAGGGAGAGGGAGAGACAGAGAGAGAAAGAAACGAAGATAGAAAGAGAGACATGACAAAGAGAGAGAGAGAAACAAAGATAGAAAGAGAGACATGACAAAAGAGAGGCAGAGAGAGAAAGAAACAGAGATAGAAAGCGTGAAAAAAGAGAAATAGAGAGAAAAAGAAATAGAGACAGAAAGAGAGACACAGGAAAAAAGAGAGACAAAGAGAGAAAGAAACAGAGATATAAAGAGAGAAACAGGAAAAGAGGGAGACATAGAGAGAAAGAAACAGAGATAGAAAATATTGAGGAGTTCAACTTGCTGTCCCACTCAGACGACCAAGCCGAGCTTTCAGCACAACCAGCAGCATTCAGACTGATAGGAACTTAATAAGATTAGTAAGTAAGAAACTGAAAAGTACCCAACATACTTGATAAGAGAACTAGCCGCTAGGATTAAACCATAGGATTCAACATAGATAGGGTCCAAAATAGAGGGCTAGGATCAAACCATGTATAGGAAATAAGTCGGTTGTATCCGACGGTTATGATTCATTTTAATATAGCTGTTATAACAAGTTATAACGGCTATAATTAAAACATACAACTTTCTATTATTATACTACCATATGGTACTATAAATATGCACCAACTTTATGTGTAAATTTGAGGATAATACAATGATCTAAATTTCCACCTATTCTGGTGTCTCGCTCTCCTTCCTCTATTCTCTTCTCCTTTTCTTCTACTTCTTTCTTGTTCTTGATTTATCTGAGTTCCGAGATCCTTTACAGAAAGTGAGAGAGACAGAGAGAGAAAGAAACAGAGATAGAAAGAGAGAGACGGAGATAGAGAAACAGAGGTAGAAAAGAGAGACACAGATAGAGAGAAACAGAGAAAAGAGAGAGACAGAGAAAGTAAGAACATAGAGGAACAGAGGGGGGGGGGGGGGAAACAGTAGATAGAAAGAACAGAGAGGAAAGAGAGATGAGTGTGTGTAAGGAAGATAGGTATAGATAGAGATAGAGAGGAAGAGAATGAGACACAGCGAGATGACAAGAGAGAGGAAGAGAGAGAGAGAGAGAAAAACGAAGAGAAAGGACGAGAGAGACACAAATAGAGAGGAAGAGATAGAGGGAGAAAAACACAGAGATACAAAGAGAGAGAGAAACGAAGAGAACGGGCGAGAGAGAAAGAGATAGAGAGGAAGAGAAAGATCAGAAATACAAAGAGAGAGGAAGAGAGAGATGAAGAGAGAGTGGGGGAGAGACGAATAGAGAGATATAATGCAAGGACGCAGATGGGACGATTTTTTCGTCATGGGATGAAAAAATCGTCCCGTCCGAGAATACGGACGAATTTCAGGATGAAAATTCGTCCTGGGAACCACCGGACGAGACGGTTTTTTCGTCCCATGGGACGAAAAAACCGTCTGTCTTGAGGTCTCGGACGATGGACGGACGAATCTGGACGGAAAACCGCCAGATTCGCATCCGTCGGTTGAGATGTTGCCACGTGGCCTCGCAATGACAATGTGCATCAAAGTCCCTGTATATTTATATGTGTGCAAATGGATGCCACTCAGAAATAATTGTAAATATGTCCCTTTGTGTTCCATCTCCTCAGTAATATCCTAAAAAACTTGAAAAAAGCTATATTAATATATTAAAAATATAAAATGGGTTTTTTCGTCCGGGACGAATTTGGGGACAAAAATTTGTCCCAGGAGGACTGGACTGGACGAAAAACCGTCCCGGTATGACTGGACGGGACGGTTTTTTATCGTTGGACAAAAAACCGTCCTGTACTTCGTCCCTGAACTTACTCTGGACGGCGGACGGGACGAAAGTCATCCCATCCCGTCCATAGTCCACGTCCCGGACGATCCGAAACTACATAGAGAGAAAACAAAGATGAAGAGAGTGGGAGAGAGAGTAACGAGAGGAAGAGAGACGAAGAGAGTGGCAGAGAGAGTAACGAGAGGAAGAGAGACGAAGAGAGGGAAAGAAAGACTGAGACGTAGAGAGAGAATAGGGCGAGAAACAAAGACAGACGAAGAGAGAATGAGAGAAAGAGGAAGAGAGAGAGGGAGGAAAAGAAGCAGAGGATGAGAGGAAGAGAGAGTTGGAGAAAAAGAAAGATGATGACAGGAAGGGAGAGTGGAAGAGAGGGAGAGAGAGAGAGTACACAAATATTCAGCTCAGAGGGAGATGGTACTTTGTGTCCGAGAAAAATTGAAAAGATGGTTATGCAGCTGACAGAGAGACGACAAGACGGACAAAGAACGGAGAGAGAACCATGGCCAGAAGAATGTAGAAGGTTGGTGGCGGGGTTTAAAAGCAGTGATCAGAGGAAAGACAGAGAAATGACAGATAAGCTAGTCACCAAACGAGAAAGCAAAAGATGAATGACGAAATGAAGACAAGGAAGCAGGAAGAACGTAGTCACCTCGAAAACTCTGATTCCCCTTCCATTTACTCATCGGTCTCAATCATCCTGCAGCCTGGAGCCGTCGCCGTTCTGCCCCTCAGCCCCTCCCCTACACAGACGGCGATAAACTTGCACTTGATTTCATTGTAAACTTAATCGGTAATAAACTTGTTGGAGATTATCCGGATATCTAGCATCGTATTATCATCCGTCCCTTACATTTGTTTTCGCCAGGATGACGATGTAGGTGACGAGAAATTCATCATCGTCTTCTCGTGACCTCGCAATCCACATTTTACTGCCGGATGAGGATGCTATGGATAACGATAACTAGTTTTCTCATCCTCAGCGAACACTTCCTCCGATTCTCGCTCACATTTCGCTGCAATTAATGGCAAGCATCAACTGGATAACCAACAACAAATTGACATCTGCATATCGCTGCAATCATAGCAAGCATCTCGGCGCATTTACCTGCAAGTATCAACTGGATAGCCTACAAGAAATTGTCATTGCATTTTAGCGACAAGCATTAACTGGATAACCTACATAAATTGTATCTACATCTCGTCGCAATTACCAGCAAGCAACAACCGGATAACCAAAAGCAAATTTTCATTTACATCAATTACATCTGCAATTACAGCAATCATCAACAGTATAACCGACAACAAATTGTCGCCGCATTTACCTGTAGACATCAACTAGATAGCCTGCAACAAATTGTCGTTACATTTAATGACAAGCATCAACTGGACAGCCTGCATCAAATTGTCATCTACATCTGGCCGCAATTACCATCAAGCATTAACTGGATAACCTACAACAAATAGTTCTCTACAATCTGCATCTCGCTGTATTTACAACAATCATCAAATAGATAACCGACAACAAATTGTAGCCGCATTTACCACCAAGCATCAACTGGATAGCCTACAAGCAATTGTCGTCGCGTTTACAGACAAGCATCAACAGGATAACCTACAACAAATTGTACTCAGATTTACAAACAAGCATCAACTGGATAACCTACATTAAATTGTCCACACCTTTCCGCAGTGACCAGGAAAAATTAATTCGATAACCTGCATCACAGCATCGACTGGATAATCTACATAAAGGTGTAATCCACACATTTCACCGCCATTAATAGCAAGCAATCCAAGCTCCACGTATCGCCGCCATTGCCGGCCTCGAGCACCGACATTGTCTTCATCGCTCGTCAGATCTGCAAAAATGGCGGGAGAAGTAAATGTCAAACGCTTCAATAAATTTCAAATATCGAATGTGATCAAGCATTTACACCCAAACATTTACACCCAAACGACAAAAACTGCCCGGTAACCTTCCGAAATTTGAAATACCTAGATAAACACCTAGGACCAAAGAAAATTGTATTAATAAATACTTCTTTCCGGGCCCTGTATTTGGGCTTTCCTAAATTCTATATTTGTTGGCAAAGAGAATAATTGCGATGTTCTAATTATTAAATCAGTACGCATCCAAATTTGTAAGGAGATTGTTATTTCGAATTAATTTCAAGTATTTTAATTAGTGCCCACTAACATAAATAATTACACTAGTATTTTGTCCAATTTTCATGGAACTGCCACCTCTATGGTTTATCCCATCGGGATGCTGATATCAGGACATAGGCTGAATTGGGTATCTACAGGAAATCTCATGTCTGTGTTTATCGACATCTGGATATTGGATGATGATATCAGATATAAGTTGCTTCAGATCCAGTATCTGTTGTGTTTGGAAGTCAGTTGAGATATCCACTTGTATTTACTTTGTTCAGGGTTTCCTGGGCTTTGTTTACTTTGTTCAGGGTTTTCGGTAATTATACCTCATTTGTAGGCGAAAAGAAAAAATGGAATGTTCTCTATGAATTAAAATTATTAATTAATGACCACGAACACGGCTTAATTATACCATTTTTTAGTAATTATACCACTTTTTAACTGCGATCAGGGTTTTGAGTAATTATATTTCATTTGTAGGCAAAAAGACAAAAAGTAGAAATTTCTCTTGAAATTCAAAATTTTCGTAATGAACAAGAACACATATTGAGTATACCACATTTGTAGTAATTATACCTCTTTTTTCACGAATTATACCCTATTAATTGGTCAAATGACAAAAAATCTTAGTTTGACATAACGCGGTAAAATATAAGTTAATTTGAAATACTTTATTTATCACCTTAAATGACATTAATATAATTTTCTCAAGAAAAATATAATAATTGTCATTATTTCACAACAGGTTAAATTACATAAAAATATAATAGTATATTATTGTACAAAGAGCATTTACAAGACTTCGCCCATTGCTCTGAGATGAGGGCTTTCAAAAATTATTCTACGTTTGAGGGAAAAAGACAATGAAAATATTTTTCATGTTCTATATAATAAATGCGAGCACGACTTTTCGACGACAGGCTTTTTTGGACGCATCTTTGTGTGAGCAGTTCTCCCGCATTCTTCTTCTTAATGCATGCAAGTCTGCCACTCTCTCTCTAAATCAAACATTCTCTCTCTACAGTAGTTTTCTCTCTTACTCTCTTTAAAACTATCTGAATCTAGCTTTCTCTCTCTAGTTTCTCTCTCTATTGTCTCCCTCTACAGTAGTTTTCTCTCTCATTCCCTTTACTCCTCTCTAAATCTAACATTCTCTCCCCTCTCTCTATACTATTTCTTTATACACAGAGTGCATTTCTAGCTCTCTCCTAATAACCTAATCCTACCAAACTCTCTATTATCTCCCTGTACAGAAGTAGTTTTCTCTCTCATTCTCCTTAATCCACTCTAAATCTAGCTTTCTCTCTCTATTTTTTATATATAAAGAAGAAGCTTTCTATCTCTATTTTATATCTAAAGAAGTAGTTTTCTCTCTCTTTACTCTCTAAATCTAGCTTTCTCTCTCGCCCTCTTCATTCCTCCCCAAATCTAGTTTTCTCACTCTCTCATTCTCTTTATTCCTCTCTCTAAAATCTAGCTTTCTCTCTCTACCATCTCTCTTTACAGAATACAGAATTAGCATTCTATCTTATTCTCTCTCTGCAGATGTAGCGCTCTTTTCTCATTCTCTTTATTCCGCTCTCTAAATCTAGCTTCGTCTCTCTTCTCGTTCTCTCTCTCTCTCTTTTCTTCCTCCTAAATCTAGCATTCTCTCTCTACTCTCTCTCCACTGGAACTCTCTCTTTAATTCTCTCTCTATTTTTCTCTCTCTACAGAAGTAGCTTTCTCTCTCATTTTCTTCATTCCACTCTAAGTCTAGCCCTCTCTCTGTACTGTATTTATCCAAAATCTGGCGTTCTCTCTACAGTAAGACCCTTCTCTCTCCCTCTTCCTCTCTGACTCGGAGATCGCCTGCCACTGACTCTATCTTTCTCTCTCTACAGAAGCTTTCTCTCTCTACAGAAGTTGCGCAGAAGAGGCCTTAAATGCAGGTGGCGAGCTCAAATTCCGAGTTTTATTTGCTGTTTTTCACTGTGCCGTAGTTCAAATTCCTCAGATTCTTGCCAAAGATGGTAGCAACAGAATCCATGGCCGAAGAACCTGATCTCCCAATGACGTCTAAGAACAGCAACGGCGATCAACGGTGCAGTGATGATTCTCTGTGTGGTGATGATCTTGCATTTGATTGTGTTTGCAATGTTTCCGCAGTCGAAGAGAAGACGCATTCGATTTTTCCGGACAGATGTAAGTTTGAGGCTGTTTTTTTCTTTTCATTTTTCAGATTGAATGATGAGATTGCCTTTGGTTTTTCGGATCAGGTGTTGTGGATAACTGCTGTGAACCGCGGATCAAGATCGTTTCCGTGAACAATGTGGACGCTGCGGACGGTAAGATCTCTCGTTTTTCGGATTTTTCATTTTCAAGACTTTGATTTCTGGAGCCGAGGCTGTTCGCGATTGTCACATTGTACCTTCATTGAAAACGAGCTACCTTGCAGCCAATAAAGTATTCTCAATCATATAAACGTTCAGTCTGCTTATTTGTTTTGCGGATTCCTCAATCCGGCGAAACTTCTGAATCATACATATCATGAAAACTCTTACGAATTATTCGCAGGTGGGGAAAGAAGTTATCCCCGTAAAAAATTTCAATCTGTATTTTTTGCCGATGCGGATGTCCAGCTAATATTGTGGTTTTTCGTCTATTTGGATTGAAAGATGGGATTGCATGTGGTTTTTAGGATCAGGCGCGGCGGAAAAAAGTTGTGAGCCGCAGATCAAGATCTTTTCTGGAGTCTCTGAGGATACTGCTGACGGTAAAATCTCGCGTTTTTAGGATTTTTGTGTTCAAAATTTTGTAGATTTCTATTCATGGAAATGAACTTTCTCTTGATCGTGTCAGTGTCTCAGAATTTTTATCAACAAAATTTTCAATCCGCATATTTATTTCGCATTCGCTGTTCAGTAAATCTTTAGGAACCATTATATCACTACGGATATCTCGTTCTACATATCACAAAGGTTTATCTGATTTCTTCGCAAGTGTGACTATCATTGGATTATTAACTTGAAGATGATCGTCATCTTCAAGAAGTGGATACCATCTTCAAGATGGATTATCCTCAATACTTGATCATTCTATAACTTTTTCAATCTTATATTTCCAATGCTGATTATTATGCTGTCTATCGTAAGAGTCATACCACAACGAATAAATTGGTCAATCATACAAATCATGAAAACTGATCTCAATTCTTCGTATGTGACTCTATGGTTTTGGTTGGGGAAATAATTCATGAGGCTGATACCATCATCAAGATGGACTTTCCCCATTCCTTGACCATAATAACGTTCAATGTGCATTTCCTCTGTCCAGAAGATCTTGCAAATCATTATATCACGATGAACATTTCGTTCAATCATCATGTCATGAAAACCTATCTGAATTCTTCACAGGTAACACTAGGATGTTGGTTGAGGAAAGAATCAATGGGGCTGATCCCATCTTCAGGATGGAACATGAAACTGAAATACAGGCTAACTTAGCTTCAAATGATCAAGCATCAATATTATCTGGAAATTTGTGCATTAATGGAGGAGAGACAGGTTCTCATATTTCCACGGAGGACGAGAATTTACTTAAAGCACTCATAGCTGAAATTGAACTGGCCATGAGTGAGAAACCCAATGAAGCTGAAGAAGATGTTCATGCGGCAGATATCAAACCTCTCTTTTTTTATAGTGATTGTTCCTCAGAGATGGGACTCCTCTCAGAAGCCAAGTACTTTGACAACTGCAAGGAAGAGACACTTCTTACAACGATTAGCCTCACAGAAAACAGCATGGCGTCTGTTTTCACGGAAGAAACAACTGCTTGCAGCAGAAATTCTAGGTTTCTTTTGAATTCACAATTTGACGAAGATGGAGAGGAAAATGATCTCGTTGTTGAAGATTTCAGATCATTGGACTGTAATAATTCTGCCATGACGTATACTCAGCCCAAGATCAACAGCTTCTACCAAGAGCAGATTGGTATGCCCGCGACAGATTCTTCCTTGAATATTGAGGAAATATATTCAGAATCTACTGATGTAAGTAATTCAACTTCATCATCTGTCATAACCACGCAGGACTTCTCGGAAGAGGGACTTTCTGGAAGTAAAAAATGTCTGAATGATGTGTCAGGTGGGGAATGCATCTTGGAAGGAAACGACGATATGCCAATGAAAATTCAATCTGTTTATCTTATGCATGTTGATGACCAACTACCTAATGTTCAATCCAGAATGATTCAATCAGAATGCCAGTTGGGTGACGAGTATGATAGTGTTGGTTCCAATGCTGAGTCAAAGCTTGATATGCCAATGAAAATTCAATCTGTTTATCTTATGCATGTTGATGACCAACTACCTAATGTTCAATCCAGAATGATTCAATCAGAATGCCAGTTGGGTGACGAGTATGATAGTGTTGGTTCCAATGCTGAGTCAAAGCTTGAGTCTGGTGTTGTTAACTTACGGTTGAGACCAGAGAATCAGAGCCAAAATGACAGAAACTATGAAACTTTAGATGACGGCAGGGAAGAAGGGGATGAAGCAGAACAGGATTTTTCGGATGAGTTAACTTTAGAAGAGGGCAGCACTTACAGTGTATTTAAGTTCCAAGTCGTGGTGAAGGGAGATACCGGAGAATTCAACCGTGTTTCTACTGAAAACACTGAAGAAAATAGCCATAATCTGGAGTCATCTTCTTCAGAAGCAAGTCAAAAGGATGAAGTCACATCAATTGGATCATCAGCTCAGACGATCACGCTTCCTTCTAATAACTCTCAAAGCAGTTATTCACCAAAGCCACTCGTGGGGAGTGAGCCTCGGAACTTCATCAGCTTGGAGGCATGGATTGATGAAAGCGTTGATGCAGAAACTGTTCTGAACGATGATGACAAAGAAGCACAAAATACTGGAAGCCCATCAAACAAAGCAGTTCAAACAGAGGAAACCCGGATAACAATCATCAATCCAGAGGAGTTTGCTAGTCAACATGACCAAGTCGTGTGTGACAAAGTTTTAGCCATTTTTGAAGAAACTAATGGAACTGTGGGCAGGATTTCTGTGAGTGCGTCATCCCCGGCAGCTCGCTATTCCGTTTCATTTGATGAATCCAGAAAAGGAAATGAAGGGATCCTCAGAAGAAGAGGTGGCATTTTGACTCCAAGACACGATGAAAAAATTCAAGTGGGCACTTTTTCAGGTAAGAACACATTTGTCTTTGAAGTAATAGCATCTTCCTGTTTATCTGCAAACTTCAAGGAATTGATATTCATTTGCACTATTAGTGTAAAATAAGTTGCATCGGATTCTCCTGCGTTTTGAATAAAAATAGTAAGAAGGATGGAATAGTATCATTTTTTGTCATCTCTCCCTCCCTTAATCTATATTTCCATCTCTCTTCCTATCTTTTATTTATATAAAGTAGTTTCATATTCATGGTTTTTTTTTCCGTTCTGACTCCTAAATAATTTTCTCATACTTTTCAAAATAAATAAATTATGTTTCCTATCAATCTGCATGAAGACTGTGTGATGTGGTCAACATTTTTTTTTCTCTTTCGGTACATAAACAAAATCATAGCTGGCTATTATCCCTTTGTTTGCGAATTACATCAGTCAATTTTTCTCTAGTGACATTATATATCTGCATGCTTCGTATTTTTTGCCATTTTGAATGAAAATAGAAATAAGGATGGAATACTACCATTTATTTGTTCGCTCTATCTACCTAAAATTCATATCCTCTTATATTTCTATTATAAAAATTAATATCATCTTCCAGTCTAAGCATAGAACGACATCGTGACGTGGTTAGCTTTTTTTTCCTCTCTGTTTTCTAAATACTTTTCTTGTTTTCGGGTTTATCTTTCAATCTGTCTCAAGAAAATAGAATCCTCTTTTTTCCCTACATGAAGACAATATGATGGTCTGCATTTTTTTTCCTCCCCTGGTACATATTGAAAAAAAATATACATATATATATGTACAACACCCCACCCTTTCATATTTATTATATCCGCATGTTCAAATGATCTGATGGTGATGTCAGCCATTAGCTGATTATGTGCATCTCTCTCGTATTTCCCACAGAAGTGCAAGAGAGAGGAGAAATTGTCCCATGTTTGGAGGGCTCTGCTTCCTTGAAGCAGCACACCCCTCTGAAATCTCTTCTTATGGAGACCAGCCATGAGGTCAGCCAAGAAACCGTAACCCTAATTCCATTAAAAAAGCAGACAAAACAGGGCGCAGTCTTGAGGAAGACCGAGAAAGAATGGAATTCTCCCGTCAAGCTGCCGGGCGTTGACCACCGAAGGGTGAAAGCCAGACCCCAGTGGGTCCCCTTCCTCTGCTGCCCCTCCATCCATTAAGTAAGTCAAAATCTCCTTTATTATTTCCTGTATACTTTAGTTATCTTTATTCTTGTTCTGCATTCGCATTCTTTCCTTAAAGAGGTGGAGAACAGTGAACAGAGAGAAAAGATGGAGAGAAACCAACAAAGAATAACAAGACACTAACCTTAAAACCAAGATCAAAGCATATGGAGACATTCACCTTTGCCACATGTCGAAATCCAAAGAAGACTCTGAATGATAGTTATGTGTCATTGGGAGTATTTAGGGCAAGAGATTTGGTAATAGGTCTCTTTATCAGTCTGAATATGCTTCATTTGGATCTAACTGCTATTCCTCAAAATTAAATAGGCTAGATTTTTTCGAAGTAAGATGTTCCAGAGCCTAATCTTATCTCCCTTCAAAGAAACTAGATATTTTTGTAGTGGTTTTTTTCTTTCCCACTCTTAGCATGTTTTATACACAAAATATGGCTTTAATAAAAAAAGTTAAAATGATTAAATTAATGGATCTCTCATTGTCATGTCTCAAGAAACCTTGATTAACACATAATCCTGAATTTTCATCTAAAAATCCATCCATATTATTCAAAATCTTGAAAGGACCTCAACTTCTTTAAAATGATCACCCTTGAAATAAACCTCACATTACCAAAAAAATGGTTCGAAGGATTTAATTGGTATAAAATGACTCAACTTGATTGAAAATGGTCACTTATGTGAATATGGAAGATACAATATTTACTAACATATTATGCTCAATTTCTTCAATCCCCAGATTGATAATTCATGGTACAACTTCAAATTGTCTAGGGTCACAACCAAATGATAAGTCTCTAGATTATTTTAAAATCATTCAATATGATAATCTAAGCCTTTGAATTTTTATTACTGTTTTAAAATGGCTCTAACTAATTCCATGAGATGCATTAAAGTTATATTCACTAAATCACGTAAAATCATCAAATCTTAGTTTCACCAAGTTCTCGCTTGTTATACTTCTCAACAGGAAGTCATGGAGTAATGCTTCTGAGAGTCTTGAAATCTTTTTTATGTTCATTAAATAAGTAATATCTGATCTTTCAACTGATTGTAATGTATCTGGCTTCCTCTATTTTTTATTTTCTTGCGAAAACTAAAAAACGAAGAGATTATCACTCAGAATAATGTTCTAACTTATTGTCTTCCTTAATTTATTGTAAAATTAGTCATTTATCCCAGAAAGGTTACTCAGAATAATTTATCCCAGCAGCATGCCTTTCCAATAAAAAATAGGCATGAATACCATAACTTTCCATTCACAGTTTTTAAATAAAATTAGATGAAATACTTTTACATTTACTATTAAAATTCGCCCCAAAACAATCAAGTTATATGCATCTTAATTGATGATTTCTGACTTATATTCAGGTTAAATGGCAATAAATGGTTAATAAAGCCATGTGATCGAGGTAACACGGCTCGAGAAAATAGCTTCAAACTGGCTAAACTAAATAGGTAACTTTTAAACAATAGAAAATGTAAGTTGGTATGATTCATAATGCAAGCACAAAGAAAATAGCTGTTTCATCTGACTTTTTTCTCTATGTTCATCAATACCCTTAATTCACCAGAAAATAATCTTCTTTTTTCAAGAAAACCTGGTTCCCATTTTTGTCAGAGCTCCCATTTCGATTTGTAATGGAAATGGATGTTCATTACAAACATTAACTTCTTGGGACTTTCCCCTCATTCTCTTTCTGCCGTATATTTTGTTAAGGGTGGGTAAAGAGGGAGAGAGAGACAGATACATATAGAGATAGAAAGAGAGAAAGAAGAAAAAAGAGATGGTGACATGAAATGATACATAGAGAGAAATAGAGATAAGATAGAGACAAAGACATGTAGATAGAAAGTAGGGGTGAGAGATAGAGACAGAGACAAATATATATAGAGATATATATATATAGGTATATATAGAGAGCTAAAGAGAGATATTGGGATGGAGAAAGAGAGAGAGACATACACACACATATAGACAATAGATAGATTGTTGGGTTTTGTAGTTTGGTTCATCCATGAAAAATACATTCCATGGATGCGGAAGCGTGGTCGATCGATTCTCAATCGAGCTATCAAAATGAAATTTTGTAGTACCTTTTGGGGAACACGTTCCACCCTTGACTTTGTCGTTCCGCCCTTGACTTTGTCATTCCGAGATCTTTCTGAAGCCGTTCACGCGCCCGGGCTCTAGAAGTATCCACGCGATCACTCGGAGCTTGGATCTCCACGTCTTCTTCTTCACTTCTTCTTGAGAACCTTGAAGATCTCCTCACCATGAAGACACTCTTCCTTGGAAGTGTAGAAGAGAGTGGAGAGGGGAGGGGCTCTCAAATGAAACTTGCATGGGTGTCTAAAATGAGACCCCTTTCCCTCTTTATATTTCACTTAAGGTTTTTCTCAAAAACCCTCCAAAGAAAAATATATCCACCAATGCCCTTATGACCTTGTGCGTGTGACCCTCTAGGCCCATGTATCGTTCTAGTTAATAACTTAAATGGCCCAATAACATTTATTGACCAACCTTATTAATTAACTATATCAACATATAGATTAATTAAATAAGGATCGATTTAACCCAAACGACAGGTTAAGTTTCCAGCCCGTGGGGTGCCAAGCTACACCTCGTGCTCTATAAGATACTGAGTAGTCTCAAACTCTCTCATGGAACCTTTACCGTCATCAGTTACCGTATATGTATATTCCATCATCCGCGCGAGACTCTCGAATGACTTAGAGCATGGTTTATCGTCAAACTCTAATCCGTCATTCGATTAGTACTGATGCGTAACGGGGATCATCGGAGAACGCCTTCTCCAATATCCTCACTACCTGGCCAGGGATTTTCTTGCATCGTCTTCCTCGAGTCAATCTCCTCTTATACCGAGGGCGGATGATCTCATCTTGACCACTCAATCATCTATGTAAGCTTCTTACTACATCCAATCTATAACTTAGTTGAATCTCATGATTAGAGACTCATATATCACAGTCAAAATGTAGTCGTCCGCTTACGAGATGTCCTTGGTGTCTCAGGTCAGTGGATCACTTATACAACCGTGACTTGAATCAACCTGATTGACGTTTAGGTATAATACCATTCAGGGATTCATACGGATCAATTCAGTGAACTCTTTCTCCAAAGAGCACCCACTATCTGTCCTTAGTGTCGCCACACTAATAGCCACAGGATCAACTATACTTATCGAATAAGTAGGATCGGCTAGTGCTATTCTATCCGGATAATTTGATGTCCGTCTCAACTATCCTTGAATAGGAATATTTAGAATACATGTTTAAAGACTAGTGATCACTGTATTATGATCTCATCATAATTCACTATGTCATTGCACGTATTCGTGGACTTCATGATAAACATCACACGGAATAATAATGAATGCAAATAATTTATTCAATGAACTTAAATATACATGGTAGTGTGATTGGCTTGACGGCCACATAATATCCATCATAGATATCTACATAATCAGCTTGGCTTGCCAGGGTGGATATCTATCGTAGGGAACTCTAAATTAAAGTGTGTTGTGGCTGAAGCATTCCGAGATGAGCAACCTCTCGGCAAGTTTAATTTTAGTGTGCATGGTAGCTTAGTACCATGGAGTGACCAGATGCTTAAAATAATTAAATATTTTCTTAAATGAACACCTGGAATAAGAATATACATCATAGAATGAGCTTAGGGGCCTTTAATGGAGTAGGTACTGGCTATACCTCAGAGCGAAGCACCAAAAACTATAAAATGAATGAACTTAGGAGGACTCACAACTCTTTTGATTCTGGAGCAGAGTAATTAATTTTGGGCATGGTTTGAAAAGAAAAGATTAGGAATTGATACTTGACTACCTCGCCCGGTTAGAGGTATATGGGGAGCATCATAGAGAGACCAAGTGGACAATACATTGCAAAGTAGAGAAGAATTGACAACAAAAACTGTCACATGGAGGTCAACAGTTCATATCTAATACCAACCCAATTTGTCAAAAAATGGGACAGCTGAGATCTGTATAGGGTTTGACAAGATACCATGGAAATAGTGTTTGCCCATCCGACATCCGAAATCAAATAACCAATATCTGATATTCAGATTCATAGGAAATAGGTGGTGTGGCCTACTAGGCCCACTAGACCATTAGCCCACTAAGGGTTGCTTCTCTTAGTCCCACGTGATAAATTATTCATACTCTCTCAGAGCCCTATATAAGGCCATGTATCCCTTCCTTTCAATATAACCAAGAGCTATCCATCTTTTTTCTACATGGTTCAAACATTTGGTTTGAACCATGTAGAAAATTTCAAACATTTCAAACACCGGCGATCTCTGCCCCTCCGCCGCCAGCGATCCCCGCCACTCTTCCTCTGCCAATCTACGCCCGCCGCCACTCCCAGGTTAGGACTCCTCCTCCTCCTCGCCTCATCTCCTCTCCACCCTAGTCTCGATGCCGGCTTCCTCGTTGGAGTTCCCCTTCGCATGCCCGTCTGTCCCTTCTCTTCATCCTCGTTCTTGGCGTCCCCCTTCTCCTTGCCGTCCGTGTCCGTGTCCCCCTTCTCCGGCCGTCTCCGGCCATCTCTGGCCGTCTCCGGCCATCTCCGGCCATCTCCAGACGTCTCCGGCCATCTCCGGACCTCTCCGGCCGTCTCCGGAGGTCTCCGACCGTCTCCGGAGGTCTCCGACCGTCTCTGGATGCGGCCATCTCCCGCTGCCTCCGGACGTCTCCGGCCATCTCCGGCTGCCTCCAGAGGTCTCCGGCCATCTCCGGCTGTCTCCAGCTGTCTTCGACCGTCTCTGGAAGTCTCCGGCGTCTCTGGCCGTCTACAACCGCCTTGGCCACCTCGGCCGCCTACGGCCCCCTCGTCGGCCGCCTATGGTCGCCTCGGTCGACTCTGGCGGCCTCGACCGCCTCAGCCGCTTATGGTTGCCTCGATTGCCCTTGGGCTTCCTCCGCCGCCCTCCAGCAACCTTCGGCGCCTACGTCTGCCTCGGTCGCCTCCGGCGGCCTCGGCCGCCTACGGTTGCCTCGGTCGCCCTCGGGCTTCCTCTGCCGCCCTCCAGCCGCCTCCGGTGCCTCTGGCACCTACGGCTTCCTCGGTCGCCTCCGGCGGCCTCGGCCACCTTCGGCTGCCTCGTTGGCCTTGGGCTTCCTCCACTAACCTCCACCGCCTTCGGCGCCTCTGGCTGCCTTGGTCGCCCTCGGGCTTCTCTGCTGCCTCGGCCACCTCTAACTGCCTCGGTTGCCCTTGGTCACTTCGGTGGCCCTTGTCGACCCTCCAGCTGCCTATTCGGCCCTCCAACTGCCTCTTAGCAGCACTTCAGTCACCTCTCAGCGGCCCTTCTGCCGCATCTTGAAGCCTCCAGCCGTCCTCTGCCATCTTTCCGGCAATCCCGCTCCGCACGCTGTACACTGCCGACTACTACATCACAATCTGGGCATGGATGACGAGCATCCATGCTCCAGCTTGCGGGGGAGTGTTAGGAGATAGGTGGTGCGGCCTATTAGCCAACTAGACCATTAGCCCACTAAGGATTCCTTCTCTTAGTCCCACATGTGATAAATTACTCATAATCTCTGTCAGCGAGCGTTTGCCCGTCCCGATACCGGTACCGGATGCTGGTATCGGGACCGATACTGTATCGGATACCAGAAAGTCAATTTTCCGGTATCTGTTCATTGCGATATCCAGATATCGGATATCGGTTTCGGATATTGGCACTACCGTGCGGATATCCGATACCGATATCTGTCTCGATGTCGGCACCCGGTTCCGTCTCAAGGGGGAGGATGACGACATCGGATATCGGTTGTGGATATCAGTTTTCGATATCCACACCGAAAGTATATTTAAAAATAATATTAATTGATAATTATTCAGCGATAGGTCAATTTATCGTGGGCCAGAGAGTTAGGAAAGAACTTTTTAAGAGGTAAGTCATCACATTTAATATATACAGCTACGTATATTTATTTTTTTCCATATGGGATAACCGGATTCGGGATTAGTGTTAAATCTGAATCCCTTTATCCCATATGGAAGAATATAGAAATTTTCGCTTCTATTTATTGCACGCTGTGATAATATATTAAATAATGACTAAATATAAGGGCCAATAAATATAGCGAATATGGGTTATAATATAATTTTACTGTTTAATATACAAAGAAAGATTTCTAAATTCTTCCATGTGGGATAACGAGATTCTGAGTTTACATTAAACTTCGAATCTTGTTATCCCATATCGAAGAAAATAAAAATTTTAAACTCTATATATTAACTGAGATCCAAATAAAATAAAACCATTTGATCTGGATACCGGTTCCGATATCCGGATATCAAAAATTGATACTCGGCATCCGGTATTCGTCTCCGACATCCAGATACCGGAAAACCGATATCCGGTATCCGATACCCTGTTCGTCTTCACCCCCCGATATCCGATACCGATATCCGGTATCCGATACCCTGTTCGTCTTCACCCCCCGATATCCGATGCCGATATCCGGTCTCCGATACCCTATTCCCCCTCCCTTTCCCCCGATATCTGATATCCATCTAACCCCTTATTGACGGATATCGACCGATATCCTATATACGATATCCAGCCCCGTCCCATTTTTTCGTGGATATCGGATATCGGTTGTCTGATACCGGATATCGGATGGATATCGGTCGGGCATTTGCTACAAAAAACTGTCAGCCCTATATAAGGGCATGTATCCCATCCTTTCAATATAACCAAGAGCCATCCATCTTCTCTTTTCTACACAGATAAAATTGGGCCAGTTTCGGATACCTGATCAGATAATGAACATATATCAAATATCCATCCGATACTAGATATTGAGACAGATATAGTATGCCTCTAGATATGGCTGATGCAGGTATCAGATATTGAATCCGATCCAAAAATCAGTATCTGATATCCAGGATCGGTTTAAAAAACAGGGACATACTGTCCCATTCAGAAAAAAATGTTATTTTTACAGTAGTAAAAATACCTAGGAACAATTGAATGTTGGAAAAAACTTGCGCTCTACCCTTTCCAATAATTGAAAGTTCAATGAACTTATACTGGACCCAACGAGGAGAGCATTCTACCACATTTTGTTTTGGACCAGACTAAGATACTTACTTAGAAGTGAAATATTAATTGAAAGCCTTTATGATATGAAAAAATGCTGAAATAAACAGTATATATGGCACCCAATAGCTTAGCTACGCAGCATAAAGTACTTAAAATATACGTCTACACGTATGTAAGATATTGAAAAAACAGATATCTAATATTATCATCCAGCACCCGTATATCAGTATAGACGAACACTGGATATCCCATTTGCAAGATCCAGATCACCATACATCCCCATATCGGGCTTGGGACGGGCTAGCACTACATGTAAGACTAGTAGTAGATTGGCCACCTAGATCAAGAGCCTTATCATGACACTACAAGTGTAGTTCCGAATGGACTGGGACATGGACGATGGATGGGACGGGACAAAGATCGTCTCGTAGGACATTCAGAATCAGTGCAGGGACGCGGACGGGATGGTTTTTTCGTCTGATACCTCCAGATGGGACGGTTTTTTCACCCGAGTGGACGAAACCGTCCTGTCCATTCGTCTCGGGACAAATTTCCGTCCCAGTCTTCGTCCAACCTCGCAGACGGGACAGGTTTTTTGTCCTGTGATGAAAAAATCGCCCCGTCTGCGTCCCTTCACTAGTGTAGTTCTAGATCGTCCGGGACGTGGACAATGGACGGGACAGGATGAAGATCGTCCCGTCCGACGTCAGGAATCAGTGCGGGAACGCATACGAGACGATTTTTTCATCCGAGACATCTGGACGGACAGTTTTTTTTGTTCGAATGGTCTAAAACCGTCCCGTCTGTTCGTCTCAAGACGAATTTCCGTCCCGGTTGTCGTCCAACCTAGGACTAAAAAACCGTCCCGTCTGCATCCCTGCTCTATAAGGGATGGCTTAAAAAAAAGATACATAGGGTACATAGGTATAAGGATAGATAGATACATAAGGTACATAGGGTATAAGGATAGATAGATACATAGGGTCATACATACATGCATGCATAAATTCGCCCGTCCTGATGCCGGTATCGGATACCAGTATCGGGACGGATGCTGAACTGGATACCGGAATTGAATTTTCCGGTATCCGTTTTTCCGATATTAGGATACCGGATATCGGTATCGGATATCGGTTGCTACAGTGCCGATATCTGATACCGGTATACGTCCGATACCGGCATCCGTCTCCCGCCTCAGGGGGATAGATGACGGTACCGGATATCGGATGCGGATATCGGTTTTCGATATCCGCATCGTATACCCTTATCTCTCCCTCTCTCACTCTCTCAGTCTCTCTCTCATTCTCGCGCTCCCCCTCTCTCTCTCTCGTTCTAGTTCTCGCCCTCTCCCTCTCTCTCTCCCTCTCCCCCTCGTTCTCGCCCTCTCCCTCTCTCTCTCATTCTCGCCCTCTCCCCTCTCCCTCTCTCTCTCTCAGTCTCTCTCTCTCTCCGTCTCTCTCTAGTTCTCGCTCTATCCCTCTCCACCTCCCCCTCCCTCTCTCTCTAGCTTTTCATGCCTCGCTCTCTAAAAATATGAGGAGCACAGGAAACCATGTTTCTCTAAAAATATGGATGTTTGACATTTCATATTTCACAGCGGTAACGTTGGCAAGGGGGCACCAGAAGAAATTGTTATTTTGTTATACAACCAAGTCATTATATACACGTTACTTTTTTTTATTTGTTCCATATTTGTT
Source organism: Wolffia australiana (assembly GCF_029677425.1). Taxonomy (NCBI): domain Eukaryota; kingdom Viridiplantae; phylum Streptophyta; class Magnoliopsida; order Alismatales; family Araceae; genus Wolffia; species Wolffia australiana. The sequence goes on along the minus strand of NC_135854.1, from coordinate 2,117,162 downwards.
ACTTTTTTATTTGTTACTTTTTTTTATTTGTTCCATATGGGATAAAGGGATTCTAGTTTTGTGGTAAACTCGGAATCTCTTTATCCCATATGGAAAGATAAAAAAAAAATTTGTTACTATATAATAACGGGCATTGAATACATATTAAAATCTACTTATGTGATATTAACTAAATAAAACTATGTCACAGGGATGATCATTTTATCGGTCGGTATCAGATTTCGGATATCCGATACCGTCTTCGTCCTCACCCCCGGTATCCGGTACCGATATCCATCTAACCCCTGATACACGGATATCATCCGATATCCGGAACCGTCCCATTTTTTTCTGGATATCGGATATCGGTTGTCCGCTACCGGATATCGGGACGGCGAATGTATTATACATGCATTCATATTAGAGTTTCGAGAGAGAAGCAGCTCGAGCACTGAAGATGATCTTCATTTGAAATGGGGTGGGTTCTTCAAACGGCAGCGACGCCATGCCGCCTCTTCCTCCTGCCCTACTCTCCGCTGAGCCCACCACCACCTTCAAATTTGCTCTCCCTCACCTCATCTGCCTTCCGCCAAAAACCCATCACCCTCTCCTCTTCCCTTCCCTTTCCCACACAACCCACAATCAAACAACTTCAAAAACCCCAAGATCAAGACCAAGATCAAGAACTAGAAGAAGGAGAAGAGGAAGAAGAAGATTTCAAGGATGACCCAGAAGAGATCCGTCGCAGATCTCTGGTATTGGAGAACATCCACCGAAACCGCTCTCTCCAAACTCTCATAAACAAGCTCTCCAGAGGCGCTCCCATGGCGGGGGCTTCCTTTACCAGCGAAGAGCTCTGGGCTGCCGTGAATTTCCTCATCCAGGCCAACCGCCACTCCGACGCCCTCCACCTGTTCGACGAATGGCGCAGCATCTCCCCTTCACTCTCATCCCCCTCAAACCTCTCCAAGATGGCCCAGCTCCTCGCCTCCGCCGGCGCCGTCGCCGAGGCCTCGGCCATCGTCGCCGCCATCGCCAACACCGGCCTCGGCCCGCCGCCAGTCTCCGTCTACAACGCCATGATCAGAGCTCTGGGCAAGAAGAAGATGTTCGATGAATTGTCAAAGCTGGTGAAGACGATGAGATCCGGCGGACCGCAGCCCGATGCCGCCACCTTCAATCTTCTGATCATGATCTTTGCCCAAGGCAGGCTCTTGAGGAAAATGGAGGAGGCTCATAGAACAGTTCTTAGCAGGAAGATGTATCTTCTCCCGGGGTCAGTCGCCGCCATGGTGGAGGCCTATGCTGAGCTTGACAGGGTCTCAGACATGGAGAAAATGTATCGCAGGCTGTTAGCTTATCCTGTGTTTCAATTACAGGATGATCTGATCAGGAAAATTGCCATGGCTTATATAAGGAATTACAAGTTTTCTGGGCTGGAGGAGCTCGGAAACGACGTGGCGGCGAGGGCGGGGAGAAGTTATGTGGTCTGGTTGCTGCTTCTGCTTGGATCTGGTTTGTTCTTGAGCAGAAGAGGGATGGCGTCGGTGGAGAGAGAGATGGGCTCTGCCATGGTGGGATCTGACATCAGCTTTGTGAACATCATGGCCTTGGCGCATGCCAAGATGAAGGGTTTTAGAGATTTGGAGGATTTGCTACTGGGTTTTGGAAAAGATGGGATTTTGAAGCCGGATTTGATCACTGTGGGGGTTGTTTTTGATGCTTGTTCTTGTGGGTTTGATGCTGGAAGAGTGATAGATGTCTGGAGGAGGAGAGGGTTTCTGGAGAGGAAGGTGGTTTTGGAGACTGATCCTCTGGTTGTTGCTGGTTTTGGCAAGGGTAATTTCGTCCAGAACTGTGAGCAGCTCTTTTCTATGCCTGGGCATTGCGCTGGTGATCATGATGATGATGATGATGATGATGATAGAAGGATGAAAGAAGATTGGACATATGTTGATCTGATCAAGATGTTGTATCAAAGTGGAAAGCTAGGCAGGTAGCGATCTTATCATCAATCCCTCTGATATAAGATGGGTTCACTTCTGCTCTAGGAGTTTGGAGACGAGAAGGATGAGATTTGTTTTCTCCAAGGATGTGATTTCTGTTGATACTGTTTATAGTTCACAATGGGTCTAGATTCCAGGGAGAGAGATAGATGAGATTTTCTCAGTGTAATTTCTACAAAGTAAATTTATTATAGGAAATTTAAAAAGATGAGAATGATGATGACGATGGAAGAAGGAACATATGTGGCTTTGGTCAGGACATCTACCAAAGTGGAAAGTTGGTCCGGTAGAGATATTATCATCCATCTTCTGATGATAATTGCATCCCCTTTTGCTCCAGAAGTGAAATATGAGAACATGAAATATGTTAGAGTCCTGATGAGGCTCAGTCATCACAGAAGACCTGGAAATTTTTTACTGATTCTTCAAAATATTTGGGTTATAAATACCCCTTGTAAGGTCATTGGAGATACCTTTTGATGAATGATTACTTTGGGGTTTCTTGGTTTGAGTAGCTGCATCTGGCTGTCATGGGTACACAAACTCAAGTTTGTGAGGGTTTGTTCACCTATTGGTCTATTTTTTTCTCTCTTACCTCTTCCATCTCTCCTATTCTCCTCCATCTCCCTCGTCCTATATCTTGATTTCGTTAGATCTACATGGGGTTGTAAAGAAATGAGGCATTTCAGTTGACCTTGTTTATATTATAGTTCATGATATTTTCCCAAATTGTAACTTCTTCAGATGTAATTTATAATATGGAATAAAGAAAGATGAAAATGATGATGATGACGGATGGAAGGAGAATGAAAATATGTTCATGTCATCAGGATGCCCAACCAAAGTGGAAACTTGGTCAGGAAGAGAGATCTTATCATCAATCCTTGGTAGTTTACTGTGGACAAGTGGCTTTGTTTTTGCCGCAGGTATTGGGAAAGAAAAAGGTTGATATTTTTATTTTCTGTGGGACAAATTTATTTTGCTCTCGTTATATCTCATAATAAGCCAAGCTTCCAGACCGCTATTTCTGCCGACTTGTCTTTGGAATATGACGTGCCCAGATTACATATATAGAGAGAGGAACGGCCATGATACCTTATCAAAAGAAAATCATCATCAACAACTTCTCTACATCCCATAAAAAGCATTCAGTTTGTGCCTTCAATTTTTTAGAATATAATGGACCCAGATTCTAGAGAGAGAAGGGGGGTTGTATGGATCAACGAAAGAAGCCTGCAAACTTGGAACACATCCAAGGTCAATCAGATTTTTAGTTTGTAGTAATTCAATTTTTAGAAAGATGAGATTCGCCCACAATAGTATTTCAGGAGATTTAATTTATAACATGAGATGGGTCAAGACTTCTGAGGGAGAGAGATATGAGACTTGCCCAGACCGTAATGTCTGAAGATCAAAGTCTTTGGATATAATGATAAAGTCAATGGTTTGAGCAAATAATAGAGAGATTGATGAAGGTAGTAACATTAAATATAGAATACTTTTCATGAAAATTATCATCATCAACTTTTATGCAGCCAAAATTCGCCCTCGTTTTGTGCAATAGCTAAATCTAATTTATCGCAAATAATCAGCCAAGATTCTAAAGAGAGAGAGATAGAGAGATCAGATACATGAAATAACGAAAGAACATATCCAAGATCACTTCTCTACAACAACAAGAAAACGTCTTTATTTGGTGCAAGATCCTCAAAAATCCTTCAGTCAGAACCAAGTTACCAATATATAATGAGCCCAGATCCTAGATAGAGGAACAGGAAGCACAGATTCAAGAATCGCCATTGGAACCACATTTGAGTAAAAAGGAGGGAGTTAGAGAGAGAAAGAGACGAGGGAGGATGGGGCAAAAAGAAGCAAAAGAAGGGAGCTAGCCTGCAGGAAAAAATAAGGAAGCTGCCGAATTTCTCTCTCTAGGACTGCACAGCTAGCCTTTGTAGATGCTCAAAGAAGACTTGGAGACTGACGTCATCGGTGAAGATCACATCTGAGCCTGGCGCCACATCATTTGCCGAGTTGTGAGTCGCCGATGGGTTCAATTTTGCTAGAAGGAATCTTGCCTGGAAAAAAGTCAACGGCCAGTAGCGCCTTAGAACATAATTGTTTTTCAAATAATGATCGTTCGAATCATCTACCTCATTGCAGAATTGGAGTGATAAGTCAAATGCATGCGGTGAGTGATGAAAATAAAATGTCCAAAAATGGTCAAACAAAAAAAGAAAATCACAAGAACCTTTTATGCTTTTTCTTGTCAAGTAAAAGAATTTTCAAGATAAAAGATTAACAGAAAGATTGTGGTGAATGAAGAAACCATGAGACAATTTTTAAAGAGTGTTAAACAGAAACACAGGAGGAATTTCCGAGACAGAATTAAATATCAAAGCTCCCGTATCATTCTTAATTGATAATGATTTTAGCATCCTTATTTATCCTTATTTATGACACAGAAATTATAAGCAACTTTTATAGAACCCATGCAAATGAAAGTATACTCATCCTGCAACTTTCAAATCAACTATATCTTCTGATATGTAAATAAATCCGGGAAAGCACTGAAATTCAAACCTGAGAACCATGTTGATCGCAAACGACCAGTCGGGGTACTGGGAAACGTTCTCTGATGATAATCTTAGCATCCTCCTGAGGTGCTTGCAAGAGCTGGGCAAAGGCCTGTATTTTCAAAACGGGCAAAAACCCATTTCAGTTAATTCACAAACTAGTTGATCAAAACTCCCAACAAATAAAATGTTTGCGAAGACCCTAATGAACGAATTTCACTAAATATTTCGTTAACCATTATTACCTAAACTAGAATCATACATTAAAATTGAAACATTAAACATGGGATGATTCGGCCTAAAAGAAGGCACAGGCTTCAACTTTTAAAGTTTTTTACCTGATGCTCAGGCTGATTCTGGTAGCCCATATTACGCCACTGGGCGATGGTCATGCCATGGAAGACAACCACACTGAAATAAGCATCTAGCAAGAGAATTCGATCAGCGGCAATCGAAGCCACGTCCAGCAATGAGGGAACAGGAGGCGAATTGAAGGAGTATGAGATAAGCGACGGCTGGATCATGACGACAGAATTGGTAATATTCTCCCGGTTGAGCAATATGCGGAAATAGGCAGTCTCATCCGGGCTGTTATTGAAGACCTGAGTTACACGTCACAGAGAACAATATTCAGCTAAGAATCAACGGCAGAAAATGTTAAGTTTATTTTCTTCACCTGAAAGAACTGTGATCTTCTCAGATTAAACATGAACTGAGGAAGAATAGAGAAGGACGGATTTAAAGTGAAGGATGCCGGATCATCTTTTCGGTAATCCCCAAATCTTGAGCAAAGGCGTATGAGAGACCGATCCAACCATCTCGTGGCATCAAATTCTTCCTGAATTTTAAAGATTATTTGTTAGTACAATAATCATAACTTAAATGTAAGAACTTTTTTTACGTTATCCGCTGTTGCTTCAAAAATATTAATTATACCTCTGACTCCATCTTTAATGATGCATATCTCGCCATTACTACTGCTGCAGTCTCCTGATCAAACCCAGCGACCAACTCCTGAGGAGATACGATGTTTATAAGGAAAAATGCTCCATTCCAAAACTAAATGCATTTCCAAAAATAGATATCATCCAGATTTAATTTGAAGCAACCTCAAGGACATGATACTGGAAAAGTATATCAGAGTATCCTAAATCATGCTAGTATTTACGTTATTATTTAACCTACAAACAAATATTCAAACAAAAAAATTAAAATAAATAATAGCAGGGTCAACACGTCAAACCTCCGTGTTAGACGCACTTTCGACCCATTTCCGAGTAACAGTTGTGACTCTGAGCCTAATTTGACCATCAGGACTCTGATAACTACACATTGTAACGATCCATTTGCAAAGATCAGAGGGTGAAAATCTTCTACGTAAAGAAAAAGAATCATGAGAAGAAAGTAGCTCCTCACGTAGTAAGAAACTGTAGGAATAGCTGTAGATTGCCCATGCCAGGTGGACTCGACTTTTCACTCGGAGCAACATCAAAAAAGACTGTCAAGCAGGTGCTCTTATCAAGGCCACAAAGTTTCCATGACGTTGTGTTCCCTTGTCCAACGACTGTATCTGCAGAAGCAGCTCCTTTCTGCCAAAGACAGGATTGTATTACAGAAATAAAGAAAATATGTTAGACAAGATGATGTATCCAGTTAGCAAACAGACAATATAGGTCATAAAATGCAGCGAAACAAAATACCTTCTCCAATGAAGCGCATGAACCAATAATACCTTGAATTTTGATGTCCTTTGAACAATTAATATCCAATGTACCACTGGGAAGTGGAAGACAAAAGATTGTTATAACAAGAACATATCCATGTGAAGCTAAGAAAAAAGCACCAGTAGCTTCAACCAGCAAAGGCTAGTTAAAATGTAAGATCAGAGTCCAAGAGAATTTTCCCATATTGATAAATATTAAAATGTGAGATCAAACTCAAATGAACTCTAACACTAGAAGATTCACGAAGAATTTATAAAATTCTGAAAGTGTGGAAGGGCCTTTCAAGAAAAATTACTTGAAAGAGAGCCCAAGAGAATTTTCTCCGTCCTCGAAAATACGCTTGAATGAATCTTTAAAAACAGGGTGTCCAAAACTCTCAGCAAGCACAACAAGACCGCCTGTCCTTTCCACAATAACTTTCATCTCTGCAACTCCGACCTAGAATCACCCACAAATGTCACATAACAATATTAGGCGTAAGTGACTCTTTCTGAAAATGTCACAACGGCTAAAGGAAGTTGACCAGAGAAAAATGAAAAAGCTTGTCTACTTTCTATCAAATCTCCGCCAAGAATTCTCTAATTCATGTCAGAAGCATTGCCTTACAAAATATCTACGTTTTTTTTTTGAAAAAAAGGTCATGATGCAAAATAATATCCACCAATAAAATTAGTTAAGTTTAGTAATGGATGAAAGAAACCAAGCTATGAAAACGAATTTTACAGTGAATGATTTGGCGTTCTAAGTTGTTCAACGGTCAGAATATCAATTAAATTTCTGTCTTATAACAACAAACTCTCAATTTGTTTAAAAAAATTTATAACTCAAAAAAATATCCAAGAATTAAAAATTGTTTCTTTAAAGAACTGACTTCAGAAACCAGCCCGTGAAAACAAGTTTTTCTGTCAATGATTACATTTTGAGTTCTTCAACCGCCAAAACATCATCTTAATCCCTGTGTCATACAGAATGCGAATGTAGCACGAGGGTATAGCTGTAACCGCGAGCTCTAAATTAATTAAAAAATGTTCATTACATAAAATAAAATCCAACCATGAAAAAACATTCTTTAAATAATAGCCGTACAAAACCAAACCATGAAAAACAAACTCTCCAGTGAATGATTTGGTGTTTAAGGCACTTCAATTGTCAACTTATCGTCTTAATGTCAGTAACATGTGGGTCAATTTCATATGATGAAGACCAGACCTGATCCAGTGCAGAGGCAAAAAGGTCCAGTACATGGCCCTGGCTAACAAGTTGCTTAGCAATGCCATCATAAAATTTCACGGCTTTGTGGAAATGTGGAGCAGCGTCCTTATCTAGATCCTTGTGAGATCGAACGGGCTCTGACAAGTCTTTTGATACAATCTGCACAGGGTAAGCAGAAAAAAGAAACCCAAGATCAAAGAAATGTCAAATTAAGAGATGTAAACCAACAGTGTCTGGATTTTTTTTTAATTATATCAAAAAGTACTCAGTTTTTATATTCCAAGAAGTTAATGATAAAGAAAATAACATGCCCCCACCCAATCCATCACCCAGAAACTCATTAACATTATTCCATCACCCGAAAATCATTGATAAAAAGGTTCATTCCTTCAAGAAAAATGAGGAGGTAGAACCAGAAAAGATTTCATTTATGTCTGGAATTCAATACCCTATTCAATTCGTAGGAGTCAACAGAAAAGATAAATCCACAAGATCCAAACCGTTTTTATAGAGTAAATATATCCACAAGGATAATTGGATCCAAGTCATGACGAGTTCTCTGCAATATTCCTCAATGTGTTTTCAAACGAGTAACATCAACTGCTTCTCAACATTAAATAAATGTTAAAAATATTGAATAGTTATACACAGAGAAAGATTCAGTAGAATCTTTTATCCAACTCCGTGGTCTTCTGCTTTTCTCGAGACCCATAAAACCACAAGCTTCGGTAAATATGATCACGTAAAAAGAAAATGAGAGATCATAGCAAGCGGAAATTTATGATCTCAGTTGCCTTCACTACAACCAGAACATCAGTTTTTCATCATCAATACATATTCATAAAAAATTCTCGAATTGACCTACACAAACCAAGCTTCCGTAAAATCTTTAATCCAGTTCCATTATCTTATAAAGGATTTTATTTAGACCCATGTAACCAAACGCTTCAGTAACATACATAGAAATATGATCATGTAAGAAGAAACTCCATCGAGAACATTCCTCAAGATTTTCAAAAGAATGAGATCTACTGTTCATCCTCAATAAACACACATTAAAAATCTAAAACGACCTTCACAAAGTGACATTATGAGGAATCTTAGATCCAATTCGGTGATCTTATTAATGTTTTTTTCTCTCCGCCCATGAAACCATACGCTTCAGTAACTTGTAGACATGATCATTGAGAAAAACAACTGAAACATCATACCAATCCAGGTCCAACAGTGCATGGGCCTCCAACAAGGGCAATGATCCGAGCCCCAGTTCCCGGCAAACACGCCCCCAGCAGCCCGGCAGCAACACTCAAAGCGACCCCCGTGCACCGAAGCGCCCTACTTCCTGCCTCCACAGGCCACTGATCTCTCTCCAACTCGTCCAAAAGCTGCAAAAACCAACCAATTCTCCTCAACTTTGGGATAATTCCCCAAAAATCTCAATCAAAACCCATAATTCGATCCGAAGAACAACTCACCGCATTGAGAGTGTACTCGCAATCCGAGGCCGGGAGCAGAAACCTCGTCACCGACGTCGATTTTGGGTTGGAGGGCATCCCCTTGGGATAACCGGCGGCGCCCCCAACCACGGCAGCGGCACGCTGCCCAGGAACCAACCCCAATTGATCCAAAATCTGATCCCTGCCCAGCTCCTTAGACCCCCTGAAAACATAGATCTTGGACAGATCCGAGAATCCAAGCTCATGAACATGAACTTGGGTCCCAAACGAGATCAAACCCACAAGGGCATTATCAGGGAGAAGCCCAATTGCCCTCCTGAGCGCCGATTTGACGAATTCAAGCTCATCCTCGATGAGGCAGGTGTCCAGAACGAACAGGAAGACCGGGGAGGCGGCGGCGGCGGCGGCAGCGGGGTCGTGGGAGGCGGGAAGCGCGTACTCGATGGTCGTGTACTGCGGGTAGAGCTCGCCGGGGACGTTGGTCTCGGAGACGGCGGCGTAGTGGTGGGGGAAATGGTTGCGGGAGTGGCAAAAGGGGCAGATCCAGATCTTGGCGGCGAAATCGACATGGCAGAAGGGGTTGAGCACGGCGGAGCAGGGCAGCTTGCAGCGGAGAGGAGGGTAAGGGAGGACCGTCAGATCGGGGTGGGATCGGATCGGGCTGATCGAGGCGGCGATCGGGACGACGCTCTTGCTCGCTTCCACCTTGGATCTTGGCCAGTTGTTCCATGTCATCCGCACGCCGTCGATGCCCTCCGCCTCCCCCGCCGACGCCATCTCCGCCATCGCCGTTGCTCTTCTTCTTCTTCCCTGTTCTTCCTTCTTCCTCCTGTCTTCTTCCTTCTTCCTCCTGTCTTCTTTCTTCCTCTTCTTCTTCTTCTTCTTCTGCTTTCTAACTGCGGCTGAAATTCCAAGGGGTGCGGTTTTATAGTCCAGTTGGGATGACGGAAGAGGATCCGTCATCCGTTGTCCATCTTTGACTTTTGAGGGCATGGAGAGGTGAGTGGGGTGAAAGCCTTTGAGCCTTCTGTTCCGTCAACCGTCATCCGTTATCATCATCTTCTTCTTCTTCTTCTTCTTCTTCTTCTTTCTTCTTTTTTCTTTTTTCTTTTTTCTTCTTTCTTCTTTCTTCTTTCTTCTTTCTTCTTTCTTCTTCTTATTCTTTCTCACTGTAGCTGAAATTCCAAGGGGTGCGGTTTTATAGTCTGGCTGGGATGATGAGAGAGGATTCGTCATCTGTTGTCCATCTTCGACTTTGGAGGAGATGTTGAGGTGAGTGGTGAAAGCCTTTGAGCCTTCTGTTCCGTCATCCGTCATCTGTCATCCGTTATCCGTTATCTTCTTCTTCTTCTTCTTCTTCTTTCTTCTTCTTCTTTCTTCTTCTTCTTTCTTCTTCTTCTTCTTCTTCTTCTTCTTCTTTCTTCTTCTTTCTTCTTCTTCTTCTTTCTTCTTCTTCTTCTTCTTCTTCTTCTTCTTCTTTCTTCTTCTTTCTTCTTCTTTCTTCTTCTTCTTCTTCTTCTTCTTCTTCTTCTTCTTCTTCTTCTTTCTTCTTCTTTCTTCTTCTTCTTCTTCTTCTTCTTCTTTCTTCTTCTTCTTCTTCTTCTTCTTCTTCTTCTTCCTCTTCTTCTTCTTCTTCTTCTTCTTCTTCTTCTTCTTCTTCTTTCTTCTTCTTCTTCTTCTTCTTCTTCTTCTTCTTCTTCTTCTTCTTCTTCTTCTTCTTCTTCTTCTTCTTCTTCTTCTTCTTCTTCTTCTTCTTCTTCTTCTTCTGCTTCTGCTTTCTAAATGCGGCTGAAATTCCAAGGGGTGCGGTTTTATAGTCTGGTTGGGATGACGGGAGGGGATCTGTCATCCATTGTCCATCTTTGACTTTGGAGGAGATGGAGAGGTGACTGGGGTGAAAGCCTTTGAGCCTTATGTTCTGTCATGCGTTATCTTCTTCTTCTGCTTTCTAACTGTGGCTGAAATTCCAAGGGGTGCAGTTTTATAGTCTGGTTGGGATGACGGAAGAGGATCTGTCATCCATTGTCCATCTTTGACTTTGGAGGAGATGGAGAGGTGACTGGGATGAAAGCCTTTGAGCCTTCTGTTCCATCATCCATTATCCGTCATCTGTTATCTTCTTCTTCTTCTTTCTAAGTGTGGCTGAAATTCCAAGGGGTGCGGTTTTATAGTCTGGTTGGGATGACGGAAGAGGATCTGTCATCCATTGTCCATCTTTGACTTTGGAGGAGATGGAGAGGTGACTGGGGTGAAAGCCTTTGAGCCTTACATTCTGTCATGCGTTATCTTCTTCTTCTGCTTTCTAACTGTGGCTGAAATTCCAAGGGGTGCAGTTTTATAGTTTGTTGGGATGACGGAAGAGGATCCGTCATCCATTGTCCATCTTTGACTTTGGAGGAGATGATGAGTGGGGTGAAAGCCTTTGAGCCTTTTGTTCCGTCATCCGTCATCTGTCATCCGTTATCCGTTATCTTTGGTCTGTCTTGACTTGGGACGGATACTGGTATGAGAGCGTTTGAAACTTCTGTTCTGTCACTGATAACACCCTAAATTCGGTCTTTATTTTATGCATTTAAAGAGTTAAAATGGGGTTGTTATCATGTATTTACATAAAATTATTGTTTTCAAATGATTTCTGATTTTTCCCTAATTTTCTGTGATTTCTACAAATTTTAAGGGATTTATTTGAGCTTGAAATAATTATTTTTTAATGAAGATGGCAAGTTTAATATTTAATTTCGAGATTTATTAGTACGGGGATGAATCAGTGAATTTTCTAGAATTTTTTAGGATGTTATTGGATTTTTCTGAGATTTATTTGAGGGATAAATACATTTTTATTAAGAAAAAAGATATATTTATAAGGAAAAAAATGAGTATTAAGATAATTTTTGAACTTTGAAGGGCTTTTCGTAAATTTTCGTTGCAATGATACCCTCAAAACAGCTCTCGATCGTGGTTGCAGGCGTAAAGATGTTATTTAAATTTTTCTAGGGTTTTATTGCAAATGATTTAATATTTGTTTTAATGTTTTAGGGAGAAACCAGAGGAGAGAGAGTGCGCAAAGGGCATATACACAAATATTTTTGGGCGACGTCCATCTGTAACTGCGCGTTTTAAAAAGGGGTTTTCCGCAAAAAGTTCAGAGGCATTTTTTAGGTGTCGACGTGGCCTCATCGTGGCCGTCGAATGAGAATCCGACGACGCTTGATGAGGACCAGCGTTGGGAGGTAAGTTCACCGCCCGCACGGCGCGTACAACGCGCGTGCACGGGCGGTGACGTGGCGCATTCCAATTAGTTAGGGCGAAGACAAAACACACACGTACGTGCGCATCAAAACATATTTAAGTCGCGACTTTTGAGTTTTTTTCTGTTATTATTTTTGCCAGGGGGGTACGTGGCGCAACGAGAAGGAACCCGCACTTAGAAGTTGAAAGGCGCCAGCCAATCAGAGAAAGACACCTCAGCGCGCGGTTTAAAAAAAAATCGACTTAAATCCAATGGCTAATATTGGTTTAAATTCATTTATTCATAACTTTTGATCCAGAAGTCCGATTGAGATGATTTTTTAATGGATTTTCTTGTATTGACCCCTCTTTCTATTTGTATGGTTGGATCATGAGATCAAGCCTACATTGATAGATACTAATTAATCACTAATTAGGGATAAAATGGTAATTTTTACTATTTTACCTAGGTATAAAACCCGAATTTTGAGAGGAGGGGATCATTCTTGACGGTTCTCTATCACAGCTGCAAGACAGAGAGGATCTCTAGCTTGGATCAACCTATCTGGTACCTTTTTCTTGTTTAACTTTTTAGTGTATATTGGATGATGTTTTAGTGAAATTTCTTCTTCATTCTTCTTGATCTTGGTCTGAACTTCTAAATCGCTAGGCTTGAGCGGAATGTACAAGCCCTTACTGAGATTGAGAGGAGAGAATGAGATATTTACCTAGCTATTCCAAGTGCAAATTAAAAACTATAAAAAACTTCAATTTCTAGGAGATTAAATTTCCCTTTTTATTATCTAATTGTGTAGTTATTTCTGAAGTATAAGACCTACAAAACCAACCAACTCAAATCAAAATTTCCCTCTCAACCTCTCTAGTTGACCCCTTGGACCCTTTTTCTTTGGATCAAAGAAGCCAATTTAGAGCTCCCTATTTCTTCTATTCATCCCATCTCTTCTACCCCCCTTTCTAAATTTCTCATCTAATTAGGGTGATTTGATCTTCATTGAAGATCAAATTAACTCTAATTAGGGATTCAAATTATTTAAGAAGAACATCAATTGGATTCCTTACTAGCTTCCCTTGGACGGCACTCGTACTTATCACTACACATCTAAAGTAGAGTTTTTATAAATTTTATTGTATAAGCTAAAATTGACAACGACAAGGGTTTAAAATTGCATAAAATTTACCCCTATTTTTGGCTTATCAATTGGCGCCATTGCCAGGGAAGCAACACTAAGGAAATTTAATTGGTTTTAATTTTTATTAATTGAGTGTGTATGAAGTATTTTGAAACCTTAAATGAGCTATTGAGTTTAGTGATTTCTCTCTTTGATTTTCAATAACTCTAAAGTTCTGATAATTGTTAAATTTCAATAGAGGATATCATTTTTATTGAATGTTTTATATCTAATGAGCATTTGATTTTGGGATTAATTATCTTTTGAGTGCCAATTTGTCCTGTTTATCCATCCCTTGATTAGTGAATCTAGATTTTCTTAAATGGAAAATGTGCAACCAAAGGTTAGAATATCAGTGAAAGAGCTTGCAATGCAAGCTGCAAGAGAAGGCAAAATAGAGACAAATGGTATCCAGACATCTTCACCTCCTATGAGCGTATTTGGACACCCTAGTTATCAACTACGACGAACAATAGGGACCATTACAAGGCACCTTCCTTTGAGGAATATTTAATACTCAGAGAACCATCATATAAAAGCCTTCATGGAGAAGAGATGAGTGTAGATGTTTTGAACAGAGAATTAAGGAGGACAGAAGAGGAAAACAACAAAATAGTAGATGAGAATATCCGATCTTTCCACGACTATAGTACTTCTCCTATATCTTTAGAGGTAGCATCTCATGATCATGAGCTTATTATAAGAACTTCTGATGATGCTACCATAGATTTATCTATGGAAATTGGAATTCAAGTTCCCGCTCAACCAATAGAATCTAAGGGTGATAGTTCTCCTAAGATCTCTAGTGTGCCTAACCTTAATACACAAGCTCCTATAGATCCCACAATCATGTCAGTGATATCACTAATGAAGGATCAAATGGTGAACTTACATGAAAGAGTAGAGAAGATGGAGAAATCTAGACTTATAGAGCCTATTAGAGAAGTGAGTAGGGAGGAGGAGCCTTTATCCCAACTTCCCCCAACTCAATCTGAAATTTTAGATGGGGAGGTATCTAAAGTTAGTCTAGCGTTGAAGATGACTAGAGAGCCAAAGGACCCTATAATATTATGTGAGATTGGAGGAAGTAGATTCCACAATGTGCTTATACATCTAGGGTCAAACCATAGTATCATCCCTTCAACTGTCCTAGAGTGACACCCTATAGGTAAGGTGACGCCATCCTCCCAAATCATATGCTTTGATGATGGGATTCATATCACTTCTAGTGGCCAAATCGCCAACGCATGTGTTGATATTAATGGATGTCGATTTAAATCTGATTTTTTCATCTTAGAGGGAATGACAAAAAAGGCACCTATTGTTCTGGGGAGATCTTTCTTAAGATCAGCAAGAGCGGTGATAGACATAGAGTTTAAGGAATTTATCCTTAGAGAAAATGATAAGAGAATTACCCTTAAGCTAGCTGACCCTTCTGTGAGTAGAAGTGGACACTTTAGGTTAGAGGATAAGGAAATCTCTAGAGAAAATTTTGACAAGGACAATCATGCCTCAACAACTACTTCCATCCTTGAAAACAAAGTTTCCACGTCACCACCTACTACTTCAGTTATCCAAAATTATTGTAAACCCTCATGTTTGCATTCCCAAATACGACTCATTGCCTTGACAATAATTAATCAGTACTTACAGAACAATATCAAGGTATTACAAGAGGAAAAGTGCGAAATGAGAAGGATCATAGAGAAATGTAGTTTGGATAATCAAACTTTGCATAAAGATATTGCTGATATTCCCTCAACCTCCATGCCAAAGAGGAAGAACAAAAGAACAACAAATAATAGAATAAGGAAAAATGCTGGCATGAAGAGGATGTATGTAGACAAGAGGAATCATCAAGGGAGAAATCAAATACATGAGCAAATGAAATGGACTCCTAGGCGATCAACTTTTACGAGGCCGAGGGTCATGCCAACCCCAAAGCTACGGCACCAAGTATGGATTCCTAAATCCATTTTAGAACCCTTTAATGAATTATCACGTAAGGCGTTATGGATCCCTAAATCCATACTAGAACCATTTGTTTGAATCCCTTGACATTTTATTTTTATCCTTATTTTATTTTCTTGTTAGTTTTAGTGTGTTGTGCATTTTGCTCGCTTTTTTTTTTGTTTTGTTTCAGGAATGGGGCCTTGTATCCACAGCTCTCATGGATAGGATCGTCCAATGCAGCATGACTTATTCAAGATTTTTATATCCATCATCTCCATGGCGGGCCACAATTTCCATCCCCACTGTTTGCCGTTCTCGCCCTCAATTTTCCTTTTGGTTATTTACTTAGTTATGCATTGAGGACCATGCATGTTTTAGTAGGGGGGGAGCTAGATCATTTAAAATGGCCAACATTGACTTATGCATTTAGTTTTGAGGAATATTATATGAATTGAATCTGCATATAACAATAATTAACATTCCTATACATGAATCAGAAATGCTTTGGGAATATGTGTAGAGAAGTAAGCTCCTCGAGCGGATCAAGAGCATGTTAGAGGTGGAACATTGTGTGATTTTGAGCAATGTGGGTTCAATTTCAATTTGGGGATGGTGTCTAGTAGGTGATTAGATGATGGAAAGTCTAAGGGTAGAAGTTCTTGAGTATTCCTTCATCAGTTATCCGTCATCTATCATTTGTCATCATCATCATCTTCTTCTTCTTAATATCTGTGGCTGAAATTCCAAGGGGTGAGTTTTTATGGTCTGGTTGGGATGACGGAAGAGGATCTGTCATCCGTTGTCCATCTTTGACTTTATAGGAGATGGTGAGTGGGGTGAAAGCGTTTGAGCCTTCTGTTCAGTCATCTGTCATCTATCATCCGTTATCTTTTGCCTATCTTGACGAAAGCCTTTGAGACTTCTGTTCCTTCATCCTTCATCAATTGTCCGTCATCTCTCATCCATCGTTCGTCTTGACTTTGGAGGAGATAGTGGGGTGAAAGCCTGTGACCCGTCTGTTCCACATCCATCATATGTTATATCCCATTTGTTATCCGATATTTTTCATCCATCTTAATTGGATGAGTAATGGGGTGAAAGCCTTTGAGCCTTATGTTCCGTCATCCATTATCTGTTATCTTCCATTTATCTTGACTTCGGAATATATCATGGAGCCAAAGCCCTTGAGCCTTGTGTTCCATCATCTGCCATCTTCCATCCTTCTTAACTTCAAAGCATATAATGGGGGCACATATGTTTGAGTCTTTCATCCATCAACTGTTATCTATCATTTGTTGTCTGTCATCCATCGCCTGTCATCCATTTTGAATTTGGAAACATACAACATGGTGAAAGCCTTTGGCCTTCTATTCCGTCATCCTTTATCTGTCACTGGTTATCTGCCACCTGTCATCCATCTTGAATTTTGAACAGACAAAAGGTAAAATCCTTCTAGTTGTGTGTTCCAGCATTAATCGTTTGTTATCACTTTTATCTGTCACCCATCATCTGGTCATACGTCTTTAGACTAGACTTCGAAAGAGACAATGAGGAAAACCTTTCAGCCTTTTGTTTCATCATCAATTATCCATCACTTATTGTGTTATATCTCATCAATATTGACTTTGGAACATAAAATGGGGTCAAAGCCTTATTGAATCCTTCTATGTCCCATTCCATACAATTTTGGTGATTTAACTCTAGGTTTATTACCTACCATACTCCAATGGCAATGAAGAGCCCCCCCCCCCGGCCGGAACCACCCCCCCCCCCCACCCCACTCAACGGTGATGAAGAGCCCCTCCCCCTCACAGCTCGAGCGCCCCACCCCAATGGGGATGAAGAGCCCCTTCTCCCCCCCCCCCCCCTCGGCTGACTCTGCTTCCTCCATCCCATGCGCCAGAAATGAGATCTGTCGGCGAGGACCCGGGGTGGTGGCCAGAGTGGCCACTGGTGGCGCGTTCTTCCTCGCTGCCTTCGTCGGTGCCGTCGTTTGGGTGACGCGGCGTCACTGCCCTAGCCCGACGACAGTGAGCTGGGAAAATTTGTATAATGTGTGGTGCGGATTTCTGCACAAATCTGCTCATTGCATGGAGCTTCTGGTGCATGCAAAAATTTGCACAATTGGTGCTAATTTTTGCACCACACCGCACGCCCTTCTCTAGGTCAAACTCTGAAATTAAACACATGTAAGCCTCACCCTGTCAGCTGATTCTGCCAGCTGGATTCATCCATGTCGGAGGCCAATATTTCTGATTTACCACTTGAAAGAGAAAGGAGGAGATAATAAAAGGGATGTGAATGGATCTTGATCATTCGATCTTCTTTAAGAAGATCAACTTTCAAGATTAAAATATTTCAATTTAAAGAAAGCCTGGTCTAAGAAGGGCTTCAGGCCGTGCTAGTTTAAACCCTGAAAGTCACTTTCTTTCTCTATTTTGTTCTCACAGTGGCCCGGAAGGCCTTTATAGCTTTTTTCTTCGACATTCCCCTCCCCCTGGTTGTAGCTAAAAGCTCCAAGGAGTTAATCACTTATAAAAAATATCAACTTGGAGTCAAATTTGAATTCAACGGACAAATATGAGTAAGAGATTATTTTGCTCTTTTTCAAAGTCCTACATGCGCACACAAGGCCTAGGCTCCTCATTTACCTCTTGAATCTGCAGCCTAGGATTGCCTTAACACCTATAGTTTTGGTGAGTGGATATCTTAAAACCTGTGGCTATGGCTGCTGCCTCAGCTGCCCTAGTATCCGGGGCAGCACCTGCTGATGTGGCCACAAAACGCCTTTTTCTTTCCTTTTTCCTTTTACAAATACACTAAAACTTTCTCTTGCCAAGAAAGGTCACACATTATAATTGATTTCAAACGTTGAAGTTATATTCATTGTATCCTTCACGCATTAATCATGTCAAAATCAGAAAAATAGGAAAAAAAGTATCGTATGTGAAGTAATGCATCAAATGGGATTAATCGACAAACAAAAAGACCTGCATCAGAATTCAATGTTTTAGGCATGATATAATCTTATAATCATAAATATATGCATGAGTTTGTCTATGTCAGATAGGAATGTTGTATCTCCTCAAAACAGTTTCCCCCAATGTAGTTTTGTGACATGAACTGAGCATTTTTAGTGCTAGAAAATACATAAAAAACCTTTTGGTTTCCTAGTTAAAAATGGCTGAGAGTAAAACTTATTGTATAGGATCACAAAAAAAAAATAATTTGGTTTTTCTCTTTTCCTTTAACAAAATCTTCTTCTAATGATCAAAGGTTAAACATAATGATGAATGTATAATCTAATTTTTCCTCAAATAAAAAACGTAACCTCAATGTTCCCACAATCTTTCCTTGCTTCCTCTTCTTCTTTCATCTTATTCTTCTTGATTCTTATTTAAATTTCCTTATGGCTTTGTATAATCCAAACTATATCAGATGCCTAGGGAAGGGTTTTAGTGATATATCTAAAGTATGTGATGTAGAATGCCAATGTAAGCCAAGATACTAACCTTGTAGCCCTATGTTTTGCCAGCATCAAGGCAATTTCCTGATGTAGAATCCAAGAAGACCTTCTCCACGCACTCAAGACACCCAAAAAACCTTTGGCGGACCTTCCAAAACCTCTCTTTGAATCTACCTCTCCAGGACAAAGGAGTTCAGAGATGTTGTTTACAAAGATCTGGGGTCAATTCATAGTTCCAACCATATGAACAAATTGAGGGGCACAAGACAAAAATACCCTCTATAAATTTCAGCTAGATTGGCGTATTGTATCTTTTCAATGATTGGTTGATGTCTATCATTGATAAGTATAACTCATTGTTCATTGTTCCACGAAACGAACGGTGACACGTGATGCAAAAAATTTTGAAGCAAGAAATACATAATAGTGCATATGAAATCAATTATAATTCAAGAAAATAAAAATAAGCATGTTTTCCAACATAAAGAACAGTACATTCCTGAATATAATGTCAGAAATCTCATGAAAAATCATATTACAACTAAAAGAATTAGTTAATTTCAGAATATAGCATCAGAAAATTCCCAAAAAACTTGTAATCCATAAAATTCAAAACATTTTTCTAAAGATGGATTTCAACATTTTAGGCTTGATAATTTGCATATATAACTACTTTAATGCAAATAAGTATGCAAGTATGGTCATATTTACATATTAAGAGTGTGTCGATGGAAATATATATGGACAACAGGCCAACAACACGTTCCACATCTCATTCCATGTTCTTTAATAAGAAATACATTACAGTGCATGTGGGATGCTTATTAGAAAGTCCATGAATACATGATCAGATTTAGTGAATTATGATGAGATCATAATACATAGACCATTAGTATGTAAGCATATGTTATAAATATTACTATTCAATGGATACTCAAGAAGTATATCAAAGTATACATATAGAATAACACTATGTAGTCTCACTCATGAAGAGTATGGTCAATCCCGTAGTCATTAATGTGGAAACACTAAGGATAGATAGCGGGTGCTCTTAAGTGGAAAGTTCACTGAATTGGTTCATATGAATCCCTAAATGGTATTATACCAAACTGACAATCAGGTTGATTCGTGTCATGGTTGTGTCAGTGGTACTTAGACTTGAGACATCAAAGATATATTGTGGATGGACATTTACGAGTCTCTAATCATGGGATTCTAAATAATATTAGTTCAAGTGCATCAATAAGTTCAAGAATACAATTGAGAGGTCAATATAGGATTGTCCACCTTTGGTATGAGAGAAGACAACTCAAGAAAGATGATGTGATGAAGTCCTTGGCCAAGGTACTGAAATATCAAAGAAAATTTATACGATGATTTTAGAACACATCAATACTAACTTGGATGACCAATTAGGGCTTGACAGTTAACCACACCCTAAGTGATCCTTGGAGCGTTAAGTGAGTGAAGGATTCTACGTACACGATAACCGATGATGAACAAGTTCTATGAGTGAGTCGATACACACTCATTTGTATATTGGAGCACGAAGTGGAGTTTTGCAACCCACATGTTGAATACTCAACCTATAGATTGGGTTAGATCAATATGCCATTATTTTATCTATATGATGAAATAGTTAATTAATTTAGAATTCTAATAAAATTTATTAGGCTCATGGAGTTGTTAAATAGACTTATACATGGGCATAGAGGGTCACACATAGTTGGTCTTTTAGACGCCAGTAAATATACTTACGTTTGGGGGTTTGTTATGAAAAAAGCCCCCTTACTATAAATAGGGGAAGGCCATGAAAAAATTTCTCCCATGCTAGAATTTTTGAGGTGAATTCCACTTCTTCTCCCTTCTCCCCATAGCTCCTTTCCATTCCCAATGTGATGGGGACAACGTAACGACAACGATGGAGGGCGTACGGAGCTCATCAAGGTGAAGGAGGATATTCGATGCGTTGAGGATCACATCGATACATCTAGAGGCTGCGCACATGAGCTGCTCAGCTTCTCTTGTTTGAGGATATCTGATGAATAAACATGTGATTCATTTCATGCTTTGTTGATGCCGTAACGATCATTGTGCTATAAAGGATCATTGTGCTCATCCTGATCAAGGCCTCAAGAACCCAACATTTGTGTTATCAACCATCAAGGAAAAAGATAAAATATTCTTTATCATTATATCTAAGATGAAATCTTAATCACTAGGTCAATTATCCTTGATTAAAACATCTATTAAAACCTCAATGCTCAATATATCATTCCAAAATATAACTAATTCTTTTTATCCCAATTAGCTATATTTTTTTACTTTAATGAAATAGAAAAGAAACGATGTCATTGAAAATAATTTATTCGATTAAACAATCAAAACATTTTGAATTTGAATTTTAAATCCTCAAAAAAGGTAAATACTGTTTCAAACATTTCACATCAACAAACTGAAAACGCCTAGCATCTGATACTAATAAAAATCGTGAAATAATTTACTCAATAACATTTGAGCCAAAATATGCCATTTTTCTAGATAAATGAAATGATATTACCATAAAGATAAATAAAAATATATGTTTCAATCATTGCATTTATTTTGAAAATTAAACTATTTTCATTCTATATCACAAATAAATCCCTTTTACTCCAAAAATAATCCTCATTTCATTAAATAGAATGATGTTTTGAGCATATAACCATCATGTTACTAGCAACAAAATTTCCAATACATACCTGGATAAAGTTCTGCCTAAGTAGCAGCCACGTGTTAAGGTTTTCATAGTATCTCCCATAAATTAATATAAAAATTTGATTTATTTTTTTTATCTGTATTAATTCAAACATAGATCTTTGCTGATGTTAATTTTCTTGATGACAAATAGAAGTCATCATCTTTTAAATTTGATAAGCATTATTTTTTTAATTTCATGGTGATTCACTATAAGTTGTGTTTTACCCTATTCACATGTCTTAGTAATTAAAATCTTAATATTTGTCATCGAACTTTACAAGATATGTAATTGTAATCAAAATTTGATGTATGTACACTCAAATTAACTATACATATTATGTGAATCACCTCTGAGATTTGAATTATAATTATTATTTTTGTATTGTATATCTGAACTATGTTCTAAATTTAGTTAACATTCTTTAATAGTAAATTATTTGGAAAAATAAAATATAAATAGTCCTATAATTAAGTAACTCTCTATTTTATCAAGGAACCACCCTTCAAATATCCATGGCACACACTTTCACTATATTTTTAATATCTGTATAGACTTTGATATGACTGATAACATGGAATTTACAGTATTAGTTTCATATATATTGCATTTTTATTTACACTAAAATGATTATAATTGCATGTTATTATACTTAAAATCAAACAAATATGTATTTAGTATATTCTCCTGAATTTTCCTGATTTTATGGATTTTTCTATAAATTATTTCGAGGAAAATATGAAGAACATTGCTCTAAAACTGCTATCGGTAGTTTTAGCAGGCGTAAATCTCCTATTTGATTGAAGTTTTTGGTATCTTAACTTGTTTCAGAAGAACATAGGGGTTTTGCATAACTAGTTACTTCTAGGGCGGCATCCAAACATAATTTTGCAATAGGAGAGGATTTTTTCTGCTAATTTTGTGGAGAGAGAAGGCCAAAAGTATCAAATGCCTTATATTGCTCCAGATTCAAACCTTAATATATGCAGATCCAGCGATCAAATTGAGCTCACATTTTGAGGGCTAGTTTTTCATTGTATCCTCTTTCCATCATTATGGATAGATCGACGAGAGGAGTCCCGGAGCTAAACAAAATTAAGGAATACTTTGGGCAAAAGTGGAATTGCCTCACTCCTCTACCTTAGGTATAAATCCCTAATTTTATCTCTATTTTTTTAATTCTTAGATGCTTGACCACATTCTAAAGTCATATGGGAGCTCTCCTTAGATTGAATTTTCTCCTGGTATTTTATTTGATTTTTAGTTTCCATCTTCATTGAACTTGATTTGTGCTTTCCTAAATCACCTTCGCTAGGGCGAAATGTACTAGCCCTTGCCTTGATTCAAGAATGAAGTTGGCTAATGATCAAATTCTGTTATTAAATAGAATAATACTATAAAAATAGTTGGATTATCTATTCCTTAATTTTCTCCTTATCCCCACATTCTTCACCAACCATTATTGTTTAAAAACCCTATATTATGTACATTTCTTATCTCATTGCACTTCTGCTTCTGGATCTTCTTTTGAGCATTAAGGTGAATGAAGTGAGGAACCATATTCTCATAATATCTCTCATCTCTCCTACCTCTTCTCAAATTTCTTCCCTTGTGATCTCTAAGGATATATCCTTTATTTAAAATTGAAATTAAAAGAGATCATCCCGATTTAACCTTGGAAATATTATTGTCATCGAAGATCATATCTAATCAAGAATAAAATCTACTAAACTACATGTAAATCACTTGAATTAAATCTCTGAACTCTGCCTCCCTGTGGACGACCCCTATACTCATCATGTACATCTTAAGATAGTGAGTTCATTATTAATAGTATTGTTAAGTAGATAACAAACAACAGTAGTAATTATTTTGGTTAACTACAGTAAAATTCTATTTATCAATGACCCTGAAACTTTACATGCACTTCCATAATGAAAGATAATCATTACTGATGCTATTCATAAAATTAAATTGTTAAAGGTCAATAGTGGGAAATAAATAAATATATGGGATTCTAAATAATTTTTTGCCTTATCTTATCATGTAAATATGACCTTAAAAACAGCAGGTTGATATTGCATTTTCCACCTGGGGTGAAATCCTTCAAACTATCATACTATAAAATGATTCATATTGGAGTAAGTATTATAGCGATATATGAGATAAATGCATTCATAAGTTGGTATGTTATAATTTGAAATAAATGAAAGAGTTGAATTGACATGATACATGTGAAATAACAAACATTATATGTCATATGGTTCTAAATATTTATTTCACGGTTGAATTATATATTAATGAAAAAATATTTAAGTTAAGATTCCACAATATTAATGGATATATTATCAAACACAATTAAAAATGTTATAAAATATTACAAATGAATACATTACATAGATGTATACAAAACACCCTATCATGTCTTGATGTTAATTTTTATAAAATCATAAACCATAAGACTATATTATTAAAATATTTCCAAGAACCACATCAAGCAACTAGGGCAAGCTAAACAACGCCTTTATTTAATATTTGCATATATTGACATTTCCTTTATTTGTTATTTCCTTTTCTGGTAGATTACCATTACATGTAACTCCCTTGTATTCCATTATATAAGGGGTTCAAGGGGACTGATCAAATTAATCAAGAAGTTAAATTTCTTTCTGTTTCTCCTTCTTGGATCCTTTGATATGTTTTCTTGTCAATAAAGAATTGGACTTGGAAGGATTATTCGTCTACCCTTCCAACATGGTATCAGAGCATAATCCGTGAGGAACACGTTGTCCGTTTCTGGTGGCGACCATGACTGCAAATTGGAACCGGACGTGCCTCCACCTACACACGAGACATCCCGTGTCATTACATGTCGTCAATGCCAACTCCAGAACTGCTCTTTGACGTGACAGGTCGACATGTCGTCTATTTTTGTCTATTTTCTCTTACTTTCTCTTTCCTCCAAGGCCTATACATAGGCCAAAGTTGCTTGAAACACTTGGTGAATTTCTTTTGGGATTGAAGTTTCTTCTTCTAAAAGGAAGCTTGCCCTAGCCGTCTTCCTTGTCGAGCCGCCGTCGCTGCCTCTTGCCGCCGTTGCCACCGTTGAGAAGACCACTTGCCCTCTTGTGCCCGCCGCGCACATGGCCGCCCATCTGCACCCGCAGTGTGCACGCCCGCCGCCCGCCGCCCGCCGCCCGTGCCCAACGCGCTCTCGGCCACCTGTGCCCACTACACGCTCGGCGACCCGTGCCCGCCGTGCCCCCGGCCGCCCACGCCCTCAACCGCTCATGCCCACCGTGCCTTCGGCCACTCGCACCCGTCGTGCGCTCGGTTGCCTACACTGCCGCGCGCTCGGCCACCGCGCCCGCCGCGCGCTAGGCCACCGCGCCCGCCGCGCACGCTAGGCCACCGCGCCGCGCGCTCGACCGCCCGCCTGCCCTCCCTGCCGCCACTTGCCACCACCAATACCTTCACCTGCCATTTGGTCTTCGTCTCTAGCCGCCTACTCCAAATCACCCTTGCAGCCACTTGTCGACATGCACACCTTTTAGGTTTCGGGGCGCTGCCCCAAACCCCCCAAGGGGCTGACTTCCCCGTTGACCCCCCGCCAACTGACCGTGCAGTTGGATCCATGACACCCTATCGAAGCACACGCCAATCATCCCGCCAACGACACATCGAGAATTTCCCGCATTGCCACAATGCACTACTCTAGTGCCGAGGTACTTTCTGCACTCTTTGGTGATCGTATTCTTCATCCAGTATTGTTCAAGTGTTTATCCACTGCCGTTGGATTAGTTTTGGATTTTGAATCTTCAAGCGATTAGACTGAATAGGCCTTTGAATCTTCTAGCGATCATCTGTTCGAATTTATTGACATTGGTGCTTTATTTCACTGCGGTGGTTGTTGTTGGGTTCTAGAGGCCTAGATCTGGATGAACAGAACAAAACAATGTGCATCGGAAGATTTTTGCGAATCAAACGGCATCGACAAAAACATTAAATGAAGTACCTTTGCATGAATCTCATTCGTGATTTCTTCAATCCCAGAGTGAGACGAGTCGAGCTGCTCAAGTGTGCAGCCTCTAGACGTATCTACGCGGTCCTTGGCATGTCGGACCTCCTACTTCTTGTTGACGAGCCCCGTTCTTTCTCCAGCGGTGTTGTTATGTCGTCCCGATCACATTAGGGATGGAGAGGGGTTTGGGGAGCGTATAGAAGAAGGGGAAAGGCCCCTGAACAATTCTGGCCTGGGTGAATTATGTTCAAGGCCTTCCCCTATTTATACTAAGTGGATATTTTTCATAAAAACACCCAAAACTTAAGTATATCTTCCAACGTCCAAAAGACCATTTGCGTGTGACCCTCTAGGCCCATGTATCAGTCTAATTAATTACTCCAGCGGCCCAATAACCTTTATTGGCCTTCCAAATTAATTAACCATTTCATCATATAGATTAATTAACGTCGAATCAATTTAACCCAATCGATAGGTCGAGACTTCGACACGTGGGGTGCCAAGCTACACCTCGTGTCCTAGAAGATACAAAGGAGTGTGTATCGACTCACTCATGGAACTTGTTCGTCATCAGTTACTGTGTATATATAATCCCTCATCCACTTGACGCTCCTTGGACAACTTAGGGTATGGTCAACTGTCAAACCCTAATCAATCATCCGAGTTAGTACCGATGCATTCGGAAATCATCGGAGAACTCTTCTCCGATATTTCACTGCCTTGGCCAAGGACTTTGTTGCGTCGTCTTCCTTGAGCTGTCACCTTTTATACCGAGGGTGGACGATCCCATCTTGACCATTCAATCGCCTTCGTGTACTTCTTGATGCACCCAAACTAAGGTTGTTTAGAATCCCACGATTAGAGACTCGTTGGCCATAGCCAAAGTACAACTGTCCGTCCACAAGATGCCTTTGGTGTCTCAGGTCTAATGACCACTTATACAACCGTGACGTGAATCAACCTGATTGACAGTTCGGTATAATACCATTCAAGGATTCATATCAATCGATTCAGTGAACTCTTTCCACTAAAGAGCACCCACTATCTATCCTCAGTGTCGCCACACTAATGGCAACGGGACCGGCCATACTCATCATATGAGTGAGGCTAGATAGTGATATTCTATCCAGATACTTCGATGTCCTTCTCGCGTATCCTTCGAATAGGAATGTTTAGAACACATGCTTAAAGACTAGTGATCTCCGTATTACGATCTCATCATAATTCACTAAGTCCGATCATGTATTCATGGACTTCATTATACGCATCACACGTGCACTATAATGAATATGTTCTATTAATGAACATGGAACAAGATCTGGAATGTGTGATTGGCTTGCCGGACACATATATTTCCATTAATTGTAAGACAGTACTCCCGCCATCGATCAGGAAAGGGGCTGCACCATCATTATTTTCACCGGATAGAAATCCTCGAATTTGATTGTGTGATTCGTGGTCTATTTTATCATACCCCAACATTAGATTGTCCTAGTACCCAGTTTCCCCTCGTCATCCTGCAACCATCTCCCCTAGTCATCCTGGATCAATTTCACCATCGCTTGTGGAGAGTAAAGCTGTCAGCGAGGTTACGATCAACATCGTGCTGAGGTGTTGTTTCGATCTCTTGTGGAGAGTAAAGCCATCAACAAGGTTGTGGTCATCATCGTGCTGAGTCATCATCATCAAAATTATCATGGACGCTCTACTATTCAATAAATGGCTGTTCTAGATTCGTGGACACTACGAATTCAACAAAGTTGTCGGCAAGATTATAGTTATCCCCGTGCCGAGGAGTCATCGTCAAGGAAACTTAACGTAAGAAGTATTCTACATTGAAGGAGTTGTCAAGATTGTTGGGGTATATTACTGCTCAAGAAGTACTCATCATCAGTGAATATACGAAAAGAGTAACTGTCAAGAAATATCCTCTTCCAAATTTCAGGACGCCCTGAAAATTCAGCAATAATATCTATGGTGCAAGATGTCGTCTGGTGAAGCCTCATCCCATCTAGAGAACGACGTCCAAGGATCCATTTCATAACCACATCCGCCTCTCTATGGAGTTGTTGGATTGCGATTCTACTTTGATCATTATGAACTGGTACCAAACGACCTAAATTTAACAGCCAGCACAGTCACAATGAAAATGGCTCCTTCTTGTGGAGTCACACAGCCTTATACCATCATTGATCCCTCTAGTAGTTGAACCACTTCGGTATAGTGGAAAAAATTTTGCCCAATGGGGGAAGATAGTAGAGTTGACGCTGGTTGGCCGGGAACTAGATGATCACTTGATCATCGAGATGGAGCCATCATGTCCATCATATAAAGCTTGGAAGAGAGATGATGCAAATTTCCTCATTTTTTTACTTGGGAGTATGACCAAAGATCAGTTCCCAAAATGTCTTTCTTAAAAACTTCCAAATAGATATGGGATAATGTTCGAAAGAATACCCTAAAGAAGAGCAATCTTTGGAGAACTTCTGAAATCGTCATCAAGGCATGGAACTTGCGGCAAGGAGACAAATCTGTGACAGATTATGTGAATGAACTCCAAGCTATTCGGTTAGAATCAGACTACTACCGACCAATTCAAAATTCTGATGAGTGGGAGTATACACTGTGAGATAGAATGTTCAAGTTTCTAACTGGTTTAAACTCTGAGTATGAACAACTACGGAGCCAGATTCTCAATCGGGAAAAGGTTCCCAACCTGGAGCAAATTATTAATACTATATTGGAAGAAGAAGGCCATCTACAAGTAGCTTCAAATGCAGCAAAAGATGAAAATGGAATGAGACTTATGGTCAAAGTTAAGGGTCATAAGATTGTCAGGGATCCCAACTCCAATAATGCAACAAAGAATAGTGTGCCATAAGGGACTGACATTAACACAAAAAATCAGGGAGGCAAAGTATATTGAAGTAATATTTTGTGAAACTACTGCAAACAAAGGGCGCATACAAAGGACAACTACTGGGATATGCACGGACAACCTTCCAAGTTCCAAGCCCACTCAGTAAATACTCAAGGCAACAGTCCAGAAGTTGGGGGGAGTCATCTGAGCAGGAGTTAGGGAAGCATATACCAAAACATAAAAGTGATGAAGTCAGCAGTATCAGGGAAGAGCTTGAGACGTTGAAAGCCATAGGCAGTTCCACCTCCATGTCCAGAACAGCTACTATACCGGGTAATTTTCTACATTCTGAATGTCATCTTTACTTGGACTGGATTCTAGATTCTAGAGCTACTGATCATATGACTCCTCATTCAAAAATTTTCACTTATATTTTGTATGAAGAAGATAATACGGTTTTTACTGCCGGGAGAAGTGTTACCTGTAATTGGTATAGGTGATGTAAAGGTGGGAAGCTTGGGAGTAATTAAAAAGGTTCTGCATGTACCTAACCTGCAATCTACAATGATCTCTCCTCAAAGTTTGGTTCAAGATATTGGTTGCACACTAATTATTGATTCTATTAGCTGTTTTACTTGTGACAAGGCAAAGAACCAGAAGATTTCACAATTTAAGGAATGAAATTGACTGGTCTACGTCAAAGATGAAGTAAATGCAGGACTGATGGTGGTTGCTCAGAGATCGGAAGTGAAGGGCAACAACCGACTTGAAGAGTTTAAACTTTTACATTCTCAATTGTGACATCCAGCCTTTACTTTGCTGGAAACGATGTTTCCCTTTTTTGAAAAAGACTTTGAAGTTTCAAAAAATTTTTGTGAATCTTGTCAATGTGCAACATACAAGGGAAACATACAAGGGAGATGGCGAGAAGAGTATGACTCCATTCTCTATTATCCATAATGATGTATGGGGACCATCTCCCGTAACATCAGTAACAGGTGCAAGATGGTTCCTTATCCTAGTTGATGACTGTACACGACTGACTCGGGTACATTTGCTCAAACATAAATCATAGGTTACAAGAATAATATAAGAATTTTGTGTACCAATTCAAAATCAATTTGGCGTGTCAAGTAGTTTTGGTCCGATAATGCAAAGGACTTCTTTAATGAAAGTTTGTCTTCATATTTCTTGACACGCAACATACTACAAGAATATTTATGTGTATACACCCCACAACAAAATGGAGTTGTTGAACGGAAGATAGGTCATATAGTTAATACATCAAGGACTTTTCTTCTTCATCATAATGTTCCCAACTATTTTTGGGAAGAGGCCACACTAATAGTAGTCCACCTAATTAATAGACTACCTTCAAAGGTATTGAAATATGTCAGTCCAATCGATATTATCTCTAAATATTTTCCTCATATTAACTTGAAGACCATATTAAAGCCAAAAGTTTTTGCATATACATCCTTCGTTCACATATATAGTCCAGTTGATAAATTTATCCCAAGAGCAGTTAAGTGTATCTTTTTTATTGGAAAAATCATGGTGCCGAGTACGCCCAACCCTGTGGTTGTGCCCCTAGACCGATCCATCCGTGCCCTGGACGCCACCCAGGGGGTATTTATTGTTAAAATGTAGTATTTTTCATTGTTTTTAGGCATGGAGCGAGCATACATGTCCCAATTACACATGGACCCTACTCGCCCACGCCCATGTTGCAGGAATGTAAAGGTACATAGGTGTTACATAGTGAAGGCCGAGAGATGGTCACTCGTGTCACCATGAGTTGGGGGAGCCCTCATTGTGATGCAAAAGTGGAGTGCATATATTTGTTGGTTACTTGCAAGGAAAAAAGGGTATAAGAGTTATCACCCAAAGTCAAAGGAATTTTTTATATCTGCTAATGTAAAATTTTCTGAAAACGAGCAAATCTTTGCAAATAAATCAAATGTATGAGCTCAGAAATCATTTGAAGATAACTATCTGGATATATTTGTTGAGACAAACTACTGGGAGTACAACTCATGGAGAAGTGTTAGAGCAGATACATCCAGCTTTGATTAAGATCCAATTGATATTACTGTTAATGACCAATCACTCACAAAAGATATTAGATCAATTGAAGATGAGCCAACTTAAGAGGTTGTTGTACCTCAAAATGAAGAGCCGTAAACTGAGTTGAATTTACCAGATCAAGAGCTCCAAACTGAGTTGAATATACCAGATCAAGATGATAATTTAAGGTGGCACATTGCCCTGAGGAAAGGGAAAAGAACATGTACCCAAGGATTTAAGTATCCTATTTCTAATTTTGTGATTTATGAGCACACCTCTTCCAACTTTCAGACATTCCTTACTACTCTGGATTCAGCCATCATTCCAAAAACTGTTAAGGAAGCATTAACGGATGACAAGTGGATTGAAGCAATGAATATCAAAATGGAAACTCTTATAAAAAGTGGCACTTGGGAGATTGGCGATCTACGTAAAGGTAAATGGCCAATTGGATGTCTTTGGGTGTATCTAGTAAAATACAAAGCAGATGGAACCATAGAAGGGTTTAAAGCCTGATTAGTTTCCAAAGGATATACACAGTGTTATGGAATTGATTATGATGAAACTTTTGCTCCACTATCAAAGCAAAATACAATGCGTATATTGATTCCAGATCAGAAAATCAGAAAGTTTGGGATGGAAACTACATCAATATGATGTTAAGAATGCCTTCCTACATGGTTATCTGGAGGGGGAAATGTACATGCAATTGCCTCCTGGATATTATTCCAAACTATCTGGTTCCAAGTTTTGTAAGCTGAAGAAGAGACTCTACGGCCTCAAACAATCCCCAAGGGCATGGTTTGGAAAGTTCTCCCAAAGTCTCAGAAACATGGGGTACACAAAGAGACATGGTGATCACACTCTTTTTGTGAAGCAATCTCCCTCTAGACGTATTGCAGTACTTCTAGTTTATGTGGATGACATAATCATTACCGGTGATGATGAGGAAGAAACAAGGCAGTGAGGAGTTTGCTTGTCAGAGGTGTTTGAAATTAAGTTCTTGGGACCTTTCTGATATTTTTCTGGTAGGGTAGGCTAGCTTCACTAGGGTAGGATAAATCAGACCACAATTCACACGATCGAATTCGAAGATTTAAGTCCGATGTAAATATTGATGGTGTAGCCCTTTCCTCGATCGAGGACGGGAGTATTGTCTTTCAACTACCCTGGTAAAACAAGCAAAAATTTTAATAAATCGAAGGGTCGATCACGAGAAGATTCAAAAGCCAAATCTACTAATCCGACAGCGGTGGAAAAACAATCGAGGAACACTGGAGGAAGAACACTGATACCAAAGAGGGTACAAGTTACATCGGCACTAGAGCAGTGCGCCGTGGCAATGCGGGAAATTCTTGACGCGTTGTTGACAGGGGCGAGTGACGTGCACTTCAATAGGTGTTGCGGATCCAACTACGTGGTCAGTTGGCGGAGGCTCAAAAGGGGAGTCACTCCCTTGCGAGGTTCGGGGCAGCGCCCCGAAATCTAAACAGTTTATGGGGCGTGCACTTGCAGAACGAGGGTCTGAAGCCCCTAGATACTAAATACGGAGGCCGCGTGGGCGGGCGGCCGCATGGGTGGGCAGCCGTGCATGTGGCCGGCGTGGGCTGGCGGTTGTGCATGCGGCCGGTGGGGGCTGGCGGCTGTGCATGCGGCCGGTGCGGGCTGGCAGCTGTGCGTGCAGCCGGCACGGGTGAACGTGCGCGCGGCAGGCGCGGGCAGTCGGCACTGCACACGAGCACAAGAGGACATGTGGTGATGGCGAGGACGCCAACACATCACCGTCGAACGCATCGCCACGGTAAACCAGAGTCAACACGCCTGCTATGGACCCAACGGCAAAGTCAACCGAAGTCAACCGCCACAGTCAATTGAAGTCAGCATCAAAGTCAACACGCCGCAGCCGTCGACAAGCACGTCTCCACTCGCGCACGTCCCTACGCGCGTCATGACACGACGCCAGTGGCAGATCCATAACTGCCCTTTGGCGTGACACGACGCACGTCTTTACTTTCTCGTCTCTAATTTCTCGTCATTTTCTCTTTCCTCCAAGGCCTATATATAGGCCATTGTTTTCAAGAAACATTAGGCAGTCATAATTTCAAGAATTGAGTTTTGTTTAACTCTTCTTGGAGGACTGCCCAGCCTTCCCTATCCCTCTTAACCCTAGCCGTCGTCGTCGCCGCCGCCGCCACATTGCGTCGCCGGCCTTCCACCTCTTCCTCTCCCCCTCTCTCTCTCTCTCTCTCTCCCCCCAGCCACGCAGCCGCCCCCACCCGCAGTGCGCCGACCGTCTGTCCGCGCCGCACACGCGGTGCGCTCCGTCCACTCCGCGCACTCCGCGCGCGCGCTGGCGCTCTGCGCGCTCAGCGCCCGCGCGCTGCTCTGCGCGCTCCGTGCGCTCCGCGCACCCTACGCGACCACGACATCAACTCTCTACCAGGGCCGTTCAACGCCCAGAACGCCCAGACTCCTTTGTCCAATGGGCCGCTCAACGCCCGGATTCGCCCAGCCTCGTCACGATCAGAATTTCCCGCACCCTCTTCACGCACTACGGTGCCGAGGTACGCCTGAACCCTTTGGTGTCGAAAGTGTTCTCCGTCCAGTGTTTTCTCGAGAAGTTTCCACCGCCGTCAGAATTAGATTTGGTTTGGATTAACCACTAGTTCTTTATCTTTCTCGACTGTTTCTTTGCGACGCGAATTCGGATATTGATTTCGGTGCTTAGGCATCGTCGCGGTGGGGGAAGACAATACTCCAGCCCTCGATAAGGGTCGGAGCTGCATCACCAGGTTTTCATCGGTTTTAAAGTCTGAATCCGACCGTGTGAATTTCTGTGGACTATTTTATCCCTCCCTACAAACCCGTCTATCACCATTTACCCGTCATCATCCCATCCATCTCCTCAGTCGCCCTTTTCCTTAATCGTCCTACGTCATGTGGCCTTCTCTCGACGGTGGCGGCGGTGGCAAGAGGCAGCGGTGGCGGCTCGGACTGGAGACAGCTAGGGCAAGCTTCCTTTTAGAAGAAGAAACTTCAATTCCAAAAGAAATTCACCAAGTTTTTCTTACAACATTGGCCTATGTATAGGCCTTGGAGGAAAGAGAAAATAAGATAACTGTAAATTTAAAAACCTAATATTAATGGACACTGGCAACGTGCCAATGTATCACGTCAAAGGACAGTTGTGAAGCTGGTGTTGGTGACATGTCATGACGTGGGACGTCTCGTGAGAAGATGGAGGCACGTCCGGTACTGGTGCATTGTCGTGGTCGCCATCAGCATTGTTTTTTATTGACACATATATGTTGATTACATATAGAGATGAATTCTTTGTGTTGTCAGTTGACGACAGATATGGCTCAATATGGAGAGATTGATATATGCCGTAAAGATTAGAAGAACTGTTGTACATTAAATATATGATGATATCCATTGAATAATTTCACTAATTATCCAAATATATTAATTAAAAAATATCCAAATGCGTGAATCTCTTAATTTTAGGTGACATGAAAAAATATGAGTAATTATTAATGATAGCTTTTCTAAATAGTTTTTTGAAAAACGATTACTTGAGAATTACACTTTGATAGTAATTGGAAAATAAGTTGGTGAATGTTATTCATTTGAAGTCCAGAGACAGTAATAATGTTTTTGTAAATTTCAGATCAATATGATGGTAATTATACTATGAAAAATAAAAAAACAGTACATCAAATTCAAATGATATTGGTGAAAAAGTTGACATGCATGCATGCAAAATAATATATACAAACTTGATTAGATATCAATATCCGCTGTTAGCTGGTGTGAAACCACAACTTCATTAATTCCCTATGTAGGCCTTTGAACAAGAGAGTCAAGGAATTTCTTATTGAAAATGTAAAAAATATCTTGTTGAAAATGCTGATTTTGGTATTCAAAATTCAAAAGCATGAAGAGATGCATTGCACAATAAATCAAGTCTCTTTACCTTTCAATGTCCAGTTTTTTGTTCAAAATAACAGTTCACCATTGTTATTACTATTTGGAGTTTAAGGTTTTAACAAAAACATGTTTTTTTATTTCCAGTTATGTGATGCTAATTTTAGTGGTTCAATTTTTATGACCTCACCATAACTAAATTCATTTTTAGGACTTCTCAGCTTTCAAAGATATTTGGTAAATATTATAGACTAAAGTTTTACATTTTATATTTTATTACACAACAATACACATAATTTTTCTACAATACACTTAAATCAACTTGACGTCTCATAGGGCTTCATATAATGAATACTTAGGAAATTAACCATGATTTTAATTGTATTATCAATCATAATTATCAACCATTGCGGTTTGCCAAATGGTTGGACAGGATTGAGAGGTAAGGACATGGTATCCTATTTAACCCAGGCTAAATGTGTCCTGTTGGACAAGTCAACTTAGTTGATACACATGTTGACTGGGCTCCTCTGACCTCAAACATGGCCTCTTAGATAGGTGATTGGGTCCACCCTGGTAGGGTCAGCGCCGGATCGATTTGACCCCACTACCTGTCGTCCTATATGTGTAGGGTTAGTTGATCCAAAATTCAATTGGACCGATTTGATAGGGCTATGTGGCATCAGTCTAGTGGTGGGGTCAGCCTCGACAAGGTCATGTGCCAAAGAGGGGAAAACAAGTCAACTCTATGAAAATAGACTCATAACCTACGGCACGTTCACTTTAAAAGAGTCATTAGACCCACATTTCAAGTGGGCCAATCCAGACTCGAGGTGGAACCCACTCCTGACATGTACTCTTCAAATTCAGTCGGTGGACCCATAATTCAAGGTGGACCAACCCCGCCCCCTTGTACACCCCACTCCTAACCAGCCATTTTCAAAGAATCATTTAGTAGACCCACAGTTTAGGGAGGGTCAACCCTGCCCACTTGTACACCCCACTCCTAACCTCCCATTTTCAAAAAATCAGTTAGTAGACCCACAGTTTAGGGCGGGTCAACCCCGCCCACTTGTACACCCCGCTCCTAACCTCCCATTTTCAAAGAATAAGTTAGTAGACCCACAGTTTATTGTGGGCCAACCGGGCCCCGGGTAGACCCCACTCGTGACATGCCCTCTTCAAAAATCAGTTAGTAGATCCACAAGCAGTTAGTAGATCCACAATCTACAGTGGGCCTACCCGGTCCCAGGTGGACCCCACTCCTGACATGCCCTCTTCAAAAATCAGTTAGTAGATCCACAGTCTAGGGTGGGCCAGCCCAACCCCGGGTAGACCCCACTCCTGACATGCCCTCCTCAAAAATCAGTAAGTAGATCCACAGTCTAAGGTGGGCCAGCCCGACCCCGGGTAGACCCCACTCCTGACATGCCCTCCTAAAAAATATGTTAGTAGGCCCACAGTTCAGACCGACCCGACCTGACCCGACCCAAACCGACCATGGGTAGACCCGTTCGAGATCTGCCCTCTCGGAGTGGTCAAGTTAACCCACAGAACCAACCCAATCATGAAACCCTAATCAACACTCCCTGACATAACTACTATTCCCCCTTGATTGAGACTATCCTATTCTGGGTTTGAAATTAATGCATCATAGATTACATTTAAAACTCAGAACATAAACATATCATTCTCCCCCTCTGTAAACGCACCGGGCCCGTGCAAATCGCGACGCATCCCTTGAAACAACGCGCTTTTGCCAGCATTTCCCCACCCTTTATCCTTCGCCATGGCCTTCCATCCTCGTCTTTTTCCCCCCCCCTCTCTCTCTCTCTCTTCTTTCCATCTCTCGTCGCTTTCTCTCTCTAGGGCGATCATTGTCTTTCCTTCCGCCATTGCCGGAGCTCCGAGCTCGCCGCCGTTGGGTTGGGCGGCGCCGCCAGACACCGCCGTGGCCATGGCCGGAACGCGGGTAACCGTTGCTTTCTCCTTGATCCTCCTCTTTCTAGGGTTTTGCGAAGCGATCACCGATCCCGGCGACGCGGCGACAATGGCAGCGCTGGCGAAGGCGATCACGCCGCTGCCCTTGAAATGGAGCACGGATCCGGCCTTGGATCCCTGCGGAGATCGCTGGCAGGGCGTCAGATGCCTCTCCGGCAAGGTCGTCGCCATTGATCTCCAAGGAACGAATCTGAAAGGGGGGATTGCTCCGGAGATTGCAAAGTTGTCGTCTTTGGAGAGCTTGTCCCTTCAGAAGAACGAGCTCGGCGGCGCGCTTCCTTCGCTGTCTGGGCTCTCCGATCTCCGCGAAAT
Organism: Wolffia australiana; assembly: GCF_029677425.1. Lineage (NCBI taxonomy): Eukaryota > Viridiplantae > Streptophyta > Magnoliopsida > Alismatales > Araceae > Wolffia > Wolffia australiana. Next base: position 2,080,449 of record NC_135854.1, on the reverse strand, counting down.
CTACCTGGGTAATAACCTGTTCCAATCGATTCCCGATGGTTTCTTCGGCGGATTGGTTAGCCTGGTGAACGTCTCCCTCGATCACAATCCACTCTCGCCATGGGCCTTCCCTCCGGAGCTCGGCCAATGCCCAAGCCTCAGCCATTTCTCCGCCATGAACGCTTCAATAGTCGGCGAGATCCCGGATTTCTTCAACGATCTCACCAGCCTTAATCTCCTCCGGCTGTCATACAACTACCTGATTGGATCTCTTCCCCCTTCTCTGGCCTCGTCCCCCATCAGCGAGTTCTACATCAACAACCAGATCTCGAACGGCTCGTCGCCGGAGAAGCTCGGCGGCCAGCTCGATGTGCTCGGCGCCATGGTGCAGCTCACAATGGCTTGGGTCCATGGAAACAGCTTCACAGGGACAATTCCAGACTTGGGGAAATTGACATCTCTGGTGGATCTTCAGCTAAGGGAAAACCAATTGACTGGGCCGGTGCCGCCCTCGTTGGGCTCCTTGCCAAGCCTGAGGAGCCTCAATCTCTCCAACAATCTCCTCCAGGGGGAATTTCCTAGCTTGGGGAAAGACGTTGTCGTCGACGCCATGCCAGGGAACAGCTTCTGCAAGCCGCAGCCCGGGCCGTGTGATCAGAGAGTGATGGACCTGCTGGAGGTGGCGAAGGGATTCGGGTACCCGCCCGCCATAGCCAGAGCTTGGACGGGTAACAACCCTTGCAATGCTTGGCTCTTTGTCTCGTGTGATCCTCAGGGGAACATAACAACACTCAATTTCGCCGACCAGCGGCTTACCGGCGTTGTGTCTCCGGCGATTTCCCGGTTTCCGGCGCTGCGATTTCTCAAGCTTCAGGACAACAACCTCACTGGGGGCATCCCTTCCAGCTTGACCACCCTTGCCCATCTCCAGATAATTGATGTCAGCAACAACAATCTGACTGGGCTGATACCGCTGTTTGCGCCGTCGGTGAAGGTGATCACTACGGGTAATCCTTTAATTGGGACTGATTCTGGGTCTGGTGCCTCTGGGAGTGGTGGGGATGCCAGTGGTGGGTCAACCTCTGGTGCGAGCTCGTCTTCGAGGACAAAGTCTCTCTCAATTGGTATCAGTGTCTCGATTGCGATGTTCGTTGTTCTTGTCATTGCCGGCGCCGTGGGACTCTGCTACAGGAGAAAGAAGAATAGGCTGAAGAACTTTGGTAAAGTGGAGATCCATACCCCCCCAAATGGCTCAGAGATGACCAAATTTCCCTCCCCGAGTGAAATCTCAACCCTCCAAAGCTCTGATTATGGAAACAATTCCAACACGATTGAAGCTGAAAGGCTGTATATCCCGGTGCAGGATCTTCGAAAAGCGACAAACAACTTCAGTGAGGGTAATATACTTGGCAGAGGAGGGTTTGGGGTGGTTTACAAAGGGGTGCAGCCAGATGGAACTCTAATTGCAGTGAAGAGGATGGAGTGCATGGACATAAGTAAGAAGGGGATGGGTGAGTTTAAGGCGGAGATTGATGTTTTAAGGAAGGTCAGACATAGGAATTTGGTTGCTCTTTTGGGGTATTGTGAGAATGATAATGAGAAGCTTCTGGTGTACGAGTACATGCCACAGGGCACGCTTAGTCAGCACTTGTTTGGTCAACTTAATTGCCCTCCTTTGACTTGGAAGCAAAGGCTTGTGATAGCTCTTGATGTGGCCAGAGGATTAGAATACCTGCATAATTTGGCCCAGGCCAGTTTCATTCACAGGGATCTGAAGCCGTCAAATATTCTTCTGGATAATGATTTGAGGGCTAAAGTGTCAGACTTTGGCCTAGTGAAACTTGCTCCTGATGGCAAGCATTCTGTGCAAACTCGGTTGGCAGGAACGTTTGGCTATCTCGCGCCAGAATATGCCAGTAAGTTATAATACGCTTCATCCTTCTCCTTGGTATTTAACCTTTCTGGTTGTCAATTGAGGATTTTAGAAAAGAGAACATAATTTTGTTATTAAATTTTTGCCTTTAAAACTCTTGTTTTGGATGTTAACCAGATGATCCTTTAGTCTTGCATCCAACGTCATTAACATGATTTTTTTTCCTAGTTGTTTGACCGAAATAGCCCTATTTTAGTTGCTCATGTGTCTAATAAATAGGTATGACGTGGTCCATCAATCAATAGAGTTGCATCTGCATCAACTAATTTGTTATTTCTGTCCGAATAACTAGGGTTCTTCGGATGATGACAAATGACTAAAAAGTCGTCATCTTTTATTTATTGCGATCCACAATCTCGTCATTGTCACTCATACTCAGCTTGGAACGGCCATGGTGATGATGAATCGCCATCATGATCCATAGCCAAGTGGGGATGAATCATTATTGTTATCCTATAGTGGACATATGACAATGACAATGATGATGGCGTCAAGAAAGAGTCAAGAGAGAGCCATCTAGAGGAAAAAAAGTTAATAATGATAATTAATTCCATTTTTCGTCGCATCTTCATTGTCATCATCCTATTGTCATTGTCATGTTTACCAATGATCATCAGCAATCAGATAAATAGTGGAACTATTTATATTTAATACCATTTTTCCAACCTGCAGCCACTGGTCGGGTGACGACAAAGGTGGACGTGTATGCATTCGGTGTGGTGCTCATGGAGCTGATCACAGGCAGGAAGGCCCTCGACGAAACCCTCCCTGAAGAGCTCTCCCACCTCGTCTCCTGGTTCCGTCGCCTCCTCATTGCCAGAGACAACGACAGCAGCAAGAGCGGGTTTATGAAGGCCGTCGACCCTCGGCTTGACATCGCGGACGAGGACCGGGCCGGTGTGGCCGCCATGGCAGAGCTTGCAGGCCACTGCACGAGCCGAGAACCGCACCAGAGGCCCGACATGGGCCATGCGGTCAACGTGCTCGTGCCGCTGGTAGGGCAGTGGCGGCCCGTGAGCGGCTCTAGCAGCGAGGACAAAGATGATGACGACATATCGGGAAGCCTCGTCCACGGCAGCCTTCCCCAGAGGCTGCGGCGTTGGCAGCAGAACGAGGGCACCTCTCTCTCCGCAATCGACCTCGCGAGCTCCACGGACTACTCCCATGACAGCATTCCAGCCAAGCCAGACATGTATCCAGACGGCAGGTGACCTAAAGGTGGAGTCTTTCTTGCTGGGTCTTTCTCTTTCTATCTCTATCTGTATGTCCATCTCTCTAGGAGCCTGCTTCTGGAGAATTCTCAGAGTTTGAGCAAAGCCTGAAATGTGCCCAAATGGCTGGTCATCCAAAGGTGGAGTCTTTCTTGCTGGGGTTTTCTCTTTCTATCTCTATCTATATGTCCATCTCTCTAGGAGTCTGCTTCTGGAGAAATCTCAGAGTTTGAGCCAAGCCAGACATGTACCCAGATGGCAGGTGACCTAAAGGTGGAGTCTTTCTTGCTGGGTCTTTCTCTCTCTTCCCCTCTCTATCACTACTTTTATCTCTCTTGGTTCCGCATTTGGAGAAATCTCAAGGCTTTGATGGGCTACCATACAGGTCAGAATGCTCCTGATCAGGTTCTTTGTTCTTTCTCTGTCTACCCGTTTTTTTTATTTCTCTATCTATCTTTAAGTGATCATTGCCTCTGCTGTACCTTTCGATGTATCTTGAGTGGTATTTGGGCCCTCGTGAAGGGGGGGGGGGGTGGGTGATTGGCAAGATATTGTACATGTAGCTTACTAAATGCATGGACATTGCTCGCCGATTCTCTTCATGATATTTTTTTAATATTTGAGATGCTAATTATGTCAAAAGTTCTCTCTCTGTCTCTGTCTCTCTCTCTAGTCTTTAATGTCAAGCATACTGCGCGTGGAAATTTGTTCTGGATGTTGAAGTCGTACTGCTGTCCTCGAATGGTGTCACTGTGCCCTCCGTCTCTCTCCCTCACTTTCTCTTTGTCTCTCTGTCTCAGTCACTTTTTCAGAATCCCCTCCGCCTCCGCTCCTTTCTCTTTCCTATCTCTCTCTTTCATTCTCTCTCTCTCTCCCCCTACATCTCTCTCCTTCTCTCCTCTTTCTCTTTCGCCTTATCTCTCTCTCTCTCTTCCTTTATCTTTCTCTCCTCTCACTCTATATCTCTTTCTCCGTCGTTCTTGTTCTCTCTCTCTCTCATTCTCCCAATATATCTCACTCTCCCGTATCTCTCTTCTTTTTCTCTCTCTCTCTCTCATTCTCCCAATATATCTCACTCTCCCGTATCTCTCTTCTTTTTCTCTCTCTCTCTCTCATTCTCCCAATATATCTCACTCTCCCGTATCTCTCTTCTTGTTCTCTCTCTCTCTCTCTCTCTCTCTCTCTCTCTTTCTCCCTATATATCTCACTCTCCCGTATCTCTCTTCTTGCTCTCTCTCTCTCTTTCTCCCTATATATCTCACTCTCCCGTATCTCTCTTCTTGCTCTCTCTCTCTCTCTTTCTCCGTATATATCTCTCTCTCCCGTATCTCTCTTCTTGTTCTCTCTCTCTTTCTCTCCCTCTCTTTCTCCCTATATATCTCTCTATCCTTCTCTCCCTCTTTCTCCTTATATGTATTTATATATCTCGCTCTCCCATATCTCTCTTCTTCTTCTTCTTCTCTCTCTCTCTTTCTTGGTTCTTGGTTCTTTGTTCTTCAAGCATACTACAATCCAAAGAGCGATGTCTCCTTATCATCCATCTCTCTCTCCTCTCCCTGAGATTAATCCGATCTTTTATTTCTCTCTCTTCTTTATTCATGGTTTTGGAGAGTCAACCAGAAACAGGGCTGGCGGCGGCCCTGGCCAAAATCGAGATGCACGGTGCAGGTGCGAGTAGGAGCTTATTAGGTTTCATTCAGACACAATAGGATCCTTCAATAAAGGATGACAGTTGGCCGAGTTAGAAATGCCAACCTACCTTAGCTGGTCGGATAAGGGAAAAAGTATTTTAATAAATGCACTATTGCATAGAAGGGTAATGAGTTATCCTCGCATAAATTGAATTTTAGGGATAATTTATCCCCCCCATCGGATATTGGTTCGATGTCAGTCCAGTTTGCTCTTTGTATCTGAATCCATGTTAACAGTATTGGTTAGGTCTGGTTTTACTGAATTTTTGTAAAAAAATGGCAACCGTAATCCCCCTTTGTATAGTGCACGATTGTCCAGGATGGGGATGAAGGATGGAACGGGACTAAGATCATCCTGCTCCATGTCCCAAGTTTTAGAGGTTTGTCCAAACCGTCACGTCGGGGTTCTGTCCCATCTCAAATATTTCCATCCACATCCCGCCCAGTGCGCAAACCCGCCCTGTTTGAGATATTCTCGTCCCATCTGACATACGGGACAAAAATAAGGTCACCCGAATAAATGTTAGGCTCGCGTCTGCTTATGCTCAGATAGTGTTCAGCTCGTGTTTGGCTTTTCCCCTTGCCTTCCAGGCTCGTCCTCCACTTTCCCTCTCAGGCTCTCAGCTCCCACTTAGCTCCCATTGAGCTTTCCCTTTTGGCTCCTACTTGACTCTCACGGGATGACAAAACCGGCCTGCCCACCATCCAAGACCCTGGACTGAACGGCTATTTCGTCCATGGAAGACAAAATTGTCAAGTCCAGAGACTGGTGGGCAATTCTACGTCCTGTCATTGGTCCAATCTTCCCGACAAAATAACCGTCCCGTTGGCATCCGTGCACTATACTCAGCCCGAATAGAAGTAGTGGGTTATCTGTAAATAAAGGTAAATCTTAGGAATTCTAGTCACATCTAGCTTTCATAGAGAGAACGTCAAACAAATAGTTGTGGATTGTGAAAGGGCCCCTTGACTTTTCGTTTCTATGGACTTTGTCATGAAAAGGAAAGGACCCCGCAAGTGCAGAGAGAGATGAAAAGAAAGATTAAACCTTTTCTGCTTTTTGACCAAATTTAAAGAAAGGAAACCACATGGGTAAAGAGAGATAGAGAGTGACAGGGAGAGATTTACACAGAGATATAAAGAGTGACAGAGAGAGAGATAGAGTAGATAGACAGTGGTGACAGAGATTAGTCTTGTTCCTTTTTACCAAGTAAGATTAGATCTCTGTTTTCCGAACCCAACAAAACATTTTCTATTGAATTTTTTTGTAAATCTTTGTACTTCATTAGTACTCATTCGAATTTGTGTACTCAAATCTTCATAGTACTGGCAAGTGAATCTTAGGATTTTCTACTTGATAGTGATATATTCCAAGACTTAGAAAGAATATAGGTTCTTCTGTGAAATGATCTACTTATTTTGATTTTTTACGGCTTTACAACTTTTGATTAGATTTTTGATACGTTAAGAATATTTCATCAACAATTATGATTCATGCACATTCAAACATTGTTAGGATGATTTCTGAATCCTAGATCATAACTTTGATTACAAAGCAGAACTAGGTAGACCAAAGAAAGAATTCGAGTATCACCTACAGAGCTCTCCAGTCATCGAGGACCTAAAGATCCTCAAGCCCTCAAAAGGGCACTTAGGACCAGAACTCAAGAGCCTTGAATTCTTCATACTTACTGCAATTTATAGACAATCAACCAGAAAATGATCCGAGACCCCAGAGGAATAGTTCTGTAATTTCACCCCTCCTGAAGAATTTAATCCTTTATCTTTAAAACATTTTCCCCTTTAAGTATATGTATCCCTCCCTCCCCTTAAAAATGTAACAAAATTGTTGCATCATAATTCTATGGCTGGTCTCCTATCTCCTGAAGCCTCACTTTCTCCCTTCATCTCCCAGCCTTTCCCTATCCTCTTTCCTTACCACCAGATCTCCAGCCATCCATCTTTGAATTGATACCTTTACCTATCTTTTGATTGATCATCTCCTTTTCTCTCAGATTACACATTTTCTCATAGGAACTTCAGAAACCAATCACTACCCCTGATTAACAATCAAGAACTCAGCTTCATAGATGAAGTGTGATCCCATTCAAATATCCTCCAAAACTAGCCCTTCAATTCTTGAAACCCAAAGCCTTCTCAGAGGTATGGAATAAATTTCTATCGTGGCCTTGTTTCAGGCCCTTTTCTAGAAGATTTTTGCCGTATTACAGGGAATGGATAGTCATAACAAAAAAAAAAAACTGATGAAATGGTTGATGTGAACTTCAAATTCCATGCTGTTGGAGGCTCCCAGATACATCATTCATCTTGGGGATATAGTAGATGAGACCAATTGCCCTCTGTCTGTCTTCTGGATTTCCACTGAGTAGATATCCAATCTCTTTGGTACACATTGTCAGATGAAGTTCAAACTTCTTTTTTTATAGAAGATTATTGGAATCCAGGTTTCTACATAAATTAATCAATATTCTGGAACATAATGTTGTTTTAAAATTTTCAACAATTTACCTGTTATGGATCTTATTTTGTGCATATTTGGTAAGTCAAGTTTAGAAAGAAAGTCCTCATAAGTTAACTGGTCTCTCACACTAGTCAGGTCGTCTAGTGAAACATTTATTTTAAAGTTTCTCCGTTGAAATGAATAATTGTCAACTTCACCAATACGTATTGGTATCTCTACTGATCAGGCCTTAGAGAGAGACTAATAATGGTGTTTGACCAAGAAAAGGAACACATCAAAAAACGAAACAATTTGGCCTTCTGAGTCGGTCAACGAAAAGAAACACATCTGGCGAGATAAATAAAGTCACATTTGGGCTCCTCCAAATCATGGACCTCAACCCATTTAATGTATTTCACACTTTCATTATTATTGACCATAAAAGTTCAATACTTTTCTGCCTTTCTAATGAAAGCCTAATCATACGAAGTGTATTTAACCTTTCATAATGTTTAAATAAATAACACTCAGATACAGAGAGAGAAACTAATCCAAACATTGTTGTTTCTCACGCACACAAGTTTCGTCTTCCTTTTCCATCATAAAAAGTGCTCAAGGTTCTCAAAATGAAATAGATGTTGTCTTAAAGTTGGAAATCATAACTATATTATCTGAATTGATGCGAAAACTCAGAAAAAGTATGCCTGGAGGGTTTGCCCAGCATAATTTTTCATGAAGCACATCACTCAGAAGTATTTAACAATCTTGAAGGCCCTTATTACAATACAAAGCTGGTAAAAGTTCACCCTATTTTTATACCATCTACATACATAAAAGAAAAAAGGTAGAATTTCCTTTGTTCCTTGAAGTTCTGTACCCTTCACCCATAAAAAATCTGTTTTTTCCAAGATAAAAGGGGGAACAAGAACTTGTTAAAAAATAATATCGACGACAGAATAATTTATTGACAACAGAAAGACTATTATAAAAAGTCTGTCATCCGGTATCATGAAAAAGGTAACTTTTCTAATTTTACCACAGATGGCTTCGATACAGAGTATTATACCAGATCAGATGTCGCTGGGTGGTTTTAGCCTAATCATCCTTCGGACACGGTCCTTGTCAGTGTTCTCCAGCATGCCCTATATTCATTACCAACTTGAAAAATTAAGCAGAACTACGACTATAAAATAAATGGAGCGCCATGACAGTATCTTTCAAAATATTCTTCGAAACATAAAAACAACATATATTAAATCTATGAACGGGGGAATTCGTACAGAGATCAGAAAAATTTTAATGCTCTGCCAGAGAGAATCATCTCAATTCAGTAAAATAAGCAGAACATACTATGGCAAACTAAATGGAGAGCCATGACAATAACCTGCATCATTTTCTGTATAATATACACAAATCAAATATTTAGCTCAGATTGATGGGGGAAAATTTACGGCAAATTTTCCCACAGAAAAGCCTTTGCCGAGGACTTATCGCAGGAAGAAGAGGTGCAAGCCTAGCTCTGTACATGCGAGCTAATTTTGCATGTGTGAGTCATTTGAATAAGAGCCGGAGGTGAGAAAGAATAAGAGTGTCATTTGAATAAGAGCTAATTTTGCACCTCCTTGAGAGAGAAGAAGGGAGGTGAGGTCAAGAAGGAGAGAGATTGAGATGGAGAGAAAGTGAAAGAGAGCCGGCGGAGTTGGCGACGCCGAAAGAGAAGAATCCTCGCTCCTCGCGTGCAGGGACGATCACTGCGAGAAGAGCAGTGAGAATGAGCTTAGGTGATGGGAGGATGCAAGAGCAACTCACGTTAGAACCAAAACTGGCGCCTCCCGTGTAGTCGGCGCCCTAAGAGGTGCCGTGGCCTGGCCTGTCATTTGCCGGGCCACTGGCATTGCTTGTGGGCCGACGTCGTTGTTCGTAGATCCGTCTTTGGATCACATCATCCAGAAGAGGGGAAACGGCTGATGCGGCTTAGTTCCCTGTCTACAACTCTTCATTCTCCCTATTCTCTTCTTCCTCTCCTCTTCTAATTGTCTGTCCGAGTCATCTGTATCTCCAATCATGGACATTATCGGATCGGAGCATGTCATACAGACTTTCTTTTGATTCTTGTTGAAGATCTACTTCGGCATTATATCACATTTCCAGTACGTCTTATCTTATACCGGATTTTACTACAAGATATCTTGTTAAGATACATCTCGGAGTTCAGTTCTAATATAGCTGCTCTTGTTCAGAACGAGATTTTAACACAAACTAGGTAGAACATACTATTCATAATATAAAACACAAAATATTTTTGTGCTCAGTGGAAATGCTAGATGAATACCCATTGGCTGATGTGCGAGTACTTCCTAGACTGCTATCAGATCACGTCCCAACTATTTGGCAAGATAATGTCGACCAAAATAGATCTACATATTTCAAATTGGATAGATCGTGGCTAAGAGAGAAGGGCTTCAAGGAAAAAGTGGTATCATGGTGGACGTCACAACCCAATCGGGGCGCGACCACGGTGAGGTTGGCTACCAAACTGACAGGACTAAGACAACATCTTATGGGGCTCAAGAAGAAAATTTGAGAAGGGAGACACCACAGAAGGGATGAAACACTATTAAGAGTCCAACAGCTTGATGACATAGAGGACACACGGTGCTTAGTGGAAGCTGAAGCCAATGAAAGAAAGGCCTGTAGAGAGGTGGTGGAAAAGGAAGACAAGAAGATAGAGCTTGATTGGAGGCAGCGTTTACGGCAGCTTTGGCTGAAGGAAGGGGACGCCGACACTTGCTTCTTTCATTTGATGGCGAATGGAAGACATCGGTCAAACCAAATACTGAAGGTGCAAGTGGGGGACCATGAATACACTTGAACACGAGCCGTGGGAGGAGCATTAGCAAATCACTTCATAGTGGTAACTAAACGTGGGCCTCAAAACTGGTGGTGGAGCGGAAGAAATGCATCCCAGGTGACATAAGAGCAAAAGATTGAGATAGCGAAACCATTCATTGAAGAAGTGCGGGAAGCGATCCAAGGGCTAAATGACGAGGGTGCACCAGGCCCAGATGGATTTCTGGTATTCTTCTTTAGTGAGTTTTGGGAGCTGGTCAGGTCCAAGGTTATGGACACGCTAGACGAATTCCGACGAGAAAATTGTGGCTTGGAAAGGCTCAATCGATCACACTTGTTTCTGTTGCCCAAGCGGGAACAACCAGTGTGGGGGATTTCAGACCCATTGCATTATCAAACTCAATCTATCTCATCATCGCCAAAGTGCTGGCTGATAGCGCCCCTTTGGGTTAGAGATTTACGTTAACATGGACTGAAGAAATATAAGCCACCAACGGCACGAAACCTCCTGACGAGAGGAATGAAACCAATGTGATAACGTTGACTAGATTCTTGGATGAATTGGGTCGTAAAAAGAAACTAGAACTCCACCTTGAGTGTTCCAACAAGAAGAAATAACAAAAAAGACCAGGGTATTTGCCTACAAGGTTGTATCGACCCCTTGACGATCGGAGACGAGATGGATCAGCAACTTCTCCTCCTCCTCGAGAGCATCTCTCGCGGCTGCTTCAGAAGACGTTCGACGCCTCCCCTCCTCCACCTTTTCCCGTAAGGACCAGGGTATTCCCTTTATTCACCTTTTCCTGTAACGTCTTCATTCGTTTGAGCTTCTCGGCTCCAGGTTGTCACGTGACGTGGCAACCTTCCTCCTTTTGCTTTCATACGTCCGAGGTAGTGCCTTATCACTGGCCAACCAGTTAAGGAAGGTAATTGGAGACTTGGTCGGACCATTTCAATCGGCATTCATTCCAAGGAGGCAATTAGTGGACGGAGCAGTGGTAGCAGGAGAGATTGTATCAACATGGAAGAGATATGGGACAAAGGGCTTCCTATGGAAAGTCGATTTTGCCAAAGCCTATGATTCTCTTGATTGGAGATTTCTTTGTTCTGTTATGCGAAAACGAGGTTTCCCTGATGAATGGGTGGCCTGGGTGCAGCAATGTGTTATGCCCCACTCATTCTCAGTCCTGGTGAATGGAAATGCGGAAGGAGGTTGGATCTGTCCACAAAGGGGAGTCAGACAGGGTTGCCCGTTAGCACCTTTACTTTTTGTTCTAGCAATGGATACTTTGGCTACTTGCACCCTCAGTACCTGCGAGCACGGTCTCCTAAGAGGCTTCCAGACAGAGAGTTACCCGACGGGCATTCCCTTCAGTATGCAAGCGACAAAACATTCTTCATAGAAGGATCAGCAGAGAAGGCACGTACTTTATCTACATTATTAGATCTATTTTCAGACTTCTCAGGCCTACAATAGAACCGAGTCAAGTTGGCATTTGTGGGGTTTGGACTTTCTGATTAGAAGGAGGCCCAATGTGCTAGCGCTCTTGGCACACCTAGAGGGTCGATCCTGATGAGCTATTTGAGTCTTCCGTTGACAGGGAGACGTACGTTCAATGCAGAATGGCAACCAGTGATTGAGAAGGTGGAGAGGAGATTGTTAGGCTGGCAGAACAGAGTGCTATCAAAAGGGGGTCGCCTGGTGCTGCTGAGATCGGTGCTTTCAGCAATCCCAGTTTTCTATCTTTCGATCTTTAAGATGCCAACAGGTGTGGAAAAACGCTTGGATAGATTGTTGAGAAGGTTTTTTTGGGGATGAACATGAAGAGCGCAAGGAGGTGCCTCTGGTCTAGTGGAACATAGTATGCAGACCCGTGAAACGTGGGGGGTTTGGGGATCCTCCACCTGGAATCCATGAATTTGCATTATTGACCAAATGGGTGGTAAGACTTGCATCAGCAGAAGAGGACCTGGTCTTGAATGTCCAAAGGGACATATGGCTCAAAAATTGATTGGGAGCGGCGTTGGGCAAAAACTCGAGGGGAGTCTCCATTTTGGCGGGGTCTACGTCAAGCCATACCGTGTATCTGTGGGTTTTCTGTCGCCAAATTGGGAGATGGTGCTGATTTTCGATTTTGTACCAATAACTGGTCCAATAAAGGCATCTTGAAACTAGAGTTCCCAAGACTTTTTGCACTAGCATGGAGTCCCTCACGCTACCATAGGTGAGTGTTGGAACGGAGCTTGGAACCCAATCATGACAGGGGCATTATCGAAGCCACGGTTTTCGGAGTTCATGAAGATGCAACAAGTCCTTCTCCATCTTAGCCTGATGAGGGAGTCTTGGGTTGGATGGATGTGGCAAGGGACAAATTTTTCGGTGAAAGAGGCCTATATGAAGATCAGAGGGGAGGCGCTGGAGGATTCAGCAATCAGCACCACATGCTCTCTGTTGATGAAACAAAAAATCCCTCTCAAGGTGAGGCTCTTCAGCTGGTTGTTGAGGCGACGACAATTAGTTACAAGAGTCGTACGCAAGAGATGGGTCCCGACGGCTCCCACAGAGTGCCCTTTGTGCGTCGGAGACGATGAAGACTGCTCCCACTTATTCTTCACATGTCTCTTTGCCCAGGGAATATGGGCATTGCAACAGTTGGCAGGGGAGGATGTGTCCTCCGATGAGGCATTTTGGGCCTCAACTGGTGACGGAAGATACAGGAGCAAGCTGGATTGGGGGAGACTCCTTGCGGTGCTATGGGCAATATGGCTGCACTGTAATAAGGGAAAGAAGGCTTCCATGGAGAATGTCCTTCAGGACGTTAAGGTGCTAATATTTTTTTGGTTTGGAGAGAGGTGAATGGCAGACCATTGTGGCCAATTTGTACATGGTTTGTACACAACTTCATTTCTTAATAGCACCAGGTTGACCACCACTCCGGGTGGTCTTCCTTATTTTCTTCCAAAAAAAACACAAAATATTTCACCCCAGATGGATGTGTGAATTATGATATGAAGTCTGTATTGACCTAACACAGGAGAAAGAGAAAAAGGCTTCTTCACACAGCACTTGCCGAGTAAGCAGCAAATGCCAAGCATCTTCAAACAAAGGGTGGAAAGTTTCGAGCTATTTTTTTTTAACAAAACGAAAGTTTCGAGCTATAAACAAGGTCAGTAAAGGTAAAACAAGACAATTGAAGTCCTTTCATGAAAGTGATTGCTGTAGTGACTAAGCTGAAGGCCAGGAGATCCTCTAGATCCAGATGGAGCTTTGGTCAATGCAACATTACTTCCAAACCTATTTCTTCCTTGTTCTTCTCTTCTGACATATTCTCTCTTTGATCTCTACCCATTCTCATTCTGACTCGATTGTTAGGAATGACATTGTCGCAAATCCTACTACGGATTAGATTTCTTCTTCTTGATGCTGCCAGGGCTTGCATAAAATTATACCGAAAAATAATGACAAGAAACCATACGAATTTAATTTAGATGTTGATGTGAATCTTCTCAGTTTAGTGAACAAAGCAGAACATATTATTATAAAATAAATGAAGAATCGTGACAGTATCTGTTGAATACTCTATATGTATCTTATTTCCTTTCTCTCTCTCAATATGTTTCTTTTTCCCTGTTTTCTCTCTTCTGTTGTTCCCTCTATATGTACCTTCTTGAAGAGAACCCTAAAATAAGATGATCTGTTTTCTTCTACACTTTCTCTCTCCTTGAAGCTTTCTCTCTCCTCAGAGCTTTCTCTCTCCTCGGAGCCTCCTCTCACCTCAAAGCTTTCTCTCCCTGGAGGATTCTTCATGGTATCAGAGCCTTCTCCTCGGAGCCATCTCGCCATCTAGCTCGATCTATCTGAGCCCTTCAAGCTCTAGCTGTTCATTGGATCTATCTGCCGCTCGATCTACCTCCTCGGAGGAGGGGACGCTCGATCTGCCGCTCAATCTATTGCCATCGAACTTGACCTTCAAGCTCTACCTGTTTGGTGTTCAAACTCGATCTAACACCAACAAGGAACCTTCGGCATTCAAGCTCGACCTGCTCGGCATGTTCTCATCACCTACCACTTGTACGACATTTGTCCTGAGTCGTTCTTCGGTCGACATTCCTGCAGATTCAAGCTCAACCAGCCAACGTTTCTTGGCCTCCATTCCTTGCCTTCTCATTTGGTGTTCCTCGACCTTCACTCGTCGTTCACCGAGCTCGACCTTCATTCGGCGTCAGATTCGACCGGCTGACGATCAGTCCATCGCCATTCTGAGCTACAGAGATTCAGGTACTTCAGCATATCCGTTCTATTGTTGTCGACCTGTTCGACGTTTGTCCAGCATCTCTCAGCGTTATCAGTGCCATCTTGATTTGTCCAAGTCAGAGTATCTCCTCACTCATATTAATCTTGCCGGATCTCCCTCAACAATGTGGCGTCTAATGATCTACTACCTCCGCTGCCTCTTTGCCACCAGGGCTGTCTCCTCATTCATCCGAATTGAGTTCTAGGCATTATTCGTTGCCCTGTATGCTTTCTGAATTTTGATTCACTGGGTTAAATCTTCTTCAATGGCGTCAGTATGTTCGAATTGCTTTGAAAGGGAAACTTATGAAGCATCTTCTGGAAGAGCCGCCGTTCTCCACTACCAGTCACTATGATCATTGGTTGATGTTGAGGGTGTGGTTCATCAGTGGCGTCTCGACAGTGCTGTGGAATTCTTATCTCTAGACTCAGCTAAGGAGATATGGGATGCTGCTCAAGAATCCCACTCTAAGCAAAACAACCTGGCCATTATTTATGAACTCGTGACTCGCTACACTAATTTAGTCCAGGGCCCTAGATCTGTTCGAGCTTATAGCCTGGAATTGACATCTCTTTGGGCTGAGTTGGACCGCTACTTGCCTCCTGATCCCAACTCGATTGATCGTTGGTATATTCTCCAACTCCGGGTCATCAAATTTCTCATGGGGCTGAACCCCGAGTACGAGTCTCTACGCATCATCAGGAAAAGGTTCCTACCTTGAAGGAGGCCCTTCTTGCCGTCCAGATGGAGGAGACACGCCTGGGCATATTTCACTCTGAACTTGTCTCAGCGATGGCTGTTCAGCAGCTGGGGAACTCACGACCTACACCTACTCGGGGTGGGCAGCCTCATATGCCCTCTCCACCGGTGCTGCAACCTCACATGGTTTCCACAGCCCAGAAGTCGATGAGTACGGGCCACGGGCCCAATGGAGATTCTTTTCTTTTCTGCAATTATTGCAAGAAAAGAGATCATACTAAGGATACGTGCTACAAGTTACAGAAAAAGAACGCTCACCAAAGACACTTGGTGACCACTTCGGTGCCTCCGATCAATAACCCTGCCTTCACGGGACCATCCACGGCTTATTCTACATAGCTTCTCGGGGCTCCTCAACCGATTACTGCAGACACATCTTCTATGGGAGATCAACTCAGGCGCGATGAAATTGACCAGCTCCGACAGCTCCTTCAGTCTAAATTGGTTGACTCTACTTCACTGGTTCATCAAGGTACACATTTTTCCTCTTCCTCTTCTCATATGCAATGGATCGTTGACTTAGGTGCCACCTGCTCACATGACTCCCGCCTCAAAGTGTTTTCTCACCTACACCCCCTCTACTAGCTTTCATAAAGTTTGTACTGCATCTGGTCAACTCCTACTTGTGGCAGGTGTTGGGAGTGTTCAACTCTCTTCCCATCTTACCTTCAAACATGTTCTCCATGTTCCCCGCCTTACCCTTAGCCTTGTTTTTTTCTTAGTCACCTTGTTCAAGACCTTGGACAAGACTTATTTTTTAACCTTAATACTTGCTGTATCGTGATAAGGTGTCGGAGCAGACGACTACACTTGCTGAGGAACGCGGTGGTCTCTACATCCTTCACCACTCTCCACTTATTTCTCCTTCAGTCCCTTCGGTTGGTGTGGCTCTCTCCACTGCGGCCTAGGACCCTCTTTGGCTTCTTCATCGTCACTTGGGACATCCTTCCTTTCCTATTTTGAAATTCATGTTCCCTGGGTTGTTTCATGGACGTCCTGTGGTTGGGTTTGTTTGTGAACCATGTAGGTCAGCTAAACATACTAGGGCAACGTATCTTCCTTCTGACCCCTCTTCGCGTTCATCTTCTCCTTTCTCTCTCATTCACAGTGATCTTTGGGGGCCAGTCCCCCTCTCTAGTCCTTCTGGCGCTTGCTGATTAGTGATATTTGTGGATGATTCCACCCGCTTTACAGGTGGTTATCTCTTGAAAAATAAATCAGATCTTTCTGCAACTATCATTTCGTTCCATGCCCTCATCCATAATCAATTTGGTACATCTCTCAAACGCTTCCGCTCTGATAATGCCCGTGATTATGTTAACTCCACCATTTCCACCTTCTTCACCTCTCATGGTATCGTCCATGAAACGTCTTGTCCTTACCCGCCTCAACAGAATGGTCTTGCGGAACGCAAATTTCGTCACATCTTTGATACCACTAGCTCTCCTTCTTCACATGAATATGCCCAAATATTTTTGGGGTGAAGCTTCTCTTACTGCTGTCCACCTCATCAATCACCTTCCCTCTCGCATTCTTTCTCATCTTTCCCCTCTCGATGCTCTACATCGGACTATCCCACAGTTTCCTTGAAAACTAACCTTATTCCACGTAGCTTTGGGTGCACATGCTACATCGCTAACCATCATCTTTCTCGGGATAAACTTGATGCTAAGGCGCTTCGTTGTGTCTTTGTGGGTTACTCTTCTCATCAAAAAGGGTATAAATGCTATCACCCTTCTACTCATCGCCTCCTCGTGAGCAAAGATGTTACCTTCGACGAGTCTACTCCAGTCTACATTCCTAGCTCGTCGTCCTCTCCTTCCCCTTCATCTTCATGCAATGAGTCCCTTGATTTCCTTATTCCACTTTCACCTCCCTCCTTGTCTCCTCTCCCTGCCACTCCTCCATTGGCTCCTCCGCAAAAATTTGATGGGACCACGTACCATCATTGTCGGCGTCGTCCCTTGACTGCACCTGCCCTGTCCCCTGCACCCCTCCCTGCTGCGCCACCCTCTCCTCCCTCTCCTGCAATGCCCTTTCACCGGCCCCTTCACCCTCTCCAGCTCCTGCTGTCCCGAACCCTTCCCCTGCCCGGGATGATCTTCCCATTGTTCTCCAGAAAGCCCCTCGGTCATGTACCTCCACTCCTCTTTACTCTTTGGCCAATTATGTTTCCTTCCATCGCCTCTCCCCCTCTTATCAAGCCCTTCTCACCCGTCTTGATTCGATTGCCATTCCGACAACGGTTGCGATCGCCGTGGCTTCCCCTGAGTGGCATCATGCAATGGAAGAGGAATTGGCTGCCTTGGAAAAAAAAACCGAACTTGGGATCTTGTTCCTTTGCCTTCGGGCAAGCACTTGGTTGGCTGTCGGTTGGGTCTATACTTTCAAGTACCAGTCTAATGGCTCTCTCGAATAGTATAAGGCTCGTCTTGTGGCTAAAGGCTATACACATCAGTTTGGTATTGATTATCTGGAGGCATTTGCCCTCGTTGCTAAGATGAACACTGTTCGTCTTCTTATTGCCCTCGCGACTCATCATGATTGGCCTCTTCAACAGTTCAACAAAAAGAATGCCTTTCTTCATGGTGATCTCCATGAAGAGGTTTATGTGGCCTTGCCTCCCAGCTATGCAGCTCCTTCTTCCGCACCCCCCTTGGTGTGTCATCTCAAGAAGGCTCTCTATGGCTTTAAGCAGTCTCCTCGGGCTTGGTTTGGTCGTTTTACGCACTTGATGAAACTATTTGGATATTCTCAATGTAATGGTGACCATACCCTCTTCTATCGTCATTCCTCGTCAGAGAGTCACACTGCCTCTTGTGTATGTGGATGATATTATCATTACGGGGAATGACTCACATGTTGCGGCTCAGTTGGCGACTCACCTTGCTGGTGAATTTGACATCAAACATCTTGGCCTCCTCAGCTACTTCCTTGGCATTGAGGTAGCATACTCTGCAACTGGAATCGTTCTTTGCCAGAGGAAATATATTACGGACCTTCTTGAAGAGCTTAGAAAGGCAGACTCCCAACCCCTTACCACTCCTATTGAAGTGAATTACTGGCAATCTCTGGTGGAGCATGAGGTTGTTGACCAAGGACGGTATCAAATATTGGTTGGTAAGCTGATATATCTAACTCACACTCGCCCTGACATTGCTTATGTCGTGGGCTTGTTAAGTCAATTTATGCATTCTCCAAAAGCAAGTCATATGCAAGCTGCCAACCGCGTATTTCGCTATCTTGGTCTTCAATTCAAGCATAATGGTGGTCTCCAATTGGACGTCTATACTGATGCCGATTATGCTGGTTCTCATGTTGATCGTCGCTCAACGACGGGTAACTGTACCTTTCTTGGTGGCAATATAATTACATGGCGCAATAAGAAACAATCCGTTGTCTCTCGATACAGTGTTGAAGCAGAGTTTCGTGACAAGGTCTCTGCGAGGCGTTATGGCTCACCAATCTTCTTGCAGAACTGAAGCTATCGTGTCATCAACCTATTCAATTATTTTGTGATAATAAGTCAGCTATCAGCATCGCCCATGATCCAGTGCAACACGACTGCACTAAACATGTTGAAGTTGATCATCATTTCATAAAAGAGAAGCTGGAGTCGGGACTTTTTTTGCATTTCTTACATCCCGTCTGCCCATCAATGAGCTGATATTTTCACCAAAGGACTGTCTACCCCGCGTTTTCAAGAATCGTGCGGCAAACTGGGAATAGAAATATCCACTCACCAGTTTGAGGGGGAGTGTTGAGTACTCTATATGTTTCTTATTTCCTTTCTCTCTCTCAATATGTTTCTTTTTCCCTTTTTTCTCTCTTCTGTTGTTCCCTCTACATGTACCTTCTTGAAGAGAACCCTAAGATAAGGTGTTTTTTTTTCTTCTACACTTTCTCCTCGGAGTTTTCTCTCTCCTCAGAGCTTTCTCTCCTTGGAGCTTCCTCTCCCCTGAGGATTCTTCAGTATCCTTCATCATATTCTTCATGGCATAAAAACGTCAAATATTGGGGAAACTTAATGGATGAATGTCGCACAAGAAATAGGAAGAATTAAATTAAAGTGTCAGAAGAAATCTTCTTGAAAAGACTTATCATATCATATTGACCAGAAGGGCTTTCTAGTTATATAATAAAATTTGACTCTGGGATAAACATCTGACATGGTGCCTGTCCCGACCCTCAACATTCTGGCTTGGATATAATAGATTGATGAAGATATATTCAAATCCTGATGAGAGAAATGAGCTCTCGTATCTCCAGATCCAGAAAGAGACTCAAGAACCATTTGTCGTACAAGATTGATGTGGAGAAGAACCGAGGAAAAAGGGAATAGAGTAGACATTCAGAATGGAAAGAGTACACATGGAGACACCGTATTGGTAATCCCCTTCTGGATGAGAGAATCTCTACACTCCAGCCAAGTCAAGTAACTGCTTCTTGGAGATTCAAAAGCAATCCTGCCAGAGACAATCTGATACGACTCTTCCACGCACGTATGTGTGAAGGAAGAAATGTCTCAGACTCACACGTGAGGAGCCCCGCCCGGGAGACGAATAGAGGCAAGTTCAAACCATAAATAAGAAGACAGGGAGTCGGAGCAAGCAGGCGAATGGACATTCTTGCAAAGAGCTGAGGCACTTTGACGCTACGAAGGCTGCCTAGGGAGATCCTCCCTTCCAGAAGACGGCCAACCGATATGGTGTGGTCATTGCTATTTTCTTTCATCTTTCTTCTACAAACGCTATTGTGATTCCGAGATCGCTTGTTACAATTTGAGTTACATTTGGGATTCTTGATCCAAGTCTCTTCCAGAAATTACTCATATTTGCGCGAAGTGTAACACAATCTCTTCTTTATTTATAGGATCCATAGGGGCCTGTCCTGCCTTTATTTGAATCTTAGCCGAGGTTGGGAGTTCAGGTTTAGAAGCAAGATGGATCTTAGCTGAGGTTGGGAGTTCAGGTTTATAAGCAATTTATCCTACTTTATGTAGAATGGGAGTTCAGGTTTATAAGAAATGTGGGAGAAATTTCTCAAAAGGTCTCTTTGCCGGAGTCTTCATAAGATACGGTCTGATTCAAAAATACTTTGTCACCCACTTGGAATTGGACATCTCTTCCGTATTTATCTGCTTGTACCATCATGTATGATTGGGCCTTGGACATGTGGTTCTTGAGCTGCAACAATGTATTATCTCTGTATCAAAAATGTATTTCTTGTAGTAGAGTATCAAAAAAATCAATGGGTGATGGTGGAGAACCGTAGTGTATTCGTGTAGGAAGTTCTCTTTCATAAACTGCCTTAAAAAGAGTCATCTTAATAGATGAGTGAAATGGTATGTAATAATTGTACTCAGCTCATGGCAACCATTTAACCCAGTACCTAGGAGAGTCAGAAGAGAAATAATGTATGTAGCAGTCAAGATTTTTGTTGGCAATTTCAGTTTGCATGTCGGTTTCTGGGTGGTAGACAGAGCTAAAGTTTCATGTAGAGCCCTATAGTTTGTGCATTTCTTTCCTGAGGGCACTAACAAAAACACTGCCTCAATCTGATATAATTGACCTGGGAATTCTGTGTAACCTTACAACTTCCTCAGAAACTTCTGTTATAATGTTACGATCCACTAAGCCCACTAGGGGCATGTTAAAGACGTACCAAGGACTATCAGAGCAAGAGAAGAAGAGAGGACGACAAATCACGTGGCCACCTGGCCTGTGGACGCCCAACTGAATGATGGGGGGAAACGAGAAGGCAGAATAAAGGGAAGCCTCGGGGGGGAGGAAGTGCATCTTTTTTCAGAAGTTGTTGCGACGAGATCCTCGCGTCTTGGAGGCTGATCCAGCATCTCAAAGACTCGGCAAGGGAGGGGACGCCGATCCGGCCTTCTCTTGAGAACTATCTTTACTTTCGTCATTAGCCTATGTGTTGAACAATCTTCTTACTCTACTACGTTTGATTTGAGTTCGACCGACGACTCCGCTACTCGTCTCCGTCCTTCCCTCTATTCCCTCCTCGTGCCTTCTTCTACGGGCAAGATACTTGGTGGAAGGCTACGACGTTGGGCTCCTAAGGAGGCTTAACAGGGCATTATCGTCTTTTGCATTCCCCTGGCGTTTCCCTTTAAATATGTAGCCCTCCTCATTGGAGGGCAGAACATGAGTTGTTAGTTGTTATCTACCTTCCAGTAGTCTCTCCTCTCTCTATGACATCCACTCTGTCGAGCTCCGTCTCTCCGGCGACGCCCACTCCGCCGTTCCTCCGCCCGCAGTTGAGCCCTCGGCGTCATCGACTCCGCCAGGGTTCACCCCGTCATCGATACGATCCCGACCGGGACTGTATCAGATAATTGGTTCTGAAGATGGATGCCTTGTTGGTATGCAATATGTTAGTCCGGCCCATCTCGCACGGGCCCATTAAGAGGTGACCGTTGGACTACAACGGTCATCTCCTCTTGTGTACAAGACTATAAAGGATCGATTGCATTCGTTGTAACATTTTAATGGGTTTTATGTGAATATATTGTTCTTTCTTTCCTACATTCTCTCGATCAATCTACTGGTGTAGTCGTGAGGATTCTCATGGTATCAGAGCGATTTTTGGATTCGGCGGAAAGGAAAAATACTCGGTGAAGTGCGTCGCTGATCCTCAGCGAAGTCAGTTCACTTCTCCTTGGCGGAGAAGACCGGCGAAGCTCGTTTTGTTCTTCTCGGCGGGAAAGATCGGCGAAGCCTGATTCTCTCGGCGGGAAAGATCGGCGAAGCCGGATCTTCTTGGCGGAAAAACGAAGTCAGTTCTTCTCTTCTCGGCGGAGAAGGCCAGCAAAGCTCGTTCTATTCCTCTCGGCGGGAAAGATCGGCGAAGCCGGATCTTCTTGGCGGAAAAAGTCGGCGAAGTCCGATCTGCTATTTTCGGCGGGAAAAAAGGTTGGCGAAGTCTGATTCTTTTCCTATTGGGCATTTCTTCTATTGAGCATTTCTTCCGTAATTATTCCTTGGGAAAAACTCTTGTGCTATCCCAAAACGGGATTATTCATTGGGGCCGTATCCATTCGGCAACAGTCTTGCCTTCAAGAAGAGAATCAACAACAGGCGGCCGTACTCAATTGGCGGACGTTGATACTTCAAAAGGACAACAAAATCTACTATATTATTGTGCCGTGTTCTTTACTCGTGTTCTTTATCAGTTAAGTAAGCTTTATGGGTGGTAAATCCCGATCATTCTCTACTCGTGTTCTTTATCAGTTAAGTAAGCTTTATGGGTGGTAAATCCCGATCAACGATGTTGGAAAAGGAGTCTGAAATTTCGACCCCCAAAGAGACTGATATTACAATCCAGAACAGGGTGATCTTACCTGATCTGGATATGAAATACAATGGAGTTAACGGTCAAAAATGGGTTACTCTTGCTCAACGAAGTCTTAAAGCTGCATATTTGGGTAAACATCTGACAGAAGATGCACCTTCAGAGGATGATCCAAAATTATATATCTGGGAGTCAGAAGAAGCGCTAATTGTCAACTGGATGATACGAAATATGGAAGAAGAACAAAGAGACGATTATCTACTTATGGACTGTGTTCACGATTTGTGGGAAGAGATTAATAAATCTTGTGCAGAAACTCATAGTGACTTTCGGGTCTTTGATCTCCGGGAACAAGAGAGGACACTGAAGCAAGGCAGCATGTCTATATCTTCATATTCGGCAAAGCTCAAAGCTATTTGGAGGGAGCTGGATCTCTTATGGCCCACGTGAGATAAAAATTCCCCCTCCTATCTGCGAGAAGTCAAATTCAGAACACTTACGTTTCTGATGGGATTAAATCCAGAATATGAAAATTTATGGAGTCAACTACTACATCGGGAACGATTTCCAACGCTGGCAGAAGCTATCTCCGAACTACAAGGGGCAGAGCGACGAAGAAAATTGATATGCAAGGAAGAAGAGTCTACTCCTCAGCCCTCTGTAGCTCACCTAGCAAAAAGGGGTGAACCACGGAGTACTCCAATTTCTACAGCACCTACTATGCAGGCTCCTAAAGCAAATTCTAAAGAAGGTAATCCCCCCGACCCACCAGTTTGCAGCTATTGCTGGAAGGAGGGCCACGTAAAAAAGGACTGCCAAAAATTGGCTTGGAAGGAGGAGCAGATCCGGAAAGGCCTTTGGGTACCTAGAGATCAGAAGAAGGCGTATGTTGCGAGTGAAGGGAGCGATCCCTCCACCAAGAAGAGTAATGACGGGGGCGAGATTCAGAAAATCATTCAATCCGAAGTGAATAAACTTTTGCAGAAGATTAGCTCCACATCATTGGCCAGATCAGGTAAACACCTTGCATTTACTACTCACAATCATACTAGTTCCATAACATCATCTTGGATTTTGGATTCAGGGGCGACAGACCACATGTCACCCCAAAAATCCCTGTTTAAATCATATGAACTGGTTTCTAGTGGTCATAAAGTTTTTACCGCTAATGGTGGGGTTTTAAAAGTAGAAGGAAGAGGGACTGTTCTTGTTAAGGGAATGCAATTAAAGGATGTTTTACACGTACCCGAATTAAAAGCAAATTTACTCTCTCTAACACAGTTGGTTGTTGATACTGATTTGAGATTCATTCTCGATGCCGATTCCTGTTTTTTGTGCATAAAGGACACCGGGAAGAAGATTTCATCTGTTAGACGGGAAGGAGGACTTCTCCTACTAGACGGATTGGAGGAGGGTAATCATCGAAAAATGGCATGCAACACCCAAAGTGAAGAGCGGGTCATCCTTCTTCATCGAAGACTAGGGCACCCCTCATTCTATCTTTTGAAACATGTATACCCCAACTTGTTTAAGGGAATCTTTGTGGACAATCTGATTTGTGAGTCATGTCAATTTGCCAAACACAAAAGAACGAGTTTTCCCCTTTCCAACCATCGATCTTCCGCTGCATTTGAATGTGTCCATAGTGATGTATGGGGACCGTGTTCCACCACGGGTCTCTTTCATCACCGGTGGTTCACCTTATTTGTTGATGATTTCACTAGATATACCTTGGTATATCTGCTGAAATCAAAAGCTGAAGTTCCATCAGTCATTACACTCTTTAGCGAAATGATTAATACACAGTTCAATAGAAAGATCAAGGTCCTCAGAACTGATAATGCTAAAGAATATTTTTCTGGAGAGGTCACAAAATATCTAGGAGATCAGGGAATTGTACATCAGTCCTCTTGTGTAAACACTCCTCAGCAGAATGGACTTGCTGAGAGGAAAATTGGTCATATTATGTCTACAACTAGAGCTCTTCTGTTCCAAGGAAACTGCCCCAAACAGTACTGGAGTGAAGCTGTTGCCACGGCCACCCACCTCATAAATCGCACCGCGTCCAAAACTTTAAATTTCTCTTCCCCTATTGATCTTATGTCTTCGGAATTTCCACATTTATGTTTAAAGACTAACTTGCCAGCCAAGATATTTGGTTGTGTTGTATATGTACATGATCACCATGCAGGAAAGTTAGACCCCAGGGCTCTCAAGTGTCTATTCCTGGGGTATTCATCGACTCAAAAAGGTTACAGATGTTATCATCCCAGCTCCAGACGCATCTACACTACAGCAGATGTCGCCTTTGACGAGGGAAGGATGTTTCATGATGCAGAAAGCCAATCCGATGGGAACCTCGACTTGGAGGTGCTGATGAGTGACAATGAGCATCTGGCAATCTCCGCACCACCCAACATGGGTCCACCGCCCGTTGCAGATCCGCTTCTCTGCTCACTTTCGGAGGAAGACCAGCCTGATATCTCAGAGCTCAATACAAGTAATGATGCAGCGGTGTGTGCCGACACTCCTAGCAACAATGGCTGGTCTATTGCCGTCAGCAAGGGTGTCCGAGCATGCACACAAACAAAGCGCTATCCTGTTGGAAACTGTGTGTCATGTAATCAAATTTCTCTGGAGTATAATAAAATAATTCAAGCCTTATTGACCGTGACGGTCCCAAAAACAGTCAACGAAGCCATGCTGTCAGCTGAATGGAAGCAAGCTATGGATGCGGAAATGGAAGCACTCGAAAGAAATCATACGTGGGAAATGGGTCCTCTACCAGCTGAAAAAAAGGTGGTTGGCAGTCGATGGGTTTTCTCTATTAAATATCATTCCGATGGCTCCATTGCACGATATAAGGCTCGCCTGGTCGCACGAGGATATACTCAGTCATATGGTATTGATTATACTGAGACTTTTGCTCCGGTGGCAAAGTTGAATACAATTCGTGTGTTATCGCTTTGGCAGCACTATTTGATTGGAAATTGTTTCAATATGATGTCAAAAATGCATTTTTACATGGGGACTTGGAAGAGGAAGTGTACATGTCACCACCCCCAGGCAAGTCTCTGGGTCGCAATTCAGGCGATGTATGCCACTTTAAGAAATCTTTATATGGCCTCAAGCAGTCCCCTCGCGCCTGGTTTGGAAAATTCTCCCAAACCATGCTAGCTGCCGGGTTTTTTCAGAGTGAAGGAGACCACACGTTATTCATCAAGCATAGTCCTCACGGGAAAATCGCCATTCTTATTGTTTATGTTGATGATATTATAATCACGGGGAATGATGTGGACGAAATTCGGAGCCTTGAAGCACACCTCACTAGCTCCTTTGATATTAAAGCACTTGGTCTTCTTACCTATTTCTTGGGCATTGAGGTGGCATACTCTAAGACTGGAATCGTCCTGTCCCAGCACAAGTATATCCTTGATCTATTACGGGAAACCGGTAAATTGGACTGCCGTCCAGCAGCTACTCCGGTCGACATCAATGTCAAGCTAAAGGCTGAGCAGCATGGTCAAGATGCCCCAGTGAACAAGGCGTCGTTTCAGAGACTTATTGGGCGACTGTTATATCTCAACCATACTCGCCCTGATATTGCCTTTGCCGTTAACTCCTTGAGTCAGTTTATGAGTGACCCTCGGGAGTCACATCAACTAGCAGCCAATCGCATTCTTGCCTATATTAAAGGATCTATTGGCCAAGGTCTCCTGTTTCGGACGGGCGGAGAACCTACTGTGGTTCTCTACACCGATTCTGATTATGCAGGGTCGTTTGAGGATAGTCGGTCCACCACGGGCTATTGCAGTTTTATCGGAGGCAACCTCATTACCTGGCGAAGTAAAAAGCAGAAAGAAGTATCTCTCTCCAGTGCTGAAGCTGAACTTCGTGCCTTAAAGAAGGGTGTTTGTGAGGGCATGTGGCTCAAAGATATTTTAAAAGACTTACATCTCTTTCCTGGTACGGGGCTCACTCTTTATTCAGACAGTAAGTCCGCTATTGCCATGGCCAAGAACCCCGTCCAGCATGAACGGACCAAGCATGCACGAGTGGCACGTCATTACATTAAGCAAAGCATCGATGATGGGTTTATTGTTCCCCATTACATCCCGACTTTGGAGCAAGTAGCTGACGTCTTCACGAAGGGCCTACCTGGCCCACAATTTCAAGCTTTGGTGTCCAAGTTGGGCATGTTCAACATCTATACCCAACTTGAGGGGGGGTGTTAGTCCGGCCCATCTCGCACGGGCCCATTAAGAGATGACCGTTGGACTACAACGGTCATCTCCTCTTGTGTACAAGACTATAAAGGATTGATTGCATTCGTTGTAATGTTTTAATGGGTTTTATGTGAATATATTGTTCTTTCTTTCCTACATTCTCTCGATCAATCTACTGGTGTAGTCGTGAGGATTCTCACAATATCATACTTACTCAGTCTATCAACCACAACAAGAATGATGTTGAACCCATTAGAAGATGGTAGACCTTTGATAAAGTCGAATGATATGTCTTCCCATATATTGTCAGGGACTGGTAATGGTTGTAAAAACCTGGCCAGGCTAAGTGATGATGACTTATGTGTTTTTCAAAGATGGAATTATGATAAATATGATTTGATTTTGCTTTTCATCCCTTGCCAATAGAATTGCTGGGATATCCACCATGCCCCCCAACCTAAGCATCTGATGTGTTCTTTACCCGGAAGTACCAAAGAAGAAGAAAGAGACAAAGGAGGGCAGTTACTGACACGTGCGGGGCCGCAAGTGAGAATGTGCTTTAAAAGCCCAAATCGAGGGGGAAAAGAGTACAGGGAGAGATTGTCAAGAATTGTGCGGTCGAGCGACCGGAGGCCGGAGCAACGGGAGCCCCGCGGCTGGACAGGAGCTGATCTAGTCGAGTGGATTTGTTTTTCTCATTTTATCTTCTTGAACTCTTCTTCTACACATTGTTTCTGTTCGCGAATCGGCTACATTGTGGTTTGAAGCTTCAATAACATTTCTATATCAAAGATCTACTATCTCGTGATAGTTATTTCCGGGAGTTGAAACAAGTGGTGGTATCAGCATCATGAAGGTCCTTTAGTACCAGGGGTATTAGCTCGGAATTTGCAGGGAGTACTAACTGTCAGCCGGGATACATGTTTCTATTTTATGCTTTTGCTAGATTTTGACTTGCCTATTTCGTTCTTTATTTTCATCTCTGTACTAGTAGCCCAATACGGTGTACTTCAACCTGGTATTTAAACCAGGGTTACATACTGAATAGAGAACTTTTTTGGCTCCTCGATCTTGAGGTGTCTCTTAGGGTTTCCCAGAGGAGAAGAAATCTACTCTGGGGATCCAACCTCTCTGGTCCAAAGCTGACATTAACCTGTTTTCATAGAAGAGCAGGTAATTGTGCAAGGTATTGTTGGAGGGTTTACCTCTGTTATTGTCAGCTTATAGCTGATAAAAGAGAACATCAACAGGAAGCTTCTCCTTGTTGTCTTCTCCACTTGTCCTAACCCAGCCGCTAAGTGTGACATACCTCAACCAAAAAAAGACTTGCTTTTCATTAAGAGGAGTTACCCAGTACTTATACTGGGTTACATCAATTGGGTCTCCGTGAATCCATTATGGTGGATCCGAATTCAACGGATCTCATAAGGGTACTTACACAATTAAGAGAAATACAGGGCTAAATAGCAAAACATATAAAAGAAAGGGAAAGAGCGCCTGCTGACAGTTATCAATCAAAGAATTTTTGACTGCTGATAATTTTGGATCGGTATCAATCTCTTTTTCTAGCAGTGGTCGGTCTAGCCAATGTGTTACCGCAATACTGTTTAATGAGGGATCTTCCATACACCTGTACAGAGTATCAGAAACTAGATTGTTCTTGCAGCTTTTATCTTATTTCAAAATCAAAACCCAAGAGTTTGAAAATCCAGTAATGGTATGGTTGCGGAGTAGGGTGAACCAATCAGTCTGGATTGAAAATTTTTTGAACAGTAAACAGTGCTCCCACTTATGCACAGCCCAGACTATAGCCATCAATTTTCATTCATAGATAGATTTGGATTGGGTTTTTTATCAGATAAGGCCCAACTATAATAGGCAATAGGGTGGGATTCTTGCACGAGCACTATTCCCACACCAAATCCCGAAGTGTCAGTCTCAACAGAAATATGGTAATTTAAGAACTGGAATTGAAATCATAACCTTTTTCATTGCGTGGAAGGCTGTATTGGACTCTGATGTCCACATGATTGAGTTCTTGAGGAGCTTGTTGAGCCGATAGGCTATAACTGCATAATACTTGATAAACCTCCTGTAGTAATTTGTCAGTTCCAAGAATACCCTTAGCTGCTTCAGACAGGGACGTTTTGGCCAATTCTGAATGGCTTCTATCTTGCCTGCATTAGTAGCTACCCCAACAGTAGAGATTCAATGGCCCAGATATTCAATTTTATCTTGAAATAAACTGCATTTCTTGGTGTTTATCCATAACTGGTTGTCTTTTGAAACATCCATAACCATTTGGAGATGTTTATCATGATCCATTGAATTCTTGTTATAAACTAATATCTCATCGAAGAAGACCAGAGCAAACTTCCTGAGATAATGTCTGAAGCTTGAATTCATCAGAGATTGCAAGGTTGCTGGGGCAGCTGACAGACCAAATGGCATTACACTAAATTCATTATGATTGCCCTGGGTTTTGTCAGGAATATATTAGTTTCTGGAATATCTCCATCATGCATCCTGATTTGGTAATTCTCAGATTTCAGATCCAATTTTCTAAAAATTGAAGCTCCTTGTAACTCCTTGAATAATTCATCAACGATTGGTATGGGGTATCTATTAGGCACTGATATTGTTCAAGGCTCTGTAATCTATACATATCCTCCATCCGCCATCCTTGTATCAGCAACGCTGGACTGGAAAATGGGAAGGTCGATGGCCAAATAATGGAGTTAATTTTTGAATGTTTGTTTCCATTACGCTTTTGTGCAAATAAGCGTAACAGAAGGGTCTAACATTCACTGGCTTTGATCCTGGTAATAACTGTAAATAAATGTATTCTATGGTCCAGATTTCTTCTTGGAGGTAAAGTCATTATTCGATCAAAGACTGTAATGTTTCTCATGGTACTCGTAACTTCCTGAATTGACGCTTTCCACACATCATCTCTGGTATTTACAGTTAAGAAGGTCGACTGGGAGGTCTGAAATCACGGTCCGACTGCAGCATATATAACTTCTCCTGCCATTAAATTATGAGAGTGAGTATGTTATTATTTGAGTAAAGCCAATCCAGTCTTAAGCCACTGAACGTCCAGCACCACATCAAACTCCCCAGGGGTAATGGAAGGAAGTCATGCACCACTATGAACCCTTGTATATGTAGTGAACCAGTTAAGCGTATGCCCGTGATATCAATCTACAATCACGGTTGGAGATATGATTGATATAAGGATCCGAATGGTAAGAACACTCGTTTATTGATCGATAGAGAAGGACTAGAATCGCCAAACTCAAGGTCAGTTGGAAGAGTACGGAGAGATACACACAATCAGAGGACGAAAATGAGAAAAGAAATGCAGAGGGCTCCTCGAGTCCTCTCCCTCGCTCTGGATGGCAGGCCCGATCCTGCTTCCCTAGCCCCTGCCACTTTTGGCTACTGACTTCTTGAATAATGCCCTTCTGGTTGCCGATGCTCTTTATTTATACCTGCACTCCCACATGCTTAGTCAACGTTGAATCCACTACACGTGCCTACGCTTCTTCCTTTGGCATCGTTTAGAGAAGAAACGCTGCGTATCAGCCCGGCAATGATCTCATATAGCCATCACCCAGCAACACATCAAATCTCGGTCCCTCTAGTACTGGTATTGGTAAAATCGGCAATATAATGGATTAGTGAGTTATGAATGGCTTCTCCATCGATAAGGACCACTACTCGATACCCTTGAATGCTACCCCACATCTTTAAGCACCCCGTATTAGCATGACGTTGAGTTAATCTGAGGTTGACTCTGGCTAAGAAAAGCAATCCTTCAGTAATGGCCTCATCGTCGGTTTGGATTGGATCATCCAGATCTTTGAAGGAATCTTCTGAGGATCAAATTCAGATTCTTCTTGCATCTATGACCCCGCCTAAAACGATTTTTGCAGTATTAGCAGAGACCCTTGTCTATTCTCTGTTGAAATTCTGCATCTGTGATTCTTATATTTCTTCTGGTGCATCTATCAAGGTTGCATTGTGTTGCTCTGGATTGAGGGACTTTGGAGGAGTTAGCATTTCCATCTACTCTTGTGCCTGGATGATGGGGATGAGTGATTTGCTGGCGCTGAGGTTGTGTGTTTATTGGTTGTGGAGTTTGAATCTGATGAGGAGTTAATTTGGCATAGGGGGAGGGGTTTTCCATGCTCTATACAAAACACCTAGATCGGATTCAGTTCTGATCGACAAGTCCATCATCTCTTTCAACCCGTATGGTCTACCTTTTAAGACGTCTCTGCGGATCTCTGTTAATAAACCCCAATGGTATGTCTTAATTTCAGGTGGAACCAGCGGAAGTTGGAAATAATAGCTTTGAATTCAGTGCGATACTCTTGAACAGTATTTGTTTCTCTACTCTCAAAAAGGCTTTGATGCAGTGAGTGAGCAGACATACCATAGCCTTCAATGAATGTGGATTAAAATTCCCCTCAAGATGACATACCGAACTCCACTTCAGCATAGGGAAACCACACTCTCCGTCTCCCTCCTCTTTCCCCCATTCATGCCAAATCAGCCCCAACGGTTACATCTTCTTGCCTGGCCTCCTAAGGGGAAGGCAAGATCTATGTAAAGGGAAATTATCCCATTTCTTAATGATGTTAATATCCCTCATACGGACGGCGATTGCAACAACCAGTTGTCACGTGCAATAACATGCGATGACTCAGCGATGCAGTGCCATGGATGGGACCATCCAATGCGATCCTTTACTGCCAAAGATGTAACATATCTTGCACTTAAGGAATAAAGGGTAGATCTTCTCTTTCAAAGTGTCTAACATGCGAGAGACATGGGGATGAGAAGAGCCGAAGAGAACAAAGTCAGAGAGTACTGGGATGAAGAGAATCCTGGGATAAGGGAGACGTCAGCCCATGCACTGTCAGAGGGTTAAAGCTAAACTAGGTTAAATGCACCTACAATCTTCCAAAACCAAATATATGTAACCTTAATCTTCCAAATGGTTCACTGCCTTCCGACAAGGAATGCTACATCTATTATATGATTGGTAATTGTCACCTTCATGAATAATTCCTTTAAAAAGGGCTTATATAAGGAGGCAGACAAGGAAATCTCATGATCTTCTGGCTGTTGGGATTCTTCGAGCTGGTGACCTCTGGAGTGAAGGAGACTGAATTCTGTCTGGGAGCTTGAGAAGGTGCTCGGGCTATCGGAGATCTTCCATATCAAAAGGAAAAGAACATTGACTGAAAGACTGTAGGTCAACTGAACAGTGATCCAAAGGAATGCTAACTTGATTGTGAGTTCTTTAATTCTTGTTCTTATTATGCTTCAATATTGTTCCTATAACAGAAAAATAAATAATCAGCCTACCGTCCACACGATTTCATCCAGGCTTAAGCATATCCTTCCATACTTGTCAAGGAAGAGACGCTCAGTTGGGGCTTTTCCGCAAACATCTTTGATAGTGGAGGTTATTGTAAATATAACCTCTGCCACTGGCATACAACAAAGACTGTTAGCGTCTGTGAGAAAGAAAGAATAAAAAACTCCTATAAACAAATTCAAGATCCTTAAAAAATTCCCTCAGGAACTTTTTTTTCTTTATATTCAGAACGCCATTTAAAATGTCATGGGTTCCCAATAATGGAGGTAGTTACAAAATTAAGATACTTAAAAAGCACATTGAGGGTATTTACTCACATGCCAGTTCATCATACTCATCCTTGCCGATAACATATACAAACACATCCCCAATCACAGTATAAATGATGTAAACCGACCTGATGGCAAAATAAGTAAAGCGAAAATTAGGGGAAAACATTGGAACAAGAAACAAACTGCAGAATAGAAAAAAATTTAGAGCTCTTTTAATTACCAGTCGTAAACATTTTGAAAGATTCAGAGAATGTCAACATTTAATTTTAAATGTCATTTGCATTGGATAACCAGAGAAAATTTATAACTCGTACTGTTGTCAGAATTCAATGGAGAGAAAAATTGCTCATGTTAGAGGCTTGCACTTCTTTCTGGAAAACATAAACTCTTCTTTTTTCTCTCTTTCACTTAGCAGACGGTAACATTTGACAAATCCAAAGGATATTAATATTAATGAGAATTTCTGGCATAGTGAACCAAGAGACAGAGTTCAAGTGTCATTTACATTGGAGAGTCTGAAAATTATAACTCTTAAAGGTGTAGCAATTCAGAGGGGGTTTTATATTAAATTCATTTAATACTTTTCTTTCTGAAGGATGTAATGGGTTTTTATGCAGTTCTCTCAGAAAAAACGTTTACTCATCATTATTTGTTCTCTCTAATGAGAGTTCTTTTTCAAAAAGTGTTAAGCCAAGGGTTCGTTGATATTTTCTTTGCTTCAGTGTCATTCACTATCTTCGGAATCTGATGATATTCATCCACAAAGGAAAAAATAGTTATTTGACTTATCTTGATGAAGGTTCAAAGTTGATGGGAATCATACTTGTGGGAGGCGACAAAGAGTTCCTCATTCTTTGCCCCTTTAAGATTATCAGCTCCCAGCTTTACAAGGAAAGACCGCCAGTGGAGTCTTTCCTCTGCAGGAACTCCATGAAACCTGGAATACCACACCAATATCATAATGGTTACTGATTCATTCATTAAAATAAAAAACCGAATGATATGAAGCGGGATGTGGTTAATAAATAGCCCTGTCGTTCAGAAAAAAAAAAAATGATATCGAGAAAAAATAGGTCATTAATAGAGACTTATCTTCATCAGAATTTATGCGCTAGAGTAAATGAATGAAGATACAAAGATATTATTATGCCTACTAGTAGGGACAAAAGAGGTTTTTTTTATTGGGAGCTGTTAATTTATGATTCTGTTTTATCCCCCATCAGAATCTTCAAGGATCTGTAACTTCCTAAAAACTAATGCCACAATTTCTGGTTTTCTGTACATTAAATTGAAACAAAGGATTTCTGTTAACATCTTCTTTCCCTGTACTTGAATAAATTCTACTAGAAAAGTCAAATTGGGACAAATATTACACAAATAAATTCCAAAACTTCCTGACATACATGGAAAAGGAGTATATATATTTAAAAAACATAAAGCAGGTGAAAGCCAAAATCCTGACTAGTAGAATGCAGTTGGAATTTTTCATGCATTCAGATCCATCCACTTTCAGTATTCTCTTCTTGTGCTCCCCGTAAGGAACGTATTTTCTACTTGTATCGCCAGAACTTCAGAAGTTCCATAACTATAAAAAATGATGGACGGCCAGTGTTCCTCAAAGAATAGTAGCCAGACATCATGATTTCTGGAATTATGAATTCTATCAGGAGAAGCAGAAATATCAACCTCTGTCCCAGAGATATTACCTCAGGGAACACTGAAGAATCGTGATCAGACACCAAATATGGCCATAGGAGATAAGACTTAACTAGAACACAAACAATTTCGTTAAGGTAACGGTTGGAGCCTCCATTCCATTTTTCGCGGTATAAGGGAGAAAATTTTACAGGCCTATTTGATTCCACGATGTACATTCTTC
This sequence comes from Wolffia australiana, assembly GCF_029677425.1. Lineage (NCBI taxonomy): Eukaryota > Viridiplantae > Streptophyta > Magnoliopsida > Alismatales > Araceae > Wolffia > Wolffia australiana. The sequence goes on along the minus strand of NC_135854.1, from coordinate 2,046,190 downwards.
TTCAGAAATGAAGAGGCTAAAAATAGGAAGATGAATATTGGGATGAGAACTCAGGAACTAATGTGGTCATTTTATTAAAGAACCAATCTGTAGTGAATCACATACTTGGACTAAATGGGCTGGGGGAGGGGGGAGGTCTCACCAGAGACTGCGCAGGAGGACATAAATTTAATGGAAGATAATTAATTTGCTAATGCGCTACTTTTAGCCTGTCGCAAGAGGGAATGATGGAACCTGATAAAATTCCCGTACCCTCTCAGGGTTATTTTCGTCATTCGTGTTAGGAGTCTCCTTTTAAATAGATGTAGAACCTCCTCCTAAGAGAAACTGCTAGAAGATGTAACCACATAGGCTGATTCGGCAAGAAAGGGAAGATGAAAGGTGTTAAGATACCCGCAATTAAAAATGTAGAACTGAGTACTCCTCCCACACTGAATATACTCTGTTTAGCGTTCCCAATGAGAAGTAAGAGATCTCAGCAGGAATGCATCATATCCAAAACAAAAATAAAAGAAAGTCGTTCAGAGAAAGGAACTGTGCCAAGAACAAGATGGAAATCGATCCCAGAGAACGAAGTACACTGAGGAGAGTTCCCACGAGAAAAACAGGGATGGGGCGTGAGGAACCCAAGAGACAAGGAAGGAGAAGAGCTGTCATCTGGATCGGTGCCAACAGCCCGCGATAGGAGAATCTCCAGTCGCCTGCAATCGTCATAACCAACTTCTTGGGCGTCGTGTTCTCCCCTCCTCTCTTTATGTAGAGTTTCCTATGCTTTATTTCTGGTCCGCACGTGTCGCGCTAGTTGTCACGTGCGATAGACTCTTGGCGCTTCCTCTTGCTTTGATACATTCTTCCTTGTGACTTATCAAAAGGAGCCGGGACACAACGGTTGGGGCTGATCAGTACGGGAGATCCCGTACTTACGAGAGGGAAGATCCATATGGTAGATGCTCCTTAGAAGGTAAAGGCACCGATATGGGCCTGTACCGTGACATCAATCCGAAGAATCTTTTATGAAATGAGATCGAATATCTATTGAATAGAATGCAAAATCTTGCAGTTTCGATCTGCCAATGTTGATAACATATTCATCCACAGATCAGATGACGCAGCCTTAGTACACGAACAGTGTAGGAACACGACTTGAGACCACAAGCCTTGCTCTACTTGAAGTAGCTAAGTCCTGAATCCACAGAACTAGCCTCTTCAACCCTTGAGTCCACAAGGGGTTGTACTTGAATCCACAAGCACACAAGCACTCTCTAACAAAGAGAACACTCAGAGGGGAGAAACAACAGTTTCAACAAGACAATAGATTTCACTAATCATCATTCAGGGGTACATGGGGGCCTTATATAGGCCACAAGAAGTGCAGGGTCGTCCATAATGACTGTACCCATGATAAGACAGGTCAAAACATTGGGAAAAACAAATCTGACAAGCTAAAACAAGGGATAAGCAGCCTGTCAGGCCTCAGCAGTTATATCCTGCAGATTCTGGGGCATGTAGAAGCTGTCAGGAGATATTTGTGTGGCTCAAGAAGATCCTGATGGGACAAAACAGAAGATATGCAGATCTGACAAGTTAGAGCAGAGATCCTGGCAGAAGAAGAATCTGGCAGAGGATTATGTCAGAAGATCTTGTCAGAGGAAATCCTGTCAGAGATAATCCTATCAGAAGATCTTGTCGGGGAAAATCCTGTCAGAAGATCTTGTCAGAGAAAATCCTGTCAGAGGATTTTGAGGGGCTTAAGGTATATTGCTGCAGATCCTGTCAGTTCTAGAAGAATCTCCTTCTTGGGCCACAACTTGCTAATGGGCCTCATACAATGGGCTTCTGGGCTACATCATCAGAAATAAGTATGTAGCAGATAAGATATTGATGTTGGAGTATCTCCCGCAAGTTCTCCCCCACTAGTTGGCAAGCCCCATCGTGCTCCCCAGCCCTCAGTCTGCACTTGCAACTGAATTCTTGAAAAAAAGAGTTTCTTGTTCTTTTCCATTTCCCTTTATTTATACCCGCTCCCGTGTTCAGTCAATGTGGGGTCTTCTCACATGTCCCTTCTATTCTTCTTTTGGTAATGCTTGGAGAAGAATCATTGTGTATCATTACTCCCTCCATGCAGTTGGAGCTTGACCTCTTGCTTGAATTGGGGAAAGGTCTTGCCCTGGCGTTCTGCATACTCCCATGTAGCTTCAGCTGTCGGGAGATTACCCAATTTGACTAATACTTCAGTTCCTCGGGCTGTATGTCGTACTTGGAGGATGTCTTCTCGTAAGACCTACCATTTCCATTTTGAAGTTAGAAAGGAGGGAAGAGGTTGAGAAATATTAATAAGTCCCAAAGCTCTTTTAAGTTGTGATGCATGGAAGACTGGGTGTAATCGATGAATGATCTGGGAGCTCTAAACAATAAGCAACGGCACCAATCTATTGTAGGACCTTAAGTGGACCAAAGTATTTGGGTCCTAATTTTTCAAATGATCTTTTGGCCAGGGACTTATATCAATACGATCGAATTTCGAGATACACCATGTCTCCTTCTGAGAATGATTCATCTCTTCTATGTTTGTCAGCCTGAGTTTCCGTTCTGGATTGGGCCTTTGCCAGATGTGATTTTTAAGTAGTGATCATTAAATCCCATTCCTGAAACAGGGGCCAATAGAGTCAAATGGAGATGGGGTTGAGCCATATCAAAGTTTGGAGAGTGGCTCTCTTCCATACACAGCTTTAAAAGTTGATATCATGATGGATGTGTGGAAAGAAGTGTTGTCATTATATTCTTCCCAATGGAGCCACTGGGCCCCTTCTTGGGCTTTTCTGAAGTGAAACATCGTAAGTAGCATTATAATCCCTTGTTGACAACCTTGGTTTGACCATCCGTTTCAGGATGGTAAGAACTGAACCTTCAATTGTGTCCCTTGTAGCTTGTGAACTCTCTCCATTAGTGACTTGTGAACAGACTACCTCTATTAGAGATGATGGAATTCGGTATCCCATGTAGTTTCACAATTTCTTTAACAAATAACTGTGAAATAAAGTGCATACTTGCATACTTATCCACAATGACAATGATCTAATCAAAACTGTTAGAGTTTGGTAAACCTTCAATGAAACTATTGTGATATCTTCCCATGTTTGGTTTGGGATAGTTAACGGTTGCAATAATCCTGCTGGTGAAAAAGTAGATAATTTGTAGTGTTGACAGATAAGGCATTGATTGATGCACATTTTTATTGCCTTCTTCATACTGATAAGTCTCTGCTGAAGACTTATCACAGCAAGAGACAGCACCAATCTCCAATCGCACGTGCCAATTGATACAGCACGTGCGAGGTTTGAATAAGGCGCGGGAACTTCTATATAAAGCTGGGAGCGGGACCGAGATCGAGATCACGAATTGGTTGCAGAAAAGAAGACGTCAGAAGGAAGGAGATCCTCCTCCGTGTAGGAGCTGTTGTTGCCGATCCGGACATCAGCATAGCCGATCTACCAGCGAGAAGCTACAAGAACAATTCTCGCATTGAGTTTGACGTTCTTTACACGTTGTGTTTCTTCTATCATCTTCTATTGAACAATTGTTTTGGAGATACATTTACTGGTTAGATTCAATCCGTATCATGAACTATGCAATTGTTGGGGGAAGAAGATTAGAGTCGGTTCTGGTTTTTCGTTATCTCTGGATAAAATTTGATATGCCTTAACACATACCTCTCCAAAATACTTGTTGAGAAATGTGTTTATATGTCTTTTGGTATCCGCCATGTCCCCTTATATTGAAGTCATGGAACTCTGTTAAAATTTGGGGAATCAAAGATGAATCAGCATTTAGCATAATGCGATTTCTGTAGCAGAAAAGGCCCTAATTTAAGGAGTAGTTTGGGTGGTCAGATGGAGTAGTTGTTAAGGATGCCTTGATTTTTGCCAGATTTGGATCAGCTGAAATTTATTGACCTATGGTTGTCTTGTCTAACCAATGTATGACCATTAGGGAGTTGTGATTTCCATCTACTGCTTCTGATTTAGATCGGGAGAGTACATGTGCCACGACTTTTCTTTTCCCCTTCTACTAATGATTTTCAAATTCGAACCCGAGCAGTTTTGACAGCCACTTGTGATACTGTAGTGGCATTTATTTATGGTCTGATAGGAACTGCAGACTGAACTGATCGGTGTAAATAATGATTCCATCTCTGTACCACCCAGACCACAGCAATTAACTCTTTTTCATAAGCAGACCTGAATTTGGAATGTTGAGATAATACTTGAATAAAGTATGCAATAGAGAGATTTTTGTAGCAGCACTGCTCCCACTGCTTGCCCTAATGCATCTGTCTCCACTGAAAAAGGCAATGAGAAATCTGGTAGTCGAAGTATGGGGTTAGTTGTTAAGGCCTGGTTCAAAGTTTTAAAGGCCTTCTCTGACTCCTCTAACTGTTTGAAGGAGTTTTTCTTGAGCAGGGTTGTAAGAGGACCTGCCTAGGCTGCATATCCTAATACCAATATGGTCTAATATTGACTGGTTGAGACCCTGGAAGTCAATGGATCCTATGATCACATTCCCTACATGATGGTAGAGCCTTTGGTTTTTAGAAAACCACCGGGAAGGAATCTTTAAGCTGTTGAATGTAAAATTTAAGGGTAAAAGAATATACCTCTGCTGTCGAAGTTAGATGTCTCCAATTGATCCAGTCTTTTCTTTCTATTGAATTGGCCCACACAATATGAGCCTGTTCACTCTAAAACAGAGAAAAATGGAACCTATTCAGCTCGGATCAGCTTGTATAGTAAGGATTTGATCACGCCACAGTATCTTCATCATCAAGTGGTTTTAGTTACGATGGTACCAATCTAATGTCCGTAGCCATGGTACGCCTAGGATGATGTCCGCATTGCCCAACATAAATGGGATCAGATTGTGCTCAAAAGAAATTCCTTTGCATTTTATAGGAACATTTATGCAAATACCAGATGTTTGCTTGCATGATCCATCTCCCAACATTATAGTGAACTTGTGATGAGGGCGAATTGGAATGCCCATTTGCTTGACAAATTTCTGACAGATAAAACTGTAAGAGGCCCCACCATCAATTAATATCTTGACCTTGTGCCGATTGATGAATCGCCAAAGTTTAATTGATCCATGAGATCTAGGAGGACATACCCTTGTGGTCATCTGCATTGCCATGAGAGCTCCTTCATAAGTCGGATATTCATCCAACTGCATGAGTTCTTCTGTTATAGGCAGTGTCTCTTCTTCTTCCTCTTCCTGAGACATGTAGTAATTTAACTTCTTATGGCATTTGTGTTCCGGTGTGTAGTCTTCGTTGCAGCAGTAGCACAGCCCTGTTTCTCTTCTTTCCAATAATTCTTCAGGGGAAAGACGTACCAGCCTCTTCATCTTTAGTTTAATTCCCTGATCTGTAACTGTAGTTTGTGGTGTAGACTTTATGTGCACCGTATCATTCTGACGTCGAACCCCAGGTGTATATGTACAACTTGGCCCTGTAATATAAGTTTGAACGGAATTATAGGCCGTATGTTGCTTGCATGGAGTTCGATTGTCCAATACTTGAAGATTGCTTTCAGCTTCAATAGAATAATCCATGATCTCTTGTATCCCATAGGGTTTGTACTTGTCTAGCTCCGCTCAGATGTCCGGTTCTAATCCCCTGAGGAAAGCAGTCTCATGTACCTCTGTTGGGAGGTGTGACAGAAATGCTGCTAAATCTTTGAATTCAGATCTATAATCTGAAACAGATCTGGTCTGGCTCAAGTTCATCAGACCTTCACAGAGTGATGTGGATGAAAGCTTATAACAATGTTCGAAATGCTACCTAAATACTAGCCAATGATCAAATCCAAAATTTTCTTCATTGTAAATAAACCAACGTTGGGCAGGGCCTTCCATATGCAAAGAGACTAAATGAAGTTTCTCGGATCTGGAACACAGTTTACCTTGAAGAACCGCTCAGCGCAGTTGAGCAAATTTATGCACGTGTACCATTGAAGTAAGGTAAATCACCCTTCCGAAACTGATGACGTATTTTGTTGAATAGGAACTCTCGTGTACCTCCTGTTGGATTCAATTGAGTTCTCAGAAGTGGTCGGTGTAGCAGTAGTTTCCAACTTGGAGTTCATGGATTGCAGTTGTTGGAGAACGTTTGAAAGAATTTCAGCGGTATCCGGTTGGTCAACAACCTTCTGTTTTCCTTATTCATTTAAGTCTTCCATTGTGTAAGTGGAGATAATTCTATGGTTCCCCTTTGGTCTTTATGGTTGAAGTCAATCAAACGTTTGGATGATCCTCGAACGAATGTCCATGCCGTCGTAGATCTGTGTTGGTTGTTGCTGAATTCAAGAATTTTTCACGGTCGCGGAAGCGGCTATGGTGGCTCTGATACCAGTGATATCGATCCGAAGAATCTTGTATGAAATGAGATCAAATATCTATTCCATAGAATGCAGAATCTCGCAGTATCGATCTATCAATGTTGATAACAGGTTCATTGATACAGGTCGCTTCTTTTCCAAGAATTACCAGAGAAGGAAAAGAAGGCTCGTCCAATAAGAAGACTTGGAAGATATATAAAGGGGGAAGCCAAGGGAGGGGCATCGAAGTTTAAGTTTTCAAGAATCAGTTGCAGACTGCAAATAGAGGCTGCGATCCAGAGAAGAGAGCTCGTCTTCCAGAATTCTCGTCCAATTTCCTAGTCATCTCCACTGCATTTTCCCCCACTCGTCTCTTCCTCGCTGTTGTATGCATTGTTCTCTCGTGACAATACCCTGTATGAGTAACGTGTGACGATTTCTAATCATTTCCCTATAGAATATTAGTGATCTTCTTCAACATCCACATCATTCATCCACAGATCAGAAAGAAGAATTTTGTAGATAAGAGAGGCCAAACGAGATGAATGCGGAAAGAGTCAATGGAGATCCCCCCGGAGTTCTCCCCATCTAGATCGCATGCCCAATCCTGCCCCCAGCCCTCAGTCTGCTCTTGCAATAATTCTTGAAAAAACAAGTTTTCTTGTTCTTTTACGTTTCCTTTTATTTATACCCATTCCTGCATGTGTTCATTCAACGTGGGTTCTTCTCACACATGTCTTCGCTTCTTCCTTTGGCAATGCTTGGAGAAGAATTGCTGTGTATCATACCGCCATTTTTTATCTTTAGCTTCTTCTTTCCTCAATCTATACAGCTATCATTTACTTTATTCCCCTCAAAATCTCTCCATTGATAGGGACCTCCATCAGGGTCTCTTCAGAATCTGCCAAATGACATCTGTCTCTAGTTAAACTTTTTCTCGGAACTTATTGAGGTGATTCCAGCAGCCCACATGATATGAAAAAGGAAAAAAGTGAAAGTGCTACTAATGACGATGCTCTTATAAACACACGGTATATAAGTGTAAAAGTAATTTGTGTTTTTAAAGACCTCTTCAAGACTTAGTCCTAATGACAGAAGTGTCAATATTATCGTGCAGTTGTAGGATCATCAGGAACAATTCTCAAAGCCCATGCTGAAGGATCATCGGGACATCACAATCGAAAATCTTCATCCAAGATACGAGCAAATCATAAATATTAGACGCATTCAACTTGAGCGCATTCCAAGATGGACTAATAGGATTTTGAATAAATTGGTAGTCCGAGAGCTGATCTTTCCAGTGATAGGAAAAAATTGAATCAAATATCCTGCTCATGCGCATATCGTCCCTAACACTGTCAGTTGTTCCTTTATTGCCGTCAATTCGAACCCTATCTGTACAATGAACACCAAAGGCAGATTAACACAGCGATTCAGTAAGATTTCACGCCCAAAACCACATCAAAGGCTCAGCAAACGCCCATTTTCCGTCTCCAAATTCAATCAGCACATAATCGAAGCATAACCCGACGACGAACAACACAGAATTTAACCGAAAGACCTTTTAAAATTCACCGATCGTCCGATCTACGGCAACATTGTTGGAAATTGAAGATTGAATACAGGGAAATAAGACTGAGGTTACCTTTCAATCAGGATGTTGCCATCAGAATTGGTGAAGAGAACAGCGAGTAGCATTTTCTCTGCAATCTTCGCTCTATCTCGAGATTTGCGTTCTTTGCAGATCAAATTTAAAGTGTAAACTAATTGAATATATTTTGATCGATTGGCCCAGCCCAGCATAGGCCATAAACAGTTACACGTTGTATAAATAATAACTTATTTATCGTCTTATTATCGTCTTATTATAATAAGACGATAAATAAGTTCAATAGCCTAGAAAAAATTAATTACTTCGTCATTATGATCAAATAAGTGATTGCCTTTTCAGGTATTAAAGTCAGGTTTTTTAACGTTCTTAACTAAAAATCATTGATTGGCTTCACCTTTTGGGATACTTTTGTGATAAATACTATATGTTCATGGATAAGTGTATTGCTCAATGATCAAATAAGTGATCGGTTCTTAACGTAATTAGTGGAATATTTGTCAGATTATTTTATGAAAATGATTGATTGCAATGGCATTTTTTAGGGAAAGGAGGAGGTTTTGGGTAGTTATGTGGCTAATACTATATGTTCTTGGATAAATGTATTTTTCAGAGATCAAATAAGTGTTTCCTTTTCAAATAATTAGTGGGATGTTTTCTAAATAGTGAATGAAATTACTGATTTCATTGGCCTTTGTCGAGAAAAAGGTGAATGTTTTTGGGTACTTATGTGATTAAGACTTTATGCTCATTGATGATTGCATTGTTCAATGAACAAATAAATGATTTTTTTTTCAGATGATTTGTGGCATATTTGTAACTTATTATAGTGAAATTATCGATTTAATTACCATTATTTGAGGGGAACAAGGGGTTAACTGCATATATTCATGGATAAATGGATTGCTCAATGATCAAAATATGAAATTGCCTTTTAAGTAACTACTAGCATGTTTTCAAGTTATTATAGAAACATTATTTTTGCATTGGCATTTTAACAAGGAATGTGAAGGGTTTTGGGTACTTATATGATTAATATTGTATGTTCATGGATAAACAGATGGAAATATATTTGGTCGACAAGACAATCACACATTCCATATCTCCTTCCATGCTCATTAATAGAACATATTCATTATAGTGCATGTGATGTTTATAATGAAGTCCATGAATACATGACCCGACTTAGTGAATTATGATGATATCATAGTATGTAGATCATTGGTCTTTAAGCATGTATTCAAAATATTCTTATTCAAAGTATACTCAAGAAGTACATCAAAGTATCCAGATATAATAACATTATCTAGCCTCACTCATATGATAAGTATGGTTGGACACGTAGCCATTAGCATGGAGACACTAAGGATAGATAGTGGGTGCCCTTAAGTGTGAAGAGTTCACTGAATTGATTCATATGAATCCTTAAATGGTGTTATACCAAAATGACAATAAAGCCGATTCACGTCATTGTTGTGTGAGTGTTATCTTAACTAGAGACACCAAAAATGTATTGTGGGCGGATAATTCTACTTTGACAATGACTTACGAGTCTCTAATCATGGGATTTTAAACAGTCTTAGATCGGATGCATTAAGAAGCTCATGAAGATGATTGAGTGGTCAAAATGGGATCGTACACCCTCAATATAAGAGGAAACAACTTACATAAGGCAATGTGATGAAGTTCTTGGCCGAGGTAGTAAAATATTAGAGATGAGTTTCCCGATGATTTCCGAATGCATCAATACTAACTCGGATAAGCGATTAGGGTTTGATAGTTGACCATACCCTAAGTCAACCTAGGAGCATCAAGTGTATGAGAGACTATATATATATGGTCACCAATGACAGACAAGTTCTATGAATGAGTAGATGCACACCCCTTTGTATCTTCTAGAGCACGAAGTGTAGCTAGGCAGCCAAAGGTGGAGACTTGACATATCGATTGGATTAAATTGAGGAGACATTAATTAATATACATGATGTTATAGTTAATTAATTTTTAAGGCCAATAAAGGTTATTAGGTCACTGGAGTCTATAACTAGACTAATACATGGGCGTAGAGGGTCACATGCAAATGGTCATTTGGACGTCAAAAGATGTACTTAAGTTGTGGTGGCTTTTATGAAAAGTACCCACTTAGTATAAATAGGGGAAGGTCCTGAATGAAAATCACCTGTGCTAGAATTGTTCTGGGTCCTTCTTCTTCTCCCTTCTCCCCACGACTCACGCTCCACTCCACTCCCGATGCAAACAAGATGGTGTAACGGCGTTGACAAAGGGTGAACATAGCTCATTAAAGTAAAGGAGAACATTTGACATGCCATGGACCATGTGTCTATTTCAATAGGTTGCGCACGTGAGCAACTCAACACAACTCACTCAGAGATCAAAGGAATCACAAATGTGATTTGTGTTGAGGTTATTTGTTATTTGTTTCATGTTTTAATGATGTCATTACGATTCCATCTAAGTCTTTCCTACAGATCGTGTTGAGTTCTTTATCCAAATGCATGCCTCTATAACCCAACATAAATGTTTTTTTTAATGAGTAACTATCTAGAAATAGTTAAAACTTCATCAAGCTCATCATGAGTGAAACATCATATTTTAGTTTTTCTTTCAAATTAAGCTCCACTACCCATAAAAAAATTAAATTTCGTTGTGATCACTATCTCAGTAGTGATGGCTTTTCAGGTAATTAATTGCCTGGTTTTTAAATTATTGTATGAAAATGATTTATTGCATTGACATTTGTGGAGGGGACGATGAAGGGTTTTGGCACTTATGTGTATTACATATATCATTGGATAAATGTGTTGTTTGATGATATAATTTCTAAGAAACATTAAAAGCGCGGTCAAGACCCTTTGAAAAATAAAATCAACTACCCGCAAACATTTTTATTCATTTGTCCTAATTTAGCATTTTGAAAATATGCTCAACTACCCAAAAATATTTTTATGAATTTGTCGTTGTGATCTAGTGAGTGTCTGCCTTTTAGGGGCCTGTTTTTCAAACTATTGTATGATAATTATTGATTGCATTGACATTTTTCAGGGCCATGGTGAAGAGTCTTAGGTTCTTATGAGATTAATAGTATCTAAAAATTGATATCTGTTTGTTTGATGATTTAACTATGAAGAAAGAATTAACATATAGTCAAACCCATTAATGAGTGTCTGCCATTTAAATAATATTTTAAGAGGAGAAATAAAATCAACACAACACATATATCTTAGCATCAGTGATTACGTTTTGCTTAAAAATTAGTGGAATGAGTGTTAATTTATTAACATGATAATAAATTGATTCTGTTGACGTTTGTTGAGAGGGAAGTGAAGGGTTTGAGTAATTGTGTGATTACTAGTTTATATTCGTGTATGAACATATTATTTAATGAATTAACTTATGAAGAGAAAATTCATTTTTAAGTAATATCTGAAGATAACATTCATTTTTTAAATGATAAAGAATGTGTCTCTGTGCACTTATTTAAGAGTAATTTCCTATTTTATTACTTTTTTTTTTGCTCCTCATGTTTGTGAGTGGGGTAGGGGTTGATTTAGATACTGGAAGCCCCCAAGACATAATTAACTAGATATATTGAACTTATTAAGAGGTAATATGTGTATTGGACTTGTTAATTACTGTATCTACTGGAATATTTAAGGTAGCCAAATACGTAAATAGTGGATACAGCTGCAATTTGAAACTTACGTGTGCATTAAGGAATATTAATAACATTGAAATTTTAAGATTCCTTAAAAAATAAAAGATTCAGAACATGTATGATTATTACCATATATTACAAGCATATACCATGAAGGAAATAAAGTAATACAAAATTTACCCGAATACAAATATAATGCATCTTTGATATTTTGTTTTCACAATATATAAAAACAAGAGATATAAAATTTAATGAAAGTTAAAAATAAAAAATGAAATACCAGATGAAGAAATCAATTGTCGAAATATAGGCATTGTCCCCATTGTCAAAGGTAAGGTTGTACCACAATTAAAGCTACACTTCTATCTCATACATTTCGCCTTCAACAAGTTAATAATGTTTAAGTTTTTACAGATCTATTTAGTGGAGGTATAAGGAAAGTAGAAAAAGGAATTTATAGCTGAAGTAGGCTATCTTTTTTTCAGGCCCTTTTTGAAATATGTCCATATGAATAATTGTCCCGAATGCCTGTGTACATGAAACAAATCCCAATCAATTGTTTTTAGTTGGATACTTTCACTAGATCACCACAAATATCAATTTTTTTATAAGGAACATATCAAAGACACATCTTCCTTGCAGCCATTATCACTAGTTTTACTAAATGATCATCCCACTATGGCCTTAAGTCCATGAATAAGGAATTAATACAAAACCCAAAAGCCAGTATCAGTATGTCTTAACAATAGAGAGCCAGCTCCTAGTTTTTTCCAATTAGACTTCCCCTTGCAATTTATGATGCTTTATTTATCTTTGGGATCACCAAGGCTTTCCCAGATGCTTCTATTCAGATGAGAACCTTCTGTATCATCATATCTCAAGCTACAAATGTTCAACTATTAATCTCTAATAAAATGTAAACAAAAACACAAACATGGAATATATCAATGATCTGACCAGAAAATTCCATCCAATCAAATTATTCAGTGATGTTTGTTAGGGAGAAGGGGAGGCAAACCCTAATGTTGTTAAACCACGAGTAAAAAACTATCATGACCTCAAAGTGGGAGTCATGAGTCATGTATTCTTTATCACACACTTATTATGAATTTTGTGTATGCATGTCTCCCTCTCTTTCGTCCTTAAAATGTGAGAAATTATAAGTTTTTTTCAACAAAACTCTATAATTTTGAGGTTGAATAATAAAAAAAACTCTAGAAAATGGTTAAAGAGACTATTGATAGTGTAAGCCCACTTATGATATAACCATTGATATAAAAGATATGTTATGTAATTGTACTACACTGAATTGATAGGGTAAACTTGTGAACACAAGTCAACTAATTATCTTCATCTTAGATGCATGCTCATATTTTGAAAACCATGATGCATTCAAGGAAGAGTTTAGGCAGAGTCTAACTCAATGAAAAATTCCAAGCCAATAATTATAATTTGTGTTATTTTATGTATAAGTTCAGTGTAATACAATTACATAACATATCTTTTATATCAGTGGTTATATCATAAGTGGGCTTACACACATTGTACTTTATATCAATGGTTATTATTGACGTTGTTTTTCCCATATGATGTGATTTTATAAGCTTTGGGATTAAGGCATCCCTCATAATGCGATGGTTGCATATAGGTGTAGAAACCATGTCAGTCACACAACTCTAATGGGTGGTTTTGTAATCTGACATACCCAAGAAGGCTGATAAAAGGATGGTTGTGATCCCTGGATTAGGCAGAGAGTGAGATCATCTAGGGCCTTGACTATGGGCATTGCCTTGTTAACTATGCAGGGGTACTGCTCATCGGCAACATCATCATGAATTCCCAAAATAATCTGTAACTTGACATTGTTGAGGAGGGACACATGATAAACCCAAAATGAGGCATGAAAGTATACATATTTTAAGGCTACTTTGGGATCATTTTATGTACATTATGTTCATTTTTATTTGGATTCCCATTTCATCCATTAAACAGAAACCTTGGTAAAAAAGTTTTTAATATAATGTTTACATATTTTACAAGACCAATTATTTCTTAGTAATAATGTGTTTAAAACATTATTAAATGTAATGAGTTTAATGGTCCCTCTAGTATGTCAGCTATATTTTGCAGGGATGAAGTCAAAGTTGAAGGAAGAAATTAAAGGAGGGATAAAAAAACTCATTTTATGAAATGCAGTAGTGTTCAAGCCATCCATAGGTGGGCGAGCACAGGGCGCTCAACCGCCCTTCAGCCAGCATGCGTCAGCACACCCAAGGATCAAGGACACCCAAGGCCAGCTCACGAAGCCCCATGTGTGGTCAATAGGGATCGCCTGTCCCGATACCGGTATCGGATTACGGTATCAGGACGGATGTTGTACTGGATACCGAAAATCAAATTTTTGGTATCTGTTTTACCCGATATCCGGATATTGGATAACGATATCGGATATCAGATAACGGATAATGATATCAGATATCGGTTGCTACAGTGTCGATATCCGATATCAGTATCCGTCTCGATGACGTCATCCGCCTCCGCCTCATGGGGAGGATGACGATATCGGATATTGGGGTTGGATATCGGATTTCGAGATCCAATGTGTCAAAATATATTTTAATCATCATTGTGCAGCAGTTAGAGAGGAACAACGTGGGTAAGAGGGTAACTAGAGAGCTTTTTTATTTATTTAGTGGCTCGTTTAATATATGCAGCTCAAACTTTTTTTTTCTTCCATATGGGATAAGAGGATTCGGAGTTTAACATCAAATCCTTTTATCCCATATGGAAGAAAATAGAATTTTGACCTGTATTTGTTGGATGAGTTATTAATATCTTAAGTATATTACATATATAACGGGCTTAAAATATAGTCATTATTTATTAAAATATTATTATATTATTTAATGTATTTTCAACCTCGGTTAATATATACAGTGAAAGATTTCTATTTTCTTCCATATGGGATAACAGGATTCGGAGTTTAATGTAAACTCCGAATCCTGTTATCCCATATGGAAGAAAATAGAAATCTTGCATTGTGTATATTAGCTGAGGTTCAAAATATATTAAAAGCATACGGCTTTGACGTACATAAATCATTGAAGGTGTCGATAAATATTAATTTTTTCTGTCGATACCGGATATCAATATCCGGATACCAGTTTTGATATCCAGATATCAAAATCTGATATCCGGTATCCAATATCCATCTCATCCTTACCCTTCTGATATCCGTCTTCGATATCCGTCTACACCTAGAGGACATATATCGTCCGATATCCTATATCAGACACCATCCTGGTTTTTTCTGGATATCAGATATCGGTTGCTCCATATGGGGCCACGCGCAATGATATCATGCGCATGCTGGGAAAAAATTCATTTAATTCATTGTCATTTCCCTTGGCATTTAAATAACAGTCATCTTTTTAGTGTTTTTCAATTTGTGACAGATACAACTTTTCTTCCAGCTCCACACCGGGTCAGGGCGACAAGAAACAAGAGAGATTGTCGCCCAACAGGCTGCAATCTTAAGAGAATTAGAAAGAAAATATGATCAGGCTTCGAGCCGACCCAGCCTGAAGTCCGTGTCATATATGGTTGATTTTAAGTTAGGCAATATAATCACAGATGCATGATCTTCCTAAAAAAGATCGGACGGCGAGAACCTATTCATTTTATTAAGTTTTCTTTCTTTCTTCTTTTTCTAGGCCTCTGATTGGCCATGTCTGCTGATGACGATGGCGGGGTCCTCTGAAAGACAAATACATAAAGGAGAAAAAGGTTGACTGGGCTGATGAGGGGGCACTGACGTGGCTTGTGGGCGCACCATAGCTAAAAGGTTTCCATGACAATAATTTAATCATAGCTGTTGGACTCCCTATGAAGGATATCGGACAATCAGGACGATTGAGACTCGCACGACGGGGGGAGACCAGTCAGGAGAGATGAGTGACACCTCTCTCATTGCTGGGAAAGCCTAGGATGACGCCATGGGAGTGCTAGAGATCCTTGGATTTGCGTTATCAATAGAGGAAGGCCGAAGGATACAAATATCGATGTTACGCACGAGCGACTGGCGCCCCCATTCTCCAACTGCCTGAATCATGGTGATTCAGGTGAGTTTTGTTGAACTCCATAGGTAGATTGCTACATTGCATTGTCATTTGCATCCTTGTATTTGGTTCAAATCAAAGACTGAATTGGTTTTTGATCTGGTTTCCAAGTTCGGCCTTTGTGACACATTTTCACAAACACCTTTTGGGAATCAGATATTTTGCACAGATTTTCCTCAATTTTACCTTATTAAAAAAATAAAATATATCTATTACATATATAAACTATGTAAACCATAGTATGCAATCATATGATACCCCCTAACTATATATTATTAAGTATAATTAATTAAATAGCTCTCTTACTTGTTCGATCTCTCTTTACCGTTATTATTTTTCCTTTTACGAAAGTTCTTCTTCTAAAATTAAACATAAATATATTCTCTCTTTTTCTCTTGATCTGAAATTTCAATCATATATAAATATTTCTTACCTCATTAATCTAATCATATTAAGTTTCCCATCATTACTATATCCATCTCTTATCTTATACATAACCTACTATTAATTAATTAAATAAATAACTCTCATATATTCTATTAAGAATACTATATTGTTTTTCTGTCTAGCTTAATAATATATATAACTCTAACACTGACTATCTTAATACATCCCTCTTCTATAGTACTATAAATAATTTATTTCGTCCACTTAATCACTACATCTAATATTTATAAATATATTAACTCTATTAATAATACAAATATTGTTTTTTGCAACCATAGAACCTCTCTTTTTTCTAATTCTCTACTCCCCTAGCTACCTCTTTCCAGAAATATTCATATTTTCACTATCTTTATTGTTATTATCATTTCTTCTAGTCAACATTTAACTAATCTATTTAATTGCCCTTATTATCATACTAAACTCTCCATTATCCTAACTAAATAATTAGATTCACTTCTAAAGGCCAGTCCTTGTGGAGACGACCTTACTCTCACTAGACCCATATGCGGGTGAGTTTACATAATTATAAATTTTATTTGATTTGCGAAAAGTAAATTACAACAACACTAAAATTAACATCGTAATTTGCTACTATCAAAGTGGACTGAGGCACTGACGACTAGTCAGTGATGTTGTCAACATAAACAACCATGAAGTCAATGCTAACCATAGGGGGATACCTGTCATCATCAACCACCAAAATGTCGATGATGTCGATGATGGACACCGACTGAGCCATTGACAACTAGTCAATTACATTGTCAACATAAATAGCCATGACGTCAATGTAAACCATAGGGGGATACCTATCATCATCAACCATCAAAATAATCGCCAGGTCGATGATGTTGACTGAAACATTGACAACTAGTCAATGTCATCATCAACATCAACAGCCATGAGGTCAATGTTAACCATGTAGGGGTACCCATCATCATCAACTACCAAAATAATCATCAACTCGACTGAGACTATGACAACTCTTCAATGTCATCGTCAATAGCAACAGCCATGAAGCCAATGTTACCCATGCTTGTACCCATCATCGTCAACATCATCATTAGCTACCAAAATCATCGTCAACTCGACAACGGCAGTTGGCATTGCCTCTCCTTATTTAAAACGACCCCTCAACATCACTGTCCTTGTCAATGCCAACTGCCTATCTCATCAGCATCATATTAAACAATAACGGTGATGACAATGATGACTGTATCAATGATGATGAAGATGACAGTGCTCATGAGGATGATGACGATGTCAATGTTGATGATGAAGATGAAGATGCTGATGACGAGGATGAGGATGAGGTTGAGGATGCCGCTGATGAAGGTGACAATGGCGATGATGAAGATGCCGATGATGATGATGACGAGGATGAGGATGAGGATGAGGACGACGACAATAATGATGATGAAGGTGACGATGACAACGATGATGATGATGACAACAAAGATAAAAGATGAAATATGAGTATGATGTTCTAGTTGTTGTTGATGATGAGGATAATGATGATGCAATGGATATGATGAATATGAAGAAGATGATGACGATGACGACAACTACGATGAGGATGATGATGATGACGATGCAATGAATATGATAATATAAAGAAGAGAGTGATGATGACAACAATGCAATGACTGTGATGAATATGAATATGATGACGGCGACAATGCAATGGGTATGATGAATATCAATATGCTTATGACGACAATGGATATGAAGATGATCACAATGACGACGATGATGACAATGAAGATGCTGCTGCTGCTGCTGATGATGATGATGATGACAACCGTGATAACAATATTGATGACGACGACAATGATGCTATTGATGATGACAACAATGGCGATGACGATGATACTATCGATGATGATGATGATGACGACCATGATGATTACGATGATACTACCTATTACGATGACGACGACCATGGAGATGACAATGATACTACCAATGACGACAATGATGATGACAATGACAGTGATAATGATCATGAGAGTGATGATGACAGTGATGATGACTGAAAGGATGATGATGACGATGACAACATTATAATGATAATGATGATACTATCTATGACGATGATGACGACCATGACGATGATGATGATACTACCAATGATGATGATGATGCCAATGACGGTGATGAAGATCATGATAGTGATGATGATAGTGAAAATGAGTGAAAGGATGATGATGCCGATGACAATAGTATGATGATGATGATACTACCGATGATGATGGTGATGACGACCATGGAGATGACGATGATACTATCAACGATGAGGATGATGGCAGTGACGGTGACGGCAATCATGATAGTGATGATGCCAGTGACGATGACTGAAAGGATGATGATGACGATGAAAATAGTAGTGCAATGACGGTGATACTACCTATGACGATGATGACGACCATGGAGATGATGATGATACTACCAATAAAGACGATGATGACTATGACGGTGATGACGATCATGATAGTGATGATGACAATGATGACGACTGAAAGGATGATGATAAGGATGAGAGTAGTATGATGATGACGATGATACTATCTATGAGGATGATGACGACCATGAATATGACAATGATACTACCAATGATGATGACAATGACGGTGACGACTGATAATCTCAATTTTAGGGTTAAAATTCGTCTTTGGTGATTGAGATTATTCAATAACAATATATTTAACCGTACTTAAAAAATACTTAGTTAGTGATGAGTACGGATCATCTCCACAGGGAACGATGATTAAGGAATTACTTTTTTATACTAGTGATGATGGACGAGAGGATCGACGAAAGCAAGATTTGAGGACGTGAGTTTGTGATATCGATAAAAGATACGTAATTATAAAGTAGTTTAACTTAAAGAAAAGAGTAAGTGATTGCGATGGATATGACGATGAACGACGGTATGAATGAGGATAGTGGTTGGATGCGGAGTGGTACGATGGCAATGATGGAGAGATGAGAGAATGGGGACGTAAGTGAAGTGATAAATGAAACGTTGATAAAAAACTATAACTATGATAACAATGATGTTGGGAGAGAAACAACGTAAGGCAAAGACACTTACCTTAGATCCTTACGTTCTGCCAGGATCACGGCGATTTGCGAGTGCCGGTAAGCTCCCCTCTTCTCTTTTGTCTCTTCCCACACACCCAAGACACCAAGAACAATATTGACGGATCTCAAAACTCACTCTCTTTCAATCAGCTCTATTTATAGATCAGAAGGTATGGATAGAAAGAGGTGGGGAAGATCAAAAGTTATGGCTGTTGGAAGTTGAAGCAATCCTAGCCTTTAATTTCTTCTCTCTCCTCATCAATGTCATCGGTTTCGTGCCTGTTAAGAAGTCAAAGCACTTGGTATTCTGTGGCTTTTCGTATTCGGTGGCTTTTCGTATTCCATGGTTTTTTGCATTCCATGGCTTTTCGTATTCCGTGGCTTTTTGTATTCCATGGCTTTTCGCATTCCCTGCCACATGCAAATGACAAAAGGACAAAAAAACAAAAGAAAAATCTCTTTCTCAACGCTGACGTGGGCGACGCATCAGGGCGTCATCACCCTGTGCCAAAAAAAACCAAAATACTTAAAATTTCATATTCAATAAAATAAAGCAAAAAATTACGTATAAATATATATTTTGACTCAGAAAATTCATATCTTTCCAAATTTAACATCAAATAATTCCAGAAAAATCATATTCTATCTTAAAAGTTATATTCTTTTAGAATATATTGTTAGAAAGATCCTAAAAAATACAGAAAATTCAGAAATTTATTCTAAAAATAGATTTAATCATTTTAAGCTTGATAACATGCAAATATGAGTGATTTAATGCATAAAAACACGTAAATATGATAATATACGACACTAGAAATGCATGTTATCAACGACGATCATGATAGTGATGATGGCAGTGATGATGACTGAACGGATGATGATGCCGATGACAGTAGTACGATGATGACGATGATACTATCTATGACAATGATGACGACCATGAACATGACGATAATACTACCAATGATGATGATGATGACAATGGCAGTGATGATGACCATGATAGTGATGATGCCAGTGATGATGACTGAAACGATGATGATGACGATGCCAATAGTATGAAGATGACGATGATACTAACTATGACGATGATGATGACGATGCCAATAGTATGACGATGATGATGATACTAACTATGAAGATGATGATGATGATGCCAATAGTATGAAGATGACGATGATACTAACTATGATGATGATGATGACGATGCCAATAGTATGAAGATGACGATGATACTAACTATGACGATGATGATGACGATGCCAATAGTATGAAGATGACGATGATGACGACCATGACGATGAGGATGATACTACCAATGATGACGATGATACTATGACGATGATGAAGATGACGGTGAGGACGCTCATGAAAGTGATGATGGCTGAAAGGATGATGATGACGATGACAATAGCATGACGATGACGATGGCGGTTGACAGTTGACGAGGGGTGTGAGAGACAGCTAAGCGACCTCTTCATTCACCAGTCGTCTTCTGTCGGCGCTTCTCGCTCCACTCTTTGTGCCTTCTTGACCTCTCCGCCATCGTCTGTTCTTGCGATTTGGGCTGCAATGGTTGGTCACAGCGCTAGAATTTCATCCGTTTTTACACTATTTCTCTTCGCCGCTGCCGTTGTCTCCTTGTTCGGCCCTGCAAAATCTGATGGTATGATCAAAATTGCATTTTCATTGGGTAGCTCGTCCAAAAAATCTTATTTTTTATCGTTCTAATGACGAACTGAGGCTCTCCAGATTCGATTTTGAATAAGTTTAATGTTTTCAAAGCAATCAAGGAGAATAATTCCGTATGATTGTTGGGAAATAAATCTGAATGGTTAGAGATTTGGCTTTCTTGTGGGGTTGAGCTCCGAAGAATGACGATTGGTTGGAGATGGATAGCAGAAGAGGAAAATCAACTCTTGCTGATGTCACGTTTCTTTAATTCTAGGGATGAATTAGGGTTCTGATGGCTCAGTTTTAGATCTTGACCTCTTAATCTTGAGTGGTTGTTTATCTCGGTCCGTTGTCATGGCAATTATGGAGATTAATCCCATATGGATATCAGAAAAAAATATGAATGGTTCGAGATTTGCTTTTCTTGTGGGGATCCGGATAATGAGCACTGGTTGGTCAATATGGATTGTAGAACAGAAAAAGCGTACGAGAGAGATGTAAAATAGAGTGTGAGATGGTGTTTTATGTTTATTTTTCCAACTTCCCTGAATTTGATATAATCCCTGGAATGTTGGAATTTTGAGGAACAGACGAGTAATTCTACTTTGTTTAATTTGAAAATAGGATACTGATTCATCTTTCATAATTCAGTAATCCTGCTTGAAAATGAGCTCAATTTTTAGCTTCGCAGACTAGAACCTCTGATTGTTTTTGCGCCAGTAAGCATAAGACACACTTTTCACTAAAAAGACGGATGGAATTTCAATACGATGCCTTTATTATGATCATCGCAACAGTCTTCTTTACTTTCCGTAGTTCTTGATTTTGTTTCGACTCGAAAAGCCATCAATAGTACCAGATATCGTTGTCTTCCCTCAGGCAGCTGGAAGAGAGGATATCTTCTTGTGGAATTTTTGTATTTTTGTTCATAGCTTCGACTCTCTTTACTGCCATAAGACACCTGGGGTTTAATCTCTGGAAACAATATTCTAGTGGAAGAATCCACAGGCATCATTCATCACATAATATGAGATGTCAATGACTCGCAATTCCTTCACATTAACAACCAAGATTTCTTTTTTGTGTTTGACATTAGCAAAGTTGCCCACCTATTTGAACTTGACAAGTCTTTGCCATCAGCAGATGGCAATGACGAGAGGACGATTAGGAGTTGTCATTGTGATATCCTCAATGTGGAAGAGATTGATATAACAGATTGGATCGGTCAGTCGTCCTCTGGAGGGAAGGATCTCCCTAAGCCAGCCAAGCAGGAGCTCCTCTCCAATAAAGTTTGTTACCAGGGAAGTCCCCTTTCCCCTGCTTGATCCCTCTTCTTATTTATAATGTCGGCCATCCTTTCTAATCACCTCTCGTGCCCGGCTCCGCACGGGCACGTTTCTTCCGTGGCATGTAAGTGCGTGGAAAAGTCGCATCACATTGTTGCTGTTATTCGTCCGTCCCCGGACGTTGATGACGATGGTAAAATTACCATCATTGTCAACTTCCAGTTGATCATTGAAGAGGAGAAGCAGCATTTGAGACCTTTTTCTGCCTTGTTCCTTCTCCACCTGTCCAAACCATTGCAGCCAAGAGAGAGAGAGAGGCATTTAGCCAGAAAATATGGTTTGATTAGGTTTAACACGAGTTATCCAATATTAATATTGGGTTACATTGATTGGGTCTTGGAAAAATGGGCGCCTGCTGACTATCATCTCTCCTGCTCAGGAAGAATGATGATGAGGACGACCGTGATGATTTTTTTTTTGTCATTGCCTCTCATCGTCAACCCTTTAAACCTCACTCAGATGACGAGTGACAATTGCAAAATCAGCATTGTCAATTGTATGCGATTAGGATGAGAATGAAGATGTCAAAATTGTCGTCTCCAATCTTTCCCTGTAGAATGAGGATGACAGGTTTTGGGTGACAAAGCAGAATTTGGCCTTTGTCCCCAAGCAATAGTCCCAGTTCATCTGAAAGAAAGTAGTGCCATTAATTTTCTACCTATAGTTGAGAGGGTAAGATATCGACTCTTGGAAAAGATCAGCAACATATTATTTTTTAGATGTAGGATTTTTTCTCTTTGACCTAATTCATTTTGAGAGAGTTCACGGAAGCTTTGACCTGAAAAAAAATATTGTTCTCATCCTTGGTCCATTTCATCTGAGGAGAAGGAACCGGTGCATTATTCTTCTGGTTGTAGCAAGAACTTGTTCTTGTCTTCAAATTAATCCATCTGAAGTAAGGAACGGCTGCCTTTTATCCATCTGATGACAGAGGATTGTCCAAATCATCGACACTTTCCCTGTAGTAGCTTTGATACTTCTGTTTGTACGTCTTGTAAGAGCTTGCTTTTGTCTATGAGAACAGTCTGTCTGAAGAAACAAATCACTTCCTCTTCTCGTCTGGGCACAGTGGAATAGAGAATCGCTTACTCGTGCCAAAGAGAGGTTAGAGGTTCTTGTATTTGATCCAGTTCAAGTTAGAAACTGTTCATGTGTTTAATCCAGTTCAACCGAAGAAAGCGATCACTGCGTTTATGCATCGGGTGACAGTAAATCTATTTCATTAATTAACACTGCCCGATTTCAGTTAACGAATCTGTTTTATCATTAGGCAGAAATTTTTCTTGTCTTTGACCAAATCATTGGAAAAGAGAAACCCTCTCTTCATTATTATCTGCTGATAGTAGCTATAAACATCTATGAATCATTAACTAGATTTATCATCAACAATGTCATTTCTAACCAATAAGCATCTGTTTCTGGACTTGACAACCACTAAGCAGACATCGATGATGAACTCCTCCGGGGAATCAACAGCTACAGGGCGGCGCTGAACCTCACAGCGCTGGTGAAGAACAAAAATGCCGACTGTTTAGCAGATGAACTTGCTGAAAATTTTGAGCCCCAGCCGTGCAGCAACACGACGGGCTCCACTGCCATCCCCGGCCAAGACTCCCCAATCGCAGACTATCCTACCCTCCTGGCTAAGTGCCGTCTTGATATCTCAGTTGTTAAGGAAGCAGCAGTCCTGCCCGCCTGCATCCCTGGGCTTGTGCCTGCCGCCGTCCTCGCCAATTTTACCAAGTCCCAGTACAATGAACAGCTCAACAGCAGCCAATATGTCGGGGCCGGGGTCGCCTCAGAGGGCAATTGGGTTGTACTTGTGCTCAGCACTCTCTCCCCAGAGGGCAGTCTGGCCACTGTTCAGAGTGCAAGAGCCTCCAAAGGAGCTGTTGCTAGCTTCCTGTGTATGTTCTTTCTTCCCATGGTTCTGCTTTTATTCCTGCTGCCTCGTCAGTTCAGGTAAGTGAGGTTAATTCCAGTTGAAGTCTTATGGTCTTTTAAATAACTTGACTTCTATGGGTGTTCCCCAGTCTTGGCTATGTACTCCCCTCTTCCTTTCTCTGTTGTATAACTTGAGTTTTTGAGTCCTCTGATTTGACTCTTTATACCTCTCTTTTTCCTTTGTGTATGGACCTTGACTTTCATGGGTGCCTCAGTTTATTGTATCATATGTCCCAAGCTCTGATTTTTCATATTTAGTAAATCCAGATCTTTGCCAACTATTAACAATAACTTCAGATCTGGCGAGTACAAATTTAGTGTAATTACCTTGATTGAATAGATCACATGAACTTGATGATCCCTGAAGTGACTCGGTATGGTTTCTTTCCTGGCCCAATTACCCTAAAATTTCCCAAAGTCGAACGTACATATGATACAGCCATTTTAAAATTTTATTGTAGTTTGTCTTGAATTATTAGTTTTGTCTTATTTTCTCTCTAAAATCATAACAGCCTTATAAACAATAATTGAAGGTCATTGGTCTTTAGCTTTTTAACCACACAAGTGGTCCAGAATCACCTCTATATTTCATCAAACTCTCCACCCTGCTTGAACTCTTCAATCACTGAAGATCCCCCTGACCTATTAAGTCTAGACGAAAATTTAATTGAAGTAAAACAAATATAAAAAATCTCAGTGTGAACTAAAGCTGAAATAAGAAGAAAACTTTGAATACAGAGACTCTTCAGAACTCCTTTAGCAGTCAGTCATTGATGAATGCAAAACTTCATTGATTCTTATTCATCATCTCAAATATTTTCCATGTAAAAAGCGCTTAGAAACTAGGTCAAACGAAGAGATTAGGTAAGAAGGGAGAGAAATCAATAGATTTAATTGGGTTTTGAACCTTGATCTAGTAAGGAAGAAAGGGATAAAAATACATCGAGTCAACTCTGGTGTTGAGTGGTCATAATTGTAACCTGATCTGACCAAGATACAATGCTTACTAGAAAAAGATAACAAGTAGATTGGTGGTGCATTGTGTTCTTAGTCGAGGGAGAAGATTTTCTGGTTAATTCTGCTAACAAAAGATACCTCAACCTGTTAACTAGACACACAGCGGCAACCCTTAGTGGCTGGGTTCTTAGAGGGATCAGGTCATTCAGGTTGTGGAAGTTTAAGGCAATAACAGGTCTATGATGTTTTGGGTCTCATGAGTGCTACAGTGATTTGTAGGACAAGCTATTCACAAGTGAAAAACAAATAGGGATCATGATGAACATTTATAAGACACGAAACATACTTCATTAACTGAAAAGAGCCAAAATAAATTCCATTATATATCCCACATTTATTTAGTAGTGATAGTGAATAAACACTAATGATTAGATAACTATCTCGTCAGCTTGAATATCCCCTACTAGATGTTGAGATCTAAAAGATTATACTTCATTAACTGAAAGGAAAACTGAACCAAACACAGTTCATTAGGAGTCAACAGCTCCTGAAGAGATAAATGAACCTCAAAATATGTCAATCTTTGGAAGAAAAATTTACGTATAAAGAACAATATGCATCATTATGGCAAATGTAAAAAAGTCCTTGCCATGGATTAGATCATTCCACACACATCAGTATGCTGAGTGAGTCATAGATGTGAATGACCATACAGAGGTGAAAGAATTCACAAGATGGTAACCAGACTCTCATACACATGGATGTGTAAATTATATGTATAATTATGATCAGGAATGTGTTTATATTTATAATAACTCTATATTTTTGTAAAAAGAATAATTTACCAATCCTCCATATCCACAACTACTACTTTATTCTTCATATTTTCCGGTGGTACATTTGTGCAAAAAAGAAACACGTCCCTGTTTATTCCATACACTTGTGAGGTGAAAGAACTCACTAGATGACAACCAGACCGTCATAGAGGGATGGTCCGTTCGTGCGACCGAACGGGCGATTGTACGGTTGTGCGGTGCTGTGCAGTGCGAAATTCGCACACCGCACCGCACAGTTATTTTGCACAATGCACCGCGCACCGCTCAGAGGTATGCGGTGCGGTTTGGTGCGATTGTGCGAATTTTTTAAAAGGTAAGTATCGATATTTATTTTCTCTGACTCTCTCTATCTCCGACTCTCCGCCTTCTCTCTGTCTCTAACTCTCCGCCGCCCCCGCCACTTCTGCCCCAACTCCCAAGTGTGAAGAAGATGAAGAAGACTCCTCCAGTTTCCGCACTCTAGTCTGAAGTAGACGCCACGCTCTTCTGTAGAAGACAAACGAAGAGTGAGTCACTGTGAAGACGAATGATTGAATAACGAAGATGACAAAGGTAAGTAGCGATCTTTATTTTCTTATTTTTCCCATTTTTATTCAATCAAACGAAAAGTGTTGATCTTGTCAGGATCAGAGTTTTTTAGATTCCAATTTGATCGAAATGGTTGGTCCCCAATTACATGATCAGAATCCTAGACGATCTTCTTCTTGTCATCTTCTTCTCAATCTCGATCTCATGCACGGAATCCTAGACGATCCCTTGGGCCACAGCGATCCATATGCCCATGTTATGATGGATGCTGGATCAAAACGAGTCATTGGTGTTAGAATTTTTTCTAAGATTAGAAATCCTAACAAATAAAAATCCTTACATGTTTTGGTTTTTTTTGTTAAAAAAACACATCAAAAAATAACTTCAATTGTGCACTTAAGCAAGAATTATGGGGCATGAGAAATAAACATTTTGCAACAAAAAAAGATTCAGCGGCTGGTTTTGTGTTTCTATTGTTTCTAAGTCCATTCATTAAAACCAAAAAGAGTGATGAGAGAATTTTCTACTGATATTTAGGCTAATTTATCGACTTTCTAGAACTGTACAATAAACTGCTGATCTTAAGTTTATATCAGTTAGGCACTGACATCATTATATTTTTTCATGATATGGAGTAAAACACAGTGGCACACTTCCCATAAATTATATCATCATGCTACGTTTTCATAATATGGAGTTAAATTCACATCAGCACACTTTTCATACATTATCTCATCATCATACTTTTTCATGAAATGGAGTAAAAATCATGTCAACATACTTCCCATATATTTGGTGTATTTGGCAATCAGCATAAAATCTTTTTTTAAACAAAAATCATGATCAGAGAACCCATGAAGGGTGTGATAAAAATCAGATTATAAAGTAATCAACTGTGTTTTTTGTTTGGCTGTGAATATGTTTTAATGTGGGTGTAAACAATTTTATGTACCTAATGATGTGTTTTATCCCCTCGGAGTAAGCATTACATAAGCCGTTCTTTCAATCTTTTCGGTGAATAGATTTACATTCTTTCATGTTCCTCATTTATATGTCCCATGATTTCATTCAACTGGAGAAGTTGATTGCTCTTATCCTTATCTATGAAAGCTTGAGCTTTTCATATAGTCTAAAAGGGTTGATGTTCCAGCTCCACTCGTAGATGCAAGGTTTTCCGAAGAGTAGTCTATATGGAGACATGCCTATAAGGCATCTGAAAACTAAACATACTGGTCCAAATTGTCTGTTTGAGCAAGTTGTTTACAGGTTCCTGATCTATCAGTTGTCTTCAGAAGAGGGTTTAGGTTGATGGTGTGCTACTAGCCTAGTCTCTCCCATAGGAGGCTACCCTGTGGGGCTCAACCTATGCTTCATAAGATGGTTTAGGTTGATGGTGTGACTGGACCTCAAGGGATAGTCTCTCCCGCAAGAGGAAGACCCTACCCTCTTAAAGGCACAACCCTCACTTCCAAGCAACTCCTTAACCCCATTCATGGTTAAGGTTGATGTTGTCTCTTTGGTCATTTTATTGAGGATCATTTGCAGCATCAGGCAATGATAGGCACTGTGCTTCTTAGATAATGCCCAAAAATATGAACATCCTTGATTATGATTAAAAGGAACAATCTCATTTAGACCAAGATCCATTTTTGGGTAATTTCGTTTGTCCTTATGTCACTGATGATGGCTCCTAAAAAGCCGTACCTAACATTGATCTTATTGTTGGGTTCTGTCATGATTGATGGCACTTAATGAGTTTTTGGGTTGCAGAAGGACTAGAGTTTTCATTTTTAAGATCAGTTATAGTTTACTGGTATCCTCAAATGTTCTAATTTTGTGGTTTTATGTGTTTTTACTATCTTAAGGTAAGCCTAGTATGGAAACTTTTCCCCTTTTCTTCTATCGTTTACCCTATTGGCATGTTCATGAATGATGAAACCAACAGATTTATCTCTATACATTTATCTTTGTAAACGGAAAAGTTGAAATTTAAAATTTTAATTATTTTTATTACCTCAAAACTGAAGTGAAGGCTATCAAGGCGAAAACCTTCTCACTCTACCAAGATATGAAGAAAATTGTTCGGAAAAAGTTGGCATCCGTTGCTCGAATGTCATTGACACTTGACGCGTGGACGTAAAAAAACAACATTGCTTTCTGCAGTGTGACAGTGCATTGGGTGGACTCTGAGTGAACTTTGTGAGAGCGTGTTCTAGGAATACGCCAACTAACTGGGTCCCACATTGGCGAAAACATGAGTGCATGCATCCTTGAAATGTTGGAGGAGTTTGACTTGAAGAAGGTATGGGTTAAGACAAAAAAGTTGGAATTACTATTTTTTCACCGTTACATTATATTGATGAATCCAAAAAATGCAAGTGTGCGATTACCACAGACAACACATCGAACAACAAAAGGATGATGACTATTCTAGAAGAGCATCTGAAGTTAGAGAACCCTCAATTTAGTGAAAGCCGATACGTGCTTTGCGTAGCGCACATGCTAACTACGTGTGACAGAGGCGCCATTAGAGTTGGTGATTCTAGACGAGGACGATATGGCCAATATGAATGATGTAGAATAAGGCAGCATACTTGGTGCGTTCTCCTCTACATCTAATCTAGGTGATGTCATACTCCGGCTCCGCGAGATAGTCACAAGAATACGCGATTCAACCCAGCATGAAGAATGCTATGTAGCATTATGCAAGAAATTTGGGATACCTACCATAAAAAAATTTCATTGGATTGTCAAACAAGATGGAATTTTATGTACACCACGTTAGTGGCTGTTGTCAAGAAAAGGAATGTTGTAGATATCATTGCATTGAACATCTTATGGAAATAAGTCTTATGTGAAGAGGAATGGGCAATGATCAAGGAGTTTGCAGGTATACTGAAACCCCTTTAGTTGGCTGTTACAGAAGCATGTTGTTCAAAAGCACCCACATCAAATGAGGCAATTGTTATCATCAAAGCAGTGATGAGGCACTTGAATGGTGTAATGGCTGGTATAGAGACAGAAGGATGTTACGAGCCTACAATGTTATGTCCACCGAGCAAGGGACATCACTGTACAAGGCTTGTGAGGCGATGAAGACTAAGATGAGCATATATGCATCAGTCCTCACTCGCAACCTGGACTTCACCGTTGCTGCTCTCATTGATCCATCCATGAAGTTACAGTTATTGGATCGCAACCAATGGGGCGAAACAGTTGCGATATCACCAATGGCAGAAGCGTCATTTGTTCAGATTTCTCTAGATGCTTTCGATTGGAGTGAGACATCTATAACATTCTTCAGTGAAGCTCTCGACGAGTTGTTACTGGACAGTGAGCTAACACCGACCCTTACTCTAGGACACGAGCTAGATGTGTACATGAGCACACCTCTCAATGGGACTGAACCATTGCACTGGTGGAAAATAAGAGGAGAACATTCATATCCACGATTGGGAATGGTTGCGAAGGAATTCCTATCGGTCTCTGCGATGAGTTCTCCATCAGAAAGATTCGACTCTACCAGATTTGCAGTCACCAACTACAAGTGTTCAAGATTGACGGCAGAGAGCATTGAATTACTTATGACACTAAAGTGTTGGTGGCGAGCGAAAGAGGGTGACGACACTGCTATGAAGCAATCAGACGAAGATAGCAACGAAGATCCCATTGTTCATTCAGCTAGGTTCCTCTCCTTTAATTTTTGAAGCACTCAAAAGGTATGCTTTATTATTTGACATCTTGCTATTTTATTATTTGACATCTATAAGTAAAAAGAGATTTTTGTAAAGCTCCGTGGCAACAGACAAAAGATTAATCAGAACCCATCAGATATCCTTCTGAAAACTTCCCATTTCTGCATCAATGGCAATTTTGGATGACGTTGAACGACTTGGTGATTGACAGCAGATTAACTAGAACATAACATAGACTTTTACAATAAAAGTACCCATTTTCTGCATCAATGACAATTTTTGATGCAAAAGAGAATAGTTTTTGGTGATTGGTAGCAGATTAATCAGAAGCCAACAAGTATTTTCCTAAAAAATTCTCCATTTTCTTCGTGCATACATGTCAATTTTTGTGGGAGTGGTCAACAAAATTTGAACCAATTAGTTGGAACCTAACAAGTTTTTTCTCAAAAGATTTCATCTTTGGACCAAAAGCTTGAAGCAGTCATGATTCCAGTGTTTCTGGGGCTTAAATTTATCCGGTGTCTAAACTTGGGTCGACCCTGGAATTTCAGGTGGTGAGCTTGATTGCAAAGCTTTCTTCTGCTATAGCCGTTGAGGAGAAGGGTTTAACTTTTGACAGCGTCATGGATGAACGGCTCTTCGCCTATTTGATAGCGGTTGCTCATTTTGAAGAATTCTACGGTGATGATTGAGGCGAGGGGAAGGAGGGTGAATTCCGACGTCGTCTTCCTCACATTAGAAATGATTTTAAAAGTAATTAATAATTTATTAGAATTTGAACAAATTCTATAAATTATGTTCTGAATTTATTGGTCAATTTTATATTATTTTGCATTGAAAATAAGTTTTCAAACTACATGAAGAATTTTCTATAATTTTAAGCAGTTATATCGATTATCTTGTAAACTTATCGTTTAATGTTATTATTATTCTTAAAATAAATTATTATTCACGTTAGAAATTATTCTTTAAATAAATTAAGAATTTTCTAGAATTTTAACGAATTTCATCTGACTATCTTTTGAATTTAACGGCTAATTTATTGTTTTTCCCATTGAAATTGTAACGAGTTTTATCAATTATCTTTAGAATTTAATGTTTAATTTATATTATTTTTTGCATTAGGGGATGATTTTTAAAATTAATTAAGAATTTACTACAATTATAACAAAATTTATCGATTATCTTTTTGAATTTAACAGTTAATTTTATATTATTTTTTGCATTCAGAATGATTTTTCATATTAACTAAGAATTTACGACAACTTTCATGAATTTTGTCGATTATCTTTAAATTTTACAGTAAATTTTATATTTTACAGTAAATTTTATATTTGATTTTGTAAAATTAATAAAAAATTTACTACAATTTAACTAATTTATCGCTTATCTTTTGAATTTAACAGTTAATTTTGTATTATTTTTTACATTAGAAATGATTTTTAAAATTAATTTAGAATTTTCTACAATCATAACACATTTTATCGATATCTTTTGAATTTAACGGTTAATTTAATCGATATTTTCTGGAATTAAAAATTTTCAACAATTTTAACCAATTTTACCGATTTATTGGTTAATGATTTTTAAAATTATTAATATTTTTTTACAGTTTTAACAACTCCTATCGATTATCTTTTTAATTTTAGGGTTAATTTTATATTGTTTTTTACATGAAAAATGATTTTAAAAATTAATTAAGAAATTTCTTGATCTTTAAGGAATTTCATCAATTATCGTTTGAACTAACGGTTAATTTTATATTATTTTTGCATTAAAACTGAATTTTAAAATCTCAAAATCAAGAAAACTTCAATTTGTGCAGATTTGTGCCACGTGCTGTGTGGATTTCCACACAAAATCTCACCGCACGTCGCACAGACGGTGTGAATTTCGCACCGCACCTCACGCAATACTCTACTGTCATACAGACATAGATGCATAAGTTAAATATGCAGAGTAAAATATATTTTTATATGAAGATCAGGAATTTGTGTGTAAAATATAATGTATACATGATGCATGTGTCTACAAAGGAATTTAGTGTATGTTGATGTGTTCACAATAATTTTTTAGCGACAAAAGGATGATAATTGTTTTTTAATGGAATCCAATAATATCAATCCACTGTCATGAATAATACTTTTATGAAGTTTATTTTCATGAAGACATAAAAATAGGCATAAACCACCAAAAATATATAAATTATCTGACTTTCTATGGAAACATTAGGTAGAATTTAATGTGCATAAAATTTTTATAGCAGAATGTCTTTCCGTGAAAGAAAAATCAAAGTTGTATGAATGATGAGAAAGAAAAAGGCGCTAATTTTCCTAAATGGGAAGAACTTTATCACAATCAATAAATCGAGAATTATTTGCTTAAATTGAGATTCTGTGATAATTACTACCTGATTTTCAAGTTGTGATATATAGGTATTCAAAATAGAAGAAATTGTTGACGATAGAAAGAAATGAACTATCCAGAATCGATTGTTTCTTTCTCAAGGTGGGAAAGAATGAAGTGAAGATTGTACAATGTATAAGAAGATTGTTCTGTTCAGGTGGGAAATAGCGAGGCTTCCTTTTCAAATGCAGGGATTGTTCTGTTCAGTAGCAGCACTGCAGCAGTAAGAGAGAGACCCTTAAATAGGTAAGTAATTACTAGATAACAGATAGATAATAGATGCATATGAATTGGTACGTATAAAAATAGATAGATACATATGAATATATAGATATAAAAATAGATAGATAGGTAGCTAGGTATGGAGATATATGTAAATTGACAGATATAAAAATATATATCTAGAACTATAGAAAATAAAAAATAAAAAATAAAAAACTAAAAAATATATATGCATATAAAAATAGGTAGATGACTAACATGTATACACAGATAGATAGAAAAATAAAAATAAAAAATTGAAAAATATATGCATATACAAAATATAGGTAGATAGATCACTAACATGTATACACATGTAGAGATAGATGGAAATTTGAAATAAATAGATAGACACATGCATACGTGAACTAAAACAGATAGATAAATTGAAAAAACATGGTCTAAAATACATAGAGTTTGGGTTTTTATTTAGAGAGAAAACAGTGGGTTTCCTCGGGAAAGGGAAATGGAAATAAATTAGTCATAAGTATTTAGTTTCACAAACTGGAAGTAAAATGATAATAATGAACAAACACACAAAAAATAAAACCAACGCAAGAAAAAACTTAAATGAATATTATGGTTGGAGAAAACAACATTAAAAAAATTACCTGGTTTTTCCTCGTATGTTCCAATGATTTGAGCTCGCCCCTCCATCAGAGCTGTACAACTATATGTCAAGATAAAAACAGAAGTGTCAACGAGTGACTTAAGGAAAAATAGATGAGAAAAACTTATCATCTTACCCATTTCAAATTTTATTCATCTTCTTCTACTGGGCCATTCATTGCTTCCTTTCTTCGTTACCTGAAGAGAAAAAATCCACGGAAGAGAAAAAATCAAGACAATTTTTGGAGGGATAAAAATAAAAAAAGTAAATGTAGAGAGAGAACATTTCCTTCATTCCATTGGTTTGCTGCTGTCAGCTTGATTATTGACCTGATTGATTCCACAGACGAGAAAAAATAAGAAAAAGATATAGTCGATTGTGTAGGTTTAGAACTTTTCCTTCTTCGGCCGCTGGAGCTTCAATCTGGTCGTATCATTATTTTTTATTTACCTGATAAGGTAAGAAAATTCAGAGATGTATAGGAAGAATGTTTAGTTTATTAAATAAAATGTATGTATGTAATTTACTTACCGGATGTGATTATAGCCGGAGAAGGGGGCAGAGGAAGTTGCAGCCTTAGTGGGCTTTTGGGCCGCCATTTCCGGAATGCCGAATACGTTCCAGAATCTCAGCGTCTCGTCTCCTGCCGCCGACGCCACTGTGTACCCATCGGGGCTCTTCACCACCACAACCAAAATAAATAAAAAGAAAACAAATAATATCAGATATTGATACTAAATGGTCAAACGTTGAAGACCAGATGCAAAAGGTCAGAGAAAAAAAAATCTGAGGGGGGAAAGGGAGAGTAAAATAGGAAAAATATCCAAAAAATCATATAAGAAAAAAAAAGTCGGAAGAAAAGAGGCCAAAAGAAAAGGGAAAGATGATACAAAAATTGAGCAGAGCAGACGAAAAAACAGATTATCGGAAAAAGAAAGAACAAAAATAGTCATCAAATAAACGAACAAGACCAGATGCAAAAGGTCAGAGAAGACTAGCTGAGAGGGAAAGGGACAGTAAAGAAGGAAAAACATCATATAAAGAGTGGACGCGAGAAAAAAAAAGTCGGAAGAAAGAAAAGGTCAGAAGAAAAGAGGCCAGAAGAGTAGGGATAAATCATAAAAAAAAGAAAGAACAAAAAATCCATAAAAAAATAAATCAAAAGAACCAACTATCATCAACAATTATAACATTAAGAAGACGATGACAAAAATCCATAAAAAGTAAATCAAAAGAACCAATTATCATCAACAATTATAACATTAAGAAGACGATGACAAAAATCCATAAAAAATAAATCAAAAGAACCAACTGTCATCAACAATTATCTCATAAAGAAGACGAAGTCAAAAATCCATAAAAAGTAAATCAAAAGAACCAATTATCATCAACAATTATAACATTAAGAAGACGATGACAAAAATCCATAAAAAATAAATCAAAAGAACCAACTGTCATCAACAATTATCTCATAAAGAAGACGATGTCAAAAATCCATAAAAAATAAATCAAAAGAACCAACTGTCATCAACATTTATCTCATAAAGAAGACGATGTCAAAAATCCATAAAAAAATTAAACCAAAAGAACCAACTATCATCAACAATTATCATAAAGAAGACAATGACAAAAATCCATAAAAAATAAATCAAAAGAACCAACTGTCATCAACAATTATAACATTAAGAAGACGATGTCCAAAATCCATAAAAAAATTAAACCAAAAGAACCAACTATCATCAACAATTATCTCATAAAGAAGACGATGTCAAAAATCCATAAAAAATAAATCAAAAGAACCAACTGTCATCAACAATTATAACATTAAGAAGACGATGTCCAAAATCCATAAAAAAATTAAACCAAAAGAACCAACTATCATCAACAATTATCTCATAAAGAAGACGATGTCAAAAATCCATAAAAAATAAATCAAAAGAACCAACTGTCATCAACAATTATAACATTAAGAAGACGATGTCCAAAATCCATAAAAAAATTAAACCAAAAGAACCAACTATCATCAACAATTATCTCATAAAGAAGACGATGTCAAAAATCCATAAAAAATAAATCAAAAGAACCAACGATCATCAACAATTATATTATACAGAAGAGGATGTCAAAAACCAGAAGAAGAAGAAGAAGATAAAGAAGAAGAGGACGCGGGTGGGTGTGGTACCTGGGCCATGAAGAGGACGCGGGAGGTGTGGCCGGTGAGCTCAGCCATCTTGACCATGGACGGGTATTTCCACAGAGCCAGCTGGTTCTGAGTGAACCCATGCGAGCTCAGCAGCTCCCTCTCGTGCTTGCTCCACAGCAGAGCGCAAACCTGCGACCCCGTGTCCACAGAGTTCAAGCACGCCCCCGTGTGCGTGTTCCACATCTTTATGCACCGATCCCCCGCCCCACCCCCCGAAGCCAGCAGATTGCTCTGGAAAGGGCACCAGGCCAGGGCCTTGACGGCCGCCGTGTGGTCTTCCAGTCGGTGCAGCCACGTGGCGGCCTGCCGTTGGTCCCAGACGTGGAGGAGGTTGTCGTTGCCGCCGCTGGCCAGGTGCTGGCCCGAGGGAGACCACTTGAGGCCGCAGACCTCCTGCTGGTGGCCCCGGTGGGTTCGGATCGCGTGGGCCCGGACTCGGACGTCGTGGCTCACCACCAGCCCGTCCATGCCCCCCGTCGACAGCGTGTGCCCGGTCCACGACAGCGACCCCACCCGCCCTCTGTGGGCCCCCCTCAGCGTCCTCAGCTGACCCACAGAAAACGCAGGAATAACCCTTCATCAGTTGACCATGCCTTGTGATGATCATGATTAATAATGATATGATGATGGTACTTTAATGTTTGGCGATTAGACTATAATGATGATGATTTATTTAATGACGACGCCTAATAGTGATGGCGGTGGCTTGAAAAGCTTGAAAACTTGGAAGATATGAATGATGATGATAATGATGCAATGATGGTTATGATGGTACGATGATATTTGACGATAAGACTATAATGATGATAGAATGACGATGACTTATTTAATGACGACGGCAATAGTGATGGCGGTGGTCTGAAAAGCTTGAAAAATTTATGGATGACGATCCATCCCAGCATAAAAAACTTGGAAGATATGACGATGATAGGGATAGTTGTAAAAATGGACGAGAGCCCATCCCCGTTGACCGTATGATGATGGTTGACCATAAGACTATAGTTGATGGCGACGCCTAATGGTGATGGCGGTGGCTTGAAAAGCTTGAAAATTCATGATGGATGAAGACCCATCCCAGCATAACAAAACTTGAAAGATATGACAATGGTATGGATAGTTGTAAAAATGGACGAGAGCCCATCCCGGTTGACCCTATGATGATGGTTGACCATAAGACTATACATGATGATATAGATATTTGATGACGACGCCTAATGCTGATGGCGGTGGCTTGAAAAGCTTGAAAAATTAATGGATGAAGACCCATCCCATAACAAAACTTTGAAGATATGACGATGATGTGGATGGTTGACGATAAGGGGATAATTCTAAAAATGGACGAGAGCCCATCTCAGCATTCGATAAATTGGAGAAAATATGTTGACCGTATGATGATGGTTGACAATAATAAGACAACAGCGATTATATTATGTAGTTGATGAGGGAGATGACACGTACCAGGCGAGAAGAGGAGGTGTCCCACAGCTGGACATCAGAATTGTTAAGGCCGACGGCGAGGTGACGACCGTCGGGGGCCCACGACACGCTGGTGACGGGTCCGGCGTCATCGTTCGTCGTCGTCATCTCGGCCGTAGCCCCATCCGTCGCGTCCCAGAGATACACGGTCGGCCCCAGCGCTATACTCAACACGTTGCCGCTCCCCCAGTCCAGCAAGTTCAAGTAGTAGTCGTCCAAGATGTCGGGCGCGTCCAGGGTCCTCTCCGCAGACTGTGGGATGTACCTGGAATTTGGCACGTCCGGATGACGATGACGATGATCAAAGTAGCAATGAAAATATGCTTGATGATGATCTACAATGCTCGTCATTGTAACAGTATTGTTAACGTTAGCTGATGACGTTGACTGTTTAGTCCAACCGTAAGTGATGATTCATCACCGTCATCGACAATGTTTCGAACCCAAATCAAGCGAAAATCAATTAGGTTAACGTTTTGATTGACGGGACGTCTAAATCCGTCATCGACGTCTTCACGTCGTCAACAATACTGTCGTTGACGTTGACACGGTTGACGCAAACTTATATGAAGATTCGCTCCATCATCGTCAACATTAATCCGTATTAAAATCTCAGAAACGCGAATTGATGAAGTTGACTGACGGTTGACACATAACCCAATGCAAATGACGTTTCATTGACGTATCCAAATTTCATCTACCCAAATCAATGACATTTGACAAACCCAAAATGTAACCCTAAATTAAATGATGGTTCGTCTTTGTCATCACACAATCCCATATCAAAATCTCGTCAACATGATCATCAACTCTAATGAATGATTGGCATCAACTGTAAATGACGACTCATTGTCGTCATGTACAGTTTCCCTCTCCCAATTTCATCTACCCAAATCGATGACGTGACGAAACGGATGACAGTTGACAAACCCAAAATGTAACTCCAACCCTAAATGATGGTTCGTCTTCGTCATCACACAATCCCATATCAAAATCTCGTCAATACGATCATCAACATTGTCGTCATCTACGGTTTCCCTATCCGAATTTCATCAGTGTTATTGTCAATCGACGTTTGATGATGACAGGCGATTGAAGGTTGACGGTAACGTACCTCCTCTGCTTGGACGGCTTTGCCAGTTGCCCGGACAGCAGACTCTGCTCTGAGATCATGTCCTGAATGGGAGAAGGAGATGGAGGCTTCGACTTGAACGCCAGGATTCTTGTTCTATTAGGGATCAAGGTGTCAGCAAGCTGCTTTCTGTAGGCTTCCTTGGACGGGGACGCAACGGATGACGCGTTCTCCTTCTCTTTCTTAGTCTCTGTTAGAAGGTAGTATGCCATGTCGAAGTCCATCGCGGATCTGTCTGGGATGAATCGGTCGCCCTAGAGTAGAACATATGGGTAATTTGATTGCCTTTTCTGGCATGGATTTGAAAAAACTACAGCGAGATTGAAGAGTTAATTGAGAAGACGTGGTTGCGAATATTGGAGATAATGAGAAGGAATTTCTTGGCGTCAAGGATTGATAATATTGGAGATAATAAGATTGAGGTGATCACATAGAACTAATATTTGAGTTCGAGAAGACTAGTTTATCATACTAGGGGCAGGGATTGGAGAAATCTTGAGAAGGAATTTGTTATAGGATGATGTTGGGATTCAAGAAAGTTCGATAATGAATTTCTTGAAGTGAGGTTCATCGCGGATTGAAAACCTAATGTATCGATTTTAGGAGCTGAAGATATGATAGAAAAGATAGGGCAGGCACTTGTGAAATTATGAGAAAGAAATTCTTGGCACGCGGAGGCGTCATTCGTAAAGGTGAAAATCTGACAGAAAAGATCTTTGAGATTAAGAAATTGAATTATCAGACTAGGCAGGCGTTTGAGAAAGAATTTTCCTGAAGTTTGGTGGATCGTAGATTGAAAGCGATGTCGGATGAGACGATTTGAGGAGTTCAAGATCTGGATATCTTGAGGAGAATCGAACGATGAATGTTCAAGAAAGATATGAAGCGAATCATTATCACAAAGATATGAATGTTCAAGATCTGGAGGCATTTTTTGTTGCCTGCAGGACTCCAGATAAACTAAGAAAGTAATAGACGATTGTGTAAAGATCCACCGAAAGATTGCATAAAGATCGAAATACTCACACACTGCCTGGAGGAGGTGTGCGGTCTGGTCCGGAGCTTCGATCCGAGTACTTCCACCAGAGGACGCCGATCAAGCTTATTCCTGTTGCTGCTGCTCGCCATTTCCAACCACTCCGCAAGATCTACAATCGAAGAGATGCGAAGAACACAAAGACGCTAAAAAAGAAAATACTCTACCTTATCCCTGCACAGAAAGCAAGATCGTGATCTCAAGAAATACAACGAATCAAAGAAAGAACTAGAAGATCTGCAAAACGCAGATCCGATCGAGCCTTCTCGCGGGAGCGGATCAGATAGCTCGAACGATGCCGTGGAGTTGATTTCTCGTCGATGATGTCTGAAACAGAACGTCAGAATTCAGAAAGAACGATGGAGCGTTGGGGTGGGGGCACCGTCGTATTTATACCAGAGCTCTCCAACGGTCATATGTAGCCCCTCCCACGCGGGACTCAAAACTCAAAAGCAGTAAGTAAACGTGTACCCCCACTTAAATCGTCTTTTACTGTAGGAACAAGCTAGTTATTATCCACCCGCTCAGTCCGTTCCTTTGTCCGTTCCAACTACGTTAGGTCTTCCATCCGTTATACGTTCCGTCATCCGTCACATCATTCAGTTTATACAATACGTCATCTGTTCCTTTATCTCATTATATGTTCCGTTATCTATTTCGTCATCCGTCTGTTATCCGTTCTGAATGAAACTGCAAACTCTGTGATGCCCCGTCCTGTTTAGTCCACAGCAGAGTACGGAATGTTCCTTGGGTTGGACATTTTGGACCGAGGAGTGGTCAGACCGGACCGAACCAGGACCGTCGGTCTCGCACTTCAGGTTGGACTGGTTGGTTGGGCCGGATCCGGTCCGGCAGTCAAACCTGACCGGGACCGGATATTAATTAATAGATATAAAATATTATTAATATCTATTAATTAATAATATTATTTTTCTTCTTCTTTTCATCCCCCCCTATGATCCGCATATCAGGGGGGTGGGTAGCACGACCAAAGGGGAGGGGGAGTGCGATCAGGAGGGAGACCGAGACCGGAGGGGAAGAGGAGTACGCGACCGGTCGAAGTTGACCGCCCACTCCCCCTCCTTCGGCCCCATCCCTATTATTATTATTATTATTCTCTTCCTCTTGTCTTCTTATTTTTATTATTCTCTTCTTATTTTTCTTCTTCATGTTCTCTTTTCGTTTTATTAATGTTTTCATCTTCCACTCTCTTCGCCTTCTTCTTTTCATCTTCTGTTCTTTTCTTCTTTTTATCTTCCGCTCTTCTTCTTTTTAGCTTCTGTTATTTTCTTCTTTCATTTTCTGCTCTTCTTTTCTTCTTCTTTTTATCTTCTGCTCTTTTCTTCTTTTCATTTCCGTTTTTGTTTTCTTCATCTTCTTTTCATCTTCTGTTCTTTTCTTCATTTCATCTTTCGTTCTTCTTTTCTTCTTCTGTTCTTTTCTTCTTTTCATCTTCTGTTCTTTTCTTCATTTCATCTTTCGTTCTTCTTTTCTTCTTCTGTTCTTTTCTTCTTTTCATCTTCTGTTCTTTTCTTCATTTCATCTTTCGTTCTTCTTTTCTTCTTCTGTTCTTTTCTTCTTTTCATCTTCTGTTCTTTTCTTCATTTCATCTTTCGTTCTTCTTTTCTTCTTCTGTTCTTTTCTTCTTTTCATCTTCTGTTCTTTTCTTCTTCTTCTCATCTTCTGTTCTTCTTCTTCTTTTCATCTTCCTTCCTTCTTGTCTTATTCTTCTTTTCATCTTCCTTTCTTCTTGTCTTCTTCTTCTTTTCATCTTCCGTTTTACTCTTCATTTCTACTTATTTTCTTATCTTCTTCTTCTTCTCTTTTTCGTTTATTCATCACTCATCTTTCGTTCTTTTTGTTATATTTTTCTTTTAGTCTTATTTTCATCTTCCGTTCTTTTGTACTATTCTTCTTCTAATCTTTTTCTTTTTTTATCCACCTTCTTTTATCCCTCTTTTTTTCTCTTTTTATTTTCCTATTGGTCTCTTTTTTATTCTTATTTTATACTTTATTTTTATCTTTGCTTCCTCTTTATTTTTCTATTCTGCTTATTTACTTCTTTCTTCCTCTTTTTGTATTCTTATTTATCTCTTTATTCTTCTTTTCATATTCAAATGTTGATTTTTATAGATCACTTTGAAATACATTTTTCCTATGACTATAGATTAGATGACAATTCCTTTATTTTGACTTGACTAACATGAGTGGACCGGGACCGGACTGGAACCGGAAAAGACTGGACCGGAACCCGACAGAACTTTGGGGAAGGTTTAGGTCCTTGCTAAATAAGCAGACTGAATCGGGACCGTCAAACCCTAAATTTCCATCTCGTTCCAAGTAAGGATGGATGACCGGCTGTCATCCGTTCTTGAACATAATTAGAGTGAATTTGATCTTCAATGAGGA
Source organism: Wolffia australiana (assembly GCF_029677425.1). Taxonomy (NCBI): domain Eukaryota; kingdom Viridiplantae; phylum Streptophyta; class Magnoliopsida; order Alismatales; family Araceae; genus Wolffia; species Wolffia australiana. Next base: position 2,004,375 of record NC_135854.1, on the reverse strand, counting down.
TCAAGTCACCCTAATTAGGTGAGAATTTAGAGAGGGGGGTAGAAGAGATGAGATGAAAAGAAGAAATGTGGGCTCTAGATTGAATTAATTGATCCAATTGGATGGATCAAAGAATTCAATTAGAGAGGTTGGAAGAAATTTTTGATTTAAGTTTTGGTTGGTTTTGAGAATTTGCTAAATCAAAAATAAAAAGGGAAATCTTAATCTCCTAAGAATTAAAACTAAATTTTTAGAGTTTTCTTTTGGAATGCAATTGAATGCCAAGGTAAATCCCTCAATTTCTCCTCTCAATCCTAATCAGCGCTTGTACATGCCGCTCAAGCCAAGCGATTTAGAAGTTCAGATCAGAATAGAGATGAAGAAACAAACAACTTAACCTAATTCATTCAAAATGCATAAAAGTTCAAATACAATCAAGGAAAAAGTACCAGATAACTTGATCCAGGGTGGGACTCCTCTCTGTCTTGCAGCTGTGATAGAGAACCATCAAGAATGAGCTCCCCCTCTCGAAATTTAGCTTTTATACTTAGATTATAGGGTAAAAATCACCATTTTATCCCCATTTAGTACTTATCTATCAATGTAGGCTAGATCTGAATGATCTAACCGTACAGATAGAAAGAGGGGATCAAGACGAACAAATCCATAAAAAAATCATCTCAATCGGACTTCAGGATCAAAAGTTATTAATAAATCAATTTTAAACCAATTTAATCCATTGGATTTAAAATTGATTTATTTATTAGTTTCGTTTTTAAACACGCAATGACGTGTCGCTCTCTCATTGGCTGGCGCATTTTGAATCCTCCTTTTTGCAGAAAAGTCCTTAAAAAGCCTGGAATTGCTTTTGGACGCCGCCCAAAAGTAATTGCGTATATGCCCCTGGCGCACTCTCTCTCCTCCGATTTCTCCGATTTCTCCGATTTCTCTCCGCCCAAAAGTCTTTACGCCTGCCGTGGCGACCGAGAGCTGTTTTCAGGGTCTTTTTGCAACGAAACGTTGCAAAAAGGCCCCGAAAAGTCTAGAAATTGCATAAATACATTTTTTTCTCTTATAAATATGCCCTTTTTTCATAGAATAAATGCATTTCTTCTTGAAATAAATCCCAGAAAATTCCTAAAAATTCGTAAAAAATTCTAGAAAATTCTAGAAAATTCCCTGATTAATTCCCATGTTGATAAATGTCGAAATAAACTTTTTAATGTGCCATTTTCATCCAAAAATAATTATTTCGAGCTTCAATAAATCCTTAAAAATTCATATAATTAACAGAAAATTAGGGAAAAATCAGAAATTACTTGGAAGCATTATTTTTGTGTAAATATATGATAACAACCCAAATTTAAGCCTTTTAAATGCATAAATCATGCTAATAACATGAAATAAAGACCGAAATTAGGGTGTTATCACAATCCTCCAAGAAGAGTTAAACAAAAACTCGATTCTTGAATTATGACTGCCTAACTGTTTCTTGAAACAATGGCCTTGGAGGAAAGAGAAAATACAACTTAAAGACGAGAAATCAAAGACGATAAATTAAAGACGCAAGACGTGCTTCATGTCACGCCAAGGGGCAGTTGTTGATCTGCCGTTGGCGACGTGTCATGATGCGTGAAGGAGCGTGCATGCGTGGAGACGTGCGCAGCGGAGACGGTTGCGGCGTGTCTGTGGCAGAGGTGTTGACGTCGGTTGACTGTGGCGGTGTGTCCGTGGCGGAGACATTGACTTTGGTTGATGGCGGCGGCGCGTCCGGTGTCGATGCGATGGCATCCACGCCACCAGGTTGTCTACACTACAATGATGGCTGCACGCAAGTTGATCATGTTAGCGATAGTCTTGTTATATTTTTTGCATAAGACCCGCACTTCCCTCAGACAGTGGCATATTTCTTGGGCACGACTTAGGATGGAAGTACCACCTTCTATCTTCCATAACTATATGATTATGATGATGACTGATTTTGGAATGTGGGAAATCAAAGGTTACACCTAACACTGTGTCGTGAAGCAGCGAGTATATAACCAAGGTGGTTAATAGTTCGAGCATGGTCATAGTTTGTCTCTTTCATCCTTAGGTTATATTAATTTGGGGTGTCGGCTACTTTACTCCTTTGATCCATGTATAATATGTATAATATGTCCCGCTTATCCTTAGATTATTCTCCTTATTTTTTCGTATAAAAACACCTCGGGAAGTGACATCCACAGATGAGGTCAACGTGGCTCCATTTTAATCCAAATTTTTTTTTTTCAAAATATATATACATTGAGTTGACAATTTTATTGGTAATGTTAAAAAACATGGTGAACTACTAGGTGACCTTAAAAGAATAGTTTTAAAAAAATAAAAATTTCATTATTTGGGGATTTATTGTTGTTTCACATGAAAGTTCCATTTTCCTATGTTGGTAGTCTACTATGTATCCATTTGTGATAAAAGACATTCATTTGTAATGCATAACACATTACATGATAAAAGAGAGAATTCCAATTAATTTAACATGTAGGAGAAATGAGGTTATCATAACTAGGTGACTGTGATGGAAATATATGTGGCCGGCAAGCCAATCACACATTCCACATCTCGTTCCATGTTCATTAATAGAACATATTCATTATAGTGCACATGTGATGCATATAATGAAGTCCATGAATACATGATCAGACTTAGAGAATTATGATGAGATCGAAATACAGATATCACTAGTCTTTAAGCATGTGTTCTAAACATTCCTATTCGAAGTATACGCGAGAAGGGACATCGAAGTATCCGGACAGAAGAATACTATCTAGCCTCACTCATATGATGAGTATGCCAGTTTCCGAAGCCATTAGTGTGGAGACACTAAGGATAGATAGTGGGTGCTCTTTAGTGGAAAGAGTTCACTGAATTGATCCGTACGAATCCCTGAATGGTATTATATCGAACTGTCAATCAGGTTGATTCACATCATGGTTGTGTAAATGGTCCTTAGACCTGAGACACCAAAGACATCTTGTGGACAGATTATTGTACTTTGGCCAACGAGTCGCCAACGAGTCTCTAATCATGGGATTCTAAACGGTCTTAGTTCTGGTACATCAACAAGTTCACGAAGATGATTGAGTGGTCAAGATGGGATCGTCCACCCTCGGTATAAGAGGTGACATCTTCTGGAAGATGATGCAATGAAGTCCTTGGCCAAGGCAGTGAAATATCAAAGAAGAGTTCTCTGATGATTTTCAAATGCATCAGTACTAACTTCGATGACCGATTAGGGTTTGACAGTTGACCATACCCTAAGTCGTCTAAGGAGCGTCAAGTGGATGAGGGATTATACATACACGATAACCAATGATGAACAGATTCCATGAGTGAGTCGATACACACTCCTTTGTATCTTCTAGGACACGAGGTGTAGCTTGGCACCCCACCTATTGGAGACTCGACCTATCGATTGGGTTAAATCAATCCTACATTAATTAATCTATGTGATGATATAGATAATTAATTTGGAAGGCCAATAATGGTTATTGGGCTGCCAGAGTCATTAAGTAGACTAATACATGGGCCTAGAGGGTCACACAAATAGTATTTTGGACGTCGGAAGATATACTTAAGTTTTGGGGGTTTTTATGAAAAATACTCACTTAGTATTAATAGGGGAAGGCCCTGAACAAAATTCACCCAGGCCAGAATTGTTCACGGGCTTTCCCCTTCTTCTCTACTCTCCCCAAACCCCTCTCCATCCCTGATGTGATGGGGACGACGTAACAACGCCGATGGAGAAAGAACGGGGCTCGTCAACAAGAAGGAGGAGGTCCAACGTGCCAAGGACTGCGTGGATACGTCTAGAGGCTGCACACGTGAGCAGCTCGACTCGGCTCACTCTGGGATCCAAGAAATCATGAATGCGATCCGTCGAAAGGTACTCGTTTTAATGTTCTTGTTGATGCCGTTCGATTCGTTCAAGTCTTCCCCTACGAATTGTTGTTTTGTTCATCTATGTCAAGGCCTAAAGAACCCAACAGACTGTCCATACATTTTAGTTGTTATTATATGAAAGACTCACATCATGTTTCCACTCAAAATCCAACTTCATTAGATTATGATCAAAGGAGGCATCCTTTGTGTCATGAATTTTCAGATCTGAATCAAGGTCTAAGTTCCAATCGTCTGTGAATTGGAAGGAAACAAATTTTGACAAAAAAGGTTATCGTATCCCTTGACCTACCTAAAAGTATCTCACTATCTTTTCACCAAGATCCCAATGACAAAATAATCATCATTTGTTATTCTCCACCATTCACTTTAGCTAGGATGAAGATGAAGATGAAAATGGAGAAATAGTTTTTTTCATCTAATCTCTACACATTCATGTCAAAGTATACACATCATGATCAAAATCTAGAAAATCTTGCTCTGCTTTATTCTTGCTCTTTAGTTGTTTTTTGCTATGATTTTAATGGTTAATCGTGTGAGAAATTTTCAAAATTAATTGTTTTATTATATTTTTTGTATATTTGATCCAGGATCACTTTGGTTGAGCATTTGTTTTATTTTTAATTGGTTCTAACTCTTGAACTCAAGATATGGTGTTTCAAACTGTATGACTTTCTTCATTAATGGAAAGTTGTAGTGATAATAACCCACAAGTATGGTTTGGTGTGACCTTACTTGGGGTTGGTCGTTCATACAGGGATACCTGACCTCTAGCATCTTGGGTTAGTATTACAGACCTTACGTAGGTCAAAGTGACTTTGGGGTCCTGTTTTAACAACCCATGGGTTAATTGGGAAAATCATACCTCACTATCAAACTCGATTCGTAATTACCCCCACATTTATAAATATTTGAAGAATGTTAATAGTGAGCAACACAATTAGGGCGATATTAAACACTTTCAACATTATCAATATAGGAATTAACTATTTAGGTGTAACATTATCACCAAGACAAAACAATCAATCTTAAAATTTGAATTATACAACATTGGTTAACTCTATTTCTCCATTTTTTGTGAGAATTTTCCAATCTCTATAAAACAATCCCATAGGCCATACAGGATTTTAACATTTTGTTTGTGAAACAATTGTCGATTTCCAAAACTGACAATAACTTGGGCATTTCAAAAGGACATGGTCAGCTGTCAAAATCAATTTTAGGGTTGAAATTATGTCGTTGTTGATTTGAGTTTAATCATTGCAAATTTATATCAATACTCACCTAATATATTAACATGTTGGATGATTATGGGTGATCTCCACAGGGAACATATGTTAGGGTTTAAACTATCTCGAGACAGTGATTCAGATAGGATGAGAAGGGACATATATGGTTGTTGGGTTTTGTGCCTTGGTTCGTCCATGCAGAAACACGTTCCTTGGTGTCTCAGGCCAATGGATGACTTATACAATCGTGACTTGAATCAACCTGATTCACGTTTATGTATAATACCATTCACTAATTTGTACGGATCAATTCAGTGAACTCTTTCTCCAGAGAGCACCCGCTATCTGTCCTTAGTGTCGCCACACTAAGGACCACAAGATCAACTATACTTATCGTATAAGGAGGATCAACTAGTGCTATTTTATCCGGATAATTTGATGACCATCTCGACTATCCATTGAATTGGAATATTTAGAATACATGTTTAAAGACCGACGATCAGTGTATAATGATCTCATCATGATTCACTAAGCCATCACACATAGTCATGGACTTCATTATAAACATCACACATAATAATAGTGAACGCAAATATTTTATTCAATGAACTTAAATAAACATGGTAGCGTGATTGGCTTGATGACCACATAATATCCATCAATGGTAAGAGGTAGTAATGCAACGGGAACAATGAGATTAGATGGTGAGATATTAGGTACTTCACTAGCATGATTATACGTAAGAAGAGACGTAGGGGAGATGATTCGATAAAGATGAGTGAAATTAAGCGGGCAAGAGATGCGAAGGTGTAAAAGGGATATGGTGGATGTAGAGATACAAGGTAAATGGAGGAAGATAGTGGTTTAGGGTTTATGATTTCACATAAGATGAGACTGTGACTACGTGGATGATGTGTGATGTAGATGACAAATGGTGATGGGTGACGATGGAAGGTGACAAAAGAAAGTGGAAAAGATGAAGGCTAGAGAATAACCTTATGTAGATCAGCCTCTCCTATTCTCTATTGGCCTTCTCCAAGTACACAATACACCAAGAGAACCCTTGATGAACTTTCAAAACCTCGCTCTCTTTCAATCTTCCTATCTATAATGAAGTGAGCTTAAAGATATTTTTTACAAAGACCTGGGGCTTAATTTAAATATCCAACTTTACAGATGGATAAATGATAGAATGAAGAAGCTACACTCAAAATTTCAGATCGTTCTATATCTATCCCTGATTCATAATTGTTGATTTAATCCAAAGATCTCTCTCCTTGTCCTCATCCACACTATTAGGTTGTTTTTTATGTTTTTGTCTTTAGCATTGCATTAAATATAATGATTGGCTTGGATTTTTCTAAGTCATCCTCGCTTTTTGTGTTCTCATCACACTACTTGTCACTACCTTGAAAAGCAAAATAACAGAATAATGATATAATAATATTTAAGAAACAAATGTGTGACATGACAGTGTGTTTTCGTTGAAAAACTTTCAATTAGTGAGTGACACATTCAGCACCATGTGTGCACATGGTGCCATGTGTCCAGTGACACATCCCTTTTTGACCAGTCAAAGGATCGACTAGCATTAAAATAATGAATATTTAGATTCCTGTCTCCTTGGTCTCCGTATAACATTTATTGTGAACTCATTTTTTTTGGCCACTTCATTTCTACACTTACAATAATAAAAAGATTATTCATTACTCATTAATTCCATTATGACATCACTAATTGTGATGTCATAACGGTATCATTTTAATCATCAGAGGGACACCACTCAGTAACGAGACTTAATGATTGGCTAATGCCAATCATTATCAGTAATAATATGTTGGTCGATGTTAGACAAATTGAATGACGACACGTGTCACATCAGAAAATAAAACACAAAATACCTTAATAATTCATACTGAACAAATATAAAGCCAACAAATATAGATATATACATATATTCATATCAACTTAGAAAAATATATCTTCATGAATATAATGTCAAACAATTCAGGAAAAATCATATTCTGATTCAGAAAAAGTATTTTTCAGAATATGATGTTCGAAAAATCCCTATTAATACTTAAAAATTCACGACCTTCAAGAAATCATTCTATTACCCACATAAATGACCAATTTGGTGTGAATAAACATGTAAATTTTGTCGAATTAACATGTTATTTATGTGTGTTATCAACTACTTGACCTGCCCAAGTCTCTTTGTTCACAAAATTGAAGCTATACTTTCTAAGTGATAAAATGGATAATAAAAATGACAATTGTGCATCACCTCTTCTCATACAAATAGGTTTTATTGAACCATCATCTGAGACTGTAGCATGCAATAACATGGGGATCAAATCTGTAGGTTTATGTGGTGAATGACCATGTATAATTTCCAAAGCACTTATGCTGGTGGTACAATTGACAGATGTGTTGTAGGCAAACTCGGCGCGTGGAATGATATTGTCCCAATATTTGAGGTTATACCCAACCAAAGAACGTAAAAGATTTCCTAGACTTCTATTGACAACCTCAGTTTGACCATCGGTTTGTTGGTGGAAAGCAATAGAAAACTTGAGTTTAGTCCCTAAAAGATTCCAAAGAGTTTTCCAAAAATAACTTGTGAAGCGTACATCTCTACCGGATAATATACTCTTTGGAAGACCATGGAGACGGACAACTTCGTTAAAATAGAGTTGGGCAACACGAGAAGCATCAGAAGTTTTGGAGCATTGAATGAAATGGGCCATTTTGGAAAAACAATCTACAACAACCATGATGGAGTTATGACGCTTAAGAGTGACGGGAAGCCCCAAAACAAAGTCGATGCTCACATCATCCCACGGTCTATGAGAGACACGGAGAGGACTGTAGAGACCTGCATTTTGTTTCACCTGTTTGGCTAATGCACACACTAGACATTGAGATTGGATATTTGCCACATCCCATTTCAATTAAGGCCAAAAGAATTGATGTTCAACCATTGCGATAGTTTTATCTCGGCCAAAGTGACCACTTAGGCCTCCAACATGTAGTTCCCAAACAAGAAAAATCTCTAAGAAATGTCTATGGAATGGTAGGTGACGATCATAAAAAAGGTATCCATTTTTAAGAACACAATCTTTGGTTTAGGAGTGGGACGTTTCTCTAAGGAATGAATGATAGATGAGAAATCAGGGCAATCTACGTAAGTCTCTTTCAATTGTTCAAAACGGATAACCTCAATCTTCATAACATTTAAAAGGTGGGTTTGCCTACTCAATGCATCCGCAACTCGGTTCTTGATTACTCTTTTATGTTTTAGGACAGGCGTATGATTGGATGTACTCAACCCATAGACCATGCCTACGATTTTACTTTTTTTGTGAATGAAGATACTTCAACACCTCATGATCAGAATAAAGAAAAAAATCCTTAGAAAGCAAATAGTGGCGCCAGTGACATAGGGACTAAACAATGACATAAAATTCTCTATCATACGTAGAGTATTTGAGCTTTGGATCATAAATTCTTGACTCAAAGCTCCTCCGATTCCCAAACCAGATGCATCACATGCGACCTCAAAGACTTAACTAAAATCTGCTAAACGAAGGGGTGCTTGGGTCATCTTAATCTATATCTCCTCAAAGGATTTCTCTGCTAAAGTAGTCCACTCAAAATGGCTACCCTTGAATCATTCAGACATGGGTGCCATGATAGTACTAAAATTCAGAATGAAGAGATGATAAAAGGTAGCTAAACCATGGAAACTACAAATATCATGAGCACTCCTAGGAGTTGGCCATGTAGCTATAACTTTTATTTTAACAGGATCAACTGAAACTCCTTCTGCAGATAAGATCAATCCAAGGAATGAGACACGATCAACAAGGAATGAACACTTCTTAGGATGCACATATAATTGTTCGGCCTTTAAAACTTTACATACTTGTCATAGGTGATGGATATGATCATTATTGGATTTACTATAAATTTGTACATCATCAAAGTAAACTACGAAAAAATCCCCAATGAAAGGTCTAAGAACGTGGTTCATCAACCGTGTAAAAGTGCTGGGCCATTCGATAATCCAAAAGGCATTACAGTCCACTCATATAAGCACATCCTTAATTTTAAAGGCAGTTTTCCGTTCATCTCCAGGATGGATTCTGACTTGGTGATAACCACTCTTTAGATCAATTTTCAAGAAAATCACTAAACCAGCCATCATATCAAACATATCATCAATGCGCAGAATTGGAAGCCTATACTTAACGATGATCTTATTAATGACTCTACTATCAATACACATGCGCCAACTCCCATTCTTTTTGGGTGCCAAAAGTGCAGTAACTGCGCATGGACTAAGGCTCTCTTGAATGAATCCTTTGTCCAACATTTCTTGAACTTGCCGATGAAGCTCCTTATATTGTGTGGGATCCATACGATAGTGAGGGAGATTTGGCAAGGATGAAAGGCGAATAAAATCAATGGCATGCTGAATATCTCGCATAGGAGGAAGGGCATTGGGTAAATCTTAAGGGAAAACAAACTCAAATTCAGCTAGCAATTCCAAAATCTCTGGTGGTGGAGAAGTAGAATTCTCCGTAGAATGATCAGGGATCATGACTAGACAAATAGACAGTTCACTATCTAATTCTTTTTGAAATTGACGCCCATTGAGAAAGTGCAAACCTAATGAAGTAGATTTCAGTGTAGGAGTCTTAGGAGTTTGGGTATAAGGATGCCAGGTAATCTTCTTGCCATTATAAATGAAAGAGCAAGTGTTACTCCTACCATAAATGTGCGCATCATTATCATAAAGCCAAGGACGACCTAAGATCATGCTTTCAACCTTCATAGGTACCACATCACACAAAACCTTTTCCCCGTATGATTGTACTTTGAGGGGAATGAGACATTGGTTCTTCAAGGGATTGATGTAGCATTGATCCATGAGACTTAATAGGGGTGAGGATAATCAATCAGAGGTAATCCCAAACATGAAGTCATGGCATCTGAAACGGCGTTGATACAACTACCACTATCAATGATTGTCTTGCACATCTTATCACCAATCTTAACGTAAGAATAAAATATGGATGTCCCCAATGCAGAATCATCGGTAGAAGGTTGGGTAAGGGTTCAGCGAATGATTCCCCTAGTGGAAGTAGATGGATCACATCAAGGAAGAGATGGCAGACAATCGGTGATACCAATAAAACTCACTAAACCATCCTCATTGACAGATTCATCTACAACATAACTTTCTACTCTACAGCCTTCCTCATCAATAGGCTGATCATTGATGGTAGGTTCGAGTTCAGAATATTCATTTCCAATGTATAATGCTCTAGATGGACCCTGTGATGCTCTATGGTCACGTCCTTTGCATTTGAAGCATGTCATGGTGGATGGGCCAACCTGCGCAGGGGTTGGATGAGTGGGGCCTCTTGCGGTAGAGTCGAGAGATGAGGAGGTAAAACTGTTAGTAGGAAACATGGTGGATGATTCAAGTGTAGGAGCACGAGCACGTTGATCAACAGAGGAACAATTTAGTGTGGGTGCAGGTGCGGGAAGAGCTAGTGTTGGATTACAGGAAGATGATCTACTAGGATAAGAGGGGTATGCGCGATCACTTAGAGAGGGACGACTACTAACGACAGGGGTGTTATAAATTGTTTGGCAAAGTTCTAGATCTTCTAGTACTTGATAGGCATGCTCAAGTGCAGCAGCCTTTCGAGTGAGTAATTCTGTTTTAAGGTAGGGATTAAGGCCGGTCCGAAAATGAGAAATAACCACTCGAGGATTTTCCTCTACCCTGCACCTCATGTAAAATCCCTCAAATTGTGTGATATATTCAGACATTGAGCGTCTTCCCTATTGTAACTTGTGCCATTGGTCTAGAATATTATCCAAATAGGCAACATGAACATATTTCTCATAAAGCTTATCCTTCATTTGTGGCTAGGTCTCTATAGGTTCATCTCGTCGGTTATAAATAGACAAATTAAGATTTTCCCAAAAAAGTTTCGCCTGACCACCCAATCTCATCTCATCATATTGGACCTTTTTCCACTCAAGCATATCATACCCTTCGAAATAACTATTTAATTTTGAATCCCAATCAAGGTACTCCTTAGGGTCTCTAGATCCAACATAGTATAGAACATCGACCTTGACACTCTTTTGGATCTGTTGCCATCGGTTGTCATGATCTGGACGATGATCTCGAATTTGTACTCTATCCTAAGGTGGATAGGGATCATCTCATTCAAGATGATTCCCATTCCAACCTCGACATTTATCTTCAGGTTAGTATGGGTCATTCCAAGGTGGATAATTCCTATCACGACCTGGAGGTCTATCCTTAGGTGGATAGGGATCATCATGAAGAGGACGATTCCTATCATGACGTGGGGTTCTTTCCTCAGGTGGATAAGGATCATCATGAAGAGGACGATTCCTATCATGACCTGGGGTTTTATTCTCCAGCGGATAGGGATCATCACGAGGAGGATGATTCCTTTCACGAGCTGGGGTTCTATCCTCAGGTAGATGCATATCAACGCACTCAGGACGATTCCGATCACAACCTATGGGTCTACCCTCAAGAAAATATGGATCATGATAATCATGATGATTCCTATCATGCCCTCAAGGTCTCAGCTCTGGTGGATAAGGATCGTCACGGTCACAGCGATTCCTATCATGACCCCGAGTTTCTAATTGACAATTTCGTTCACTAACTGCATCAATGGAGTTGGTTAGGCAACTGTCCATGTTGGTTAGACGTGTGTTCATGTCACAAAAACTATTATGGACAACCTCTAACATACGATCTACATCCCCGCATGATGAGGATGGTGGAGCAGGTGGTGACGACTCTCGGATATGAATAGAAGCCTCACAGTTCTATAGGGAAGGATCAGTCATGGCGACATTTGCATGAACGCAGATGCATGCAAGATTAAATGATAATGGATGATGTCTAAGAATGCAGGGAAGGTAGGCCGACATAGGTTAGGCTCTGATACCAATTTGATGCAGGATGACTAGGACTGACATGGATGGGATACGCTAGTTCAACTAGGGATGGATAAAACAGATCACAAATCAACACAATTGATTTTCAAATATTTAAATCCGGTAAAAAATGTTGATGGTGCAGCCCCTTTCCGCGATCAAGGGTGAGAGAACTATCTTATAACCACCGCGGTGAAAACAAAGCTCCAAAGCTAATATCATGAATGGCTGATCATGAGAAGATTCAAACCTATTCAATTAAGTTTGACCGTAGTGGAAAAATACACGAGAAACACTGGATAAGTAATATAGACACCAAAGAGGGAAGAGTGGACCTTTCTCACTAGAGTAGTGCGAAGAGGCGATGTAGAAAATTGTCTACGTGTCGTTGGGGGGATCGAATGATGTGCGCTTTGACAGGGTGTCACAGATTCAACTATGCGGTCAATTGGTAGATGCAGGATGAAGGGTCTGAGGTATGCACTGGTGTAGCGAGGGTTGCGCGCGGGGCTGCAAAGGCGGACTGTTGCGTGTGGCGGCTGCGTGGGCGGGTGGTTGCGCATGACGGGCGAGAGGCTATGGTGGCAGCATCCATGTGGGATGATCATATGTGGCAGGGCGATGATGCAGGTAGGGAGGCCTCCTCTCGACAGCGACAATGGTGGCAAACGGTGACGTCGGCAGCGGCAAAGAGGAGAGTAGGGCAAACTTCTCTTAGAAGAAGAAAACTTCAATTCAAAAAGAAAATTCACCAAGTAATTCGGTACAACATTGGCCTATGTATAGGCCTTGGAGGAAAGAGAAAATTGAAAATAACTGCAAAATTCAAATCTAATTTAAATGATGCTCATATTCTGTGTCCGAAGTTGGTACTGGCGACGTGTCATGACACAGGATGTCTCTTGCGGTAGTGGCGTCACATCTGGTGATGGTGCATGGTCGTGTGCGCCACCAAATGGAATCGATTGCTAGAGAGACATGCATACCAGTGTCCTGGTGATCCAACACCTAGTGGTCAAGAGACATGGGAACTCATCCCTTAGTGGTTTGCATCTAGATGGTGAGGATTATTGAAGGGATAATCCCTGGACTCCTTTCTCACCCACAAATTTTTTAATTTATGCCACTTGTTAACTCCTTTTTTCCCAATAATTTCCTATAATCTATTAGTTGTGATGATACGGTTTACAAAACCCACCAATGTGGTACAAACATGTCCAATTTAGTGGCCAAAACATTCTTGCAGTACATTTAGAGTCTAAAAGTGGAACTTTTACACTTTGATTTTGAATATTTTTTTCAGTGTATCTTATTCAACTATATCAAGAGAAAACAAGTAATCATAATAATATCCAAAAGCAAGCTCTTACCTTATTTATAACCATGATTGTTGACTTAGAAGTGGATCCCTTCCTTATTAGTTGCGAATCACTCACCTTGAATGATCCAATATGAAGCAACCTCGGACAATAAATTTTAAAGATGCTATATGAATATATATTAGTATGGAAAACATAAACATGTGTACCTAGTGTATAATAAAAATGTCATAAATATATGATTTTTTGAATAAAATTCAAGGTACTAATGCTCCTCACGAAGATCAATAATTATAGACATTTATTGATATGACAAAGTGACAACATGGAAACCCATTTGCGAGAAGCATGATGTGTAAAATTATGATGCAATGAGTGTTTTACTTCACCGTGGAAGAAATCTGAAGCAACACTGACCACTTTTCATTTTCTACTTCTGTCCATATTGAAATCAATTTTTCAAAAGAATATCTTCTTATATGATCAGTAGTTTTTGTGTTTCATTTCGAAAGTTTCAATCCAATAAGTTCTTCATAACATAAGAAATAAATTGTTATTATGTAAATTTTATACGATATTATAATCATTTATCTTGACTTTATCATGTCAAAATCTAAATTAATTGAAGATTCTGACATCATTTATAAAATTCCTTTTTCTACACATTAAGTGGATTTTAGTCAACTCTACTTGAATGACAAGAAATTAAAAACTGATGAATGTTTCGTATCATCATGTTTTTATAAAATTATAGGAACTAAAATAATTATCATTAAGCTGAAGCACTTATTGGAGCTAATTGATTGGGCAAGCGAGCATAAAGGGGTCAACTACGGTTTTGTGTTTGAAGGATGAAATCAGAGGAGTCTGGGTTACATCCTGATACACATATTTTGTCATCAATAAATTTTTAAAGATGACAGAAGAAATGAGGAGGAAAAGCCTCAGCCAATGGGAGAAAGTAGGAAAAAATGGGAATGAAAGAGAATATAAAACCACAAATGGTTATTTTACTGATTATCCCATGTATATAAATTCCCTCTTTCCCACTTGTTCTGGACGTACTGTATCAAGTGGTTGGTCAACAGGACAAGGCATTCTCTAGTATCCTAGTTATTGAACCTTAAGTTTTCATTAAAAAATGTCCGATCTTGGGAAAATATAAGCATCCATAATTGAGGGCCAAAATACATGCTTAAAGGTTTTAGGAACTTAGACCTCCATATCATATCGTTCGCTATCCATTCCCCCTTCATTCCACAATTTTTTCTCTTTAAACACCTATTTTCTCATTTTTCTCTAACTAGAATTATCTCTTTCTCTCTCTAAACCTTCATCCAAACATTTTTTATTTCCCTAAAGTTTCATAAAAAATAAAATATTTTCAGCTTGAAAATCCATTCACAACATTGCCTACTATATTTCTTCACACACTCCCTCTACCACTTCATTTGACCAATTTCTCTCTACCTCTTATTTATTACCACTTTGTGTCTCTAAAATCCGTTTTTTCATCTCTCTAGACCCCATGTACATTTCTAGTTTATTTCTCTAAAAAACTTCACAAAACTTCCATCGTTTACCCACTTAGAATCAATATTTCCATCTATTACAGTTCACTTATGCTTAAGTGGACCTCACTTGCAGCAGGCTAGCGTCAGGCATGTCCATTTGGCAGCCAGTATGTGTGGGGGCAGCGGAGCACCCAATGGTCCATTGGGTGTTCCAATTATAGACCTGGCCAAATTTTAGATAAGTCCAAAAAAAGGGTGAGGCGCCTTGTCCAAGGTGAACCAGCCTTAACCATGTCGGCCAATCCACCACCTGCTGCAGCTACCACAACCTCTCTTGTCGATCACCATACTCATATGATGAGTATGGATGATCCTATATCCATTAGTGTGGGTATGTTGAGGATAGATAGAGCGTGTTCTTTTGGGTTTATAATGTCAAAATCAATTTTTTTGTACATTAGCATGATTTTATGACAAAATGAATATTTTCATTGGTGAATGGGTTAAATAAGTTTTTGGCATATAATTACGTCAATTAAGTGAGTTTAGTTGAATTAATTAGAGATTCTGAATAACAAATATTAGTGATAAAATCATTTGAATTAGTAAATAATATTATTAATTGATCTATGTTCTACAATACGACAATGTAAAAATATTTTTTTATTTGGAGAAAGAATGCCTTCAATTGCATTTCTTTTAGATATTATTTTGTTTTTAATTAAAATTTCTTTCAGATATTTCATTTTTATAATTTTTAACCTTAGTCCTTAGTGAGCTAGTTGAACTTACAGGTTTTTGGAGACAATGTGCAGTTACACATATAGGCGTCACTTAGCCAATCACGAGCGTGAAAGAGAGATGCACACAAATCAGTACATACAAAAGCGGGCAATTAATAAACACACTATCATGTGTAGGGATGATAGATCCAAAATGTATCATGTGAACGTACACATTTAAGGTCATTTTGCGTACATATCATGTGTATTTTATCCAATTTTATAGGATTTTGAATTTCATGCACTAAATAGAGAAAATGATAAAATAATGCATTTTTAATGCCAGTTTTTATACATATTTAACATTACTCAAGAATTTCTTAGTAAAAATATGTTTAAGAAATTTTAATTTCTAATGCTCTATCTAGTATTTCTATTTATATTTTTTAGCAGAGAAGAAGTTGAAGTAAAAGAAAGAATTATTGAAGGGAGAAAGAAAGAACAATGATAAAAAATATAAAAAGGGGTTATTAATGGGCCGGCTAGGGAGCCAACAAGGTGCACTAGCGCCCAAGCCAGCCACACAGAACACGAGTGTGCAGGGCACTCAAGCCCACCCACGGCTGGCAAGGGGCAGCGCGCCCGGCAGGAAGACCTAGCCGCACACAAGGATTATAGGCCCACCCAAGAGGCCCATAGAGAGATCGAGCTCCCAAGGAGGTATATGGCATTTTTAGTTCAATGAAAGGCAGTTGTTCAAATATATATAATAGCGCATTTCTTCACCATTTCTGATGTGGGATAAAAATTGCCTCATCCTCTCTGATCGCGCGGGCCAGGCCACAATTAATCCAGCAATCGCGGCCCGATAGGCCACGATGTTAAGAAAACAAAAGTAAAAACAGACTGGGCTTCGAGCCAAGCCGGCCCAAATCCCGTGTCTTTTCGGGCTTATTTAAAAAGAGGGACATGATCTCGTCCATCTGATCTTCTTAAACAAGATCGGACGATGAGATCTGGCCGTCCTATTTAATCTCTTTTATTTGTATTGCAGGCATTCCTGATTTGTTGTTGAATGCTGACGCGGATCGCACGCCCATCGGTGGACGAATAAGAAGACAACTAGGCTGACAAGGTATGCTGTCAAGACCAGATGACGTGGCTCATGGGTGCACCATAAGATGGGTCCACTGCTGCAATTTAATCATAGCCGTTGGAGTTTTATAAGGACCATTGGACAGCCAGGGGCATTTCCATCCAATTTTGCCCTTGGCCGTCGACACCGCCAGTGTGAGGGCATTTTCGGCCAGTGAGGGGGGACCAACGGCAATCCAAGGGCTGGGGAGGGGCACTAGAGCCGTCCCCCTCCATCAGATGGCTCAAGGAATCCCTCCCAAGCTGTTAAAGGGGCCCTAAAGATCCCAGTTCATCCGATCTTTCGACCATTGTCCACACGGCGGCGGAGATCCCATCCAGCGGCAGCGGCAATGAGGGGCATGACAACCCTCCAAATGTTCTTGGAGCTCCAGATGGCGTCGAAGAGGCCGAGTCACCCTAGATTCACGCCAGCATGGAGGATACGAGCAAGGAGATCGCATACCGAAGTTAGGCCACGGTGATCGGCGCTGCCACCTTTGCTCGTCAAATCAGGCTGATTTAGGTGATCTCACGGTTTTCTTCGGTTGATTTCTATATTTCATGATACTCTGAATGTTTATTTTGTTCCCCACTTGAGATCGATCGAGTTTCGTAGAGTTATGTCACTGCGAATTTTCTTAAGCATTTCATCGAATGCCTAGACTGTTCGATGAATATATCTTGATATACCTGAGTTCTACCCCTATCAACCTTATAAAAATATAAATACATCCCTCTATTCTGTCTCCTATCGGGCATTCTGTCAAACACCTCGCAGTCGTTCGACAGAAGTACCTCTTATACTCAGTTTCCTCTTATAACATTTATATAAAAATATATCAAAAACTTACTATTAATTAAATACTATATATATCTCTTTTATTTGACCCCCTAACGGGCATTTGGTGGAAAACTTGTCGGGTGTTCGACTAAATCGACCCAGTAATTCTGGAAATCGACTATTAATAAATATATAGAGTATATGAAAGTCATACTAATACTATATAAACTATGTATAACTCATATTTTGTCTATTTCTTGGGAATTTGGTCGAACACTTCCAGGTGTTCGACTAAATTGACCCTTTAATTCATTACATCGACAATAAAATATATATAAAAATATAAAAATATTTAAAACCATATAAATACATGTATTATATCTCTAATGAATATTTTACCTATATAAGTAGTAATCTATTATCATAGGTGATCTTATATTAGTTTAAATACCTCTTAATTACTATTATTAGCCCTTTATTCCCTCTTACTATCTATCTCAATATACCTATCTAACCACTTTGTACATTATAGTAGATACTTGCTCTCTCTTTATCTATCTTCTTAATATATATATATAAATACTTCTCTAGCTTATCTATCTAAAGTAAATAGTCTGTCCCTATCCATCTAACTTCTTATTCTTCTAATTTACTCTCATTAAACTACCTAGTCTTATTACATTCTTATCTATCTTTTCACTAACTATCTTATTATCATTCTTAAATATAATATCCAACCTCTTTAATTCTTTAGTATTCTTTGTATCTCTAGTACACACACATATATAATCTTAGATATTTTCTCTTCGCTAATTTTCATATTAAACTAATATTCTCTATACTTTCTTATTACTTATCTCTTCTTATTCTTCTTATCTTTAATATTAGTACTATATCTTAATAAATACCAACTCAATTATTGAATACATACCTAAAAGCCAGTCCCTATGGAGACGACCTTACTCCAACTGTACATTGAGTAAATTCTATATTTTATCAAATTTATTTGACTATAGGCAAAGTAAATTAACAATGATGATTAAAATTTACTCGTAATTTGCCTCCATCAAATACAAATCAGCACATACGAAAGTGGGCGATTAACAAACACACTATCATGTGTAGAAAAACATGTTTTTCATGAACTAGAAGCGATTATTGATTCAGAATCCATCTTTAAAATTGATACATCACATGTACCTTTTGGGGAACTTGTTACACCCTTGACTTTCTTACACTGAGATTTCTCTGGAGTCTTTGACATGCTCGGCCTCTAGACGTGTCCATGCGGATCACATTAATGTTGGATCTCCACTTGTTATTCTTCAACTCTCTTTGAAAATCTTGAAAGTCTTCTCACTATGAGTACATTCTCCTTGGTTGAGTGGAGAAGAGATCAGAATATAGAAAGGAGGCTTTCGATTCTGGCTGGCCTGGGTGCTTAAAAAGGGTTCCCCTTCCGCTACTTATATCCCACTTAAGTTTTTCTCAAAATCCCACTATGTAAAATATATTCACCAATGCCCTTGTGATCTTAAGCGGTGACCTTCTAGGCCCATGTGTGATTCTAGTTAATAGCTTTTTTGTGGCCCACCAACAATTGTCCAACTTTACTAATTAAATATATTAACATATATATATTTATTAGCTAAGGATCAGTTTAACCCAATCGATAGGTTAAGTTTCTTGACTGTGGGGTACCAAGCTATACTTTGTGCTCTAGAACATACCAAATAATATTTGAACTCTCTCCTGGGACATTTACCGTCATCGATTACCATATATGTATAACCCTTCATCCACGCGAAACTCTCAAACAACTTAGGGTATGGTTGATCGTCAAACCCTAATTCGTCATTCAATTAGTACTGATACGTAATGGGTATCATTGTAGAGCCCCTTCTCCAATATCCTCAATACCTTGGCCAGGGATCTGTTGCATCGTCTTCCTTGAGTCAATCTCCTATTATACTAATGTCAAATGATCCCATCTTGACCACTCAATCATCTTTGTGAGCTTCTTATGGTTGGGTTCTATGCTTTGGTTCAACCATGGAAACATGATTCCATGATGCGGAAGGGCGTTAATTGATTCTTAAGATATCTATAAAACAATATATTAAATGTACCTTTTGGGGAACTTGTTCCACCCTTTACTTTCCCACTCTGAGATCGTTCTGAAGCTATTCATGTGTCCGATGTTTAGAAGTATCTTCACGATCACGTTGGCCTTGGATGTCCACTTCCTCTTCTTCAACTCTTCTTGAAAATCTTGATAATTTTCTCACCATGAAGACAACTCTCCTTGGTTGAGTAGTGAAAAGAGTAGAGTAGAGAAAGGGGACGACTCTCAATTCTTGCTGGCCTCATTGCTTGAAATGAGTGCCCATCCCTATTTATATTTTACTTAAGTTTTTCTCAAAAACCCCATCAGTAAAATCTATTCACAATGCGCCTATGATCTTCTACGTGTGACACTTTAGGCCCATGTATCATTCTAGTTAATAACTTTAGTGGCCCAATAACAGTTATTGACCAACCGTATTTATTATGGTGGCGTGGACGCCATCGCATCGACACCAGACGCGCCGTCGCCATCAACCAAAGTCAACATCGCCACAGTCAACCGACATCAACACCTCCGCCACGGACATGCCGCAATCGTCTCCGCTACGCACGTCTCCACGCACGCACGCTCCTTCGTGATCATGACACGTCGCCAACGACAGATCAACAACTGCCCCTTGGAGTGACATGAAGCACATCTTGCGTCTTTAATTTCTCATCTTTAAGTTGTATTTTCTCTTTCCTCCAAGGCCTATATGTATAGGCCATTATTTCAAGAAACAGTTAGGCAGTCATTATTCAGGAATTGAGTTTGTTTAACTCTTCATGGAGGACTGCCCTGCCTCCCCTATCTCATCTCCGCTCCGACTGTTGCCGCCGCCATTGCCGCCATCGTCGTAGTCGCCAGCCACCCTCTAGTTCGTCTCTCCCCTCCCTTCATTCTCTCCCTCTCTTTCTCTCTCTCTCTCTCTCTCACCCTCCCTAGGTTACCCTAGGGCAGCCCAAGGCCGCCGCCCCAAGCCGCCCCAGGCTACCACCCAAGGCAGCCAAGGCTGCCGCCCCAGGCCGCCCCAGGCTGCTGCCCAAGGCAGCCCAAGGCCACCACCCCAGGCCGCCCTAGGCTGCCGCCCAAGGCTGCCCATGGCCGCCGCCCCAGGCCGCCCTAGCCTGCCGCCCAAGGCAACCCAAGGCCACCCCAGGTTGCCGCCCAAGGCTGCCGCCCCAGGCTGCCGCCCAAGACAGCCCAAGGCCGCCGCCCAAAGGCCGCCCCAGGCAGCCCTAGGCCGCTACCCCAGGCTGCCGCCCAAGGCAGCCCAAGGCCGTCGCCCCAGGCAGCCCTTGGCCACCGCTCAAACCGCCCCAGTCTGCCAGCCAGCGCTGCGCACGCTTGTGCCACCGATGTCGGTCGTCGTCGACGTCGTCTGAAGCTTCAAGCCACGCGCGCTCAGGGTGCAATGCACGCCCTCCACGCTCTCCGCGCGCGCGTCGCCTCCGCGCGCTCCGCGTACTCAGCGCCCACGGGCGCTGCTCCGTGTGCTCCGCGCACCCTACGCGCGCTTCGCGCGCGCGGGTATTCGCCTACGCCTAACTTTGCGACAACGACATCAACTCACCGCTAGGGCCGTTCAACGCCCGGAATGCCTAGACTCTTCCTCGTTAAGTGGGCCACTGAACGCCCAGATTCTCCCAGTTTTGCCACGCTCAGAATTCCCCACAGCTTCTTCACGCACTACGGTGTCGAGGTACGCTTGAACTCTTTGGTGTCGAAGTGTTCTCCGTCCAGTATTCCACGAGAAGTCTCCACCGTCATCAGATTTGTTTTGATTTGGATT
The DNA here is from genome assembly GCF_029677425.1 of Wolffia australiana. Lineage (NCBI taxonomy): Eukaryota > Viridiplantae > Streptophyta > Magnoliopsida > Alismatales > Araceae > Wolffia > Wolffia australiana. The sequence continues at coordinate 1,982,848 of NC_135854.1, read as the reverse complement.
TTCTTACCATTCTCCTCGAGAGTTTCTATCGAGACGTGAATTCGGGTATTGATATTGGTGCTTCGGCATCGTCGCGATGGTTGAAGACAGTACTCCCGCCCTCAACGAGGATCGGAGCTGCACAACCAGTATTTCATCGGCTTTAAACTCCGAATTCGACCGTGTGGATTTCTGTGGTCTGTTTTATCCCTCCCTTACCCAATCCATCCATTACCTTCCACCCGTCCTTATCATTTCTCCGTCCCTCCAGCCATCCATTTCCTAGTTCTCCTACATCATATTAACTATATCAACATATAGATTAACTAACTAAGCATTGATTGAACCCAATCAACAGGCTAAGTTTCTAGCATGTGGGGTGCCCAGCTCATCAGTGGCACCGTCCGCTGTGACAATAAAATACAGTGGGATTCCAAAACCCATATGGAAAATTTTTAAATAATATGTGGCTACATAAATCTGAAAAAATCCTTATTGAAATCAAATGCCATACCTTTCCTTTAAAGTGTGACTTGGTTCCTCTCTATGGGCCTAGTGGGCCTCTACGTACGTTATGTGGCCGGCTGTGTTGCCTACAGTGTGCGCCACCCCTCGCTGGTTGCAAGTGGCCATGAGTGCTTGTGCTCGCATGCCTGTGGCTGGCTTGGGCGCTAAAGCGCCTGGTCTACCTTAGCTGGCCTAATAAGTCCATTTGTCCTTTCTTTTTAGATATTCTTCTGTTTTTTTATTTTACTTTCTTTTATTAAATACTTGAATAAGTCCAATTTCCCAATTTTTTCTCCTTTAATAATTCTTTTTTTACTTTGATTTCTTCAGTGCCAAAAATATAAACTGAAATACTAGATAGAGGATTAGAAATTACAATGTCTTAAAAATATTTTTCTTAAGAAAGTATTGAGTACATAAAACATGTATAAAAATGACATTAAAATGGATTTTTTTCACTTGCTCTATGAAGTGCACGAAATGCAAAATTCTTATAAAATTGGAGAAAATACACATGAAATGATCCCAAAATGACTTTAAAGTGCGTATGATTAAATGAGACATTTTGGGTTTATCATTCAGATAGGAACATTATGAACATATCTTTAAAGACTAGTGATCTCCCTATTATGATTGCATCATAATTCACTTGGTCATTATAAAAATCATACAATAATATTAATGAATAAATTTTAGTTCAATGAACATAAATGAGCCATGGTAGTGTGAATGTCTTGAAGGACACATGATATCCATCATAGTTTTAATACAGAAAGGCTTCTGAAGGTGGTTAATATGTTGTGTATGATATGATGGAAGAAATGGATGTATCTGATCTAGATGGGTGGTGAAGAAAAAAGAAACAGAGTGAGGCAACTATTGAACTTTAGGTCCGTGTCTTTTCTCAGGACCATAATAATTTATGAATTCAGGTGAGCTCCTCCTATTATTTTTTGCCTCTCTTAAATCAGCCAAGAGCATCAAGAACACCTTGTTAGATCTCAAACTCACTTTCTTTCGTTAAGACTACAGATATAGTAATATAGCTCAAAGATGCATTTTATTGAGTCCAACATGTCCCCTTATATATCAGAGGACCTGGATGGATATAGAGGAGAAGGAAGAAGTTTTTCATCAAATTTCAGTTCAGTTGGCCTTCTAGACCATTAAGTACCAATGTTTGAAGTTTGTGCAATCCAGGTGATTGATTTTGTTTGATTTCTCTGTCACCTTATTAAGGCTGCCACCATATTGCTTTACATATATTGAGTCCTCATTTTTCCTAAAGATTCTTGCCAATGATTGTTCTTCATTTTATGGTTCATCATTGATCCACATTTTTAGTCATGATACATTTATCTAGGTGAAATAAGAAAGAAGCAATATAAGTTTTTAAGTGCTTAATGTGTGACATGTTAACACAACTTGTGAATTCCACATTACCTAATTTCCTTTTCTACCTATGAAGCAAATTGGTGCATCCTCTCATATTTACATAATCTTAGAGCATTTTGTTCAAATTAAAGTGATGATTTGTTTCACACTGACACGTGATGGAGGCAAATTGTGTATCAATTTTTAGTGTCGTAGTAAATTTAATTTGCAAAAATTAAATAAATTTGTATAAAGATGTAAAAACTCGAACGTATAGTTGGAGTGAGGTCGTCTCCACAAGGACTGGCCTTTAGATATGTATTTAATAATTCAGTTACTAGTGAAGGAAAAATAGTAGCAATAATAAAGGTAGAAAGTATAAAAAGTAGTAGATAGTAAGTAGATAGAATAATAGGCTAATAAGAGAACTAGATATAATAAATAAATGGGAGATGTAGTGAGTAATGAGTAATGTTAATATAATTAATGGAATAAGAAGAGAAGTTAAATAAGATAAATAAAACATTAAAGTTCTATGAGTAGATGCTAGGGGTTTACTTAATTAATTAATAGTATATATATCATAGATAGGAGGTATAAGGAATTATCTATCTATCTATCTATTAAGATGCAGATTAAGGGAATAAAGAAATATTACATATATATATCTGAAGAGTTTAAAAGAGAGAGTTTGATAAGTTTATAGGGATTATCTGGTTTATACTGTAATTAATTAGCTATATGGTCGTAGAGAGATTAAGAGATGATAATAGGATTAGTGATAATAATTAAAAAGTATATTTGTGACTATAGAGTCACCTATAGTAATAGAAAATAGCTTACATAGGTATATTATCAATTATATAGTTAATATATGTATTTCATATATTTTTTTATCTTTTCTATAGTGGAAAATCAGAGGTTAAGGGGAAGTTATTGAAGGCTTTTGAGGTGTTCGACAGAATGCCAAATAGGGTGTTGAATAGGATATATGTATATTTTTATGTATTTTTGTACGATTTTAATAAGTGTAAATAGTGAGAATAAAGGGTAGTTCTATCGGACGCCTCTTGGGTGTTTGACAGGATGCCAGAGAGATCGGGATGTATGTTTTATTAGATGTTTTTAGATTTTTATAAAGTCAATAAAAGCAAACATATAAATCGATAAAAAAAACTCGAATGTGCACAAAGTATTTGTTAAAATGCTTAAACGAGATCACGACATGGAACTTTGATTAAGTATAACTTGATGATCAATTAAAATCACTAGAATACAATTGATAGCATTCTTGACACAATTGAAGCAAGAAAGAACTGGAAAAACTCTCTAATATGCCCTGATTTGAAGAAAAAGAGTGGCGGCACTGGCCTCCACCGCCAATCTTCATTCTACGGGTTATCTCGCTCTTCTCCACAGTATGGGTGCAAAGCCAAGGACCCCCAGCTCTTATTGAAACCTCCCTATGTCTTCTGCAGCCGCTGGTGCTGTCACTACGTCATCTTTCGCTTCCGAGTTTGAGAGGGATTTCCACCGTTGCTGAGGGAAATGGTCAAAAGATGGATGAATTAGGGGCATTCAAGCCCCTTTAACAGCCTAGAAGGGTCTCCCATGACCATCGGTGGAGGGCGACGGCCCCTGGCCGTCTGATCGCCTTTATCTGGTTCCAACTACTGCAATTAAATTGCACCCGTGGACATAAATTAGTTCGGTACACCCCTCACCAGGTCAGTTGCATCATCAGCCTGCCATGTCAGCTATATGTGCTTTGATTCACCCGCTTGGTGATCCCTCATCTGCTTCATTGCCCGACGGCCAATAGGAAGGTCTGAAACAGATATAAAAATAGATTAAATAAGACGGAGCATATCTCACTATCTGATCTCTTTTAAGAAGATTGGAAGGTTGAAATTATATCCAACTATTAAGAAAAAGCCCAAAATGACACTGGCTTTAAAATTAAAAGCCCGAGACTTTGTGTTTCGACGCTTCCCAATGGGCCGCGATCAAATGAAAATTTTAAATGAAATCATGAGCAGGCTTCGAAAGCTTTTAGGCTTTTATAAAATCATTGAATAAGTTTAAAAATTAATATTCAATAGAATCGTTGCATAGATAAATAGATTGAACTTAAATTACTTCCCTCTCTGTACGACTCAAACTCCTTTGTGCATTGGTGGGTTTGCTATTGGGCATGTTTGGGGCCTCTCTATGCATTGTGGCCAACTGTGGGTTGTTTTGCGACAGTGCTCGTCGCCTGCCCGTTGGCTCAAGCGCTCTGCGCTTGCTGGCTCGAGGCTGGCTTGAGTGCCATCGGCTTGTCCTTGGCCTGGGCACTCCAAACTTTTATTTTATTTTTTTTATTTTGAAGACCATAATGATTTCAAATCATTTTCAAGCAAGATAAAAATAGGCTTTCAAGTGCTAAATAGGATATTAATGAGAAAAATGACCATGCTGTGGATTTCATGAAATAATGCATAAGGGGAAAATTTATATAAAATAGAGACAATATAAATAAATCCATTTATCAGCATATCCCTAAAATGTGTAGATTTTTAGTAATAAAAATCCCTTTATCAGCATGTCCCTCCTTTCAAATCACATTAATGATGATTTTAATCACAAATTTCTGACTAGACTATATGTCCCTGTGCTTTAAAATTTACGAAAACATCACCTCATGATTGTCCATTATGGCGTCAAAATTTGAGATCACAAAAGGACTTCTGTTTCCAATGATTACCACAGCGAAACATTGAAAAATATCAATCGGATGGCAGCACATGGTGGACTACAATTTTAAGAAAAAAAATACTTAAAATATGATAAAACCTTATTTATACCATATTTCTTACTTAAAAAGTTAATTTCTTTTTGAATTAAATGTCAAAAATTTCAAATACAAAAGTATATATTTTATTTCCAAATATGAGGTGGAAATTTCCATAAAAGTACCCATAAACATAAAAAATCTTAATATAATTGACACAACAGATTTAACCATTTTAATGGATTAAAGATGCAACATCCACGATAATAATGTCATACTTAGATGTTTTTATCAAGTATATAGGGTAATGGCCTGACGCATTAACTTAATACATAAACAAGACACATGAAAAGAGCAAGAGAAATATTATCTCCAACAAAAAGCTCATGGAACGTGGAGAAATCATGAAAAAAAAATTCTTAACAAAACCATGAAACTAATGACGTCTGAGAAATTATTGTGTTTTATATAAACAAAACCTGTAAGTTTAGAATAAATATATTGTGGTAAAATGACTATCAAATTATTCATAATCATCAGCATTTAAATCGTTAAAACATCTTTGAAATCTCATGTTTTAAAACAAGTATGGGAAATTGAATTCTCTTTGTTGGACAAACAAACAACAAACTGCTAATTAGTGGAAATAAAATAAAAATGGTAGGGGTAATAGTTAATAAACCCCATCAACTTTTTTTTGAAGCCAAAATATTATTTTTTGATCAATAACTATTATTCTTGAATAAATAAAAATGATTTTTCAAAAGTTTTTAGATAAGCTTTCTTTGTATGGTAAGATAAGAGATACTTGTTCACAAGGAGAATCAAGTAAAAAGATGCCCACGAAAAAAAGCTACAAGATTCACTGATAGTTAAAAAAACTCTGAGAACTTTACAGAAGTTATTTATCATTAAAAATGACCATGAAAAATTCTGAATTCATATGAAAATATAATTAGCCTAATAAATTGAATATATTTATATACTTGTTCAAAAATATTCACAGTGTTTGTACTATTCTAATTTGTGTGAATATTGTTTAACAGCCAAACGACCGATTCCCAATATTTTCCAGTTTCTTTTGCTCTTCTAGATCAATCTCAAATGCACACATGGATAGACCAAGTAATTCAATCAAATTGAATCAATCTGTATTTTTCTCGATCAACTTACCTAACCAAAAAAAGATCGATTCGATTTAATTTTATCCTGAGTCTATACATCAGAGGTTTTTCAACAGTCATACCAATTTCAGAGAAACAACTTTCCAGTGATTACCGTCACTCCATGAAAAAAACATTGAATATATTCTTAGTCATATTGAAATTCAGACTCAACAATCACAACATAGAAGAGAAGCTCATATTTTCATTTCCAAAGTGCAGAGTAAAACCTGGTTCTATTAGGAGAAAAGAAACACAGTTACTTGGAAAAAGGCTTTCCTCCATTTATTTTCCATAAATTACATATCACAACAAATCAAAACATATAAAAAGGTTAATTAGACAAGCCCAAGTTTTCATTTCCAAAGCCGAGACTTAAAAAATGTAGAATTTATAAGGAAAAAACAGAAATTGTATGCGATTATGATTTACCATGATGAGATCATGAGTATGTGGATGATGTTTGACGTGGATGAGAAATGGTGATGGATGATGATGTAACATGGAAATAACAGGAAAAGATGAAGTGGATATGTGATGTAACACAATGACCGGATCGGGTGGCTCGTGTTACACCAATGGGGAACGACTGGAAAAATGATGCAATGGCGTGATAGGATATGTGCAAGTATAGAAAAAAATACAACGAGAAGGACGTTTATCTGAGGCGGAAATCAGGTGATGTCACGAAGCAGTGCCATGGCCTGGCTGAGCTCCCAATGACCAGTGATAGACTCAAAGACCTATGGAGTGAGGGATGTTTGTCGTCTGAAAGAGTCTGGACCGTTGACGCGAACGGGCGGATCCGACACTGTCAAGGAAATTCTCTATTTCACGCACGGTGAATAATCCTATGACGTAGATAATTCTCTCAAGCCATAGAGCAGACGAAAAAATAGTGGAAAAGATAATCAAACTGTGAAGCGCGAGAAGCAAGAAAGTGACTTGTGGGGTGAAGTTCCATGCCCCGTTGGCAGAAGTCGTTTGCTAAGGAAGAGGCGACTAGGGAAGGGTCATGTCGCTGTGCCGAGCTTCTGGCTAGGAGTGGTGGCCTACCAGTTTACTGACTCGAGGGAATGGCAGGGCTCTGCGGCACCATGGCTTTATATAGGGCCATGATGGGCCCTTATAAAGAGTCCAAATGAGGGGTTCCAATAAGGGGACCCTTTTACAACAAAATAAACTTTGAAAATTAAATGATGCGATGATAAGGACGAATATGAACACAATGATACGGGCGATGGTAGCAAAAACACGATAAATTGGCAAAATAAACAAGCACGAGCCGACGAGAAATTTGAGTCAGTCGCTGGCGCGATGGTGCTTCTCACACAGGGTGTTAAACCCGGATTTCTTCACCATAGCTTTGGCATGCCAACCGGCCGGGATGCCAGCCGGCAGGGGTCGATGAAGATGATGATGATGGCTTTGAAGATGTGGCGGCAATCTCAAGATGGCGCTCTCCATCAGGGAGCCCACTAGGCTTCTTCACCTTAAAGAAAGCCCTTTAGGACACATGTCCCCTTCCTTTCACTCTAAAGGGGGGGGGAGGTATCATCCTGAACAGGCTGTTGTTTTTTTGAAAAAATGAGAAGAGAATTAAGTTTCTGTTTTCTTAGGGTTCCCTTAGTCCTCTTTTCATTCCCCTCCTGACTGTGGCATGATCTTCCCGGTGCACTAGCCCCTCTCTGCTCCGACGTCTCTCCCCCCCCCCCCCCCCACCTTGATAGAACGCATGTGGTTTTGTTTTCCTCAAGCTCATTTTCTCCTGGGTCTAGTCTTCTGCACTCTCCAATCTCAACAACCGGTGGGTCATTAATAATTGCGCCAGTTCTCCTCCACTCACCCACAATCGATTTCGCTCGGTCAACAACAGCTCCAGGAATGAAAAAAAGAAAGGACCACCATGACAGTCTCATCAGTGAGGTCAACTGTCCCTGAATCGCGTCCCTCCTCTCGGCTGTTTGACTTCTGATAGAGCAGGATCAGGCGTCGACTACATTGACCCTGCGGTTTAATGCCAACAAGAAGCCTTTGGACCTCCGTCACAACTGCCGCCGTGTGAACGTGCTATAGCGCATTCCTGTATGCCATCGACTCTGACTTTGTCCATTGACCAGGGCATGCTCTTCCCCAATGTCGTGAGTCACTACCGTCGTCGAGTTGTACCGTTACACCACTCTTTCAATCAGCCCTTTGGCACAGGCACGTCGAAGTCGTGATTCCAAGCGCGACATGCATTAACTTGGGTTGTTTGGGGGGGGGGGGGGGGTATCAACCGTCAGCTCCAGCTTTGAGGTATTAGACTGCCTTATCCCCCCCTTCCTTCTGCTTTAACGCTAAGGCAGCCAACCACTTCCATTGGCGTGTTTGACCTCTGGATGAATTCTCCATGTGAATTTTCAATTGTTGTAGTTATACTTTTTTGTTCAAATCTCACCGCAAGAGGAGAAGGGAGAAGGAGGAGAGGAAGAGGAGGAAAGAAGAGGGTAAGGAGAATAAGGGAAGGAGGGAAACAAACCTACGCATCCTAGTGTTCAGGACCATCAGCCAAGCCATCGTGCCGCTGCACAACCTATCGCGCGACCATGTGACTACGCTATTCGCATATTCGCCCATCACACGGTCACGGGGCTGCACGATCACGTAGCAGGCTTTGCATGTTGTGCAGTCAACATCCACACGATTGTGCTGCCAGTCTGCCAGTTTTCCCAAGAACGGCCTCTAACGCTGACCTCTACCCGGCGGACAAATCACCACAGTCTCCAAGCTGCGGGGTCATGCCATTACGAAAGTCATCGTACAATTGCTTCTGTTGGCTTTCCCCAAACCCATATGACCGACCCATGGACGTTGTGTCGGTTCACGGGATTGCGACATCGATCTGGTGTAAGACTAGCCGGTGACCTAAGGTGCAAACGGGAAGAAGCCTTGCTTGAGTTGCCAACCCATCCACGCGCTCAACGGCTAGTGTGAGAGTGGACGGTTGAAGCTTGGCCTACCTTGCAATGTCTGACCGCCACTGGGATGCTTGACCCACCTCGCAAAGTTTGATGCTGGACAGTTGAAGCTTGGCCTGCCTCGCAACGTTTGATTGACAATGGGGGTACTTGGAATTGTCCGATGTCAAATGCCTCGCGACATTTGACATCGGACAATTCGTCGATGCCACTTTGCGGCTCTATGATCTATAGTGACCGGAGCCCATGCTGCTTTTGGCTGTCTCTATGAGATCTCTTGCCTTGCTCCACGTCCATTGTAGCCGACACACCAGCAATGTCGACATGTGTGCTATTCACGTCACGAGAACTCACGATAGAGAGAATTTTAGGGAATTCCAAATCAAATCAGATCTGATGGCGGTGGAGAATTCTCACAGAACACTGGACAAAGAACACGTCGACACCAAAGAGTTCAGCCGTACCTCGACACCGTAGTGCGTGAAGAGGCTGCGGGGAATTCTGGTCATGACCAGTAGAGGGGTATATAGGCCAATGTTCTGTTTAACCTGCTTGGCGAGAGCACATACACGACATTGGGAAACTATATTAGCTATGTCTCGCTTGAGGGATGGCCAAAAGAACCTATGCTCTACCATAGCGATGGTTTTATCTCTCACAAAATGACCACTAAGGCCTCCGACATGCGTTTACCACACAAGGAAATCCCTAAGGGAAGATTGTGGAATACATAGGCGGCGGTCATAAAATAGAAACCCATTTTTAAGATATAATCTTGGCTTTCATGATTTTGGTAATTGCCTATGGTCTGGAGAACGGGAGCAAAGTTGGGGCAATCGGGGTATTGATCCTTCATTTGTTCAAATCCGACAACTTCTACCTTCATTACGTTCAAGAGGTGGACACGTCTACTAAGGGCATCGGCCACTCGGTTTTCGACTCCCCTCTTATGTTTAAGGACAAAGGTATACGACTGGATGAATTCAACCCATTTTGCATGTCTAGAATTTAATTTCTGCTGAGAATGGAGATACTTCAGAGCTTCATGATCGGAGTAGAGAACGAATTCCCTAGAGAGCAAGTAGTGACGCCAATGACGTAAGGATTGAACAATTGCGTAGAACTCTTTGTCATAGGTGGAATATTTGAGCTTAGTGTCATTCAACTTTTCAATAAAGAAAGCTATGGGATGGTTCTCTTGACTCAGGACTCCGCCAATTCCTAATCCCGATGCATCACAAGCGACCTCAAACACTTTATCAAAATCAGGTAAACGGAGGATGGGAGCTTGTGTCATCTTAAGCTTAATATCATCAAAGGACTTCTGCGCTAAATCAGTCCATTCGAAATGATTTCCCTTTAAACACTCGGTCATGGGTGCCATTATAGTACTAAAATTTAAGATGAATCGCCTATAGAAAGTGGCTAGGCCATAGAAGCTACGAACGTCGTGGATGTTCCTAGGAGTCGGCCATTGTGTTTGGCATCTATTTTGGCCGGATCGACAGAAACTCCTCGTGCTGATAGGATAAAACCTAGGAAAGAGACATGATCGACAAGACACGAACACTTTTTGGGATGTGCATATAACTGTTCGTTTTTCAGGACCTCACATACTAGACGTAGGTGATGGACATGATCGAGTTTGGATTTGCTGTAGATAAGAATGTCGTCAAAATAAACTACGATAAAGTTTCCTATGAATGGCCTAAGAATGTGGTTCATCAACTGCTGGAAAGTATTGGGTGCGTTCGATAAACCAAAGAGCATGACTTTCCATTCATATAGTCCGTCCTTGATTTTGAAGGCAGTTTTCCACTCATCTCCCGGACGGATACGGACTTGGTGATAACCACTTTTAAGATCGATTTTGGAGAAAATCATCAAACCAGCCATCATGTCAAACATATCATCAATGCGAGGAATAGGAAACCTATATTTGACGGTAATCTTATTGATGGCTCTACTATCAATGCACATGTGCCAACTCCCGTCTTTTTTGGGACCTAGTAGTGCAGGGACGGCGCATGGGCTGAGGCTCTCCTGAATGAATCCCTTGTCCAAGAGCTCTTGGACTTGGCGCTGAAGCTCCTTGTACTGCGTGGGATCCATACAATAATGGGGAAGATTCGGCGAGGATCCGGGAACGAAATCAATGGCATGCTAGATTTGTCGCATAGGGGGTAATTCATTGGGTAAGTCCTCGGGGAAGACACTCTCGAATTCAGCTAGCAATTTGGAAACCTCCGATGGTGGTGAAGTGGAATCCTCAGGGGAATGATCAGGAATCATGGCTAAGCAAATATACATTTCACTATCTATCTCCTTTTGAAATTGGGAACCACTAAGAATACATAGACCTAAGGAAGGAGATTTTGGTGAGGACCTCTGCGGGTTATGAGTGTAAGGGTGCCATGTAAGCTCCTTGCCCTGATGGATGAACAAGCAGGTATTGCTCCAACCATAGAGGTGTACATCATTATCATACAACCAAGGGCGGCCGAGGATAATGCTGCCCACCTTCATGGGTAAGACATCACACAATATCTCTTCCTCGTATGATTGAACCTTCAAAGGAAGACGACATTGACTCTTCACGGGGATTGAGGTAGCATGGGTGAGGATGATCAATCATTGGTAATCCCAAACGTGACATCATGACATCGGATACGGCGTTGATACAACTACCGTTATCTACGATCGTCTTACACATCTTATCACCAATCTTAAAATATGTGTAAAATATGGATGTCCTCAAAGCGGAATTATCAGTGGAAGGCTGGGTAAGGTTGTAACGGACGATTCCCCTAACTGACGTAGATAGGTCGTAACGAGGAAGAGACGGTGGACAGTCAGTGATGCCAATGAAACTCACTAATCCTTCCTCGTGCACGAAGTCATCCACAACATAACTCTCTACCCTATACTCCTCATCAATAGGTTGCTCATCTACGGTGGGCTCACCGTCGAAGGGCTCATGTCCTATGTGTAAAGCTCGTGACGGACATTGGGAAGCTCTATGACCGCGTCCCTGGCATTTAAAGCAAGTTAAGCCAGATGGACCGATTTGTGCGGGATTTGGTTGAGGAGGGGCTCTAGCAGTGGAATCAAGGGAAGATGAGGTATGGGCGTTGGGCGTAGTGGAGCTCAGTGTCGGAGCTGGAGGATGGTGCTCTGTGAGAGTGCGAGTAGGAGTGGGAGCTGGTGGTGGTGCCGGGAGAGCTAATGGGGCGTTGCGCTGGGCCACACAATTGGGGTAAGAGGGATTGGAAGAATGAGACCGATCGGTGAGAGTAGGACGATTGCAGACGGGGGTATGGTATAGGTTTTGACATAGCTCTAGATCTTCTACAATCTGATAGGCCTGCTCCAGTGTAGTGGCCGTGCGAACAAGTAATTCTGTCTCTAAATGAGGATTAAGACCGGCTCTAAATCAGGAAATAACGACTCGAGGATTCTCCTCAACTCGGCACCTCATGTAGAATTCTTTGAATTGAGTAATATATTCAGAGACGGGACGTCTACCCTGCTGTAGTTTATGCCACTGATCAAGAAGGTTATCTAAATAAGCAAGGGGAACATATTTCTCATGCAGTTTGTCCTTCATTTGGGGCCAAGTATCTATGGGTGCCTCACGAGGGTTATAAATCGAAAATTCAAGATTTTCCCAAAAGATTTTCGCTTGTCCACCTAGTCTCATCTCAGCGTATTGGACCTTCTGCAACTCAAGCATATTGTACCTGTTGAAATAGCTGTTTAATTTAGACTCCCACTCAAGATACTCTTTAGGGTCCCTAGATCCCTCATAGTACGGAACATCGACTTTGACACTACGTTGGATTTGTTGCACTGGTTGTCGTGATCCGCACGGTGATGATTGCGAGGGGGTGCTACATCCTTGGGTGGATAAGGATCGTTCCTGTCCAGACGATTCCCGTTCCACCCACGGTGTCTATCATCAGGAGGATAAGGATCATTCTGAGGGGGATGATTCCTATCACGCTCTGGGATCCTCTCTTCCGGTGGATGGTAATTGTCTCGTGGCGGACGATTTCCATCGTGTACCGGGTCTCTATCCACAGGTGGATAGGGATCGTTCTGTGGGGGACGATTCCTATCCTGGCCTGGGATTCTAGGCTCAGGCGGATAGTAATCCTCTCGACGATTCCTTTCACGGGCTGGAGTTCGAATCTCCAGATGAATCAGATTGTCTCATTCAGGACAATTCTGATTTTGACTTCCGGACCTATTCTCGGATCGGATAGGATCATCGAAATCATGATGATTCCTATCATGATCTCAAGATTTGGGTTCAAGCGGATAGTGGTATTTGCGATCATGGCAATGTCGATCATGACCTTGATTCTCGAGTTGGTAAGTATGTTCACTAACCGCATCGATCGAACTGGTTAAACGGTTGTCCACGTTGGTAATTTGTGTATTCACATCATGAAAACTGTTTTGGACACGTCTAACACGCGATCGATGTCCCCACGAGAGGAGGTCAATGGGATAGACGAGGACAACTCATGGACGGGGATGGACACCTCATGACCATCTTGGGGTTGGTCTATCATTGGAGCGGAGACTCGTTTGCCTGAATGTAGATGGATGCAATGGGACTGATGATTGATGACGACTACGATGGTGGAAACGACTTGGCTGACACAGGTTAGGGTCTAATACCAATTTGATGCAGGACAGCTAGGTAAAAGCACGACTATGGGGATGGATAAGACAACGACGGGTGGAGGGTACTAACAGATTTTAATGGATGGATAAAATAGACCATAGAATTTCACGCGATCGAATTCGGAACATAAAACTGATGAAATACTGGTGGTGCAGCCCCGTTCCTCGTCGAGGGCGGGAGTATTGTCTTCAACCACCGTGACGATGCTGAAGCACCAAATTCAATACTCGAATTCACGTCACGAGAGAAACTCATGATAGAGAGAATTTTAGGGAATTCCAAATGAAATCAGATCTGATGGTGGTGGAGAATCTCACGGAACACTAGACGAAGAACACGTCGACACCAAAGAGTTCAGCTGTACCTCAACACCGTAGTGCGTGAAGAGGTTGCGGGGAATTCTGGTCTTGACAAGACTGGACAATTCCGGGCGTTGAATGGCCCACTAGACGAGAGGGTCTGGGCGTTCCGGGTGTTGTACGGCCTCGGCAAAAGGCGAGACGGATGAGCGGACACGGACAAGGCAGGCGTGCGCGGGCACCAGTGCAGATGACGCGCCTTGGGTTGCACAAGGATGGCTGTAACCTTGGGCGGCCCTAGGCGGTAGCCTTGGGCAGCCTAGGGCTGGCTGTCCGGGGCGGACTGGGGTGGCGGCCTAGGGCGGTCGTGGGCGGCAGCCTTGGGCGGCCTAGGGTTGGCTGTCTTGGGCGGCCTAGGGCAGGCTGCCCTGGGTGGCCTAGGGTAGCCTGCCCTGGGCGACCTGGGGTGGCGGCCCTGGGCGACCTAAGGTGGGATGCCCTAGGCGACCTGGGGCGGCAGCCTTGGGCGACCTGGGGTGGCGACCCTGGGCGGCCTAGGGTGGCGGCCCTAGGCGGCCTAGGGTGGGCTGCCCTGGGCGGCTTGGGGTGGCGGCCTTTGGCTGTCTGGGGTAGCAGCCCTGGGCGGCCAAGGGCGGCTGCTTTGGACGTCCTGGGATGGCTGCCTCGGGTGGCGAAGGGCGAGGGAAGAGAGGGGGAGAGAGAAGAGAGACAAGAGAGAAGGAGAGAGAGCAGGTGATGTAATACGATGATCGTGCTGGGATCGAGTGGCTCGTATTACGTCACAGGAATGATAAGGGGTTGAGCTTTGTAGTTAACTGTATGAGATGTATGCAAATTTAAAGACCCTCACTAAGCATAACTAGATGACTCCCAATGAGGTTCGACGGACGATGATGTCCACGGAGGAGATATTGCTCAGATGAGACTCCCAATGACCTTGCGAGACCAACTACGACGTGATGCAGGACGTAGGCACAGGACGTCGTCCTGTCGTCACCGAGTATGATGGCTCGGCGACGATAAAGGATGTGTACCGGGAGCGGCGATGTGTCGTCCGACGATACCCTAACGGGTATGTAACTACGTGGATGTAGAATGCCCTACGTGTCGTACGTGCAGGCTCCGACTCGAGGGAGGCACCGAGCTCCAAGCTTGGACGAGAGTCACCGGGTGACGGCGACGGGGGCCTCTCGAACCTCGTTGGAGAGACGGAGGCATCTACGGCCGAACGGACTCAGTCCGTAGGGCTCGCACGTGACGGACGGACTCGTCCGCACTATAGACACTCAAATCGTAGTTTTCTCTCATTTTACCACACTCACCTACCTAGCCCGAGCAAGGTGGAGTCGAAACGAAAAGATACTGCAAGGAATAAATAAACGAGCGTCGGAGAGTACGGCGTACGTCGACGACGGGCTCGAAGTGCAGGAATTTGACGACGGCCGATGTCGAAGCGGGTTGGATGACGGGTACCAGAGAGATCACGGTGGCTCGACGGGCAGCGATGGTGCCAGAGCAGCTGGTAAAGATCGGTTGATGGCGAGGATGCCAACACTTCAGCATCGAACACGTCACCACGGTCAA
The DNA here is from genome assembly GCF_029677425.1 of Wolffia australiana. Lineage (NCBI taxonomy): Eukaryota > Viridiplantae > Streptophyta > Magnoliopsida > Alismatales > Araceae > Wolffia > Wolffia australiana. Next base: position 1,967,495 of record NC_135854.1, on the reverse strand, counting down.
CCGGAGTCAACACGCCCGCTAAGGACCACGGTCAACCGGAGTCAACCGAAGTCAACATGCCACAACCGTCGACAAGCACGTCTCCACCCACGCACGTCCCTACGCGCGTCATGACACGATGCCAGAGGCAGATCCACAACTGCCCTTTGGCGTGACACGGCGCATGTCTTTATTTTCGTCTTTATTTTCGTCATTTCTCTTTCCTCCAAGGCCTATATAGGCCATTGTTTTCAAGAAACATTAGGCAATCTTAATTCAAGAATCGAGTTTTTGTTTAACTCTTCTTGGAAGATTGCCCAGCCTCCCCTATCTTCCACCTTCCAAACCCTAGTCGCCGTCGCCGCCGCCGCTGCCGCCACTACCGCGGCCTTGTGACGTCGGCCTCCCCTCTCCTCTCTCTTTCTCTTCTCTCTCTTTCTCTCCATTCTCTCTCTCTCTCTATCTCTCTTCCTCTCTCTCTCTGGCCCAAGGCTACCCAGGTAGTCCGCCAAGGGGCCACCCAGACTGCCCGCGCGCCGCCCGCACCCCGCCCGCGCGCCGTTCGCGCGCCGCACCAGCGCTGCCCTTACCTGCCCCGACAGCCTTCGCCAGGGCCGCCCAAGACCGCACTCCGGCTGCCCCTGTCCGGACGCCGTCGGCGCTTCAAGCCGCGCGCGCTGCGCACGCTCGGGTGCGCTCCGCCGCACTCCGCGCGCGGGTGTTCGCCCACTCTTGACGCTGCGCCCACGACAACCACACTTAACCAGGGCCGTTCAACGCCTGGAACGTCCAGCCTCGTCCTCGTCTAGTGGGCCGCTCAACGCCCGGATTCGCCCAGCCTCGTTACGTTCAGAATTGCCCGCAACCTCTTCACGCACTGCGGTGCTGAGGTACGCCTGAACTCTTTGGTGTCGACGTGTTCTCCGTCCAGTGTTTTCTCGGGAAGTTTCCACCGCCGTCGGAATCTGAATTGGTTTGGATTCTCTGCTTCTTCAACCTACCTCTCGAGTGTTTCCTCGCGACGCGAATTCGACGTATTGATTTCGGTGCTTAGGCATCGTCGTGGTGGGGGAAGACAGTACTCCTGCCCTCGATAAGGGTCGGAGCTGCACCACCAGATTTTCATCGGTTTTAAAGTCCGGATCCGACCGTGAATTTCTGTGGATTATTTTACCCCTCACGCCTATCCTACCCCTAGTCCTGTCGTCCTGCCCTTCCTCGCCTACCCCATAGTCGTCCTACGTCATCGGTCGTCGAGGTCTAGGCGTCGGAGCGCCTATCTAACGGAGTGGCGGTGACGCGCGGATGGCACGGAGCGGTGCAGGGCAGCATGGTCATCGGCGAGCGGCGCAGTGGGACGACGGCGCGAGCATGGCGGTGGTGTTGCCGCGGTCGGACGTCGGCAGTCACGGCGGGCGCAGCATGGGGCGACGGCCTGGCGAGGGCATGAGCGGGCGGCGGCAGCGGCGGCGCGCGGTAGCGGCGAGATGGCACCGCAGCGGTGCAGCGGCACGGCGGCGCGCGGCAACACAGCGGCGCGCGGCGACACAGCGGTGGTGCTGGCGGCGCAGCAGCGGCGGCGCGCGCGCATGCGAGCGGCGGCGGCGCGCAGCGTGCGCGCGCGGCGGCGCGGCGGCGCGCGCGGCGGCGGCGCGGGCGCGGCGCGCGCGGCGCGCGGTGCGTGGCGGCGCGTGCGATCAACGCGGCGCGCGGCGCGCGGCGCGCAGGCGGCGGCGCTTCGGCGCGCGACGCGGCGGCGTCAGAGCGGCGGCTCGAGTGGCGGCTGCATGAGGGCGGGTGGCGCACGATGATGGCGGCGGCCCTCCTTCCCTTTCCTCTTCCTCTTTCCCTTCTTCCCTTCCCTTCCTCTTCCTTCCCCTTCTTCTTCCCTCTTCTTCCTCTTCTTTCTGTTCTTCTCAAACGAGGAATTGAGACCCACAACCTGTTCGATAAAATGCCTTACTGAAAGAAAATGGGTCTCCTCGACCTAGGGCGCCCTCTCTTCCCTTATAACGGGGAGAAGAGTTGGGCCCTAAGTGGGCCATCATGGGTCCGACTTGGGGGCCCTTCTAAATGGGCTCCCCTTAACACATACAAGACAGAACAGAAGAAAATAAAGGGGAAATGAGGGGGAATTTGGGGCAAGAAACGAGGGGAGAAGGGTGGATGGAGACATCCATCCCCTCGGTGGAAAAACAACGAGACACGACCATCGCGGGAGCGACGAAACAGGACAAAAACGGTCGGAAGAGACGGGGTAAAACAAAACATGAACGAAAGAGAACGGAAAGCAAGGAAGATAACCGGAGCAAGGTCACCCAGTCTTCAACGTCGTGGGCGCAGGGCGCGGATGACGTCGATGACGATCCTTGATGGCGTGCACCATCACGACGTCTAGGAGTGAGGGGCGTTTGACGGCCCAGAGTTGTCCCAAATCTAAGAATCAACGAGTAACCTTCTACCGCAAGAAATCCTATCTCTCGATAGGGTGGCTACCCTATAGCAATTATCAGAGCAATTCAAGGCAGAGGAAGAGATAGTGGGTGACGACACTGGAGGCAGGTAATCATGCTGGAATTAATGGATGGGAGGCGAATAGGTACCTTGTTGTCGATAGTCCACGGCGCAGTAAGTGTTCAGGATGCTGGTGATGAAGACGGATCGACACGCATGGCGCGGGTCCGGGCGTCTGCACATGGCGGCGGATGGAACAGGCGGAGGTGGTGTCGGCCGCGCCGGCTGTGACCTGTGTGCGAGCCGGAGGGGCGCGCATAGTGGTGCGCAGGGCGCGCGCAGCAGGACGTTTGCGTCGGCGGCGAGTGGGTGGCAGACAATGGGCTGGGCGCGCGGGCAAGAAGCCTGCACGCGGTCCTTGCAGAGCGGGCGGTGGAGATGGCCGGGCGGAGGTGGACAGGAGCGACGATGCTGAGCGCGCGGGCTGGGGTGCCTGCATGCAGCCTGTACAGGGCGGAAGGCGGAGGCGTGCCAGGGGAGGGCAGGGTTGAGCGTGCGGGCAGGTGCCTGCGCACGGCGTGTGCAGGGCGGATGGCGGAGGCGACTTGGCAGAGGCGTGCAAAGGGAGGGCGGGGCTGAGCGTGGGGGTAGGGTGCCTGCACGCGGCCTGTGCAGGGCGGATGGCGGAGGCGGCCTGGCGGAGGCATGCAAAGGGAGGGTGGGGCTGAGCGCGCGGGCAGGGTGCCTGTGTGTGGCCTGTGCAGGGCGATCGGCGATGGTGGCGATGGTTCAGACGGGGGCAATCCTCCAAGAAAGAAATTCTTGGAGAACAACCACTCAAGAATCCAAGGGATAGGTGAATTCTTGATCGATCGGAGGATTCTTGATGGCAGTGGAGGGGCCTTGACGGAAGATGATGGCGGCACTTCTTGAATCTTCGAACTCCTTCGGAGTAGTCTCGACGGAGGAGTCTTCCAGCTTCAAGAGATGTCGGATTCTTGAATCTTTAGGCGGCCTCGGAGTAATCTCGACGAGGACGTTGGAACACGTCATCACGGAGTGGTCTCGACGTGACGGCGCGGGCTCTATCCCTCGGAGTAATCTCGACGTGGACAAGGGTAGCCACTCCTCTCCACACTCTAGTCGCTATCTATCACTAAGATAAGGAGAAAACTTTGAGAAATTCTCCTTCAACAATTGCCTACCTTAACTTGGGCATGCTATCCCCTTATATAGTGAGGATAGGTGCCAAGTGAGAACGTGGAGAGGACGAACCGTCGTGAGACGTGGTTTGGCCTCTCTTTAACGGTTACAAGCAAATTAAAACATAACGTGGACGAGGCCTAAAACACCAGCCCAGGCCGTAAAATCCAAGACGAAAATAACACAAAGACAAAACAAGTAAAAGACGAAAATAAGATGCTTACGCGGAGTACTTAAACCGCGGATGGCGAGCATCGGTGCGAGCAGCCCGGCGTGGCTGGATTCGTCGTGTCCTGGCGTCGGCTGGATGCTCCCCCCATCAGAGGGATGGAGAGGGGAAAAGAGGATGGGGAGGAAGATGGCCGGCGACGCAAGGCGGCGGTAGCGGCGGAGGCGGTGGCGGCGGGGTTGGAGAAGGGATAGGGGAGGCTGGGCAGTCCTCCAAGAAGAGTTAAAAACAAACTCAATTCTTGAATAATGACTGCCTAACTGTTTTTTGAAACATTGGCCTATACATATAGGCCTTGGAGGAAAGAGAAAATACAGTTTAAAGAAATAAAAATAAAGATGAGCGCTGACTTGACGGGCGACGTGGTTTTGCGTCATGTCACGGGGAAGTTCTGGATCTGCCTTTGGCGACGTGTCAAGATGCGTGAGGGGGCGTGCGTGGGTGGAGACGTGTCTGATGCCGGCATGTAGATTTTCTTTGGTGATGATGGTGGCAAGTCTTCAGCGGTCGTATTGACTTCGAACGACGGTGGTGACGCATCCGATGTTGATGCGTGGACGTCGTTGCCACCACATGTTATTACCTATATTAATTGAATACCACTATGTCATTTATAATTTTTCTTTTCTGTACATTATTGGCTGTTTTAGCCCAATCTGGTTGAATGAATTGAACTGAGCCTTATTACTGATGACCATTTTATAATGTAATGTGTATTGAAATTTTTGGGAATTAAAATGTATAATTATCATTGAGATGAAGCATTGATTGAAGCTAGTTTATTTGGCAAATGAACTTAAAGGGGTCAGATACGGTTGTGGGATTGCAAAGGTGAAATCAGAAGATTCTGGTTATATCCTGATCCAGATATTTTTCCCTCAATAACTTCTTGAAAGATCACAGAAGAAATTAGAAGGAATGCCTAGACGAATGGAAAAAATATGCATGAAAGGCAATGAAAGAGAATAGAAAACCATCAAGGGGTATTTCCTTAATTATCCCATCTATATAAATAATCTCTTCCCCAATCTCTCTGGATGTGCTATATCAGGTGGATAGTCAACAAAACAAGGCATTATCTAGGGTATATGTTATTAAAATTGCTTCATGTAAGTTTTTTGAAGTTGTCATTCAAAAGCTTATCCTAAAAAAATATAAGCATTCAAAATTGAAGCCCCAAGAGACATTTTCCCCTTCATTCCACTTTTACCTACTTTAAACACTTTCCCCCCTTATCTATCTATAATTGTCTCTTTCTCTTTCTAAACCTTTATCTAGATATTAAGTTTATTTCTCTTAAGTTTCATTAAAATAATCATTCATATTTAACGTTAAAGTGCATTCCCAACATCACCTTCACTATTTCTTCACTTTCTCTCTATCTCTTTAATTTGACAACTTTTTCTCTCTAAAATCCATACCTCTATCTTCCTAGACCATATGTACATAGCTAGTTTATTTATATATAATCACAAAAATTCTATCATTTGCCCGCTCAATATCATGTTTTTCTCTCCACTACCATTGACCTGCATTATATTTGCTTGACATACAGCAGGCTAGCCGTATGCGTGCCCATTCGCTAGCTAGTCGATGTGAGGGGTAGCAAAGAACTCAATGGTGTTACACTTCTGGATCTGTACAAGTTTTAGTTAAGCCTGAAAAAGGGTGAGGCATCATGAAATGGGGTTTAACTAGTCTTGACTAAGTCAAACCAGACCCGACCACACCAGGCATCTCAAGGGGCCAACTCCAGCCACCCACAACCAGCTTTTGTTGTTATTGCCTCTCTTACTCATTGCCATACTCATATGATGAGTATGGCTGATCCTGCAGCCATTAATGAGGGTACATTGAGGATAGAGAGAGGGTCCCCTTTAGGAAAAGAGTTCAATGAATTGATTCGTATGAATCCCTAAATGTAATCATACCTATAGTCAATGAGGTATAATTTTCCTTAAACCCAAGACACCAAAGACACCTTGTGGATGGATGATGGTATTTTGGCTATCATTCATTAGCTTCTAATCAAGACATCCCAAATTATGTTATCTTAGATGCAACAATAAACCCACGAAGGTGATTGTGTTGTCAAAATGCCAACCTCTGTATGGAGGATTAATGAACCAGAAATTAGGGTAAATATGAGGCTTATGGCTTCCTGTTTATACAATAATATTGATAATTTCTCTTACAAACATTGAGCGATTAAGGGTCGTATCGACTCAACACAACTATGGAATAACTAAATTTTATCTTTAAATTTCTACTTTCTGAATTTTTTATTTATTGTAGGAATTAAAACTAATTTGAGTAGAGAAAACTAGTGAAAGTTATTTAAGGTAATTATAGGAAGGTCATAAAATATTAATCCTATTTAACCTAGTTTATTTAAATTTTATAGAGTGACTTTAAAAATTTTTAAAAACTTTTATAGGGGAAATTGCTGGTGCAACAGATATGGAGGCACATATGTGCCCACGAATTGCAGCATTGGAGGTGGTGTGCATGATAGTGAAAACCTAGGCTACTAGTGATGATAACATATGACAAAGGACAAATATGTGAGTTAGAAAAAGATGAAGATCGCACTAACCTCATCACTACTGGTTCAGTTCTGTCAATATTCTCTGATTCAAACCCTGCCATAAGCTTCATAAAAATCACTAATTTAAAATCAATGCACCCATTTGTCGTTAGCCACAAGACAATTTTGAAATATTAGATTAATAATGATAGTCTCTTATTAGAAATAAAATTTAGTGCGAGAAGATGTGAGATCAACACTTAGCACTTTCTAAGCAACTAAGTCAAGAATTTAAAATAAAATGTAATGCAAGAATGTATATTAGATTAATATAAGCACTTTATATAAAATTAAATCAAAATGATTTCGAAGAGAATTTTAAAAATACTCATTTGGTAGAAATGAAAACAAATCGAAATTCCATAGCATTGTTTACCTGCAACGACAACAATTGATAAGCCAAAAAATAAGAGGTGAATTATGCAAATTTATTTTATCCCTTATCATTGCTGATTATAGCTTATACAATAAAATTTATAAACCTTAACTTAAGATGTATAATGGTAAGTATAGGTATCGTCCAAGGAAAGCTAGTAAGGAATTTAATCAGTTATCTACTTGAATAATTTGACCCTAATTAGAGTTATTTTAATCCTCAATGAAGATTAAATTACCCTGATTTGATAAATAATTTAGAATCAAGGGTAGAAGAGATAGGAAACACAGAAGATGTCAAGAGCTCTAGATTGACTTCTATGATCCAATAAAAAATATCTTAAGGGTCAAGTAGGGAGATTTAGAAGATAATTTGATTTTGGTTGTTTGGGGAAATTGGGAATCCAAATTCACTGACTACTTTCTCATAAACACAATCTAATCCTCCTAGAGATTAAACTTTTTATAATTTTTTATTTATCTTAATTTTCAATTGGAACAGTTAGATCATTTCAATGCTCACTCCTCCGAATCCTAATAAGGACTTGTACATTTCACTCAAGCCTGGTGATTCAGAAATTCAGACCAAGATCAAGAAGAACGATGAAGAAATTCGATAAAAAATCATCCAAATTACAATAGAAATTCAAATACAATGACATAAAAAGTACCAAGTAGGCTTGATCAAGCTGGTTCTCCTCTCTATCTTGCAGCTATGAAAGATCCCCTTCCAGAATGATCTCCTCATCTCGAAATTCAGCTTTTAATACTTATGTTAAATAGTAAAAATTACCATTTACCCCCAATAAGTGATTGAAAGAGAATATCGAGAAAAGCAACTTCAGGATCAAAAGTTATTAATAAATCAAAATTGACCAATCTAAGCCATTGGATCAATTTTTATTTATTTAATTTTAAATTTTGAAACACACAATCACGTGAAGATCTCTCATTGGCTTGCAAATTTTAGACTCAAATTTTTGGGCTCTTTCTCGGCATGCCACATACCTCCTGGCTGAATAAGAAAGGAAAAAAAAATTAAAAATAAACATAGTATGTGGCGATTTGCACATACCTGTGCACTTTTAGTAATGCTATCCAATCATGCACTGCCACATCACTTCCTGTGCATGCGCGTTGTATGCGCAGCACGTGCGGTAAACTTACTATCTAGGAGAGATACTTGAATCTTTGCATTTCAGCAATTGGGTTCTCATCCGACGGCCAAGATTTGAACACGTGGCCTCGCAAAAAACAACTAGTTAGAAGTGTGCACAAAAGTCCCCAAAAATATTTGCACGTACAAACTGAGACCGCCCAAAAGATATTTATGCATATGGCCCTCCGCTTTCACGAAAAAGTCATCCATGAAAACCTCTAGGCATGTACCAATGAGACCAAAAAACATAGCCTCATGCACCATAAAAACGTTGCGGGTGCATTACATAGGCCAAAGGTTCCGAGTGGACTTGTGAATGTTGTCCTATCCTGATCATTTTCATGGATTCCAATTTGGTTATAACCTGAATAACCATCCAAAAAACATTAGAAACTCTGTCCAGCTAACTTTTCAAGGATTTGATGAATAAAAGGTGAAGGGTAGTGATCTTTTTTAGTTGATAAATTTAGCTTTTTATAGTCAATACACACCCTCCAGCTCGAAGCCACCCTAGTATGGATTTCTTCCCCATCTTGGTGTTTCAGGACAGTGATTCCTGTCTTTTTGGGCACTACATGAATTGGACTAACCCACTTACTATCATGCAAATAAGCATTGAGGCATCACTGATGTTGTACTGATGGCTTTGAACCTTCTTCTATAAAAATTCTATGTCGACAAATATCAGGACTAATTCCCTTGATATCTTCAATTGCCAATCCAATGATAACAACCCTATTTAAAGTTTTTAAATGAATAAAGTTGTGCTAATTACTTGAATTATGAACATAATCTAGGGTGTTATCAGGTAGATTAGTTTACATAAAGATGAGGTCCATCCCTTCGAATATTGTGTGGTACATTCCAAGCTTGTACATCTGAATTGTTTGAAGATGGTTACTCAAGGAACTAAGAAATCATTGATTTGATCTATGCAGAGGTGATGATTTTAGTTTTCAGAGTTCTCTTCAATTTTTGATATCCCATTGTACAGTTGAGTCTGGATAGTTTCAATCACGGGCACAAAATCCCAGCTCCTAGATGTCTCAACACTTTTAAATTTTATAAAATCAATCACAAATCAATTAACCATATAAGATGATTATAGTGTTATATGTTGATGTACACCACTTTACGAATTTAACTATGGTCCCATTAAAACAATGCTAGATGTAGGTGTTAAGTGAGGGGTTGCTTTTTTGACAAGTGGGGATAATACCACTAATATGTCGTCACAAATAGTGTTGTCCACATCATTTCACAACCCTACGATTGGAACCGCCTTGACACTCATGATCTCAATGAAATTAAGGTATATTGTGTGAAATATAAAACAATATGTTGATATAAAAATCAGATTTAGTTATCACTAAATTTGAGTTTATTTACTGGTAAAAATAAATATTTTCCTATGTTGAAGAATTCAGAAAGTCAATAAGGAAATAATTTCCTCAGTCATGTAAGACTAAAAGATAATGTTTTGTGAGGAAGTATAAATAAGCTAAAGATTTTATGTTGTGTATTTCTTATTGGTATTGGAGTTTAATCAAATATGTGAGAGGGAGCAAAAGAGAGGCACATATTTATGAGTAGAAGAGAAAGCGAGAGGGAAACAAAATCAAAAATGGGTTTTATGCCTCCAAAAGGAAAGCATAAACTGTGACCAGTTGGTTCACCAATAATGGCCAGTAATGTTATCAACATAAATAAGACACGGTAGTGTGATTGACTTGAAGACTACATCATATCCATCATAATGGTATTACAGAAGGGCCCCTGAAGGTGTTCAATATGTTGTGTATGAGAAATGGATCTAACCTAGATGGGTGGTGACGAAAAAAGAAACAATGTAAAGCATTTATCTAACCTTAGGTCCGTCTTTTTTCAGCACTATGATAACTTAAAAATTAAAGTGACATCCTCCTCTGATTTGTTGTCTCTCTTAAATCAACTAAGAACATCAATTACACCTTGTTAGATATCCAAGTCTCCCTCTTTCACTAAGCCTACAAATATAGAAAGAAACCTCAAAAATGAGATCTATTTGTCCAACAATTCCCCCTTATATATCAGATGACATGGATGGATATAGGGGAGAAGGAAGACATTTCCTTTAAAATTTTGGTTAAATTGCTCATCTGGACCATCAAGTATCAAGGTTTGAAGTTCTCACAATCTAGGCTATTGATTTTGTTTGTTTCTTTGTCTCCATATTAATAATGCCACCACATACCTCTTCCATTTCTGTTTCCCTCTGCTTTAAAAATTACAAAAATATCAGCTCACTCTTTGCCGTTATGGCATCACAATTTGAGATGCCAAGATGACATCCATTTGCAATGATTACAACAGCTAGTCATTTGCAAAATTAATGATTGGTCGCCAAAATTAATAAAAATCTACTTAAAAGAGAATAAAAACCTATTATTACCATATTTTTGGACTTACAAAGTCAATATCCATTTGAATTAAGTGTCAAAAATTCTAAATAAACACACACACACATAAATTATCTTATTTAAAAGTAGGATATTTGAAATATCCATAAAAGACAAACATAAAAATATTTATATCATTCAGAAAATAGATATAATTATCTTAATCTTGGTAACTCTCATATATAATTATTTTATTGGATTTAAGCATGCAACATTCATGATAATAATGTCATTATTAGAGGTTTTATCAAATATATAGGGTAATGGGCTGACCCATTAACTTAATAAATAAAATAGACACATCAAAAGAGCAATATAATTATTCTCTTATAAAAGAGTTCATGGAACGGGGAGAAATAATGAAAAAAATTAATTATTAACAAAATATTAAATTAACATGTTTGGAATAATAGGGTGATTTTTTAACATAAAACCTTTAATTTTAGAATCAATATCTTGTGGGCAAAGGACTGTCAAATGATTCATAATCATGAGCATTTAAGTTGCTAAAAAAATCCATGCAATTTGAAGTTCTTAAAAGAAGTATGGAAAACTAAAACCTCTTTTTTGGACAAACCAACCACAAACTGATAATTAGTGGAAATAAAATGAATATGTTAGGTGTAATATTTAAAGGTCCGCGTAAACGCTTTCTTTTCAAACCAAATTATTATTAGTTGATAACTGTTGTATTATTCTTTAATTAATCAAAGTGACATATTTTTAAAATTTTGTATATAAGCTTTCCTTGTATGGTAAGATAAAAGATACTTGTTTATGAGAAGAATCAATTAAAAAGATGTGCACACACAAAAAACAACGAGATTTATAGATAGTTAAAAAACCATGAAAACTTTGTACAAGTTCTTAAGCGTTTAAAAATGGCCCTGAAAAATCTCAAAATTCATATTAAAATATAATTGGCCTAAGAAATTAAATATGTTAATATACATGTTGAAAAATGTTCATATTGTTATTATAATTTGTGTGACGATTTTTTATCAGTGAGAAACCAATCCCCGATTTTTACCTGTTCCTATTGATCTTCTAGCTCAATCTCAAATGATCATATGGATCAACTAAGTAATTCGACCAGAATGAATCAATTTATATTTTGATTACTCAACTTGCCCAACCAAAAACCGATTGATTCAATTTAATTTTATCCTGGGGTCTATACATCAGAGGTTTTTCAACAGTCATAGCAATTTCAGACAAAAAACTTTCCAGTGATAACCCTTCACTCCATGAACAATCATACCTTCACTTATCCAATGACGAAAACAGTGAATATAATCTTACTCATGTTAAAACTTCACCTTTTATTTCCTAAATTCAGAATAAGAAAATGAATCTAATAGGAGAATAAACAAAATACTAGGAAAAAGGCGTTCCTCCATTTATTTTCGATAAGTTACAGATCACAAATAATCACAACGTAGACAAAGGTTAATTAGAGAAACCCAAGTTTTCATTTCCAAAGCCCAGACGTAAAAAAAATAAAAAAATTACGAGAAAAAAATAAAAATTGTATGCTATATTGTTCCATTTGTTTTTCATAGACTTCAGACTCTGGAAGCATTGGTGGGAATTTTATTTCTAATTTCACAAAAAAGAATCGACAATGATATGACAGTAACCAAGTGTCCCTAAGAAGCTCGTCCTCTATCATGGGAGCACGTTAGTTATTCTCCTCCACCGGCACATCCGAACATCATCTTCTCCCTTCCTTCAAAGTCGGACCGATAGATAATTTACAGAGATCGATCATATGCGGAGATCCAATTCTCGCTGATCTCCTCGGCGATCTCGATCGCCGGCGGGGAAGAGTTGAAAATTTCGCAGCTGGGTTTGTATAAAACGGGAAATTTGTGCAGGAATTTGGCGAGGAGGAGTTGAATTTGGGGGCAAATCTAAATCTAGATGGAGCAGCTGAAGACGATCGGAAGGGAACTCGCCATGGGCTCGCAGGGCGGCTGGGGCCAATCCAAGGAGTTCCTAGATCTCGTCAAATCCATCGGAGAAGCTCGGTCCAAGTCCGAAGAAGACCGGATCGTGATCCAAGAGATCGAGACCCTGAAACGGCGGATCAACGACCCGGATGTGCACCGCAGGAAGATGAAGGAGTTCATTATTCGTTTGGTTTATATCGAGATGCTCGGCCATGATGCCTCGTTTGGGTACATTCATGCCGTCAAGATGACCCACGATGATTCTTTGATTCTCAAGCGAACTGGGTACCTGGCCGTTACGCTGTTCCTCAACGAGAACCACGATCTGATTATTTTGATCGTGAACACCATTCAGAAGGATCTGCGGTCGGATAATTATCTGGTTGTTTGTGCTGCGCTGACGGCGGTTTGCAAGTTGATCAATGAGGAGACGATTCCTGCAGTTCTGCCGCAGGTTGTTGAGCTTCTTGGGCATCCCAAGGAGGCCGTAAGGAAGAAGGCTGTCATGGCTCTTCACCGATTCCACCAGCGCTCCCCTTCGATGATGAGTCATCTCATCTCCAATTTTCGCAAGGTATAGTAATGTTAAAAAAAAATTATGATATCATGCATGCAAAGGATTCAAGTTTGTTAATGTCGGAGTTTCTGTGATTGACAGTGCAGATCATAGCTTCACTCCTTCTCTGTAGATATATATATTTCTTTACAATCAATTCTGCTGCAAATTAAGGGTTAGTTTACATTAAGGGACAGAAATTTGTAGCTTCATGGTGACGTTCTTTATTTGGGTTTTAAAATTTTCATCAATTGGTCAATGAATGCAGTGGCGGTGGAAAAGATTAGTGAAAAGATTCTTTTTTTCCGAATGATGGGAATGATCTCGGAAAGAAGAAAGATTTAGTTTTTCGAATGACCTTGGAAAGAGGATCAAAGTTATTACGGAAATTGGATGTGTTCTATCCGCCCGTCAGATTTTATTTTTTAAAGTTTATCACCTCCTAGTTCTCCTTTTAGTTATTAGGGCTTGAGTTAGAATTGCATTTAATTTTCGGGAATTGGGGGAGGCTGGTGAATGATTGCAGGTTCGATGGGAAAGAATGAAGAGGTATTTATATGTAATGGAAGTGTGGCAGATTCGATTATCGAGCGGGTGTTGATTTTGAGAATTTGAATGAAAACTATGAATCAAAGGAAAATGATAAGTTGTCTAACTGATTCTGAAAAAGGATCAAAGTTATCAATGAAATTGGATGTGTAGCATCGACGTTCACTATATTTTATTTTTAAAGTTTCTTACCTCCTTGATTTCATTTTTACTACATCGAGTTTGAAGTAGAATTGGACTTCGAGTTTGGGGATTGAATGAGATAGAGATGGTTGGATGGAAACTAAATGATGAAAAACATTTGTTGCTAGATTGTGGTTAATTGATATTGATCAGAAAATCTAGAGAGGATCAGGCAGACTGATAGCATTCTGATTAGACTTCGTGGGAAGTGTACACTGTCAGCAATAACGAGTCATCATTGACCATGACATTCCTCATCAACAGGTTGACAATGACAATGTCATAAACATCATCTCCAATTTTCTGTCTCTGCTTTTGGATTTCTAATCATCTCTCTTTACTGTCCCTCTTCTCTCAGATGGAAAGTGGTGATGTTGATGATGAGGATGATGACAAATCGTCATAACCATTCAAACTGCAGAGATGATGACGGTGATGATGGGTTTTGGATGGCAATGACGATGTTAGTCTTTGTTGGCAAACAACACCACCATGCACTGGAACATCCATCTCAAAATAGTCTGATTATTAGATCTCACACTATTTAGCCAGCTCAAAAAGTCAGGAAGTATTTTTTTTCTGCGTTTTGATGAGAATGTCTGAACTTTTGTTTTGAGAGTTAAAGCATAGTTGAGATGGTTAATACAATTGCTTGAGTGCAACCCAACGACCGGCATAGTCATTTGCCGCCATTTGGATTACGGGGGAAGTTTCAAATGTAAGATAAAGCGGAGTTTTGAGTGTAATGTTTGGTGACTAGTGAGACATATATTTTAATGGTCATGACCTTAAGGTTGGAAGTCAGTCTCAAAAATAATGAAAAGAAAGTAATCTATTGAAATTTAACCAATAAAAAAAATTATTTTTTATTGAAATATTATTTTGAATCAAGAGTTTTTGTTTATCTTGATTTATTCATTTTGCACTCCAAGGTTCCCATCTCTGCTGGCTGTTGCACACGGGCAATATCATTTCTAGGCATCTTATTTTTGGTAAAACTTTATCATCTTTTTTGCAGAGGCTCTGTGATAATGACCCCGGAGTCATGGGCGCAACGCTGTGCCCTCTTTTTGACCTTATTTCAGAAGGTTCAAGTTCTTATAAGGATTTGGTCATGAGCTTTGTCAGCATTCTTAAACAAGTTACAGAAAGAAGACTACCAAAGACCTACGATTATCACCAAATGCCTGCACCGTTTATTCAGGTATCAATAGAAACTGGCAGAATAGTCTCCTCATTTCTCATAGAATGAATAAGTGGCTTCATTTTCTTTGTGCAAGAATTTTCGTTCAGTTTATGTCGTTCAAAGACACCTTCTCTGAAAACCCACTATCTCATTATTCGTAGGGTGGAGCCCTGATTGTTGTAGTTGCCCACTACATCATTCCTTGTTATTTTAAGAAGCTTCTCGATTGTTAAATTACATGGACTACCAAAGACACATCATAATTTAACTTTCTCCTTAATCTAGACACAGGGATAGCTTTTTCATTATTTTATTCTTGATCTATTCAAACAATCAATTTTGATCAATCAAAACCACAACCAACTGAGTCGTGTTGGTAAATCCTAAAATCAATTGTCTTGTGCGTCCAATTGGTCAGATTGAGATTTTGTATGACCGCCGACCCCAAACTACTGATGCTGACAGTGGGTAATACTTTTTACAATCTCTCACACAGTCGAGGTTTAGTTTGTTTGCTTCTGATTTGCGGCAGATAGTTTATATTGTTTCCTTTTAAACTCTTGATTTCTGTGACTAGCAAAAACATGGAATGTATTCATGATCATGATTCTGTCTCCACTCTGAATTTCAGATAAAATTGCTTAAAATCCTTGCGTTATTGGGGAGCAGGGACAAACAAGCTAGTGGTGCCATGTACAATGTCTTGGACGACATCTTTAGGAAATCTGAACCATCGAGCAATATTGGGAATGCAGTACTTTACGAATGCATTTGCTGTGTGTCCTCGATTTTTCAAAACGATAAGTTACTCAAAACTGCTGCTGACGTCACTTCAAAATTTTTGAAGGTGTGCCGGCATGGTTCTTCATGAAATATTTCTCCAATCATTTGTAAATCTCCACTTTTTGTTTATTGCAACTTTTCAACTTCGTTGTCCCTCTACAGAGCGATAGTCATAACCTGAAATATATGGGCATTGATGCGCTTGGTAGATTGCTGAAGAGAAATCCAGACATTGCTGAGGAACACCAGCTTGCTGTGATTGATTGCTTAGAGGTGCACCATCTATCTGTTCTATCGTTATTTTTTTTAACCGCTGTAGTCATATTTATCATTTATACTTTTGCTATTTTTTAAACATCCATGAAATTTTACTCTTGGCTACTTTTAAAGCTAGATGTTGTATGATAACTCTTCATGTCTTGTTATAGAAGCCCATTGTTTCTTATGTAGTTTGTTCTAGAGGCAAAATTATCTCATCCTCGACATACTAATTTTTTATGCTTTTATTATTTTCCTTTTGTTTCCAAGAATTGGAAATATACCCCTGTACAGTTTTCATGTAATGAGCCTATGGGGGTAAAATGTAAAAACCTATATATTTGGGTTTATGACCAAAATGAAGATCAATTCCTTTTCCAAAACTTCCCCCCCTCGATGGGGTTGCTCCTGAAAGGGCTATCGATACACTCAGCTTGTATCCCAAGAATTAATAAAAAAAATCATGATCCATTCTCAATATCCAATTCAGTCACAACTGCCCAAGTGTCCAGATGAATACAGATTATGAATCTAAGGTAGATGAAGAGAAACATAGAATATGGACTGCCTATTTAAAAGAAAAAGAATATGAACTAGCCTTGATTGGCGAGTCCCCTCCGGCTGCAGATGGTCCCTCCACTGCTCTGGCCTCCAGCGCTCCACCGCTCCATCGTGATTCTGGTAGACTTCCAAGAAAATGCGCGATCCCTCCCCCGTGCAGGTTACCTCTGCTTTTAAACTGGTTCACACGTGCGAGGACTTGCAGGTGTGTTCTGGTTGGCTAATTCGTCTTGTAAAGAACATATGAAATGTTATCATACTGAGACAAAGAAACTCTTATTTTCAGCAGATGTGACCTCCCATGAAGGAGGGAATTTCTTTGAAGACTCTGGGTATCCCGGAGCGCCTCTGTGAACTCTCCTTGACCTAACCCTAGGTCGAGGAGGGAAGAAAGAAGAGACAGAAGGACAAAACAATATTCTTTCTCAACCAAACAAAAGTCTCCCTTTATATAACGGGTACACGGACAGGTTACATATATTGGACTTATGGGCCTGTAAGAGTCTGCTCCTGTAATTGGCAGTTGGCACATACTCCAGCTTGATTAGCTTCTGATCGATCTTCTCTCTGATGAAGTGACGATTAATTTGAACATGCTTTGTTCTATCATGTTGGACTGGATTGTGAGCAATATCAATCGCTGATTGACTGTCACAGTGGAGTGTAATTGTAGAATCTGCTGAGCTTCTCCACACTCCAAGGTCTTCAAGGATAATTAGGAGCCATATGCCTTCACAGATGCCTTTAGCAAGGGCTCTGAATTCAGCTTCTGCGCTCGGTAGTGCAACCACATGTTGTTTCTTACTCTTCCATGTGACTACATTTCCTCCAAGAAAGGTGCAATATGCTGTTGTTGACTGACGATCAGAGAGAGATCCGCGATAGTCTGAGTCTGTATAAATTTTTAAATTCAGACCACTACTCTTATACAACAAATTATGGCCCTGCTGTGCCTTTCAGATATGATAACACTCTGTAGGCACTCTGTAGCCATTGCACGGGACTATGCATAAATTGACTGAGGACACTGATACGATCCTCTACCCCCAAAGGGTATCTTAGGAATTTATCCCACTAGGGGCATTTTAGTAATTTCATGTTTAGGGTAGATTGCTTACTGTAGTAAATTGAAGGAAAAGATGAGATAGTGGACTGCAGAGAGAATTTCTGAGAATGTGGAGAAGAGACAGAAAAATTGGGGCAAAAATGAACTGATCTTTATTACTGAACAGATGCCCCTTTTATACAAATTTTCACACAGAGAGAGAGAGAGGTTAATGCTTTTGTCCAACGGTAAAAAAATGACCGTTGGAAAAAGCTGCAGAAGAGATTCCTTTTTCAAAAAGGACTTCCACCAGCTATATTTATAGCTGTTGGAGGCTGGGCCTGATATAAATCAGGCCCAGCATATATTAGGTTCTTAATGGACCTAATATATTCCCTAAATGGGCCCCTCACTATTGGGCCCTTAATGGGTCCTTAGTGGGCCGTTAATGGGCCCTTATTGGGCCTTTATTTAAATCCATTTTAGGTTAGTTTTTCCATTAGATCCCTAGGATTAGTCTATTACACGTACATGGCCTCAGGCACATAAGTTAGTAAAATTAGCCCTAACTGGGCCGTGATGATCTAACACTTACTTTTCTTATAAATAGGTGTAGCCCTCCATTGAGGAGGGCAGTCAAGAATGAAGGTAAGTTTGGCCTCTTGGCTCACTATCTCGATCCTCCTCTTCTCGGTCCCGTCCCCTTGACCGTCTAGCGATCCCCTAACCCCGTGATCGTCTCACCGGATCTTCAGCCGGCTCCCCTCCAATCCGATCTGTAAGAAACTGAGGAGAGAGAGAGAGTGAGCCAGGGAGAGAGAGTGAAACAGATTTTAGGGCACAATCAAAAGGATCATCTCTTTACTTCACCCTGGCCCCTTTTATACAACTTAATAATTCACAAGAGGAAGAAAAGTCAAGAGGAATATTCCCTGAGGGGAATATTCCTTCAAACGGTCATATTTAAAAATATGACCGTTGGAGTCCAGTCCAGCTGCAGTCAGCAGCTGGACTGTCCAACGACTGGATTTCCAGTCGTTGGAGAAAAACTGGGCCTGACTAAAGTCAGGCCCAGAATATATTAGGCCCTAATGGGCCTAATATATGGGCCCGTAGTGAGATGGTTCGGTTAGTGGTGTATTTTATTCCTTCCCTAGGATTAGTCTATTACACTTTACAAGGCCTTTGGCCCACAGAATGCTATACTAATAACACGATCCCTACCCTTGCCGTTCGGTTCTCTTCTAGTCTCTGACGATCCCCCGTCCCCGTGATCGTCAACCCTTCACCGCGTCATCAGGCGGCTCCTCCCTGGTCGATCCCTGCCCCTTCTGTTCAACCCTCCTCTCATTCCCGTTTCGACTCTCCTACCCCGGGAACGTCTATCTCGCATCACCCTCCAACCTCCTCCCAATACGAACCTAGATCAAGGTTCGTATCAGACACCAACTGCAAAAGCAACATCTGGCCTAGTATGATTGAGATAAATAAGTTTTCCAATCAAGCACTGATATCTCTCCTTGTTGACATGAGCAGACTCTTCACACGCACCCAACTTAATATTAGGTTTGAGAGGTGCTGCAGATGGTTTGCAATCGCTCATCCCTGTTTCGTATAAAAGATCCATGATATACTTGCGTTGTGATATAAATATCCCCTCTGAGTACGCAGTTTCAATATGCAGAAAGTACCTCAGTAGTCCCAATGACTTAATTCCAAACACTTCAGCTAAGCACACACCAAGTAGCTTAATTTCTTCCTCATCGTTACCAGTAATGTGATAAGGTACTATACATATCTTACAAGAGAAGACCCAAGAACAAACAGATAGATAAGAGTCAACCAAGAGCTGACCCAGAGTCAACTGCATAAAAGAGTGAAAAAGGGTGTCATGTGGATGGCACATGACGATCTTACAATAAACGGGCTACATCAGGCCAATTAGTAGAAGAAATAAATCAGGCCCACTATTGAATAAAGGCGGGAAGAATAAGTATAAAAGGAGAAAGGGGGCGATTGGAAGTTATCCCCCGACAGCAGGAAGTCATCAAGCTGTTGCGCTGTCTGGCTCTCTGGGCGCCGGGTTGCATTCGACCAGGAAGTCATCAAGGTTACGCCGGCTTTGTTTCATTTCCATTACAGATCAGACCAATCGGAGAGGTGCGTTTTGTTGTTGATTGATACATTTTCTAGCAAATATTGTATCATAATGATGATATCATCCACATACAAAAGTAGAATTGCTACCTGCCAGAAAGAGATTGCTTCACAAAGAGAGTGTGGTCGCCATGACTTTGCAAATATCCCATGAGCTTTAAACTTTGGGAAAATTTACCAAACTGCTTGAGGCCATACAAAGTCTTCTTTAACCTGCAAACTTTGTCATGAGATAGATTAGAATAATATCCAGGAGGCAATTGCATGTAAATTTCTTCATCCAAATTTCCATGTAGAAAAGCATTTTTAACATCTTATTGATGTAATCTCCGTCCCAGACTTGCTGACACTGCAATCAGTATACATACTGTATTCAACTAGGCCACTGGAGCAAATGTTTCTTCTAATCGGTTCTATAGCACTGTGTATATCCTTTGTCCACCAACCATGCTTTATATCTTTCTACGGATCCATCAGCTTTCTACTTTACAGTATACACCCATCGACATCCAACAGGTCTTTTACCTTTTGGTAGATCAACAATGTCCCATGTACCATTCTTCTTGAGAGCTTCCATCTCAGTGTTCATTGCTTCCTCCCATCTATCATCTGTGAGAGTTTCTCTAACATTCTTCGTAATAGTGATGGAGTCAATCTTCGTTAGGAATGTCTGAAACTTAGTAGAAGTACGGTCATATGTTACGAAGTGTGAAAGGGGATATTTTACTCCCTCAGCACGCGTCTTCTTCCCTTTCCTGAGTGCAATAGGCCACCCGGCATTGTCATCCTGATCTGGTAAAGTCACTTCTTCGGTTATATGGTTCCACCGTCAGGAGTCACTTCACCTTTGTTCTGATAGGCTTCTTCATCTCCTGTAGAAGCTGCATTGTCAATAACATTATCAGTCAGATCCATATCAGCAGGCTTCAGTAGTTCATTATTCTGGGACTCAGTGCTGATGATTTCAGCCAACTCATCTGCGGGGAATGCAGTTTGAACATTTTCTGCTATTTCACCTGAGAAAAATGCATGCTTCTCATCAAATGTGACATCTGCTGACATATAGAACCTCCTTGACTTAGGATGATAGCATTTTTACCCCTTTTTTCCTTGAGAGTACCCAATGAATACACATCTAACTGCTCGTGGACTGAGTTTATCCACTGGACTGTGTATATGAACGACGGCTGTGCAGCCAAATACTCTAGACTCTAGCTTAGTCCTTAAGTCAACATGGGGAAAATACTTAGAAAGGATCTCAATTGGACTATCATAATTCAGTACTCTTGATGGTAACCGATTAATTAAATGTACTGCAGTCAATATCGCCTCACCCCAGTAGAGTTTGGGCACATTTTGATGAAAGAGGGACGCTCGAGCTGTATTCACCACATGGCCAATCTTCCTCTCTGCTACACCATTTTGCTGTGGTGTGTATACACACGACGATTCATGTACTATCCCATGTTTCAAGGAGGACAAGGTATTGTTAAAGAAATCTGTTGCATTATCTGTTTGAAATTTCTGTACACACACACCAAACTGAGTTTTAATTCATATGCAGAAGTCTTTAATTACTTTTGTCACTTCTGATTTCTGCTTAAGGAGATGTACCCAGGTTAACCTCATACAGTAATCGACCAGGATAAGAAACCATCTTGCCCCTGTCAATGATGTAACAGGCGATGGTCCCCATATATCACCATGAACTAGAGAAAATGGAGTCCAACTCTAGATATTTCGCCAACCACACTATACGAGGCTCGCTTGTTTAGCACATTGGCAAGATTCACACACAACTCTAGATATTTCAAGGTCTTTAGCAAAAAAAGGAAACATTTTCTCCATCAGTACAAAAGCTGGATGTCCAAGACGAAAGTGTAATAATTTAAATTCTTCAAGTTGTTTGCTTCTCTTCTCTTCAAGCTTCTGAGCATCCACCATCATCCATGCCTTCCATTCATCCTTGACGTAAATGAGCCCATTCTGTTCCTCAAAGGGTGAAATCTTCTGGTTCCTTGCCTTGTCATAAACAAAACACCCAGTAGGATAAAAAAATAGTGAACATCCAGTATCCCGAGCCAAACGCTGGGGTGAAATTAATTGAGCCCTTAGGCTAGGTACATGGAGAACATTCTTAATAATTCCCACACTTTCAACTTTTACATTACCCATGCCTGTGAAAGGTAAAGCTGCACCTCCTGCAGTGAATACCTTTTTACCTCCGTCACAAGGGGAGTATGTATAGAATTTGGCCTGATAAGGAGTCATATGGTCTGTTGCTCCAGAATCAAGAATCCAATCTCGGTAAATTTGGTTTTCTGGGGAAGATGGATTACCTGATCTGGTGACTGTGCTGGCCATGGATGAAGAGCTGACGAGGGCTGTCAACTTCTCAAGCTCCTCTCTTGAGATGATGATATAGTTCTCCAAAAAAGTAGTCAAGAAAACTCAAGAAATTCGTAACAATGATCAATTCAGAATGTCTTCCAAGAGGAATATGAAAGATGTAGAGAATCAAGAGGTGATACAGAAGATCCCGGAAAAGAAAGAATAAATGAAGAAGAGGCTTCAGCCGCATCGGCTTCCCTCCCGCTTCCGGTGGAGCATCTCCTGCCAGACCACACTTCAAAAATCCTCCCCCCGCTTCTGCTTGAAGAACTTTATTTATATAGATGTTTTTTCTGCCCAAAGTCCAGTTGGCTGTTATGCCTTTCTTGGTCGTTTCTTGTTAAAACGTGGGAGGTCCGTAACAGATGACTAACCTCTTCAGTGCTGGATTTCACCACATATTTTACTGTCCCTTGGTCAGATGATTCAGCTTCTCCTGGATCACTTCCCCCAGTGTGTGCAGAATGAGCTTGAATCCGTGGAGGTCGCCCATGCAAATCCCAGCAGTTATCCTTGGTATGTCCTCTCCGCTTACTGTAATGACACACAATGGGTCCCTTATTGACCCTACCTCCTTGACCTTTACTGCCTTGATATGCCTCATGTCCTTCTTGCCCATAGCCTTATCCGCGCTTCTAGAGTATGCTGCTCCAGTCTTCTGGCCCTTCACCTTGGCCATCAGTCCCAAGCCAGTCTCTTCCTTTAAGTATTACTAGCAACTTGTAATCGACCTTCTCCAATATGAGATTGATAGCTTGTTCCAGATCAGGAATATTTTCTCGATTCAGAATCTGGCTCCTCACTGATTCATATTCAGGGTTTAAACCCATCAAGAATTTGAACATTTTGTTTCAGAGAGTATACTCCCATTCATCTGCATTGTGAATTGGCCGATAGGGATCCAACTCCAACCAAATGGCCTGAAGCTCATTTACATTGTCAATCACACTTCTGTCTCCCTGCCGTAAATTCCAGGCTTTAATCACAAGTTCATAGGTCCTCCAGAGATTAATTTTCTTAAGAGCATTCTTCTCAACATAATCCCAAATCTGCTTGGCGGTCTTCAGAATTGCCATCGTGGGAAGTTCATCTTTGGTCATACTGCTGCGCAGAAGCACATGGACAATGGCATCATCTCACTTGCAGGACTTATACAAGGATTTGTTGGAGCCATTTCTGCACTTAGATGGTCACTCAACTCTCGCCCAATAAGGGTAGGCTCCTCTGACCCCACTGAGAAAAATTCCTCCCATTATATCGGAGTGGCTCTGCTACAGGGGGAATTACGGAGGGCAAAAGACTGTGAGAGTCCCTCAGATCTCCATCTCCATGAGCCCCACTTGCTGCTGTAGACGATGCCTCACTAGCCATCTTCAACAGAACAGTGCAGACGAGTTTTCATGTATAACTTGATAGGAGTAGGGCTTCCACACAAGGATGGTCAGCCTCGACGACAATGTACTTCACAACAAGCCTCCAATAATGATGACGGAACTTCTGTCTCCTTCTGGATTGACAATGCCAGGCGGTGTCTTCCACACGATGACGACGCCAGAAGCAAGAAACACGATGACGGAACCTCCATCTCCTTCTGGATCGACAACCCCAGGGAAAGTCTTCCACAGGACAACGAATACGGAACAACAGTGGCGGTGGGTCTTCTCGACCTCACGGTCCCTGCTCTGATACCATGTGAACTCTCCTTGACCTAACCCTAGGTCGACGAGGGAAGAGAGAAGAGACAGAAGGACAAAACAATATTCTTTCTCAACCAAACAAAAGTCTCCATGTGTACCCTTTATATAACTGGTACATGGACACCATGTAATGGGCCCATTACATAGAAGGTCAAAAATAAGGAAAGTTAAAACTAGAAAGGACTCTCTGGTTAACAGCCTCAGATCCTTTAGGGTGGTCAGTTGACACAACACTGGCTGTCCGTGGACTAGAAACATTTCAGAAGAAATCCTGGTTCCAGAGTTTTAGAATAATCTGAACCAGTTGGCCAACTGCTGAATCAGTTGACTCAGTCACATTGATGCAGGACAACAGGTGGTGATGGATGTAGGACAATTGAGGTGACGGAAAAAGGACAATGGGGGTGCTAGATATTGGGCTGGTTTAAGGTGGGGATGGATAAACAGACCACAAATCACACGGTCGGTTTTGAAGACTTAAATCAGTTGAGATAGTAGTGGTGCAGCCCCTTTCCTCTACGAGGCCGAGAGTACTGTCTTCAACCTCCGCAATGATGCTAAGCACCAAAGTCAATTCAATCAAATTCACGTCCGCTGGAAAACTCAAGAAATACCTAATCCACTATTCGTTGAAAATTCAAGAAAATCCAGAAGAAATCCGACGACGGTGGAAGAACTTCTCGCGGAACACTGGACGAAGAACACCGGACACCAAAGAGCTTAGGGGTACCTCTGCACCAGGGGTGCGTGACGAGGATGCGGGGAATTCTCGACGCGTCGTTGGTGGGACGATTGACGTGCGCTTCGACAGGGTGTCGCGGATCCAACTGTGCGGTCAGTTGGCGGGGGGTTAAGGGGGGAGTCGCCCCCTTGCGGGGTGTGGGGCAGCGCCCCGACACCTAAACGATATGCGCGGCAACCAGTAGCTGCGAGGGCGTCCGGGAGCACGGTGGGCTCGCGTTGGCGGCCGGGGACTTGGCGGCCTGGGTGTTGGGCGGCCCTGGCAAGGGCGGCCTGGCGCTGGGCGGCCCTGGCGAAGGGGTGGCCTGGCGCTGGGGTGGCCTGGCGTTGGGTGACCGGCGCTAGGCGCTCGGCGGCCTGGGCGCTGGGCGGTCCTAACGAAGGGCGGCCTGGCGCTTGGGCGGCCAGACGCTGGGCGGTCTGGTCACTCTGGCAGTCTGGGCGCTGGGCGGCCCTGGAGAAGGGCGATCTAGCGCTGGGGTGGCCTGGTGCTGGCGGCCAGGCACTGGGCAGCAGGGCACAAGCGGGCGCGGAGAAGGAGCGGCGGCCTTCGGCGTGAGGCGACGGCGACGACAGCGGCGGCAACGGTCCGACGGGAAGAGGGTTAGGGCAAATCCTATAAGAAGAAAACTCAATTCTTGAAAATAAATTTGCCAAATGTTTCTTGCAACATTGGCCTACATATAGGCCTTGGAGGAAAGAGAAAATATGAGAAATGACATAAAATAAAAATGGACGACGTGTAATCGTGTCACGTCAAAGGGCAGTTCTGGATCTGTTGTTGACAACGTGTCATGATGTGTGACGGCTCGGGAGGCGGTGGTTGCACGGCCGACGATGGTGCGTTTGTCGTCGGTGCACTGATTTGGTCGTCATCCGGGCACTTCTTCAGTTGATGTTGATGACAAGTCTGGATGCGAGGCGTGGCGGATGACATTAGCGGCGCGTCCAAGGTTGGTGCGTTGATGTCGTCGCCACCACATATCTTGTGAAGAAACCTCTATATGGCCAATCACACTACATAAGGGCAAACGTGCATAATATACTGTCATTTTAATAGAGAAAATATCAATAAAAAGATCTTAAAATTTGAGCATGTCAAATCGGAAAATCAAGTGACAGACATGCTAAGAACAGGATTGCCGGGGCCAGTCTTCCATTGGCTGTTAGATGAGCTGGGGTTGCAGAACATCTACATACCGACTTGAGCATCAACATATTATTTTTCATGCTTTTTATTATTGTCCTAATGTTTCTAATATAAACCTACCTTAAGAATACCTAAGGAGGAAGGGTGCTACGCACACACATGCCGACTAAAACATCAGGTGAGAATGAGTGGGTGATTGGCAGGAGCATCTGCCTATAAATAAAGGGGAAATGGACAAGGTATAGAGGAAGGTTTCCTTGAAGTCAGTTGCTGTGTTGACACCGGCTGAAGTTCAGGAGATCCTCCTGATCCTGAGGGAGACTAGACCAATTTGGCTAGTCTCTGTTTGTTCCTTCCATCATTCTTCTGTTCTTGGAGACTATTTCTATTTTTGTCAATTCTTGGAGTTCTTGGTGCAGATCCCTTCAATTCGAGTTCAATATTTGAAGTTACAAGAAATACAAATTCAATGCATAAACCAAGGTGTGGAGCCCCTATTGGGGAGGAAATAACAATACTAAATTAAGACATCAGCGTCATAGTTGAGGAATGATTCAAAGTTTTGCCTTTTCTTCCCAACGAATTCCTTATTTGTTTGCCATATAAACTGATTTATCATCCCTCTTAGGATCCTGACGACACACTCAAAAGAAAGACGTTTGGGCTTCTATACAAGATGACAAAACCGACCAATGTGGAAGTTATAGTTGACCGCATGATTGATTATATGATAAGCATCAATGACAATCACTACAAAACAGAGATTGCATCACGCTGTGTTGAACTTGCTGAGCAATTTGCCCCAAGCAACCATTGGTTCATCCAGGTAACGTAATAGTGTGATAAATCATTCCCTCTCATATCTCTTTCTCCAGTTTTATGTTAACTTAGTTCATTTTTTTGGCTCCAGACGATGAACAAGGTCTTCGAACATGCGGCAGATCTTCTAGATGTTAGGGTGGCCCATAACTTCATGCGATTGATTGCAAATGGGGAAGACGATGAAGGTGCAGGCAGTCAGCTGAGATCCTCTGCGGTTTGTGCCCTGCCCATTGATTAGAAAATGTCGACTGTTTCTTTATCATTCGATTTAGTGTCCATTTCTCATTCAGAAAAATGATAGAGTTGTTAAATATTGGTTTATATCACTCTCTGTTCTTTTCATTTGTAAATGGTATTAGGCCTCAAGGAAACAGGCCCAATATCCATATCCCGTTATTATTTGCTGTATTCTCTTTCCTTTTCTAGGCCCTGTCTTCTGTAGACTGTTGCCGATGACATATAGTTAACTATTTTTTAAGTAGAATTTTACTAACTTGACGGCTGACATTGAGGGAGTTCATCAATGGCATCAATAATGTATGATCCCCCAATCAACAGCAACAGTCTGTGGTTTCTTAAACAAAACAGCAGCAGTTTGTGGTAACCTTGTCAATGTCATCGTCAATCACCTTCTTCAACACATCAATGTTGTCATCAACATCAACAAGGGTCAATGACGTTGATGACATCATGTCAATGACAACTATATCAAGGACTAGCATTCATCATGCAAGAAGGTTGCAGTTTGCTGAAAATTTTCGTTTATGTCTTGCAAATTTTATCCTTAAATAAAATGGTTGTGTATTCGTGTGCGAGTTGTTGGCATTTATCTCCATGATTTTATTGTTTCAAAAAAAAAAATGATTTTCCTGATTATAATTATGTGATTCCTATTTTTCGGCCTAATTTTTTCTTTTAATAGGTGGTTTCATACCTACGCATTCTTACAGAACCCAAGCTACCATCTGTTTTCTTACAGGTATGGTCTTCTGTATATCATTGCAATGATAAATTTTAGCTTTCTTTTTTAATTATAATGGAAATAAGGCAGGTAATTTGCTGGGTTTTGGGAGAGTACGGAATGGCAGATGGTAAATTTTCTGCATCATACATCATGGGGAAGTTGTGCGATGTTGCAGAAGCACGGCTGAATGATGAGAAAGTCAGGGTATGGCTTTCGAGTGACATACTTTTTTTGCTTGAAACCTTGACTTTCCTTGCCTTATAATGATGTGATTTTTGGGAGAAACTCATTTTCTCTCATCTATTAATTAGTCAAAAAAATTGTTCTACGATTTGTTTGTTTATTTCTGATTTAGATATGGTTGGAAATGGAAATTTTCCATCATTCGACCTGAAAATAGAAAAGGGGAACCCAATTCTCAGAAGCACCTTCATTGTTACAATTATCATTATCATCTCAACCATGACCATCGACATCATCCTATTTACCAGCATCTTACTTTTTTTTTCGAAATTCATTTTTAGACTCTTCTTTTTCTGTTTTTAAATTGAAAAAGTTGATGCTCTTTGAATGTTTTCAACACATTCAATTCCTCTGTTTTGAAGGCCTACGCACTGACAGCGATAATGAAAATTTGTGCTTTTGAGATTGCTGCCGGGAGGAAAGTGGAACTCCTGCCTGAGGTATCCATTTTTAAATATTCAATATGACTCCTTATTTCTTTCTAGGATAATTTTGTTTTGCTAAAAATCTTTGACGTTTTCGAGAGATTATTATTTTTGTTTAATAGTGATCCTCTGGAGATGATTTTATTGCACTATAATTGCATAGAGGCGTAATTTTTTTCATATTTTCTGGATTTGGATCATTTTTTCCCATTTCTTTCAGAACAAACCTCCCGTATTGTTACATCTCCGATGTTTTGGGATGTGTTTATGAATATAACGGGCACAGGAAATGATGAGTTATATTTGATTGAGACTGATGACTTATATTAATATCGTATGCCTCTACTTTTTGCAGTGCCAATCCTTGGTGAATGAACTTTCAGCATCTCATTCGACAGATCTCCAGCAGATCGCATATGAGCTGCAATCCTTGCTGTGCCTGGATTCACGTGCTGTTGAAGCGATAATGCCATATGATGCCAGCTGCGAAGACATTGAGGTTATCATCATTTTCTTCTTCATCATGATCTTCATCACCATTGTCAGCAACCTGTTGGTATCATCATCATCCTCATTATGGTCAACTACTTTCTTCACCATCATCATCATTCATTATGGTAAATTTCCTTCTTTATAGTTTCATTTCCTTCATTTTTTAATTATTTCACTGTCATCATCACTTCATCCTTCTCCATGTGTATCATCATATTTTCCATCTTCATAATGATGACTATCACCATCAGCCTCCTCTTTTTTAGAATCTTGATCATAATCATGATCATGATCATGATCATGAGAACTTCTTTTCTTGCCTTTGGTTCTTGTTCTTACTCGTGACCATAATCTTGACAGCTTAATATGCATTATTTTCACTTTCATCATAGTCATCATTATCTTTTTGTTTTCTTAATGATCATGATCATGACCAACTTCTTCATATTCATGATCCTAATCATGGTTGACTTCTTTAAGATTCTTATTATTCGTCTTTAGCTTCATCGCCATCGTTGTTGTCATCTATTTCATCATCAAGATGATGTTCAGGTTCTCTGTTTCTTATATTCTTTTAACTCTTATTCTTCTTCATGCTCATGATCAACTTCTTTATTTTCATCTGCTGGTTCATCCTCATCATAATCATCTTTTTTTTTTCATCTATGGACGGCTTCATTGATGTTTTCACCATCATCATGATGGATCATCTCCCCCCTGTAGGTGGATCGGAGCCTCTCGTTTTTGGATAACTTTGTAAGCCAGGCACTCCAGAAGGGAGCAAAACCTTACATCCCTGAATCAGAGAGACCAGGGACCTTGAACATCCCCAACTATGGTGCCCTCGATCGCCCCCATCAAGATCCTGCTCATTCTTTGCGATTTGAAGCCTATGACCTCCCCACCCCACCTCCTCCTCCTCTACCAGCTGTTGACTTTGTCCCTATCATTGAGCCAGCTGCCATCTTCTCATTAGAGCCAGCTCACACTGCGCCAGATTCATCCTCTGACCACAACCTACGCCTCCGCCTCGACGGCGTCCAAAAGAAATGGGGCCGCCCTTCCTATTCATCATCATCAACGTTATCCTCATCATCATTGTCATCATCATCCTCATCCTCATCATCATCATCAATGGCTTCGACCACAACTTCTGCATCCTATGAGAGAAAGACATCAAATGGAACAGCAGTGGCTGAGATCTCCCCTGAGAAGCAGAGGCTGGCAGCATCGCTATTTGGCAGCTCTTCTGCGAGAAGAGATGCACCGGCAAGGGCACCACAGAAGGCAGCGAGAGCACCGCCACCACCGCCGCCTCAGCTACCTGCCGTTGACCTTCTTGATATGGGTGAAACGGCTCCAGAAAGAGCACCGGCAGTGGCGGTGGTGGATCCATTCCAGCAGCTGGAGGGCCTCCTAGGCAGTGGTGGTAGTGCCAGCAATCTTCTGGCAGCGGTCCCGGCAGAGCCGTCAGTACAGAAGAAGGGGCCGAATCCGCAGGACTCGCTGGAGAAGGATGCATTGCAGAGGCAGATGGGGTTGATGCCATCCATGCAGAATCCTCACTTGTTCAGAGATCTCCTTGGCTAAGGGAAGGTGGAATTTGGGAAATGGACCGGTATTGATTGTCTTTTTGGTTGTTAATTGGGTCTAGAATAAGGTATTAGAGGGGCCTGAGGAGGCCTGATGGGTATGTGTTTTCTTTCACATCTTGAGTGTAGGATGACTGAACCTTGGGATCCTTTGGAACCCATAGTCTCTCTCTCTCTCTCTCATCTGGATCTGTTTATTCATTCCCTCTGTCGCTCTCTGTCTCTCTCTCCATCTCTTAGTTTCCTTTCATATTTCTTGCATTGTAGCTGAATCTTGGGCTCCTTTGATAGCTATCAGTTCTCTCTCATGTATATCAAACTCATCTCATCCTATCTATTCTGTTGATCTTTAGAATCATATTAATCTCATGCTTATTTCTTTGTATGCTCTCCCCTTCTTGTTACAGGGTTGTCATTTTAATGAGCTTGATATTTTGATGGATTTCAAGAATGTTCAGTTTGACATATTTTATTGGTAGTATCTTGAATATTATATGCATGTAAGTTCTTGGTTATAAAAGTCACTGCGTTAACCCAATTGTTCCTAGTTTTGCCATCAACTACTGGTTCATCTCTTCCATATTACCTAAAATTTATTTTAAAGGGAACATTAATTCCGTTGAAGTCTTCCTTATTCTTATCATCTCAGTATTTAGCTGGGTCAACACATTTGATATTTAGTTAATTCATGTATTTATAAGCATGTGTGTCCTTATGGAAACTAACCATGTTGAGATGTTCGATCTTGAGTTGGAATCAATTATTGCACATTAAACATCAGATATATTCAAATTCAACAAGTCATATGTTTGTTCCTTTAAGACGAATTAACATTGTCTATATGAATATTGAATTTCAAGATTTTGGATTGTACTGCATATATTTATATCATAAAGCTTTGGATGAATGTCTGATGTGTTTCTCGTGACATTTTAAGATTTTTTTGAGCTTGAAAATATTTGCATGTTTTTGGATTTAATGCAACCCCTGGATATTGTGTGCCATGAGCATTTTCATCTTAAGGTATCACAAAAGTAACCGAATCTAATGTGAAATAGAATTCCGACATTGTTTGTATTCATTGTTGTTTTCTTTATTATCATTAGGTTACTATCCAGTTTATTCAAGCAACAAGCCAGATCTTAATGAAGGGATAATATCCTAATTTAAGTCAACACCTACATCTAAGCAATTGCAAGATTATTACTCAATCATCGCAAGATAATTAACTTAAATGCTAAACTACTATCTGATCAACATGAAATATCATTAAATAGTCAACAGTTATTACTTTTGAACATACTAGGATCAAATAAAGTAAAAGATGATAAGAATTTAACAACCCAGAGAACTGATTTGAACTTAATTAGGACAGAAGCGAATTGTCAGAAAATGTATATGAATTCAAGATCTTAATGATGAATCTTTTAAATCAAGGTACTAGACAAAATACTATCTTGAAGCCAGTTGGAGAAGAAATCGAATTCTGAATCTTTTGGCATTTGGATGCAATCACAATAAGTGGTTTAAAAAGACCGTGAAGCTTCACATCTCCAAGAGAGGATTCAGATGTGAAGGGCCTGCATGGCAATGATTCATGTGTGACTTATGGAGGCCCACTGGCTCGAATATTGGTTGGGTTTCTATTTTCTGGTAAGATCGTTCATATAATAATTAAATAAAAAAGAAATTAAATCCAAGGCGAAGATAAACCTTGAGATAGTGGCAAATAGGCAGACTCACATGGAGGAAAAAGTGTCATTTTATGTTAATAAACTAACATACAATGATTTCATTTAGAATGTACTTTATTTCATAAAGTTGTGAAAACAATTACTCAAAATATGAGGTGATGTATGTTGAAGATAATTTTATCAAAATAGGCTGTGGGGGATACCCTAAATGGAAAAACAGGGCTGGAGCGACCTTGGCGTGGATCACGAAGTCACTTTTTGGTTATATTACAATGGAAAATAGGGCTGTAAAGTCGTATCCACTCTGTCAAGATGAGGCAAGGCTCTTATAAAATGAGAACCTAGAAGACCAGGTGTATTGCTACGTCTCTATGCAGTGTTCCGAGAGATGGTTTTCAAAAATCAGTTGCAAAATGCTATAAAGGCCTATGTTGATGCTTTGATGAGCAGTAAAGTAAGGATTGTTACCTAATTACTAAAATGATAATTCAAAGTTAGTCAATGAACAAGAGGAACATATTGGTTCATTATCAAGATATTTTATAATGAATAAATATCAATTTTGATATATTAAATGAAATAGTATCTGCGATTTTCAAATTTTAAATGAATATAGTTGAGTTTTTGAAGTTAGGTCCACTTTTTGAAATGGAGTTTTGAAAATTAAATTTTATAGGAAATTTTGAGTGACTTATTTCAAATTTATATCACAATTTAGACTGTAAGTTTTGTTTTTATACATTATATTGTATTTCAATCATTTCTAGTGTACATAGAAAGTTCTGTGAATTTTGAAAATTCAAATCCAATGGTTGATTCAGGTCTTGTACCTGATTTTAGAATAATTTAAAATTTTTTTATTTGATATGAATTAAAGGGTATGATCATCCCAAAAAGTTTTAGTTGTTGGTCATTTTTGCAGAAGTTATAAAGTTTACATTTTTAAATAGATGTATTTCTAGGCAAAGTAATAAATATGATATTAAACATATATGTGTCAGTCAGATAGTACGAAAACAGTTCAATGTCTAATAAAATATGATAATTGGCCAAAAATTATTCATCGATAGAAATAAAGAAGATTATGATGATGCGAGAGATAAAAAGTAACAAACTGGAGAGAGAAAACCTCTCCCAGTCTATCGTATTTCTTTTTTATACCAAAAATGTCAGTGACATCCATTAAATTTTCACTATATACTGGGAAAGCACCATCTCTGTGAAAGTGTTGTCTTACTCATTTGTGTTCAAACTATAACATTTTTCTTACTCGTTCGTGTTCCTGTATGATCGGTTTTGTTGATCCCTTTCCAAACATGATAGAGAACAAGAAGAAATAGCAGCACACATTAACTGGGCATTGTCCAAATTGATGAAAGATTTTAGGGTTTACTTGATTCTAACTTTTTTGATATCACTTATACTTCACTGTTTTTATATTAGTTAAAAATTTATTATGTTTATTTCTTGTAGGAAATACATAAATCGGTGGATATAAATGAGATCAAGAAAGAAAGAGTTGAAGGCCAATGTGCGAACAACTTTTGTCCACTAGTAAATCTGGTGGCGACGACGTCAACGCATCATCTTTGGATGCGCCGCCACCATCATCCGCGACGCCCCGCAACCTGGCTCATCGCCAACATCAACTGAAGAACCGCCTTGATAATGACCAAGTCAACGCACCGGCATCAGATGCGTCGGCATCAGATGCGTCTCCACTTACACATGATACGTCCCGCATCATGACATATCGCCAATGCCAGATCCAGAACTGCCCTTTGACGTGACACGATAACACGTCATCTACTTTATTTTAATTCTTGTATTTTCTCTTTCCTCCAAGGCCTATATCTAGGCCAATGTTGCAAGAAACATTTGGGTAAATCTATTTTCAAGAATTGAATTTTTACTCTTCTTGGAAGATTTGCCCTAACTTTTTCCCACTGGTCGCCGCTGCCGCCGCTCGTCGTTGCCACCGCCGCCCCTCTTCGTGCAGACCACCACCCGCACTGGTGTTTGCACAGGCAAGCTGGCCGCGAGGACCGTCGCCCATGCAGGCAATCGCCCCCGCAGGCCGTGCCCTCGGCCGCCCGCGCCCTTGGCGGCTGCCCTACAGCCCGGTCGACCGCGCCCCCCCACCTGACCGTCCGTGCCGCGCGCCGCGCCCGCGCCCCGTAGCCCGTGCCCGCCACGCCCGGGCTGCCTGTTCACGCCGCGCCCCCGGTCGCCCGCACGCGCTCGTCGTGCCACTAGATGCCCTCGCAGCCACTTAAAGAGGATGCGGGAAACGACGCGTCAAGAATTTCCCGCATCCTCTTTAAGCACTATTTAGTGCCGAGGTACTTCTACACTCTTTGGTGTCCGTGTTCTTCTTCTAGTGTTCTTCGAGTGTTCATCCACCGCCGTCGGATTGGATTAGATTTTGAATCTTCAAGTGACTAGTTGAATAGGTCTTTGAATCTTCTAGCGATCGTCATTCGGATTTATTGAACGTGTTGCTTTGTTTTCACCGCGGTGATTGTAAGACAGTACTCCCGCCCTCGACAAGGAAAGGGGCTGCACCATCATTATTTTCACCGGATTTAAATCTTCGAATTCGATCGTGTGATTTGTGGTCTGTTTTATCCCATCCCTCCCCTAGTCATCCTAGCCACCCTACATCACCTCGTCATCCCCTAATCATCCTGCATCAAAATCATATCAGTTAATAGACATTTACAATGATAAAGTTAAATCAAAAATATTTTTAAGGATACATTAATTAAGAATATTGTTGTAATATGAATTGAAATTCATTTATTAGTGGCACATACATAGGCTAGTGTCAATCCAGGTCAGTGTGCATTTGGGAAGTTTGGGATGGTTTGGTTCAAACATTCAAACCTCCTTTTCCCATTGTAGAGAGCCCATCCTACAGGCTGGAGTGGGGATAATTTTTTACCTGGGTGATAATTATAATGTATATTATTAACCTCAACAAAACTGTTAAGTGGGTGGGTTCAAAATCAGATATTTCTTTGCACAAGCATGCATGTTCATGTATCTGAACAATCATAAATATTCACTTGATCCCCCATGCCTCATCTCACTACCCCCATCAATGGCGCCCCCACCACAGTTCCTATTCTAACATTAGAAGGTTGCAGTCATTACCACAAGGGCTTAATGTTTCTTCTTCCAAAAACTAAACCCGTAAATAGGGGGTCCTTTCTAAGTCTTCTGCTCGAGAAAATTTGGGAGATAGATAGAATGGATTGCCCCACAGATTTGGGAAACCAAAAGGGTGCCTTGAGTTTTCAAATGTTTCACGTGACTTGTCTGACCAACCCACATTAAACCTTTGGTTGGGGGCATAGTAAGGAAGGGGGGATTTGGGGGATATAAAGTTTAGGTCCATTATGGGAACTAGGCTAAAACAATGAAAAATTAAGTTTATAGACTTATATCGTCCACTTCCTTCTCTAGACACGTTTACATATATTTATAAAATTTTAAGAAAAAATTTTATTATTAAAATATGCTCTGCAAAACAATCATCTGTTCCATAATTTGTTAGCATTCATTAATACAACTGATGGAGAGCGCCAGCCCACTCCATCAGAGACGCCTTTGGAGCCGCCACCATCATCGTCAATGGCCACCCCGGTTCGCATCCAGCCCAGCCGGCACGCCAAGGTGAAGGTGAAACACTGGGGCTCAAATACCCCTGGTAAAGCACGCCCGTGTATCCAACCATTTTGCATTTTGTCGGCACGTGCTTCTTATGTTTGTTGTTTTTACCATGTTCGCATGTTCGTGTTCATCGTGTCTGTGTCCGTGTCTGTCCTGTCCTGTTTGTGTTTGTATCATCGTGCGTTTGTGTCGTCGAATATGTGTCACACATATGTTTTATTTTTTGTTAAAAGAGGATCCCTATGTATAAGACCCCCCTAGTAAGGACACTTGGGCCCTTACCAAGGGATCATGTGCCCTTAGTAAGGGCTATCGTGCCCCTATATAAGGGGGCATGATGGTGCCCTAGTTTCTTAGACCAGGTGATGCCGGACGTCGTCAAGACGTCGTCCGGTCATCACTGAGGGTAGTGGCTCGGTATCGAATCTGGATGTCTATCGGTTAACGACCGGGGGTGTTGACTGATAATGCGGGTGAACAGAGAATACGTATGATGGAACTGTGAAAGCCCTAGCTGTAGTACGTGCAGGAGCCGAAGATGCGGTTACGCCATTCCAAGGATTGACGGGTTGCTTGTGGTGAGGTCAAACGGACCTCCCGAACCTCGCCTGAGAGGGTCGAGGGTGAATATGTCGCCGAACAAGAATTTCCCGCAAGTATGCTCACACACGTCGGGGAACCCGACTCGTACCGGATAGGTAAGACTCTCGTGTAAATAATTGTCGTCTTCTCAACCTGTCTCTCTCACCTACGTCTAACCCGAGTGCGGAGGAGGCAAATCAAAAGTATACTGAAGTAGATAAGAGACGTAAAGAGCAGTAAATCTTCGTCGCGTCCAGTATACCTTCGTCGCGTCCAGCGACGGATATCTCGTAACACTTTGGAGCCGGAGGGGCAGCAGCTGCGCGACACGGGCGTCGGAGCGGTGCGGATTGCGGCGAGGCGGCGGCATGGTAGTCAGTTGGAGGAGCAAATGCGTGGTGCAGGCAAGCACCGGCATCGGCGCCTGGGCGCGACTGAGCGCAGCCGCGTGTGGCACGGCAATCGGGCCAGGCGCAGGGCGGCGCGAGGTGCAGGGCGCGGTGCAGGGCGCACGGCACGGCTTGGCCGGACGAGGCATGGCGCGACGCATGGCTGCGGCAGCGTAGGGCACGACGACACGGCCGCAGCACGGGGTGCGGTGGTCAGGCGCGGCGTGATTGCGGCATGGGCGTGTCACGAGGGCGTGGGTCGCGGCGCGGCACAACCGGGCGCGGCGCGGCGGTGGGCAGCGGCTCGCGGTCACAGCATGAGCAGCTCGCTGGCGGCCCGAGTGCGGGCGACGTCAGCACGGCGCGGGGCAGGCGCGGCAGCTTGTGGCGCTGCGTGAGCGGCGCACAGGCAGAGCAGATTGCGGGCAGCAGGGGGGCCGGTGCGGGAGGTGTTCACTTCTCCCCAGCGGCGACGGCGGTGGTCGGCAGGCGGCGGAGCGGCGCTGGGAACGGCGGCGTGCGGCGGCGGTGGTCGGCTGACGGCGGGGCGGAGCTGAGGACGGCGGCGTGCGGCGGTGAGCAGGTGGGGCAGACGCAGCGCTTCTCTCTTCTCTTCTCCTCCTTCTTCCTTCTTCTTCTTGTTTCTTCTTCATCCTCAACGAGAGTGACTCTTTGACTTCCAACGTTATAAACTTGCAATCGAAATTCAAGAGTGACTTTTCAGGGCGCCCACCCCTCCCTTTTATAGGAGAGAGGTAAATGGGCCCCTGAACTACAAAATGGGAAACAAGATGAGAAATAAAACAAGGGTTTATGACGGCCCACTAAGGGAGGGGAAGGTATCCTCATACAGGAATTTCCCCTCTCT
Source organism: Wolffia australiana (assembly GCF_029677425.1). Taxonomy (NCBI): domain Eukaryota; kingdom Viridiplantae; phylum Streptophyta; class Magnoliopsida; order Alismatales; family Araceae; genus Wolffia; species Wolffia australiana. Next base: position 1,930,116 of record NC_135854.1, on the reverse strand, counting down.
ACATCGTAGACGAGACGATAGAACTATGAAAGTAAATAAACGCAAGAAAATGATAGATGGACTCGAAGAGGGCACGCTGTTACCCGGGATATCTGAATCCGGGTGCGCGCGTCGTCGCTTTGGCTTGTTGTGCAGGCTTGATGCGAGTCGGTGGCGAGATCGAAGGCGGTGCCGACTCCTCGAGCGATGGTCCTGCGGTCTCGGACGATGCCGTGCCATCACCAGGAGTTATCAAAGTGAAATATTTTTTTCAACTCCTTGTTCTCACGTGGGAAGAAGAAGGAGAAGAGAAGGAAAGTGGAAGGGAGATGCCGCTGTAGTCAGCCGGTCTCTTCCCCTCTGCGCAAGGCCCATTGAGCCATCGTGAGGCACTCGTTTGGCTGTGGACTACAACACGACCAGCCCCCCTCCACCGTGCGCACATCCAGGATGCAACCTTGCATCAGAAGACGTTGCCGCCACCAGTATGGCTCCTCATCCCCATCACTCAGCGTCCAGAGAGCCACCACCCGGCAGCCCGTCCAGCAGCGAGCCGCTAGCGACCACCTTTAAGGCACATCCCAGATCAGACATTTGCCACCGTCGAGTCAATGTGACTGGTGCGTTGCCGTGGATATCTTCCATGGTTGGTGTCTGCACTACACCCTGTGATCTACCTGCTTGTGGCTTGCACACACCGTGCCTTGCCATGACGCCTTACCCAGCAACTACTAGCGCGCACACTGACCTCTATTCGGTCACCATCATCGTGCACCTTGCCCGCCGCAACTACACTGGCGTTTGACTGGTTCTATCCATCAGTTGCGCATGGCGCGGCCCGGCTGACACGAAACCCGTCAGTTGGTCACACCCGCTGCATGACCCGATCACCAATGATATTGCATGGTCGCCACGTCGACGCTCTCAATGCCATTGCAAGCCATTCACGCACTATGGTCTTTATGGGAGCGCCGCTACCGTCGAGCCCGGCGCAGCCTATCAACGCGGTACCTGCTCGCCTATGCTGTCGGTGTCGCTGCTAGTCGCATGTGCCCTCTGCCAGCATTGTACCGCACCACCCACTACGCATAGCTGCCCGCCATGCACATTTCAGCCACCACGCCCCACACGCCGCCGCTATCGCCCTCCTTGCACTCTCGCCTCACTCCCTCAGTGTCACACTCCGGCGTCGTGATTCCGCCACTTGCGAGAAGCATTGTGCTCACCTCCAGCATGCCTCCACCCTACCTGCGTGCACCGGCCACTGCACCAACGATTACATTGACGACGGGTAACACTGTTGACGAGGTACGTCGCTCCCCTTGCTCGTCAGTTATATTACCTTTTTTAGTATATTTTTGGCTGCAACCCACCGCACTCGGGTTAGATTAGGTGAGAGTTTGTATCTTAAAGACTACGACACGAGTGAATTCTTTGGTACGGGTCGAGCCCGTCTGTTACGTGCGAGCGCCAACGGAATTATTTCTCTTGATGCCGTAGTCACCGTCATCATCACCGGTCGTCCAACCCGGAGCTCATCTTTCAACGAAACCCACGAGTTAGGGCATGCACGTACATTGGCCTAGGGTCCTCCCATCACGTAGCTACATTTCTCCTACGGAATTACCCGTTGGATGACGTCTCGAATGACGTTCGTCATATCTTGGTATCAAAGCATCTTCTCAATACTCCATCGGACAATGTTCGTGACAACGTCCAACATCATCTTGGTATAGAGCACCGTCTTGATACCCCATCGGACGACGTCCCCGACGACATCCAACATCATCTTGGTATCAGAGCATCGTCTTGATACCCCAACGGCCAATGTCACCGACGACGTACAACATCATCTTGGTATCAGAACATCATCTCAGTACCCATCGGACGACATCCCTGATGACGTGCGACATCAAAAATCCATATGATGTCAGACGTCGTCAATGACTTTGCCTGACCGGTAATTCACCAAAGTGAATGTAACTACGTGATGCGAATGACATAGATGAAGTGTACATGGAGGGCTGACAAGTGGGGATTCGCCGAGTCTGGGCTCCAGAACAGGTGACCAATGATGATGACAATGACCTTCTAATCCTCGTAAAAGCGACGATGGAGACTACGACACTGAACAGAATAATTCCATAGGGGCTCGCACGTAACGGGTGGGCTCGACCCGTACCTAGGAAGATGCTCAAAAGGTGTGATGATCAGCTGGGAGGCGGGACGCGACCGCAGCGTACGTGGTCAGCGAAACCAGCGTGACAGCGGTAGCGGCGGCGCAGTGACGTGGCGGCATTCACGGTGGTGTGGCGTTGACGACTGATTGCGACCGATGACTGGGTGGGTTGCAGCAGATGGCGGTCGTTGACTGTGTCGAGTCGCGGCAGACCGTGGCCTCCGGCTATGACTGATCTAGGCCAATGACTATGACGCGTAAAGACTGCGGCTGCGGCTGTGACTGGTCAAGGCCACGGGCTGCGGGTGTGTCGAGTCATGGCTGGTTGCGGCCCAGGTCGTGGATATACGTGACTGCGGGTCAAGGCTGAACACGGCAGCAAGTCACGACTGGACGTGGCCGCTGGCGGCGGTTGGTCAAAGTCGCAGGCTGCATCTGATCACAGCCAAGGGCTGCGACAGATCGCGACTGTGGGTCGCGACTGGTTGCAGCCCGGGTCATGGTAAGACGAGATCGCGGGTCCCAGCTGAGCACAGCCGCGAGTTGTGACTGGATGCGAGCGCTGGCAGCGACCGATCAAAGTCGCGACAATGACTGATTGCAGCCACGGATTGTGGCGAGTCGCGATCGTGGATCATGGTTGATCGCCACTGATCGAGGGCAACAATGGCTGCGTCCGGCGGCGAATGGTGTCATTGTGGGAGGAAAATAGGCGGCCTATTACAAACGGTGGCCAGCGAAGGTGGCAGGACGGCGGCAGCTGGTGTCTAGTAGCGAGCGTCCAATGGCGGGCGGCGGTCCTCAGTCCCTTCCCCTTCTTCCTCCTCCTCTTCTCCTCCTTCCACTCCCGTTCTTCTTCAGACGTGAGATCTGATAACTGAAAACACAACTTCCACAAAATAACAGATCTGAATGTGACATGTCCCATCATTGCCTTATATAGGCCATGATGGACCCTTACAAGGACTCCAGAAATGGAAGTCCAATAAGGATCTTTCCCCCCTCCCCCCCTTTACAACATAAATACAAAATTAACATAATAAATGACATGAAAATGAAAACGATATGAACGGATACGAAAAGATGGTGATATGGATGTGTCACGACGAGTAGGGGCACTCATTGTGACAAACACAAAACAGAGATTAAAACGACGAAAACAGATAATAGAAAACGTGAACATGTGCTCTATTCGGGATACTTAAACCCGGGCATCTTCGCAGATGCTTTGGCATGCTGATCAGGTTGGACACGGACCGGCGGTGATGCTGTCGATGACAGCTCGGCTGATTATTCGTAGTCCTTGTCTGGACGCGCTCCATCACCATATTCATTTTTTTATACATTTGTTCCTATTTTTAGGATATTTTATCATTGCATGGAATATATCAGGTGATAAGTCAATTATGATAATATCATAATACACTGATTACGTATCTTTAAACACTTATCCTAAACATTCCTATTTATAAGTTATTCCTTAAGGAAATCAGAATATCTTGATAGAATAGCAGAATCTTACTCATATGATGAGGGTTGATCATGTAAAAATTGATGCGGAGTCACTAAACATAGATTGTTGGTGTGTTTTAAGGGAAAGAGTGCACTAGGTTTGTCTCAATGAATCTCTGATTAGATGTTCACCTAATTGAAAACCAATTTGATGCAGGACCACGTCCGAGACGAAGTCCTACTGTCACCGAGGGTTCATACTCGGTGTCGGGGAAGAGACGGTACACGACGAATGCAGGGATTCGTCGGGCACGGGATCCTATGGGGACGAGCTAGAATGACGATGTTCGGGTAGGGGTATAGCACGTGCAGCTGCCGACGAACAACGGGTAGCCGATGACCGGGGTCGACGGGGTCGCCCGGAGACGGGAGGGGACCTTCCGACCCTCGTTCGGAAGGGCGAGGTTGCTAGGTCACCGAATGGGAACTTCCCGCCGGAGGTTGCCCGCATGCGACGGGCGAACCGACTCGTACCAGAACCAGGTGTGACACTCAGTATAACATACGTTTTCACTCGCCTATCTCGCTCACCTATATCTATCCCGAACGCGGTGGAGGCAATTAAAGCGCACTGAAGGAAATAAAGGACGGGAGCGGGAGGCGTACCTTGTCGACACATGAGAGGATCGTTGTCTCTCCCAAGAGTCCAGCAGGGTCTCCTTCAACGTCGAGAGTGGACGCTTCAGTCGGCAGTCAGGGAGCACAAGGGCGCCGTCGTTGGACGAGATCGGCGCAAGGTAATGGCTAGAGTCCGGGGGACAGACGGAGGAGTTCCGGTCAGCTGCTTGGACACCAGGCGGACTGTCCTACCGACCAGGGAACGGCCGGTAAATCCCATGAGCACGAGGGGCGCGGATTAGGTCAGGCCACGCTCGGTGTAGGACAGCAGAGAGGAGCAGCCACAGGGGTCACTGCTCAACGTTCACCGACGGCGGGACCGCAATGATGGCCCAGGCACCGTGGAAGGAGGGGCTGCAGCAGGCCTACCCGCGGGCAGGCGGCGCGCACGCGGGGAGAGGGGGGGGGTACTCTGCGTGACCGGCATACTGCGTGAGGCAATGGGAAATGTTGGCGGAGGGGTCCGTCCACGGGAACCGGACGATCAGGTAACGCCGGTCTGGGCTCGGGCAAACGGTTCGGGGAGGCGGCGACGTCGGGTCGGATGGCCGAGGCACGGGGCCGGCTTGCGGTGCAACTCACGTCCTACCACTCGAGAAGGTTGGGACGGCCAAGGAAGCTCGTGGGACGGGCGATCCTTGTAGGTTTCGGTGGACTTCTAATGGCGAGAGGGCGGGGTTGACCGGACTCAGGAGAGCTGGTGCAACATCGCGGTTGAGGTAGGAATCTGCGGTGAAGGTTCCCGCGAGGTGGGATTCGGTGGCGGAAGTCGGCAACAGTCGCTACCCCCTCAAGCGAGGGAAAATGGTTGCACAGGCGAGGGACTCGGCAGCGTGCTGGGCGCGGACGAGTCACAATCGCGCGTGACGCGCAGAAAGCAACGCGACAGACGCCTGCGCTGGCGTGCGGGCCGCGCGGGCGGGCGCCCGGGAGGGCGACGGCCCAGGCTTCCTCGCCTCTTTCGCCTCAGCACAAGTTCACCTGCGCCGATTCTCTCCACCACGTCCACGTTCTTCTTCTTCCTCAGGAACTGCCATAACCCTAACCCACGGGGAGAAAACACACTTCTCTTAAGAGAATGATACTTGGTTTCAAAATTCAACAATACGTCTATCCTTTAGGGCAACCCTGCTTCCCTTATATAGGAGGGGAAGTGGGGTTGGCCCATTAAGCCAAAAAAACAAAACAATACCTGAAAATTTAAACTTCTATCCTATGACTCCAACGGAACAAAAACAACGTACGAAAAGCAGTGGCACGACAGGGAGGGGGGAAGATCCTTATAGGATGAATCTCCCCCCTTACATACGATCATGACGAGTTAGAAAACGACGAATGATGAAGACTAAAGGTGAAACGACGCGTAAAACATAAACGTAAAGATAATGATACGGTGTTCGTTACCCGGAATACTTGAATCCGGGCGTGCGTACCGTCGCCTTGGCTTGCCGAGCGGGCTGAACGCTGGTGGCCGGAGCTGTCGGTGGCAGCGGCGACGTCTCCGAAGACGAGTTCGGTGCAGGAGCGGGTGCCGTCGAGGGTGACGAAGATGATTCTGGCGGTGTGTCCAGGGCTGCGCCATCACAATTTGGTTCATGATACAGTTGTATAAGTGATACTTTGAAAATTATTTGTTGAGTATGCATACAAGTACATTGTCACAGGATTCCAAATGGTATTAGCTTACATGCAATGATTAGTCCTCGAAGGTGATTGTGTGTTCTAGATGGGATTGTTCAACCAATGCATAAGAGGATAAAGACTCATGGAACAGAATATCAGAGAAAGAGTTCCTTGATGATTTTCTAATGAAGGGCTTATTGATCATACCCTAAGCTGTTCCAAGACCTTCATGTGTATGAGGGATTATATGTATATAGTAACTACTAACATAAAAACTTGATGAAAGAGTTGACAAGCTTATATTTACTTTCTAGAGTACACAAAAAACTTGGGACCTCACAAGTTGGTGACTCAACCTATTGATGGGGTTAAATTAGTCTATGAGTAGTTATTCTAGACATATTGTAGTACACGGTTAGTTGATAAGCGTAATCACTAAAGAGTTGTTGGGCTCACATGTTACAAAATAATTGAAGATAAAGATGAAAAAGAAGCTATGGATGTGTGTTTATGATCCCTCTACCTGAAGGTAACGAGTATGTTCTGGCTTTCAAAGTAAGAATGCAAAACACCCTCGGTAATAAAATTAAATTTAAGATTAAAATGATGTCATAGTTGATGGGGCAACGTGCATATCTACTGAGGAAAAAATAGTTCCTTTTTATGGGGCCAAATCATCGTTGAAATTGAAATAATAATAAAAACTATTGTAAGTAATTATTTCAATTAAAGCATTCCTGATCGCAATTCCATCATACTTTCACTCTAATAAATGGCTGATACCAATCATTTGTTGTCACTCATTGATTAGCGGTCACAATTACTAATTGCCTTTTGACAATTTGAATACAATAAATATTATCTAAAATTACATTAGTGTTTCATATACAATTAAGTATAAGCTCAAAAATAAAAAAACATATCATATGACTTAGAAAATCAATTCTTTATTAAATAATATCAAAAGGTTCAAGGAAAAGATAGAGATAGGTAACAGATAACAATGGAGATGCAGATATAGAGATAGAGATAGGGATACACATATAGATATAGATAGAGATAGGGATACACATATAGATACAGATACAGATATAGATATAGATATAGATATAGATATATATATAGATATAGATATAGATATAGATATTGACATAGTCTAAAATACGGATACAGATAGATATAGAGTTAGATATAGATATAGATATAGTCTAAAATACAGATACAGATAGATATAGAGTTAGATATAGATATAGATATAGTCTAAAATATAGATACAGATAGATATAGAGTTAGATAAAAGCAGATATTGAGAGCCAGATAGATATACTAATGATGATTGAAATACATAAGGTGGGAGATTTAGATAGAGATAGAGATAGATATAGGTAGAGTTAACTATTTCTTCTTGTTGAAGTGTGTACCACGCTGACATAATGCCAAACAATTCAGGCATGAGATAAAAGGGGATGGCTTAGATTGCTCCAAACTAAAACGATGATATTTAATGATCGTGAAGGAGTTTTCATTGAATTTAGAATTAGATTTTATGTAAAAATTTTATGTAAAATTAATAGCCGTGTCCCTTGGCTATTAATGGAGGAAAATTTCTTAATAAATTTTTAATTGTCGTGGTAAATTTAATTTGCCTACTATCAAATAAATTTGAAGAAATATAGAAACTTACTCAAATGTATAGTGTGAGTAAGGTAGTCTCCACAGGGTCTGGCCTTTAGAGTTGTCGGTTAATAAGATATAATAATAAGACTCAAGATAATAAGTAAAACAAGATATAAATAATTAGTAAGTAGTAGTTTAATAAGATAACAAGATAAGAGAGAATACCAGATATTATATGTATATATATTTTATAGATAATAAGAATAATAGAGAAGTAAGATATTAAATATAATAGGTAAAGATGATAACAAGATAATGAGTGAAGAAGAAGAAGAAGCTAGATAGATAGGGCAAGATTATGTAATTAAAGGTAATTAAGTAAGCTAGGGAGAGAATTTATATATACTAAGTATTTATATATACTAAGAAGATATATAGGGAGAGAATTACTTATCTAAATATAATATACTTAAGTGGTTAGATAAGTATAGACAAGTATTAAATAAAGAGTAAAGAGGTAGTAATATTAAGAGGTATTTATATTAATATAAGATAGCCTATACTTACTACTTATGTAGGTGAAATATTTATTATAGAATTACTATAGGAACGTTTAGATGTTTTTATATTTCTATATATATTTATATAATTGTTTTAGGGTCAATTTCTGGAATATATATGTTGATTTAGTCGAACACCTTAGAGGAGTTCGACCAAATGCCCAAAAGCGGGTCGCAACAAAGAGTTACATAGTTTATTTTATGTATATTATATAGTTCTTATAGAAGGAAATTGGGGTAGAAGAGGCAAATCTGTTGAGCGCTCCTTGGGTTTTGGACATAATGCCCGATGGAAGTGGGGTAAGAGGGATATATTTATATATTTTTATAAATAGAAGAAGAAAGAACTTAGTAAAATTCCAAAAATCATTTGATGCAGTGCAAATGCCCTGGAGAGGCTGCGATGAAGAAAACACGAAAAAAGCTTGATCGGTATCTAAATGTGAATGAAGTTAAGTGTCTATATGGAATGAAAATATACAATTCTATCGCAGAGATTCATAAACATACCTGAATCACCCTGATTCGAAGACGAGAGTGGTGGCGATGATCGCCGCCGCCAAGTTTCAGTTTAGGAGTTCCCTCGTTCTTCTCCTCCATCCGAGTGCAAATCCAGATCTTTTACACATTTGGATGAAGGAACAAATTCGTCCAGACTATTGGTAGAGTCTATAAGACCACGACTGATCCTGAAAGGTAATGAATGGAAAAATAGCATGACGTAATAGTCATCAATTACTATAAAAAATTAATGTATAACTCAGACACTCTGACTTCTCCGTTCGGAGCTTCTTGAGTATGCAGGAGGTTGTGATGACCCTCCTGCTCTCGCCACCACTGGATGGGATCCGTCACAACCGTGAGGCTTATGGTTGAAAATTGGTTAAAATTGGGGCCTTCGGTCCCCTTTAATAGCTTTAGAGGGACCTCCTAGGCTGTCCGATGGAGCGGGAACCCTGGAGGTCCTCCCAGGCCATTGGATGGCTTGGCAGTCCCCACGGCCAACAACCATCGCCCGATCAATAGTGCTGATGGCCAGGGGCGAGATTGGATGGAACTGCACCTGGCCGTCTGATCCTCCTTTTAAACATCCAATGGCTGTGATTAAATCACAGCCGTGGACCCTTCTTATGATGTATCCCGTCGTCGTCACATCAGTGCCTCATCAGCTGCCCTGTCAGTGCTTTCCTTGGTCCTGATTTGCTCTTTGTGGGGCCCAATTGTCCTTGTCATCCTTGCCAATCAATAGGAAGCCTGAAAAATAAATAAAAATATATTAAGTAGGACGAGATAGATCTCACCAGCCCGATCTTCTTTAAAAATATTGGATGGCAGAGATCATATCCCCCAACTTAAAGTAAGCACGATATGACATGGGCTTTGGGCCAGATCGTCTGAAGCCCGATCATAACTTTCCTTTAAATTTTGATCAGATCGCGGCCCAACGAGCCACGATCGATCTTCTTATTTCTTGGCCCGGCCCAGCATGAAGCTGAAAGAGAGGTGAACATGATCCCATATTGGAGAAATCTAAAATTGTTTATTCTATAAAACTTTCATCAATTTATAAAAATTGAATATTAACATACCTCTCTTGTGACTCGACTCATTAGGGCTCCGTGGCCCATCTCTAAAGGGATCTCTTATGGGGCCTCTATGGGTGCCCTCTCTGCAAGGTCTGCTTGGCATGTGCAGCCAGGTGCACCGCCTCATGCTTGCTGCGGGCGAGCTTGAGAGCCTTGTGCTCGCCTCCCTGTGGCTGGCTTGAGCGCGATGCGCTTGCCTTGCTCCTCAGCTGGCCCAATAAACATTTATATATACATATATATATATATATATATATATACATATATATATATATATATATCTTCATTTTATTTCCTCTATTTCCTTCTTCAATTTCGCCTTGTTCCCTGGAATACTAGATAGAGCATTAAAAATTACAATGTCTTAAAAAAAAATTTTATGAAATTATTGAATTTGTAAAACATGTATAAAAATGTCGTTAAAATGTACTTTTTATCACTTGCTCTATTTAGTGCGTGAAATGCAAAATTGTTATAAAATTGAAGATAATACACATGAAATGATCCCAAAGTGACTTTAAAAATTGTATGATAACATGACACATTTTGGGTCTGTCAGCTATGGAATACACGCTTTGATGCACCCAAACTATGATTGTTTAGAATCCATGATTTGAGTCTTGTAGGTAGAAGTCAATGTACAAGTGTCTGTCCACAATGCGTCTTTGGTGTCTCAGGTCTGAGGACCACTTACACACGTCAATCAACCTGATTGATAGTTTGAGATAATAGCATTCAGGAATTCGTGCAAACCAATTCAGTAAACTCTTTCTACTAAAGAACACCCACTATCTATCCTTAGTGTCTCCACACTAATTGCTATGGGGCCGGCCATATTTATCATATGAGTAAAGATAGATCGTTGTATATTATCTGGATGCTTTGATGTCCTCCTCGAGTAGGAATAGGAATATTTGGAATACATGATTAAAGACTACTGATCTTTGTATTATTATCTCATCCTAATTCACTAAGTTCGATCATGTATGCATAAACTTCATTATAAGCATCACATATAATGAATGTATGATTGTAACGAACACATTTTAATAATGAGCATGGAACAATATCTCCATCCACATGTATTTCCATCATTTATATGTACCTCCATCCCAACCTTTTTCACTATCTCTCTATATCTTTTTTTATCTTTTTATCTCTCTCTACTATCTTTGTCTCTATATGTATTTCTATCTCAGTAGTTATCTCTATCTCTGTATCTCTCAACTTATATGTCTTTATCTTTGTCTCTATGTCTATGTCTCTGTATGTCTATATCTCTCTATCTGTATCTCCACCTCTACCTCTATCTCTTTGTGTTTGTATTTCTCAATATATATCTCTATCCTACTCTCTAAGTGCCTCTTTCTCCATATCTTCCTCTATCACTATGTATATCTACCTCTATCTCTTTCTCTGTCAGTATTTATTGTGAGGGTTGATTTGTTCAACTCTCATGTTCTAGAAGCTTCCAGAATGATCTAGAATTTAAGACCTCTAGAATATTCTAGATGCTTTAAAAACTTTCAAGATTATTTTAGAGCCTTTTAGATGCTTCTGACTCTTATGGAGTCCTCTTAACCATTCTAGAAGCAAATGGATCTTTCTAGAATCTTGTGGGTCTTCCTAGGTGTTCTAGAAAATTGTTAAAATCTTTTAGAGAGGCGGTTTCTAGAAGTTTCCAAGGAACTCTATAAACAGAGGTGTCTACCTCATATTGTAGTGGAATTCTGAGGGAATTCTGGAGGACTTCAAGAAGGAATTCTTGAGAGCATTCTGTGAGCAACCTTGGAGGGTTCAAGCTTAGCTAATTGTAAATTTGTAAAAGAGTTGGGGACGACATAGCATATTGCAAAGAGGCTTTTGGGAGGAGGTTACACTAAGTGTGTATCTTCTTGTTGGTTAGTCCCTTTGGTGAACTTGTTCTCTTTTCTCCTTTTGTACTTGTTGTTTTGGACCTCTATTGTGAACACTTATCATCCCATTCAAGAAGGTTACTTTCTCTAAATCAGTGTGTGGGTTTTGTTTATTCTCATCCCTATACTCTTGGTTTAGTCTTGAGCTTGGTTGTATAAATATTTTAGGCTCCATTAAGTTGATATCCTCAAGATTTTATATCTATATCTCTATCTCTATCTGGATCGTTACTTATATTTGTCTCTCTATTTTCTATCTCCATCCCTATTCCTCTGTCTCTCTATCTATCTCTATTCGTATATAAATCTTTATCTCTATTCCTATCTCTGCCTCCATCTTTATCTATATGTATTTCTATCACTATCTCAATTTCTATCTCTGTATCCATCTTTGTCTCCATTGGTTTCTATCTTTTATATCTATATCTATGTCTCTATTTATCTCTATCTCTATCTTTGTTTCTATATCTATCTCTATCTCAATTTATATTTCTATCTTTATATCTATCATTCTCTCTTCTGCTCGCATTTATTATCCATTCTCTATATCTATTTATATTTATCTCTATTTCTATCTACCTCTCTATATTTATATATCTCTTTCTATCTTTAACTTGACAAATATCATGACACCTAGCTCAATCTCTTTCTTTATCTACATGTATCTTCTTTTCTCTCATTCTTTCTCTATAAATTATGTCTCTCTCTCAATATCTATATATATCATTATCTCTTTCTACCTCTAAAATATATACGTGATGTATCTCTATCTACCTCTAGCTTTATGTATGCCTTTATAGATATCTCTATCTCTATGACTATCTCTATCTCTATCTCTTTCTATCTCTAGCATCTCATACATAATTAAATAGCAAGACTACTAGTTTGACTTAAAAAGTAAGATAAGAACACTAACGGAAAACTAAACAAAAAGACACCCATGACAGTTACGCCAATCATGGTAATTATGAGATCATTACTATCCATGTGCACAAACTTACTCCAAGGTTTGCTTCTATACTGATTTGAATAGCAATGTTATATATGTAATGATAATGAAAGAAATAACTCAAGCACAGATCCCACCTTATAAAATATTTTCAAAATGGATAAATTTTTAATACCAATATGTAAACTTTATCTTATTCATGTTCCATTAACCAGAAATCTATTCAGATTCAATGAATATTTGAAGAAAATATTTTTTCATTGAATATCAACTAAATCATTATCCCAATCAGTAAAAAAATATTTTCTTCAAAAACATGATATTCAGTTTTGATCATAGCCTTTTTCAAATATATTATCATTACAGTGAGGTTCATCTCACGATTTATGAAAAACTTCATGATTTCCAATCATATTCTGATGCTGAACACAAGATTGATCCATTGAAATATCATTTTGATTCTCCATAAACAATATCTGAATATCAAAATTATCGTCCACAATAAATGAGTTATTCGCGTCCTCATTTTCATCAAATTCTTCTTTTCTTGCACATGTATCATTCCAATGATGTTCATAAACACAAATATTTTGATCATCTAAACATAATATAATAAAATCGCAAGCATCAACATGAGAATTTTCATCCTTATTTTGTAAATCTTCTTTTTTCAAGTGAGCTCATATAATTTCCATAGGATTCTTCCAATTTCAAAGAAAATGCATCATCAACATGGACATCATAAATATCATCACAAGGACATTCATTTCATTCAACTTCATTTTTGCCCCAATCTTCCTCATGTGATTCTTCAATATACTTTGAAGCTAGTTTAGCAAAAAAGTATACACTTTTATCTTGTACATTTTCTTAATAAAATATATTTTTTTAATATCACTACATTATTTATAAAACATTGGAAATTAGGAATTAATTTTAAAATACATAATTTTTGATAAAATATTATTCCTTTTCAAAAATATGGATTATTCCAGGAATCATGTTTACAATTATATTTTAAAGAACCCTCATTCTGAAAATGCATTGGTATATAAAATCATCCTTGTACGCCTTAAAATAATCTATTAATATGCGTAAATATCTTAAAATACTGATATCACTCTTTGTGCAATTCTATTTTGAATCAATGCATAAGTAAATTGTTTTTCCTTAAAAGATATTTACGCATCTAAAAATATGGAGCTTGAACATTTTTATTTCATGAAAACTGACAATGATATGCATTAGAAGTGGCATGATTTTCAGAAATATGATTAGGGAAATCCATAAAATTTCTATGAGATGACTGAAAAGCATAATGATACTGCTCGTGTGAATGATGAAATAAATCATGAGGATCCAAATTATCATCGTATCCATAGTCATGAGGATCATTAAATTCACAATAGATTTCAAAATAATATAAATTCACTTATGATAAATACAAATATATAAAAATAAAATTAACAATGATTATGAAAAATAGGAGCAATAAATTTTATAACAAAATTTCAAGATTTATTCACCCTGGTTGAAAAAATTTACTTTCGTAAAGCATTAGTATTTAAGTAAAAAATCACTCAATAAAATAAATTTAATCCCTAATGTTGACAGTTCCCCAGCAACTGCGTAAATTAATAAACTCAAATTTAGGGCTAAAATGATGTCATTTTTTATTTGAGTTTAATCAGTAAATTTATAAATCAATACTCACGTAAGTATACAACAAAGTGGATGAGTACAGGTCATCTCCACAGGGAATGGGTCTTAGGGATTTAACTATGTGCAGATAGTAATTCGGAAAGGATGAGAAGGAATATGTATGGAGTAACAGGTAGGGTCATGATGGAAATGGTGAGATGAATGAAGATGTGATCATCTATGGGAGAAGTAGTCAAAGTGATGTGTATAGAGTGGATGGAAATGAGGGAGTAAGATAGGCAAAGATGTAAGGGGAAAACGGTGGATGTAGGAAATAATTGATGAATTCGTCGGAGGAAGATAGAGGTTTAGGTTTTATCAAGTAAACTGAGGGCATAGATGATATGTGATAATGTAGATGATAACTGTCGTAGATGGTAGATGATGATGAATGATGCTAGACACTGCTGGAGGATAGAGGATGGTGATGTATGATGGTAGATGGTATTGATCTAGCTAATGTATGTATTGGAGAAAACCAATGTTAGACACGAAACTGACCTTAGATTCCTACATTCTGCCATGATCAGGGAAAATTTGTGATGCTGATCAGCCTCTCATCTTCTCTGTTGACCTTCTCCAAGCACCCTAACACCAAGAAAATTCTTGAATACTCTCTTTCAATCTGCCTCTCTAAAAGGAAGTGAGTTTAAACATGTTTGTTACGAAGATTGGAGGATTACCAAACAGACAGAGTGGCAAGCCAGCGTTTTTTTGAAAACAAACTCCAATGATTTCCCGAGAAATTAGCCCACATGTACAGGCGGTGTCATGTGTCCCTCAATGTGTAGTAATGTTTGACCATTCAAACTATATTAAAATTGAATTTTGAAATTACACCAGCCTCAGTCCACATGCGTATTTATTGTGCAAAAAAAGCTCATTTTTTATTGGGTCACATCATTGTCCACATTAGAACAATAATAAAAGATAACATTAGTAATTTATGCCATTATGGCATTGCTAAATGCAATGCCATAATGATTTCATACTGTTGATTACCTCACGCCAATCATTGGTGTGATTTCATAATTGCTTTTTGCCAATGATTACCAGTGATCATCTACTTGTCGTCTTTTGACAAATCAAATGATGACATGCGGCACAATAGAAATAAAAACTCAAAATTACATTCATAATTCATATAAAATTAAATATAAGCCCACACATATATATACAAATATATATTCCAAGTTAGAAATATCATATTTTTACGAAGACAATGTAAAACAATTCAGGAAAGGTCATATTCTGACTGAAAAAATTATTGTTACTTGGAGTATGGCATCGAAAACCCCTAAAAATACATAAAATCCAAACTTTTAGAATATTGTCCTACAAATGGATTTATTCATTTTAAGCTTGATAACATGCATCTATAACCAATGTAATGTGCACAAAAGATGTAAATATCATCATATTAACAAATTAATAATGTGTGTTGCACTTGGGCATCAGCGTGGGCTAGAATACATTTTAATATTTGATGCAGGAACCATCCAGCAAATCAAGTTCAGACTCGTCATCAGCCGCATCGCGGAGCCTGAGCCAACGTGAAGAACTCGAGTTTTCGCTATCAGGTCTGAGGAAACTGCCTTCACGTATTTTTATTTCGTGTTTGTGTCTTCTTTTGGTTTTATGGAGGCCCTCCCCCGTGTAAGGGTCCCTCGTCGCGTCGTTTTGATCTTATCTCGCTCGTTCCTTTGATGGTAGGGAGGCCCCCACCGGTGTGTGTACGGACCTCCCCCATGTGTGTGCTTTGTTGTTTTGTTGTGTTGTGTTTTGTTTACATCCTTTAGGGGGGGTCATGTTTGGCTTCTTCCCCTAAAGGAGTCCATTAGGACACCCATAAGCGCCCCCCCCCCACTCCCTTTTAGTATAAAAGGGGAAGGGGAGGTTTCCTTCGTCCTCCCCCGTGGGAATTTTTCTGTAGTCATACTACTCTTTCCCCTCTAGTTTGGGTTCTTGTCACCATGCGCAACTTCCGTTCAGCCCAGTTGTGGCCTCCATAGGGTTTGTTGTTTTCTCGTCGTTGCTATCCGATCCACCCTACGGCCAAGTCGTGATTGCTGTGAACAACATCTCGCCTGCGGCAACCCCCTCTCCCCTCCCCTACGTCCTTCTCTCCCGGATAACGCTGCAGGCTTTAGTTGGTGGTTCTGGCGTGTAAACTGTTACCGCGACAACCGTTTGACCATTGCCCATTTGCTTGTTGTCGCAATGACCATGTCGTGCTTGACATAGAGCCATGATATTGGTATTGAGAAAAAAATTGAGTTGAGAAATATTTATATTATACATCCATTGTATGAGCAATGTAATATATGTTTGTCTATAAAATCACTAATGCAATCTAAATATTACAAGTGTTATAAAGTCTCAATGTCTAATATAACTAGTATATGTTAGAGTGACAAAACTGTATATTTGAAGCATGCAAGTATGAATGTCTAATGTCACATCAAGTATGATGCAGATAATAAATGGTATATTTATTAATATCACTATTTTTACAAGTTGCCTTTTAATGGAAGAAATAATACAATCTTCCAAAAAATAATATAAAAAAACTAATAACCTCAAATTTCAAAGAAACTGATTGCCCATGATTTATGGTAGTAACTAGGATCACCGGATACCAGGTTAAAGCACTATTATCATTGTATACAATCAGTCATGATACTAAAAATCATTGTAAACAATCAGTCACGATGCCAGGTAAGATGCCTTGAGGAGGATTTCTCTTGATTGAATAGATATGGTATTGTCTTGGAACATAAACAGGAGGGTATCAAGTGCAAGACAAGGACTTGTCCACGGAAAAGCAAGAATGATGACAAAAAAAATTCAATTCAACAAGGAGCATTCTCTCTTCCTCGATAAATAAACATAAATTTCAGAAGCTGTCAATTACCCTGACCCAATTATTATTTTTCAGCTGCATGAGAAGTCATAGCAGGGAGTTACAACATCAAAATTATTAACATAAATAAGATCAAAAACATAAGTTTAATGGTCTTCGTAAAATGTATATAAATAATGCATTTACAGATTTTTCCCAAAAACCAAAACACAAATATGCAGGATAAGTTGCCCCACAGAAAAATATGCGCAGACCGAAGAAAGACTCAATTTTCTGAAAGGATAAAGGCCCATGCTATACGATACCAATAAAAATATATAGCTCTAAATACAACGGTATCATGGGTTCTGACTCCTTTATAACCAAGATAGGAAAAGAAAAAATAAAAGTTCTGCAAAGATGGGCAGCAGCTATACCCATATGTCAGAGGTGCAGTCTCCTCCCGGATACCTCATCTCATGGGCCAAAGCTGGGCCACCGGGTTCCAGCCCAAAGTCAACAAAGAAGTCAGTGTTGACCGAGAGCCCGCCTTTGTCCGTGTTGACATCTATCTGAAGCATGTGGGCCCCATCTCGGACTAGATCTGGGTAAAATTGCGAGTCCCAAACGCTAAAGAGGGAGTTGGTCACATATAGCCGCTTGCCATCCAAGCTTAGTTGAATCATCTGAGGACCCCCGCGCAGCTTATTCCCCTGCAATTTCCACAATCAAGAAAGCTTCAGGCAATCATTACCCACAGAGAATTCCGGGAAATTTTTCTATTCAATCTTGGCAGAGAAGTTAAGTTCATGACCATATTCTTTTTAGGATAAATGATCCTATTTTCTGCTCATAGTTTCCAGGTTTAGCATAATTATGACCACCAAAGTTTGTTGAGAAAAATAAATAAAAGGGAAATTCCTTTATATGCAACAAAGATGTAGAAAAATATCAGCCAGCATTCCAAATCACAAAGTTCAAATTTTGGCAGACAAAAAATGAAGTTCTTGACCGTATTTTAGACTAAATGAGCCTAGTTTCAGCTCTAAGTTTTCAGATTTAGTACAAGTACGGTTCCCAAGCTTTGTCTAGTTAAAAAAAATTGAAAGAAAAAATATTTTCTAAATCCATATTTTCTAAACCCAGAAAGCCAGTGAGAAAAAATTCTAAAAATGAACGATCCAATTCATCATGTATAATGACATAAAATATCTCATTCATCATTTCTCACCCACAAGAAAGATCAAAGTTCCAAAAAATTAAATTACTTTCTGACCTTGACTTCTGGGATGTCGAACTGGGTCTCCTTGCCCTCCTCATCCACGGCCACTACTGCAGAGCCTTTGCTGACGAGCCCGCCGACCCAGACCTGGCCAGTCAACGCCGGTTTTGATGGGTCCTCAATGTTGTACTGGCGAATGTCACCTTGTAGCCAGTTCACAAAGTAGAGAAACCGATCATCCAAAGAAATGAGAAAGTCCGTAATCAGGCCAGGCATCTCTGGCAATATCCAGTTCTTCACCTTAAGCGGCTTCACAGATATCACAACCTACACTAGGCCATGCCATAAGTAATCAATATGTGAGGACAAAAGTGACCCTCATTTCCCCATTCTTATTTTATTTAGCACGATCGGTACCATAGTTTTTAGACTAATTAGTCAATAAGGTGGAATTTGTAATCAAGGCTGCTTCACAGATATCACAACTCACACTGGGTCACACCATGAGTAGTCATTAGCTTCTTAGCCATCAGAGGCAAAGCCTCCTCCTTTCAAGGATAACTGACAATGAAATTTGGTGTTCACAGTCCCACTCTTAATTTCAATCTAACATGGGTCTATTCCATACATAGTTTCGAGAATCAATTATATCCGATCAGTCAGGAAAATGTATTTTGGAGAATTAAATGAATGAACTCAAATATAAGATCCCTTCCATTTCAAAAGTACAAACTCATGACCAGCATAAAGGAAATAGATTCTCCATGTTGCAGTTCAAAAAAAAAAAATTTTTGAAAACAACAGTTCAAAAAAATATTTTACTCTCAATAAGGAAACGTTTGTCTTTAATTATGCCCCCCCACCCCGGAAGCAGACTCGAGTCGATGAAAGATACATAATTTTGAGATTGAATTAGTCTTTGTAGACTTAATTAATCACCCTTTCACTTCGGATCAGCGGGGCCTTCAAGCATCCAAAACCGCCGGGGTTGTAAATGACATAGCCTTCCTGATAGAAGACTCCTTCAGAAAAACGAAGTTATTCAAGTTCTTTTTACAAAAAAACTCTGACGCCCCGACGAGTAATCTACTAAAGAGTACCCTCCCCAATGTGCGCCAAATGTGCCCCAATGTGCACCCGACAAGTAATCTGAAGTTATTTGCAATACTTTTTTAATACAAAGAACAAAATGAATTTCGACCCCATCGTAGTTCTCAATCATTTTGTGGCACCAGCATGGAATAGGGATATAAATTCTCCATTTCGTGTTCTATTCCCTGCTAAAATTGGTGAAAATATTATTCATTGATAACCAGTTTCCTCGTGAATGCAGTAGTATAGATAGAAAAATTCATTTTGCAGATATAAAGAGGGAGAGATAAAAGGTACCTCGTGACTCCATGTCCCATCAAGAGTCTTGAAGAACCTGATCATATTGCTGCTCAGAGCCGTGCCAACATAGCCAATATCCTTATCTGGATCATGCAGGAACCGTGTCTGCCAAAGAAAATTAAACCCAAAAAAACCAACAGTAAATAAAATTGAAGGAAATATCTGATTTTTTTATAAAATAAGGGCTGTACTGACTTCAAGGGGCAGGAGACCAGAGGGCCCAAGATCAAGAATCTGCTTCAATTCCCCACCAGGCCAGCTGTAGATATTCAAGTGCCTCCCATAGAGCCCGTCCGCGACATGTTGGAGGTCAAAACCTTTTGAAAAGGCCGCAGGCGCCCCCCATGAGGAGCTTACCATTATCTTGTGTCTGGGTTGGTACCAGAAATCGTACCCAAATTCTGGGCTGTGCCCTGGTTTCTCCCATCTGATACGACAACAAAATTTTCTTTTGTGAAGTTCCATGAATATCATCCACATTCTCATAATTGACATTGACATTCATGAGGTGAAGAAAGATGAGGATAAGTGAAGCAGGAACCCATTCTTGGCTCCCTTCATAAGGCGAGGCCAACCCAAATCAAATTGAAACTATATCGTAGGGAACTGGCCCAAGGATTACCCTACTGTCTCATCAATAACAAGGGATTTCTCTCGTCAATTTCATCAGCATCATCAAGATTCACATAATTATCATTCTAGAGGTGAAGAAGAACGATGATAAGTGAAGTAGGAAGCCATCTTTGGATGCCTTCCTAAGTGAAGTAGGAAGCCATCTTCCCTATTTTAAGGGAAAACAAATTGAAGGGAATTAAAAAAAACTACCAACGGCAGGTAAATGGCAGAAAGAACAAAGATTTTCTCTCGTCAATCTCATCAAAATCTTCCCAATCATCGTTCCTAAGGTAAAGAAGAACGAGGATAAGTGGAGCAGGAACCTGGCCTTTCCTGCCTTCTTAAAGGGATGCCCACCCAATTTAAAAGGAAAACATTCTACACAGGAAATGACCACAATACCCCCCCTGGCTGGTCGAACGGGCTATGGAGAGTATTACCTTCCTTTGACTTTGAAATCAGAGTTTAGGAGAAGGAAACCACTGCCTTTGGCGTTTCCATCTTTGTCTCCAAGGCAAGATATGAGGAGATCTCCTGAAGCAAGGCAATGGCTCGTATGGGGAAAAGCTAATCCTGTTTTCTGCTCAATCTCCTCAGGCTGCACAACCTTGAACAATGACGGAGCTCTTGGATCATTTGCTGTGTTGATCACATATATCCTGCTCGACCTGAAGATTCCCACATCAAAAAATATAGAAAACAAATTTTAAATCAATGATGAAAATTGTAGTTCTGTAATATTATAGAGAACAATTTGAATTTTTAACACAATAATTTATAGATATATTAGTAATAAATTAAACAGTGAAGAGTGATGAATAAAATCTGTAAATAAATCTGATGCTGAATCGTAAATAGTGTCCAAATACCATCTGTAATATTATAGAGAATAAAAGTTGAGGACAATTTGCATAAATATATGCCAAGAAAGGGAGGGGAGTAATTTTAAATTTGTCATATGCCGAGAAATTGGAATTTTCAAAATTCGGTCAAGATAAACAGCTTTTTGTCCACTAATGTGCTAAAAAATATTACAAATAAGTTAAATCCGAAAAGAACTGCTTTGTTCATACCAGTTAAGGGATCGAAATTCAATGTCCAATGCATTTAGACAGAAAAAATTTTCAATTGCATCCCAATCTCATACAAGAATAGATAACAGGAAGAAGAAACACTGACTTCGTATAGAAAAAAGGATGAAAACGATCTAGAATTCAAATCACAATATCTAGAAAAATCAGGATAAGATAACAAGGCGAAGAACATTCCAACTCACAACAAGGACGGAAGGATGAGGAATCTTCTGGAAACTGATGAATCGCCATGGCAGGAGCTGCAAGCATTCCACCCAGAGTGATGAAGTTCATCACCCGCGTAAGGGACAGAAAGTCGGTGAATGACTTTGGAATAAGTGGGTGATGTGGGGTCAACATCGACAGTCGCCAAGAAGTCTGGCTTCCCTTTCCCAGAACCTGTCATCAGAAGAAAAAAATTATTAAATTTGATAAAAATCAGAAGCATTAAACAAGAAGTGACTTTTGACAGTCTCATCACTCTGGCCAACCCCTACCCCTCTGCTCAGGCCCTTCCCAAACATTCCCATTCTCCTCTTCATCTCGGGAACTCTCATCATCATAAAACTACATCGGAGACGATATGTCTTGAGTGAAACCGTATCATAATATAAATAAATTCAACGCAAGAACCTTTCCATTTCCCTCTCCAAGAACCTTGGCTACTTGTGCTAAAAGAGAAATAAAATCATTAACCCTTGAGTTGGGACGGACTTTCCAACTTTCCTCACAACTTTTCATAGAGAACTCAACGCAATTAGATTTCATGGAAATCAGAGCCAAACCCAGTTAGAGTATGTCCCATCTTAGTCAAAAACACTCCAATGAGGGAGATAATTTTATTATTCTGGGTCGAAGACTACTTTTTTCTTTAACTAGTTTTTAGCAAGAACCGATTATTCTTCAAAGACAAACAACTATTCATTTAACAACTAGTTAAAGAAAAACTGAATACTGGCTGACGAATTCATTTCTCTTTAGCTAGTTATTTAACAAGAATCGATTATGCTTCAAAAACAAACAACTAGTTTAAGAAAAATTGAATACTGGCCGAAGAATTGATTTCACTTTAACTTCTTTTACAAGAATCGATTATTCTTCAAAGACAAACAACTAGTTAAGAAAAATTGAATACTGGCTGAAGAATTGATTTCTCTTTAACTAGTTATTTAATAATAATCGATTATCCTTCAAAGACCAACAACTGGATTACAAAAAAAAATTGATTCCTGGCCATAGAACCGATTTCTCTTTGACAAGAATCGATTATTCTTAAAAGATCAACTAGTTTATGGGAAATCGAACCTTGGCCAAAGAATCGAGTTTTATTTTGATAATTTTTTAACAAAGATCGATTATTCTTCAAAGACAAAATTTTAATTTTTTGAAAAATCGAATCTTGGCCGATTAATTGATTACTCTTTTTTGAAGATGTATCGATTTTTCTTTAACAAGTTGAATAACAAGAATCGAATCTCTTCAAAGACAAGCAAATAGCTAAAGAAAAATCGAATCCTGGCGGACGAATCGATTTCTCTTTAGTTGTTTAACAAGAATCGTTATTATTCAGAGACAAAAAAACTACATTAAGAAACATAGATTCTGCCGAGAATCTATTTTTCTTTAGCTAGAGGTTTAAGAAACACCGATTTTCTTTAACGAGTTGTTTGACAATAACCATTTTTTTCTTCAAAGACAAACAACCAATCATAAAGAATCAAATATTGACCCAAGAATCGATTTTTCTTCAACTAACTGAAACGAGAAGAAGAGACATAATTCGGGTCTCCTCCAACTTTTCGCAGGGAACTCAACACGATTAGAGTTCATGGAATTAGAGCCAAACCCAGTTGGCGTATGTCCCATCTTAGAAAAAACATTAGTAAAAAGCTAAATCCGAAAAGAACATCTGCTTTGGTCACACCAATGAAGGGATCGAGTTCAATTTCCAATGAATTGAAACAAAAGGAAGTTAAATTGCGACCCAATCTCATACAAGAATAGACAACAATAAAGAGGAAACACTGATTTCCTTTAGAAAAACATGCAAAGATATACATCGATTCTTGGCCGGATAATCGACCCAATAATCAAAGATAAAGCATGCAAGTTTCGGAAACTACCGTTGTAGACGCAGGTGACGTAGAGCAGTTGCTCTCTGGGGCCGTTCATGGCCGCCAGTGGGGAAGAATATCCCGGCCCCGTCTTGGCGGCACAGCAGAAACCGCTGGCCATGACACTCTTCTGTTCTTCTAAGAGAGAGAGAGAGAGAGAGATGGGTCTGATGAGCGAAAAACAGCGAAAGAGAGAGAGAGAGAGAGAGATGGGTCTGATGAGCGAAAAACAGAGAAAGAGAGAGAGAGAGAGAGAGAGATGGGTCTGACGAGCGAAAAACAGAGAAAGAGAGAGAGAGAGAGAGAGATGGGCCTGATGAGCGAAAAACAGAGAAAGAGAGAGAGAGAGAGAGAGAGATGGGCCTGATGAGCGAAAAACAGAGAGAGAGAGAGAGAGAGAGAGAGATGGGCCTGATGAGCGAAAAACAGAGAAAGAGAGAGAGAGAGAGAGAGATGGGTCTGATGAGTGAAAAACAGAGAAAGAGAGATAGAGATGGGTCTGATGAGCGAAAAACAGAGAAAGAGAGAGAGAGAGAGAGAGAGAGAGATGGGTCTGATGTGCGAGAAACAGAGTGAGAGAGAGAGAGAGAACGAGAGAAAGAGAGAGAGATGGGTCCGATGAGCGAGAAAGGGAGAGAGAGAGAGCGAGAGATGGGTCTGATGAGCGAGGGAGAGAGAGAGAGAGGGAGAGAGATGGGTCTGGTGAACGATCTTGTGGGGGTATTTGTACGTGGAAAATGGGTCCAGGTTCTATGGATTTGTCGACAGTCGCCAACCTTTGCGGAGATGCTCCGAGAGAAATAGACGGGTAGGGATAAAAGGGACGGGTGTCGACGAAAGATCTGCATGATAAGGAACCTGACAAAAACTATTTATTTATGTATAGACAGAGAGAGAGAGAGAGAGAGGAAGAGGAAGAGAGGGAGAAATAGAGGGATGGAGAGGATGGGAGGGAGATTGCTGACGTTGGGGAGAGGTGAACTAGGATATCAGTGAAGATAAAGGTTTTTCTATTTCAAAATAAAAATATTTTGAGAATCAGATAGTCACATAGAAATTTGTATTTCTTTAGAAAATTTTCAGTACTTCTATATGTCACAAAATTTACCATTACATTCAGTAATTTCTCTTAGAGTGAATATTAATACAGGCTATGGCAGGGCAAGTGTTTGCCTTTCCCGAGCCAGTATCACACGATGATACCAGGTTGCATCCTGTACAGGATAATAGACATGGTCGTTATGTTCTGTTCGTTTAAAACGAACAAAAAATTCGCACAAACGAACTGCACAGGGGTCTGTTCGTTGTGCTGTTCTTTTTATGTGCGAAAATTAGAACAGATGTTCGAACAAATTCGTACAAACGAAAAAATTCGCACAAATCGAACAAATTCGCACAAACCGAACAAATTCACACAACCGAACAAATTCGCACAGCCGAACAAATTCACACAAAACGAACAAAATTCGCACGAAGCAAACATAATTCGCATGTAGAGTCAAAAATTGCATATAATTGTTCGTAAATTGCAAAAAATTATTATGCATCTACCAAAGTATATCATACTAAAAATATTCTAATTTATTATATATTATACTAATTCACAACACACCATCTTCAGTAGAAATTCTATCAGTACAAATCTAATAGTCATTGAATCTAGTGATAATGGCAGTTATAGTTTAATGGTACCTGATATTTCAGGGGTTTATGTCATTGTTGTAACTTAGGTTTAAGAAAAAAGTTTGGATTATTTTAATGAATTCATTTGGTAATTTATTTAGAAGAGGGGATTATGCTGAATTCATTTTGGTAATTCATTTGAATTCATTTGGTGACTTAACTGAATTCATTCGGTATTAAAAGAAAATAATTAATGGATTTAATAGATTTTTGAGAATTAATTTCATTAAAATGACTTATATGAAAATTTGTGTACTTCAATATTTTTCTAGAATTCAGTTCGAGGGTGGAATGATTAGATTTCAATAATAATATATTTAGGTATTTGTTCTTAATTTTTGCAATTTTTAATCTCTATCTCTTCAATTGCTCCACTTTGTAACAGTCTGCCACTGACAGATTTGCAATCAAAGATATGTTCAAAAACAAATATCTAAGTCCACTTAATCTGAAATCACCAAATATAATCTTGCTAATGCATCCCATATCCTGATGGCACGCCTTGGAAACTGTGTTTCTTTGTTGTATCATGAGAAGGTAAAAGAGTCTTCTTTCTTGCTTGTTCTTACATAGAGAGAGAGAGAGATACCCTTCATGAATTTGATCTACACATCATCACCATCTTCTCAGATTTTGAATAATGTATCTACCCATCTATCTTCCATGTATCGGGATGGAATGCCTTGGAAGCTCTTGTCTCATGAGAAGGTAAAAGAGTGTTCTTGCTTGCTTGATCTTACATGGAGTATCTCCTTCTGCAAGAGGCGCATCGTGTGCTTATGCGTCCATTCATTCATATAACAATTGGTAAAGATGTCATGGAGAATAGAGAGAGAGAGAGAGATGATCATGAACATCAAGAGATATAGAGATAGAGATGACATGAAGATGTGGGTTTTATAGCAGAACGCGCTCATTAATATGCTGCCATGTGACAGAACATAAATAGAGATAGAAAGAGATGGGAATGGACGGTGATAGAGACAGATAGATAAAGATCGGCACACATGGATTGCTGGCATGTGGCAGATTACGGGAGTAGAGATGGAGATTATGATGGGGACAGAGACATCGACGTAGAGCAATGTATAGATTAAGTAAAAGAGAGAGAGAGATTAAAATAAGTAGAGAGAGAAATACATGCATAAGTAGAACTAATAAAGTTTAAAAACTATTTACTTACCTTTAAAATGATGTCTGGAGGGATGCAGTTCATCAGGAGCTCATACCGCTTTCCACGAACCTATAACAGTCTGATAATAAAACCAAAGTTTCATTTTATCAGCAGCTTGTGAAAGACTTCAGTAGGTTTTTTTTTAAATCACCATGTCAAATAAATATCCTTCCAAGAACTAATTCAAGGTGGTCATGTGGGAAATAACAAAACGAACCATCTCTCTCTCTCTGTCCTCATTATTTCTTCTTCTCTTCTCGTCTCAGGGCAACAAAGTCAGCCAATCACATGTGTGAACTTTTGAAAGGCAAGGGCACAGTAGAAGGGTAGTAGATCCTACCTGGGCAACTTGGATGTATTTTTGAGTGGCATCTGCAATCAATTCATATAAATGAAAAGTATATCAATGAGCACTGAATAGCCTTCTTGAAAAACTTTCTACTAATTGACAGAGAGTGAAATATTTACCGTCAGCCATGTATTCATCAATTAACATGCAACGACACATGCCATTAAAAAAATCATCCAGTCATTTAGATTCAGTAGTCATAAAATAGACCTAATTGAGAAAATTCTAGCTCTCAAGAGAGAATTAGCAGGAAATAAGGTGATTCGCGGCGAAAGATAATCCACATATCAAACTCTAAGGGAGAAACATCAATATTAATTTTCTTCTTACATTGGCAAATGTTTTTTTCCTGCAAGGTTTGCATTGTTCAGCTTAACATCAAATCTGACAACGGTGGATCAATACAAGATACTTCAGCATACAATTTACGCTACCCTTACCGGAATGCGACATTGTGTGAGATTGGTGCTCTCAGCCAGATCGACGCCGTGCTACTGAAAAAAGTATCACTAAAAAATGGAAGATAGATATAAGGGTCACGGCCCACGTAAATTCCAAAAAGATGGATCCAAATATGCGAGAAAGTTTGGTGAAAAATCATCCAAGGCAAAGTAATTATCGAGTGCTCTCGACATTGGATGGAGGATTAATTTTCAACAAGAATACTAGAGGAGTCTCGCATTTAGACCACAGGCTTCTTCCATCTTTGTCGCCGGTATTGTGTGTTGGACCACTAATCTGCGTGATAAAAAATGAAATAATTTGCCATCACATCATCATGATTTTCGTTCACCAAGGCAAGGAGAAAAAATAGAGTTCTCTACACTAGTCAAGGAGCAAGGACAGAGTCTAACCTGTTGGTGCGTTCACGCGAATGTTAAATGGCCCATCATCTTCATCACCGTCTTCGTCCTCATCTGATCTTAGGTCGTCGTTGCTATACCATGACTTCAACATCATTAAGCCTTTTACGCTCTCTATCGTAAGCCTCGATCGCTTGTAGTTGATTACTCCATGACGTTATGAGAATAGACGCTCACACACGGCACTCTTCACTTGAACTGCTAGGAATTCCTTCCCCACCAGTGCTAACGCGGGGTAAGAAAGCTGACCTGTTTTTGGGGTAAAAGTAGTCAGAAATTTAATAAGTAAAGCACGAGATTTGGAATATAAAAATGCAAATTATAGGATACCTGTCGTCTTCCACCAATGCAACACCTCCGTACCGAATGCTGGGGGGGCCATCGCGTATACATCAAGCTCTGCAATCGGATCAACTCTTTGTGGGTGCTCAGGCGGATCTAGTATTTCTTTGAGCTCTATTTGTATGAAATCACTCGTCATTGATTGAGCAGTTGGTTCGATGCACCGATTTCTGGAGTTTCTGGATACTAAATGTGTCTCCATGATATTGCGGACGGTAGATAGAACCTCATTCTTAGCTTGTGGATCAATCAAGTGAAGCTTCATAGATGGATCAAGTAGAGAGGCAATAGTGAAAGCCTCATTTCGTGTTAGTACAGACACATATTTACCAAGCTTATCCCCCATAGCAGAACATACATTAGCTAAGGCGTTCCTTTGCCCAATGGAGATAGCATGACCAACTGTAAGCATGGAGGAGTTCGATACGCCTCTCTAATTTGACGTCGGCCCCTAGCTCTAGATGCCTCATCAATCCCTTAATAATGACTATACCTCATTTGACGTCGGCGCCTAGCTCTGGATAGCAACAGAGGTACCAAGCTGGAGTAAGTTGAGTAAGTCGACAAATATTTGCACTAGGTCCCATTCTACGTCAAGTAAGGCATGTTCTCGAAGAGCGGTGGACATCATCATATCGATAAAAATTTTCTTCTCAATGCACCTTCATAGCATTTTGTAAGTGGAGCCCCACCTAGTAGGGCAATCTATCAGGATCCTCCTCGCGTTTGACATATTTAACTGTCTACAGTATGTAAAGTACGTCGCCTTTTGCCTCATCGATCCTCATATAGCAATGACCACCTCTCTTAGGCGGCGAACAACATCCGCTAAGGAAATAGCAGGAGAATCATATTCCTCTACATCCATCACATCATCAAGGTTTGTGAAGTCTACTTCGTCAATGAAACTTGACTCGGGGCCATCACCGATGACATTGAGTGCCTTCAATCCGGCCTGCATAACTAAGTTGATCACATGTGCAATACACAAGACATGTCTCTTTGCAGTGAAATGGGCGTTCACTGGCCGCAACTCTCGTTCTAATATAGCCATCATTGTTGTGTTATTCGAAGCATTGTCTGTCGTAATAACACACAGCTTCTCACTCAACTTAAATTCTGGAAGAACTTCCAACACAATCTCGCTCAACTCCCTAGTGTGCGATCCCTCCAACTGGCGTATAGTGAGGACACATTCACACATTTTCCATTCCGTGTCTACCCAATGAACGGTGAGTCCTATAAATGATATTCGATTCGCAGACGTCCAACAATCTAGAGTGATGGCCACTCTATCAACACTTTTTAGTCGGTCACGAATACCGCTCTTCAACTCAGTATAAAGCTTGAAAGCTTTTTCCTTTACAGCCCTTGTCGATGGAATGGATATCTCCTCTTGTGCGATGAATCGAAGCAGTCGGATGAAATATTTCTTATATACAATGTTCCACGGTGAGGCCAACTGACATATGAAATGTACAAGCTCTTCTTTTGTCATCTCCAACGAGCGACGAGTGAAGTACAATTTATCAGTACCTTGTCGATCAAAGATGTTGGCCACCGATGGTTGGTTAGAAGAGCTGCATTCTTGAGCCTTCAACTCGTTATACTCTTTACAGTGCACATTTTGAAAATGTCACCATAGGATCGTACTGCAACTATTCTTATTTTGATCTATTGTCACTGCACGACCCCGGGTACAGGTCGCACAAAGATTGCATGTGAACACCTTTGGCTCCACCTCTGTGAAGTGTATCCGTGTAGCGTATTCATTCTTTCTCTTTTTCTTCTTTCCGCCATGGCCAACACTCCCCTTGGACAATGAAGATCTTTCATGGGAACCAGAAGCATACGATAGAGGTGCTCTAGGCATCCTAAATTACAATTGGAAATTTATATTATTCAAAAAATTCATCCAATACCAAACTAAATTCAGACATTGTTTGATGTGCACTCATAAAGTACAAATGTTCGAGCAGATTCATAAATCAAAATATAAGAAATTTATGACAACTACAATGTTGAAATGTAGATTCATACATCATACGGGTAAATAGAGAAGCAAAAAAAGTGAAATATATGACAATTAACAGAAAAATAAAAATTCTCCAATTCGTGTCCCATTTATCACATAAATACGCACCTAAATAAATGCCTCCAAGGTAAATTCAGGAATTTTTCTTATGGTTATGAAGAAGGCAGAGAACACTGCGTAAAGCTTTGTATCGAAAGGCAGAAAAGAGTAAAGATTCCCAGCGATGACTTCCTGCGGATCAAAAATTAGCCAGAGAGAGGGAAATCAACATAGAGAAAGGGAGATAGATCAAAAGAGAGACAAGGAGAGAGAGAAATCAATAGAAACGTACAGCCAAGCCCGGTTATTTCATCAACCAACTAAAAAAAATTCCATGTACAGAAAAAGAGAATAGAACATTTAATTAACCTAACTAAAAATGAAAATGTCTCCTGCTCAATAGTTGCTATAGTTTAAACCTCACTTGCCTGCTACATAATTAAACTTAGCTTGTTATATATGTATAAATAGTTAAATACAATTGATAATCTAATTTCAATCAGGGTTAACACAGTATTCAAATTTCAAAAGAGATGTCCACGATTCTTTCATCAATGAAATAAAAAAATATTGTTAGACACCGAGGGCAAAGACTAGAAACAAACTTTTTACAACATTAAAATTCCCAAATACAACCAAGAATGATTATTTCCTCTATGATTTAATAGAAATCTCTTGCACCCACCAAGAAAATAAAGGTTTCAATAGTCCAAATCTTAAAAAACAGAGTCTCAAATGGACTATTTAAAGAGAGAACCAAGAAAGGAGACGAGAAACAACAGTCCTCGACTTGTGACTGATTAAAATTTATCTCACCCATCTAGGCCAAGGCCCTGATTACACTCTCTCTACAATTACCACATCAGCAACAGAATCACATCAGAAGGACATAAACTAAGCTGAACCCTAGGGAGACAGCGAGAGATCCAATAAAAAGAAGAGCGAAACAAGAGTTCTTGAGTAGTAACTGATTAAAATTTATATCACCCATCTGGGCCAAGCCCCTAATCATAATCTATCTGCAATAACCACACCAGAAACAGATAATCAAAACTGATGGACATAAACTAAGCTGAAACCTAGAGAAAGAGAGAGGGAGAGACAAACAAAGGTCCTTGCCCAGCAGCCGATATGTATTTTTTTCTTACAGAGAGTAATATGAAGAGGGTATGGGAGAGAGACTTATACATGGAAGGATAGAGTAATATGGAAGAGGGTATGAGAGAGAGATATATACACAGAGAGAGAGAGAGTAATATGGAGAGAGTATGAGAGAGAGACTTATACATGGAGAGAGAGATGAATATGGAGAGGGTATGAGAGAGAGATTTATACAGGGACAGAGAGAGAAATATGGAGAGGGTATGGGAGAGACTTCTACATAGAGAGAGAGGGAGAGAGACTTATACATTGAGAGAGAGAGTAATATGGAGAGGGTATGAGAGAGAGATTTATACAGGGACAGAGAGAGTAATATGGAGAGGGCATGGGAGAGACTTCTACATAGAGATAGAGAGAGAGAGAGAGACTGATACATTGAGAGAGAGAGTAATATGGAGAGGGTATGAGAGAGAGATTTCTACATGGACAGAGAGAGTAATATGGAGAGGGTATGGGAGAGAGAATTCTACATAGAGAGAGAGAGAGAGACTTATACACTGAGAGAGAGAGTAATATGGAGAGGGTATGAGAGAGAGATTTATACAGGGACAGAGAGAGTAATATGGAGAGGGTATGGGAGAGACTTCTACATAGAGAGAGAGAGAGACTTATACATTGAGAGAGAGAGGAATATGGAGAGGGTATGAGAGAGAGATTTCTACATGAACAGAGAGAGTAATATGGAGCGGGTAGGGAAGAGAGAATTCTACATAGAGAGAGAGAGAGACTTATACATTGAGAGAGAGAGTAATATGGAGAGGGTATGAGAGAGAGATTTCTACATGGACACAGAGAGTAATATGGAGAGGGTACGAGAGAGAGAGACTTATACATGGAAAGAGAGTAATATGGAGAGGGTATGAGAGAGTGACTTATACATGGAAAGAGAGAGTAATACGGAGAGGGTATGAGAGAGAGATGTATATACGAGAGAGACTAATATGGAGAGGGTATGAAAGAGATTTATACATGGAGAGAGAGTAATATGGAGAGGGGATGAGAGAGATATACATACAGAGAGGGTATGAGAGAGAGATATATACATAGAGTGCGAGAGAGATTGGGAAGATAGAGACAAATAGGAATTGAGAAGAGAGCAATATGGAGTATGTATGAGAAAAAGAGAGGGACAGGGCGAGGGTGTAAGGGAGGGAGTAAGAATGTGTATGAGAGAGAGATATATACATAGAGAGAGAGGGAGGAAGAGTTTGTGAGAGATTTATATACATGGATATATATATCGAGATAGATATCTTAGTTGATAGATACGAAGATGGATAGATAAGGGGATAGTTAGAGAGAGGGAAGGAGGCAAGGCGAGGGAGTGAGTTGTCTATGTGTGTGAGAAATAGAGAGATAGATAAAGAGACATGGAGTGAGAGAAACGAGAGAGATGAAAGAGAAAGAAACGGGAGACATATGAGAGAGAAGAGAATAGTGAGACTATCCCTGACCAGTGGCAGATTTGTTATCATCTGCGGAATCTGAAACATGTCCTTCATTTATCTTCTCTTTATGGAGCACATATGGTTGAGATAACCGCATCCTGTGGAGTGTGGACGTTAAATGATCTACAATGTTAGAGAGAGAGAATAAACCGTGACTTGTGGCATATGTGGTATTAACTGTACAATCTGGAGCATGTCTCTCATTTACCTTCTCTCTCTATAGAACCCATGCGATTGAGATAATCACATACGTAAGCCTCTGTATCTTGAGAGAGAGATCAAAGATATGAGAGAGAGATAAAAGAGATAATAGAGAGAAATCAAAGAATAACCCGTGACCAGTGGCAGATGTGTGATCCACTGTACAGCGTACAAACTGCAGCATATCGCTCCGTCACCTTACCTCTCAACGAAACCCATGTGGTCGAGACAATCACATCCGACGGACATAAACCACGCTAAAAACTAGAGAGAGAGATAGAGAGATCCAAGAAAGAAGAAAGGGAGAAAACCCCGTGACTATTGGCAGATTCGTTAACATCTGTACAATCTGATGTGAATCCCTCACTTATCTGAAAATTTCAGATAACGCGTCTAGTGGAGATAATCACATCCCGTGAATGTTAACTTGACAAAAATCTAGAGAGAGAGATCCAAGAGAGGAGAGAGAAACCAGAGTCCTTTACCAGAGGCAGAGTTGTCATCATCTCTCCCATATTGACTAGCCTTCTCATTACCTTATCTCTATAGGAACCATATCAACAGCAGATAATCACATCCGAAGAACATAAACCGATATGAAATCTAGAGAGAGAAGCAATGTTTTCAACAGGTTGTTCAGTGTACAATCTTGAGCATGTCCTTCATTCACCTTCTCTCTCCATCGAACCCGCGTTGGAAGAGAGATAGAGAGAGAGAGGTGATCGTGACCATTGGCAGATTAGTTATTATCAGTAAATTTTGAAGCGAATTCCACACTTACCTGCGGTAAATGGAGATAATCACATCTGACGTACGTAAACTTTCCCAAATCTAGAGAGGAGAGAGAAGTAAGAGTCATTGACCAGTAACATATTTGAAATAATCTCTACCATTGATAACGTGTAATTTCATGTGTTAATTCGGTGTTCTTTTACCCAATTGTGTAGAGGAAAATCTCATTATATGCGCGTTATCATGTCTAAAAAGCATACATTTCATCATTATTATGATTTTATGGTTGTTCCGATTCTTTTTGGTATTTTTCCTGAATTTTCTAACAGAAAAATTAGAGATTCGTTAGTTGTCCACATTTTCCACATGGAAAACGTGTCTACAGGGCCCAAGGAGCGAAGGAGAGAGGACGCAGTTTGGAGCTGAACGGGCAAGGGCTGTTTCGTCATTTCACCACCCATTCAACCATGCCCGTAGACTTAAAAAATGGGGGAATCCAAACCGTGGTTGCCACCGGAGGACTGGGCTCACAACAAGACGACATTGGCTAAGCGGGAAGGAGGGCGATCGGCACCGGGAACCAAGCTCACCAACGAAGTTGGCCAGAAGGAAAGGGGGCGGTCGGCACCGAGCCCCAAGCTCCCCGACGAAGTGGCTAGAAGGAAAGTGGGCGGTCGGAGGTCATTCAGTGTTCAAACGTTTTGGATTAGTGAGTTCTTTCCTTGTTCTTTGGATAGATTATGATGGTTGCAAGCCGCCAAGGCCTGGGCGAGATGTGCGGGCCCATAATCCATTGATTGAATCAGGAAGCATCATTTTCTTAGTTTGTTCGCCACTGAAATCAAAGAAAATTATAAAAAAAAGTAGTACGTAGTGTTTAGCTCTTTTGTGATCTATCAGTTTTGAACATTCGAATTATTTTCTGTCCCTAGGATTCAATTTAGTAAATTTTGATCTTGGAAACGAGAGCAGAACTGACTTGATTGAATCCACACTTCCTTCTCATTTTCTCACTTATTTCACTCTTCCATCTACCCTGATCTCGTCTATTCACTCTGAAATTTTTATCCTGACTGATTTTTGTTCTTCCCTGTGGATTCGACCCTGGCTCACTCTTTACACCGTATCAAGTTTTCAAGGAAATTCATAAATTAATTGCATAAATCTAAAAAGCCTAATTCACGACATATTTTATCACTATTTTTGGATTTATCAACCATCTAGACCGAACCCTATATTACCTTCTCTCTACATGAACCACATCAGAGACATATAACCAATTCTGAAGAACATCAACTCTGCTGAAACCTAAGGAGAGAGATAAACAGAGATCCTATAGAGAGCAGCTTTGTCAACAACAATGCATGTATCTTGATCATTTTCTCTCTACCTTGATCTCTTGAAAACCCTCTTATAAAATCTCAATGCCATCGCCGATAGAGAGAGAAACAAGAGTCCGTGAAAAAATGGTTCAAATTTCCTAAAGAACAAACACCGCAGTTCCAAGAAAACCCATCGATTCAAACAGCTAAAAAGAGACATACAAGATAGATTTTTTCAGCAATCAAATACTAACAAAAACAATTGATCTAAAAACAAGACAAAACAATCAAGCATCGTACTGAAAATAGACACACACGGAGAGATCAAGATAGAAAACAGACTGAATTCGTACTTAAAAATGTATTAAAATCTTGGAAAGAAACGTACCAAAAACTTAAAATTTTGAAAAAATGCAGCGTCCTATATCCGCCTCCACTTTGATCCTCATCCAAATCCGGCACTAGAGCTGCAAGTTTGGCGTAGAGCTGGCAGATTGACCAGGAGAAAGGGCGAGGATACCCTTAAAATGTCGCGAAGCTTCGTGATGGAGTGAGCAGAGAGCAGAGAATGGAGAGGTGAGACTAGAGAGTAGAGAGAACGAGAGAGAGACCGGGATGGGGTGTGTACGGGCCGTCGGTGAGAGAGATGGAGAGAACAAGAGTATGAAGGAAATGGGAGAGGCAAAGAGGGAAGAATCAAATGTAATTTTTTATAAAATCCTTTACAAAAAATTCACACAATTCGCACAATGTGAACTGCACACGGTTGTGTGCGAAGTTCTGTTCGTTTCCAAGTTTGTTCTTTTCGGAAATCTGAACAGAACGCACAATTCGCTCCAATTCGCACAGAAAGAATAGAACGACCGTGTCTACAGGATATTGGAAATGGAAATCAGATATCTATATTTACTTATATAGGATGACAATATCAGACATCAGTTGCTATAGTACTGATACCTGATATTATAATCTATCCTATATCAGCATCCGTCTCTGTCTCAAGGGTTGGATGCTGATGTCTAACATCAGTGTTGGATATTGGTTTTTTCAGTGTCCAGCATATGAATAAAGTTTAATTGAATGAAGATTAACGAGGCGCTGTAGTTTGATTGGCTTTTAGGCCACATACTATCCATCATGATGTGCTTAATTTTTGGGTTCTATAGCCTTGATTTGGATGAAAAAAGTGATTCTTGTATTGGAAGACTTTGAAAATAATCAAAACGACACCAACAAAATAATTGATCAAATCACATTGTCATTGATCAGATCGGTGATTTCTTAGATCCTTGAATAAGACATGTTGATATGCTCATATGTATAGTCTCTTGACATATCCACATGATCCCTAGCATTTCAAATCTTCACATTCCTAATGATGATCATTATCATTGGCATGTGATGTGTATAATGAAGTCCATGGATACATGCAATGAATGTAAATTATGATAAATCATAATAATTAGATTACTAGTTTTTAAACATGTGCTTGAATGATGGTAAATGTTCTATCAATGAATTATATGTAGACATGAACCCATGTAACACTATTTATTATCTTATTGAGAACATAGTGTATCTTAGCACTCCATGAGGTGGTAATTCAATATATCAATAAGGTTAAGTCGACACATGATTAATTGATATACATATTGATACAGTTAATTAATACAGTTTGCCAATAAATGCCATTGGGCTATTGAAGTTATTAACTAGACTTATACATGGGCCTTGAGAGTCTCATGCAAAAGATATATGGACCAGGGTGCATATACTTAAATTATCAGGGCTTTTGTGAAACTTTATGAAATGAGTATAAATAGTTGGGGAACACCCATGCTAGGTGCCCTTGCCTGCAGTACCTTAGTCGCCCCTCCATTTATTCTTTCTTCTCAAGCCACGGCCTGCACTAGCGAGACTTGATGGTAAGAAAATTTAGAAGATCTTGAAGGAGACTTGGAGAAGCATAAGATATCCAAGTGTTGTATTGATTGCATGGATACATATTGAGGTCAAACATATGAATGAATTGAAGAAACTTTTCCGGGGAGCAAGTTAAGCGTGGAATTAGTTCCACTCTAGGTGACCAATTCATATAATATTTTTTAAATCAATTTTGGAATGATTTTTATATTTACAACATGAATTGTGATTTCAAGCACTCAATGAAACCCTCAAAATCCAACTAGAGTGGGAGAGAAAGAGGGAATATGGGTGAGAGACAATAAAATCTTTTAATTTAAAAATAAAGTCATATATGGTCAATGATGACATCAATGACCATTGTCATTAAATATATATAGGATAAGAAACAAGGAGGATCTCAGAGAAGTGAAGAACCATAGTTGTATTACGATATGCTAAGGCTTGTAACAAGAGGCCACATTTATAGACCAAGATTTTCTAGATGACCGTTGAGAGACCAAGGGATGCATTACTAAATGTCATCTAGAGGGATGCACACATTATTTGTACTTGCTATTGATTAATTTCATTCTAAATGTTCTCTGATGGGTACGTATCTTATTTGCTTTGATTAAGTTCCTTCTGATTGGTCCTTCTGCTATTTTGTTGAAAAATCACTTGTCCCAGATAGGCTCTGGTCTGAATCCACCATCACTGATTATGACTCACCAATGGGAGTTGTAACTCAAGTTTCCTTCACACTTAATGAACCTTGGTAATGGCAAAGTTTTTAAAAAACATACGAACTGTTAACTTTACCCATACAATGTCTGATAGAAAACTACAGATATATGATATCCGAATGAAATTTAGTCGATTCAGGAACTAGAAATCATACATCAGACGACTATTGAATATCCCCCTGATATCGGATATTGAGACAAATATCATAGCGGTCAAGTCATGGCACATTCTAGTGCCATATATCAAAATCAGTACTAAAAACTTTAATCGGTATTGGATATCAATATTTGAGATCCATAAACCAGTTTAAAGTTTAAGGACGCATTGGCTCATATGGAATAAAAATAAAATAAAAAACAGTATAAATTGTTTCAAATAAAAAATTAAAGTAAAAAAACTGCACTCTGGGAATTACATCGTCCATAATATTAACATAGTCTACCTGGACTTAGAGATTTTTGAAGTCAAGCACATTTTGTGCCAGGTACAGGTAAAAAATATCTGATATGAATTTCATTATTACTCGTATGATTTCAACCTATTCAAATTCATGTAATATTAATTTTTTTAATTTAAAAATGTTCAATATCTCTCCCTTGGAGAATAAATACAAGTCCTAGAGCTTAATCATGTATTTATATGTTCATTTCAAGATGACAAGTTACTTAAATTATACTTGAATTAATATGCTGGACACTGAAAAAACCAATATCCTACACCGATATTAGATATCATCGTCCAACCCTCGAGACAAAGACAGATGCTGATATTGGATAGTTATAATATCAGTCATCAGTACAGTAGTAACTGATGTCTGATATTGGATCTCTTTTTACGTAAGGATAATCGCCCTTAAAAAATGTTCAGAGAAGCTAATATCACTATTCACTTAGGGGAAGGAATTCAAAATTTTTCAATTTATGAATTTTTTTAAAGAGTAGTGGAACCTACTAGATAAAAAAATTGAAATATTAGCTCCATCATTTTTAAGTATGTTCCAATTCAATAAAATACCCAATTTCTACCTTTTAATGCTTTATAATAAAATAACATTTTGATTCTACCACTAAAATTAGAATGAGAACCCTTTCCTACTTTTCTTATTCAAATTTATGGAAAATAATAAATTATTGTTATTATTTATTTTCTATAATCTCAGAAAATTTTTGAATCCCCACATTAATACCTAGTATTTCATATTCTGACCATTTAATATTCTTGATTTTATTAAGTGTATTTTTATTATAAAATTTTTTGGACTAAATTTTAATGCTACCAATAAAATTAAAAGGACACTCAATTACTGGTATAACGAAAAAGATGAAGAAAAATTTTAAATGGTTTGAGGCTTAATTTATTTTTTCTATTTCAGATCTTTCATCGCTAATATAATGATATGGGACGTACGCAGTAATAATTTGAAGGTAAAGAAGTTGTAACCATATTAGGAATCGTGTTGATAAATATTCCTTTGAAGTATTTATGGATTATTTTCAGTATTTGGATAACTATAAATATAAATTAACTATTTTTTAAAGAGAAAGTCAACGAAGTAAAAGAAAACTAGTCAAAACTATTTTAAATAAATAAAAAAATATTAATGTCCTTTTTAATACGTATTAATAATTTATTATGATTTTTTAGACTTTTTGGTTTTTTTAAAGGCAAGAAATATTTTATAAGGAGAAATAGAACCTTAGGCTGCCCTTCACGCAGTGAATTGTGACAAAAACGGGTAATGGATGAAAAATGTTGTAAATTTTGTTACATGAGGATTTTTTTAGTGATTTTTGACACGTTGGACAGCTTGAAGTCTAGGATATACTCTGGAATATTTAACTGACTAAAATGGTGAGAAAAATCAAATCAAACAATCAAAAGACCACACAAACCTTGTTATCACTTCCCCCGAGGGCCAAGTGGTCCTCTTTCTCCAAAAATCTTGATCATCCTTGAACTCTCTCTCTCTCTCTCTCTCTCTCTCTCTCTCTCTCTCTCTCTCTCTCTCTCTCTCTCTCTCTCTCTCTCTCTCTCTCTCTTATAAAAAAAGAATGGATTAAAGAAATATGATGCATTAGGCCTCCAACAAGAAGTTGGGAGTAGAAATCCAAGATGAAATACAAAGAGAGGGGAGAACAGATTAAACAGAAGTGCCCTAACTCTCCCTGCCATTAGATTTAATTCAAAGGGTTTGGAGGGCTAGAATTACTTGATTTCCAGCCTACATCCATGTTCCCTCCTTCCCAGATTTGAAAACAGGCCTTTACATTTCAAACTGTGGGTTAGTTACACAATTCTTGACTTTAGTTGACCCCGTTCTTAAGGAGGTTTGAATGGGCTTCTATATTGGACATCTTGTGTATTGGGACTCTTCTTATTTTCTATGAGATGGCTTGGGTTTCCCCTTTCCTCCCATTTTTATCCCGAATTCACGCTTGCATTTACCTTAGTCCTGTTTTTCAAATAAAACTCCAAGAAGATGTGAGAAATCCACTTTACTTCAAGGAGTCAAATGGGGTTAGTCTCAAAAATCAATAATATATAAAAATAGAGCTTATGAAAAGATATCATAAATTTATCATGTTATCTTTAAATGGTGAATAATGCAAGTGAAAATATAAAAATATGTGTTAAAAATTAGTATAAAAGCATAATTTTATTGATCTAACTTTATGTTATCTTTAAAGTACGAGGGTGATAACCTCGAAATGTACGTGTTTTTATGTCGTTATTAAGGATTTTAGAACATAAGCGATAATATTTATTTTATCCCTTAGTGTTTAAGGGGTCGAACCCTAGGGAGGCGGTGGTGATATTCAATTTTCTGTCTAATTAGGGTTTAGAATTCAAAGCTAGATGAGATGATGTTTTAACTACTTATTTAAATGCTAATACTTGTAAATTCCAACTAAAATTCTATCTTTTTGCACTTCAATGATTTTAACAATTCTCTGTTATTTAATAACAGAGATCTAAAATCACTTGAATTTATCTTTTTATTTGATTTAAAATCTTTAATTGTTTTCAATTATATTTTTTAACGTTCTATTTAATGAATTTGAAATCTATTTCTGAAATGGATTTAAGTATAAGTTTTTTGTATTTTTTTAATTTTTTTTATTTATCATAAGATTTTTTACTATTTTTAAAGATTCAGAAGACTAATTTTTTATTTTTCATTTCGAATATAATCGATTTTTTTTAGAATTTTAAACCTAACTCAGAAAATTTTAAATTAGATTTTCTAATTAAGGTAATTAGGGATTAATTTTCAGAGAATTAAAGTTCAAATTTGTTTTAAGATAGTTGTAGAGTTCATTTAAGATCATTAACAATGAAAATAACAAAATAAAATCAAAATTAAATGAATTAAAATCGCATTTAAAGAAAAATCTTTTAATATTCAAAAGAAAATGAAATGTAAAGAAAATTAAATCAAAAAATAATGTAGAAAAGATTCAAACCGTGCCTAGGATTTCCAGGAGATGTTTAGAATGCTTCTTGAGAGGAATTGCGCAACGAAAAAAGCAAGAAAACACCAAGAATTCAATGCTTCGAATTTTGGGGAAGAACAAGCCTCGGATCGTCAACTTTGTCTTCAAAATTAGCTCCAAATCGCTCCACGAAGGGTCTTGAGTCTTCTAGGAAGGTAGGCGATCCTTCCTAGAGCTTCAAAATCAAGGAAAAAAAACCCGTAAGAATTGATCCAATTATTTGTTAAGTCCTTTTACTTGTTTTGTATGCAGGTCATGCGGAGGGATGCGGTTGGTCCACGTGGCGCGGTGGACGACTGTGCGTTGTGCGCACAGTCAGGCGTGCGTGTGAAATGCACAAAATGTTGAAGACGGTTATAAGCCAATCTGGTCTCTGATTCGTCCACATAGTGTCGCACGGGATGGGGTTAAGTGACACCCAATTCGTCCACGTAACAGCGCGTGCCGTGCGCCCCGTGCCACACGTGATGCGCGACACGTACGAGGCGCATGCGTGCGTGTCACACACCGAAGGCTGAGCGTGGCTTGTGATTCGTCCGCGCTCTCCTCGATGCATCTCGCTGCACACTGAACACCTGTTAGCGCTTAAACTTGCCCAATAAGGGCCAGTTTCATACAAAAATGTTTTAAAATGGAAAAACACCTAAAATAAATCCTAAAAATATGTATTAATACCTAAAAATGATTTTATTATTTTCTAAAGTTTGTTTTATTTATTTATTTTCTTTTTATTTATAGAAATAGGTCAATTAACCATTTAAAATGTAAAAATTGACCTAAATATTGATTAAAAGTATTATTTAACTTGAAATTTAAGGAATTTATTATTTTAACCTAAAATCATGATAACATGCATTAAAAATTAATGTTTTATGCATTAAAAGCCCAAAAATATGATGAAATTAACAGTTTATCAGCTCTTATTTGCATGTTATCAAAGGGTACAACACAACATGAAGTGCAACAAGGCTGCGGCAAATTAACAACGGTCCTATAGGCCTACCCCAAATTGAGATCAACTACAGAGTGTGTAGTGGAGGTTGACATGGGCAACATGGCCCATGTGATCATGGCATGTGATTCATCAGTTGATGATTGGGAATGTCATCCACAGATGAGGATGAATCCGAAGAGGCATGAGGAGGGTTCACATATGTTTAATGATTTTATTTCAGTTTTTGGTCCCTCTCATTAGACAGATCGGATGGCTATGGCCCGAGCCCTCCCTCTCTTCCCCTAGTCTCCATCCTCCTCTTGCTAGATGGCCATTTCTAATAGAGGGAACACCAAATGGGATTCTACAGCCTTGAAAGGTTTGCTTTGATATGGCCCATGCTACCAAATGTCTACTGCGAATCTTACTCAACCTTTTTAATTACTTTTTATCATTCTTAGGTTTATCTTTCATCACAAGAAAAAGGGGCAACAATGGAGGACCCTTTCTGAGGCAAAGAGAGGCATTCCATGGTGGTGACATCTATGTAGAAGCTTAGTAAACTCAAGATGGCACCAGAGGAGCTCAAGGGAGACTTGGATTTGTGCTAGCACAAAAGAGGATGAGCGAGGAGGCATGAGAAGTCAAGGGGATAACCAGTTCCCCTGCCCTTGTTTGTCAAAATCAGGGAAATTGTGGTTCTTTTTTAACTCAATATGCTTGATATTTAGTTTTTAGTCATCAATGAATACATAAATTTAGATTACATTGAGTTTGAAATTATATTTTCAATCAAGTGTGTTAAAACAACCTTGTTGAGGCATTTCGCTAGACAACTTCCGTTCATCTGAAAATCTGTCTATTTTTACTTATTTTCCCTTCAATTTTATCTCATAAAAAATACTAAAAAAATTCTCAAGTATTTCAATATATATGCACCTAATTTATCTAATTAATATATTCCCTCGTCTTTTTAATATATATAATTAAATCTTACTCCGCCCTCAGTATTCCCACTTTTCTCCCATTGTTCTCTCTAATTCTAATTTATCTTATACCTCATTTAAAATTAAATAGAACTTTTCACTATCTCACTAAACCATTATCTCCTTTCAATTACCATAACCAGCTCTCTTCTCATGCATATGACCTATCTATCAATTAAATCAAATAATATATATCTGCTACTGTGAATATCATTTCTCTTGATCTCTCTCTATTTCTCTCCCTTCCTACCTTATACATCTATATATTAATAAAAATGTAAAGAAATATCCTATTATAAATAGAATCCTCTCTATAATTTGGTCTAGAGAAGAGATCCTTTTACATGAGTGTGAAATTATTTAATGTGAAAATTTCATTTTTCTAGATACATAAATAATCAAAAACGTTGTAGAATTTTTATATTGTGATAAGTCCATAATTGATGATAATATTACGTCGTTGTTTAGGGTTTTTAGACTTATGCAATAAATTTCTAATTTCCTTAAACACGGTCCCGTTAAAGGGTGAGTAAGGGTCGAATCCACAGGGAAGAACAGAATTCAGTAAAGATAAAGATTTCGGAGAAAAGAGACGAAATTAGGGTGGAAGAGAAAGTGAAATAGGTGAGAAGATGAGAAGAAGTGCGCAATCGTTCTAGTGAATCTCGATTTTGTTTCCAAGATCGAGATTTACCAGATAGAT
This sequence comes from Wolffia australiana, assembly GCF_029677425.1. Taxonomy (NCBI): domain Eukaryota; kingdom Viridiplantae; phylum Streptophyta; class Magnoliopsida; order Alismatales; family Araceae; genus Wolffia; species Wolffia australiana. The sequence goes on along the minus strand of NC_135854.1, from coordinate 1,886,503 downwards.
AAATTGGGATTGAAACTGGTTCAAAGATTCTAAATTTAACAGAGAACAAGTTGAAGAAACTCTAATTCTATTTTTTTATATAATTTTTTTATATAATTTTTTTATATAATTTTTTTATATAATTTTTTTATATAATTTTTTTGTATAATTTTTTTATATAATTTTTTTATAAGATGATTAGTGAACAAACGAAGAGAGTGATGCTTCCTAGTTCAATTCGTCGATTACGGGCCTGTACATTACGCCCAGACCATGGCGGCTTGCAAAAATCATAATCAAACAGAATAACAAGGAAAGGACTCACTAATCAAGAAGTTCGAACATAGAAACGACCTCCAACAGCCCCTCTTTCCTTCTGGCCAACTAGGTTGGGGAGCAATGTTCCGAGATGAAAAATGAGGGTTTTTCGTGGCCCTTTTTACAATCTGAGGGCATGGCTGGATAGAGGGTGAAAAGAAAAATCAGCCCATAAAATTTCAGCCCAAACCGCCTTCTGGATCGCGAGATATTGGCCCTGGAAGTTGGCCAAAAAATCACGATTTTCCACTCTCTCTCCTCCTCTGATTGGGCCACGTCGCCTCTTTGACTCACTATTTTAATAGCTCCAACAACCGCTTTGGGCGGCCCAATCGGAAAGCGCCACGTCGCCTTAAATTGGACGATTCCGATTGCGCCACGTGGCGCACTCAAATAAATCGCCCCTAAAATCATTAAAAAATCATTAAAATTTATTTTTAAAGCCAAAAAATTAAAATAAATACATATTTTGAATCAGAAAAATGAGATCTATCTGATTTTAATGTCAGAATATTCAGGAAAAATACCAAAAAATCAGAAAAATCAAAACATCATTAAAATCATGAAATTAATCATTTTTAATTATGATAACGCGCATATAACAAGATTTTCCTCTAAATAATTGGGTAAAAATACCCTAGTTAGCACATAAAATTGCGCGTTATCATATTGTTATAATTGTTTTTGTTCATAAGTTGGTCAACTTGGGAACAAAACATAGTTGTTTATTAAATTTATTGATTAAAGTATTTTAATACAGTATTTTAATTTATACTAATAATACATGTTTACATTTTATTAACCCACAAAGACATTCCCACTTGGCAATGTATCATGCATTGATCAACTTGTGGAGGAATCTCATGTATTGATCAACTTATGTTCAAAAAATATGTATATAACTATTTTAATGATTATAAAATGTTATCATTATTTATTATAAATAAGTATGGTGTTCTTGTCAAATATGGTAGTGTAATCTTATGACAGGATCACATGCCTCCACTTACTTATGAACATAAAAAATATATATCAGTATCATACTTTTCTGGAGGAATCTCATGTATTGGTTAACTTATTTTGAAAAAATAGGTATATACCTATTTTCATTTATTATAAAATGTTTTCATTATTTATTATGTATAAGTGTGGTGTGTTTATAGAGTACGGTAGCGTACTCTTATGGCAGGATCTCATGCCTCCACTTACTAATAAACATAAGAAATATATAAAAAGTTGTTATAGCATTCTTATTTTCGTTTAACCAGAAAAAGACATTATTATCATCAGATAATGTATCATACACCCACTGCAGGGTCTCATATGTTGACCACTGTATAATTAAATTTTATTTGTATACTAACTTTCACGAGCATTATAATGTTTCATTCAGAACAATATAGTTTCCCCATAAATTAATTTTTTACACCCTGATGATGGAACCTCATGTTTGACCAACTTGCATTAAAAAATATTTCTAAACCATTCTGAACCTTCATTAACCAACTTTCATTTCATTTAATTTATCGTGGTTCATTCATTACTTATCCATGTCAGTGTAATGCCCTCATAATTTATAATACCCCTATGTATTGACCAACTCAAGAATTAAAGCTATTAGCTGCGCTCTCAGCCATTTGTGGGCTCCACTATGGGTTTTATGAATTTGACGTTCTCTGATTTGATGGCTTTTCTGAGACATTAAAATAATTAGAAATAGAAAGAGCAAATGGATTAATGAGACATTAAAATAGTTAGAAAAATAAGAGACAGGGACAGTACAGCGGATGGAGAGAGAAAGAGGAGAGAAAAATCTCATCTCATCTGAGACTTGATCACACAGGTAGAAAGAGGAGAGAGAAATCTGAGATGAGACTTGAGAGCAGAGATAGAAAGAGAAGAGAGAGAGATAGCCAAAGCATGACAGATGGAGAAAGAAAGATGAGAGAGAAATCAAAGTTGAGAGGACAGGTAGAAAGATAAACTGGAGATAACCCAGCATAGAAGAGAAGATGGAGAAGGAGATAGAAATGAGGAGATAATAGGGTAGTAATATAAGATAATACCTAAATATAGAAGAGCAAATGTCGAGAGAAATATAATGTAGAGATAGAAAGAGAATATACAACACCCATAACACTGGGCAGATGGAGAGAAAAAGAGGATATAGATTTAACTTCGTTGTAGAGATAGAAAGACAATAAAGAGCAGAGAAAAAGGGGAGAGAGGAACCTGAGTTCAGAGTGCATGTAGAAAGAGCAGAGAAAGACGGTCAATTAGAAAAGAGGAGACTGAGAGGAAAAAACATATCGGAGAAAAAACTTCTTTAAGAAGATAAGGGGAAACAACTAGATAGAGAAGAACGGATAGAGAGAGAAATAATAATATTTTTTTAGAGCTAAGTCACATCGACTGCAGCGCCAAGGGCGAAGTGAGAAAGAAGAAAGAAAAGTTTAGTGGAGGTTAAGAAATAGAGAGAGAAACTAAAAAGGGTACAGGATCAGGTAATGAAGAGGGTCTGGTAAGAGGAAATTAGCTGGTGCAGAAAAAGAATTGAATAAATCGTAGAAAGCAGTCAATTAAAAGGATTGGAAGAGAAGGTTTAGAGGGTAGATAGAGCAAACATAACAGACCTAGGTAGCACAAGGAGAGAGAACGGCTATATGAATTGTAGTGGGTAGAGAGAGAGGGAGAGAGGAATGGCCATAAAAGGTTAGTAGGGGTAGAGAGAGAGTGGTAATTAGAGCTAAGAAGAAGGAAAAGAAATACCAACAGATCGCTGATAGGGTAGAGAGAGTATGTTAATTAGAGCTATAAGAAGAAGGAGAAGGAATGCCTTCAGAGAGTTGATAGGGTGGAGAGAGTGTGCTAATTAGACCAAAGGAATGCCTACAGATCGTTGAAAGGGTAGAGAGAGAACTAGAAAGGACACAAAATCAGGGTCAGTTGAAGTAACTAAAGAAGTTGAAGTAGCTTGTGAGAGACGGCAAGAAAGAAGATGAAGAAAGAGAAGGAACACCTACAGATCGTTGATAGTGTAGAGAGAGAGTACTAGAAAGAACACAAAAGCAGGATCTGTAGAAATAACAAAGGAAGCTTAAGAGGGTAGTGAGAGATGGAAACACAGAGAATCATGAAAGAGAGAGATAACAAACAGATCAAGATCAACACCCAAGAGAGAGGGAGAGAGAGATAAGAGGGTAGTGAGAGAATGGAAAGAAAGAGAATCATGAAAGAGAGAGATAACAAAGAGATCAAGATCAACACCCAAGAGAGAGGGAGAGAGAGATAAGAGGGTAGTGAGAGATAGAAAGAAAGAGAATCATGAAAGAGAGAGATAACAAAGAGATCAAGATCAACACCTAAGAGAGAGGGAGAGAGAGAGAGATAAGAGGGTAGTGAGAGAATGGAAAGAAAGAGAATCATGAAAGAGAGAGATAACAAACAGATCAAGATCAACACCCAAGAGAGAGGAAGAGAGAGATAAGAGGGTAGCGAGAGATAGAAAGAAAGAGAATCATGAAAGAGAGAGATAACAAAGAGATCAAGATCAACACCCAAGAGAGAGGGAGAGAGAGATAAGAGGGTAGTGAGAGTATGGAAAGAAAGAGAATCATGAAAGAGAGATAACAAAGAGATCAAGATCAACACCCAAGAGAGAGGGAGACAGAGATAAGAGGGTAGCGAGAGATAGAAAGAAAGAGAAACATGAGAGAGATTGAACAGTAAAAAGAGATCAACACCCGAGAGAGGAAGGGAGAGAGAGAGATAAGAGGGTAGTGAGAGAATGGAGAGAAAGAGAATCTTGAAAGAGAGAGAGAGAGAGAACAGTAAAAAGAGGTCAACAACCAAGAGAGGGCGAGAGAGATAAGAGGGTAGTGAGAGAACGGAAAGAAAGAGAATCATGAAAGAGAGAAGAATAAAAAGAGATCAACACCCAAGAGAGAGGGAGAAGAGAGAAGAGAGAAGAGAGAAGAAGAGAGAGAGAGAGAGAAAGAGAGAGAGAGAGAGAGAGGAGGCCAGCAGATGACAGGGCTACGGCAGCTTGTCGGTGGGTGGAGTGGGGTCCTTGTTTAAATGTCCTTTCTCCTCCATACTCTTCCTCAGCTCAGTTCCGGCGCCAAAGAGAGCCAAATCCCAAGAGAGAGAAAGAAACAGAAAGAGAGAGAGAGAGAGAGATATCTATAAAAACATAGAGAGAGAGAGAAAGAGAGCGAAGAGAGAGAAACCCAGAAGAAGCAGGAGAGACGATGGAGGGGGGGAGAGGGTGGAGGAAGAAGAACCCATCGTCGTCCTCAGGCAAAACCCATCTCGCTTTCTCTCTCTTTGTTGCTTTCTCTCTCTTCGTCGCTTTCTCTCTCCTCTTCTTCCTCGCGTTTCCGGAGAAGACGACGGGAGGGGAGAGGCGGAGGGGGCTGCAGCAGGCGGCGGAGCGACGGCAGTACATCAGCTACGAGTTTCTTAGGGCTGACGTGGTGCCCTGTTCGAGGCCGGGGATTCCATACTACAACTGCCACGCTTTGCCCAGGGCCAACCCGTACTCCAGGGGATGCCTCACCATCACTAGATGTGCTCGAGATTCCTTCGACCCGTAAACCTTTGATCTTTGCTTCTCTCTCTCTCTCTTATTTCTCGCTCTGGTATTTGTTGATGTCTCTCTCAGTCTATCTATCAACCTAGTCGAGATTGCGGGCATTGCTTCCGTTTTCATTCTACAGGACTATCTCACCTCTCTCTCTTCTCTTCTTTCTCTCTGTTGTTTCTCGCTCTGGTATTTGTTGATATCTCTCTCTATCTATCTATCTATCTAGTCGAGATTGCCGGCATTGCTTCCGTTTTCATTCTACAGGACTATCTCACCTCTCTCTCTTCTCTTCTTTCTCTCTGTTGTTTCTCGCTCTGGTATTTGTTGATGTCTCTCTCAATCTATCTATCTATCTAGTGGAGATTCTGGGCAGGCTTTTGCGAGCATTGCTTCCGTTTTCCTTCTACAGGACTATCTCATCTCTCTCTCTCTTCTCTTCTTTCTCTCCCTTCTTTCTCTCTCTTGTTTCTCGCTCTGGTGTCTACTGATGTCTCCCTCTATCTATCTATCTATCTATCTATCTATCTAGTCGAGATTGTGGGCATTGCTTCCATTTTCAGTCTACAGGACTATCACATCTCTCTCTCTCTTCTCTTCTTTCTCTCTCTTCTCTCTCTCTTATTTCTCGCTCTGGTGTCTGCTGAAGTCTCTCTCTCTCTCTCTCTCGGTATCTATCTATCTATCTATCTATCTAGTCGAGATTGTGGGCATCGCTTCCGTTTTCATTCTACAGGACTATCTCATCTCTCTCATCTCTTCTACAGGACTTTCTCTCTCATCTCAGGTGTCTACAGATGTCTCTCTCAATCTATCTATCTATCTATCTAGTCGAGATTGTGCGCAGGCGTTTGCGTGATTGCTTCCATTTTCCTTCTACTTCACTATTTCATCTCTCTCTCTTCTCTTCTTTCTCTTCTCTTATTTCTCTCTCTTCTTTCTTGCTCCGGTATATGTTGATGTCTCTCTCAATCTATCTAGTGGAGATTGTGCGCAGGCTTTTGCGGGCATTGCTTCAATTTTCATTCTACAGGACTATCTCATCTCTCTCTCTTCTTTCTCTCTCTAGTATCTATTGATGGCGCGCTCTCTCTCTCTATTTAGTCGCGATTACTGCAGGCTTTTGGAATTCCGTGGAATGCGAGAGGTTTGACCGTGGTCTCGCCGACACTGCTTCCATTGTCTTTCACTTGGCTATCTCATCTCTCTCTCTTCTCCTCTATCTATCTCTCTACCTATCGATGGTGCGATGCTTCTTTACAAGAAAATAGCAGTTTGGAAATGTGTTCACGTGGCCCAATTCCCCTTTTCTTGTTGACCAGCTCCTCTCTCTTCTCTTTCTCTCTCTACAATCTGTTGATATTGCCGATGTTGCTTCCATCTTCCTTCTACTTGACAAGCTCGGCTCTCTCCTTCTGATTTCTTTTCTCTCTTCTCATGTATCTCTCTCTACCTATCGGTCTGGTGATGTTTCTCTCTCCAAGGTGAAGGGATTTTGGAAACGATTCCTCGAGACCCATTTTTCTCTCCAAGCTCAGCTGTTTCTCTCTCTCTCCTCTCTCTCTCTAATATATGTTGATATCTCTCTCTTTCTAGTCTAGATTTTGAGACGGTTCTAAGAATGGCATGGAATGATCTTGTTGGCATTTCCTCCGTTTTCCTTCTACTTGATCAGCTCAACTCTCTTTTTCTTCTCGTCTATCTCTCTCTCCACCTTTCGATCTGGCAATGTTTCTCTCTCTAAGAAAACAGCAGTTTCGAGCCGTTTCCATGAAACCCATTTCTTCATCTTCTCTTTCCCTCTCTCTCTCCCCTTATCTATCCCTCTCTACATCTATATATCTATATATACTCCTGTCTTTGTTATGTACAGGCAAGAATGGAGAGGAATGTGGGCTGTCTCCAATACAACCCATTTTCATTTCCTATCTCTCTCTCTACATGAAATGGATCTTTAGTTTTGGACCAATCTCTCTCTCCCTAAGGGAAATGGGTCTCTACGTTTGGATCAATCTCTCTACAATAAATTTGTAGCGATAATTCAATGTCTCTCACTTCAGATTTACAGCATCCTCTTATCTATCATCAAGAACATCTCTCTCTATGCATTTGCCCCTAAGAATAGATTCCACAATAATACGAAGTTAACCCTCGAATAATGCAGAAAAACCCTCAAAATGAACAAATTCGGAGGGGTAAATAAAATTTTGACTATTTTAAAATTTTCCGTCGTTTTCCCATCCAAGTGATATTCTCTCCAGCGAGCTTTTTGTGAAATAGATTTACAGGATAAGAGGTCAAAATTGTGAAGAAGCCCATTCTTCTCTTCCGGCCCATTAGTGGGCCCACCAATCAGGGCCCACAAGAAAAGTCAACCAACCAGCTCAGAAAGGGAGAACGTAAGGCAGGGCGATGACGCCGTCGGGCCCGGTCAACACGGGCTCGGCCCACACCTTCGGAAGCTCCTCGTCGTCGAGTTTCGGTCCTGTCGTCGTCGCCGGCTGTCGTCCAATGAGCCAGTCCTGGTCAACGGGCTCCGCTCCTTGTTCCAATTTGGGGATCTGGAGAAGTTTGCTGAGCTGGATCTCTCGTGGATGGAGCGAACGGGAGGGCTTCCGAGCCGGCTCACCGTTCTCGGGGACGGTGGGCGCCTGCTTTGGTGGCGCTTGCCCGTTAACCTTGAGCGGAAGCTGCTGCTTGCCCGTTGGCTTCCCCGTCTCGTTAAAGTCAACGGGCTTGCCGAGACTGTCCTGGGCCAAATTGGGCTCGAGCCCGTTGACCAGCGGGAAGTCAGGCCATGCCAGCTTGTGGGACCTACCTTCGTCCTCTGTCATTCATGAGTCAACAAATGGGTTGACGCCACATACCCTAAGAATGGAAATCCATGCGTTGACTTACCGTGAACGGGCTCGTTGGCCGGGGGTAGCTCAGATCGGAGCAGCTTCTGCGGCCTTGCCACGTCATCTGTCATTCACGAGGTGAGCAAACCTGTAGCTGCCACGTGGCCCACACTCAAAAAATGGGAATCTAGCATTGACTCACCGTCGAAGGGCCCGTTGACCAGGGGGAGCTCGGAGCGGGCCACCTTGTGTGGTCTCGCCTCGTCCTCTGTCATTCACGAGTCAACAAAAGGGTTGATGCACGTATCCCACCCCTGGAAATTCGAAACCCTAGCGTTGACTCACCGAGTAAGAGCCCGTTGACCAAGGGGAGCTCGGGCCGGGACAGCATGTGCGACCTCGCCTCGTCTTCTGTCATCCAAGGGTCAAAACAAAAGGGTTTATGCCATGTAACTCACCAACCCTGAGAAATTCAAATTCAAGCGTTGACCCACCGTGGAAGAAGCCGTTTCTGCCCCGCTTGACGAGGGCGCCATCGCCGAGTGGGCTCTTTCTGTCAGCAGCAGTGGCGGTGACGACCGTAACACCGCCGTCATCTCTGGGCTTTTCCTTGGACTTATCTTTCTTCTTCTTCTCTTCCTTGTCCCTAGACTTGTGTTTCTTCTCTTTATCCTTGGCCTCGTCTGCTCTCCTGTCCACGTCAGCAATCCTCGTCCTCCGTGCGTCATCGGCAATAGAGGGGACGACAGCAACCGGAACGTTGACCACAGGTTGACCCATAAGAACTGGCCTTCTCTCGGGGACGTCAACTGCTGCCACATCAGTTTTTTTGGGCTGGGGTTTGACCAAGTCAACGTTTTTTTCATCCTCTTTGCGATGGTCTTCATCTCTTTTTCCTTTCTTATCCTTCTCTTTGTCTTTCTTCTTGTCCTTGTCCCGACGCTTCTCCTTCTTGCTCTTCTTCTCTCTGTTCTTGTCCTTACTCCGCTCCTTGTCTCTGTCTTTGTCCTTTCTCTCTCTACCATCCTTCTTCTCTCTATCCTTCTTCTCTTTCTTAAGCTCCTTCTCCTTCTCCTTCTTCTGGAAAGATCATTCCTCTTAATGAGACAAATGAATCATAAGGAATTAAATCAATGAGATAGCTACCGATTCTTAGACTTCATAATTTCGAGTAGAGTAAACCAGGAAAAGAGGTCAAAATAGTTTTGCATTAATGAGTGGGGTAAACCACGTAACAGACAAACCTGTTTAACAGTCAAGTTCCTCAGCATGAATTAAATGAGACATGAGTAAGGGTCAAAGAGGGGTGCAAACGAGTTTGAAGACATACAAGGGAGAATGTGTGATTGATTTTATAACAATTAGGGGTTTATAAAGGAAATGTAGGAGACAAGAACAAGGGTCAAGAGTTGACTGCCTGAGTCTGTATTAAAGGACGCTGGATGTCTCTGCGGAGAGATCATTATATATCCAGTATTTTTCTATGAATTAAAGTTACAGAAAACAGGTGTGAATTAAAGTTCAGACCAGTAGAAAAGAAGAAGGCTTTTATCTGTCAGAGATGACGAATGGCCGGAACAGTGATAACTCATTATCACCATTCGTGACGGTGAACTTGGCTCAAATCCAAGATCTCTGTTTGATCCAAATGATGGGATTTGTATAAATCAAAAAGATGAATGATATGCATTATACTGGTGACGTCAAAAAAAGAAAGAAACGTAAGGTTTCTGAAGTCAATTCGACATGAATAAGAGATTAATAAAGGCTCCAGACAATCTCTCTCAGTAGTGTAGGCGGATGATGATGAACTCGTCATCATCATAAGTTCTACACGAGACACATAAGGTGACAATATGATGATGAAAAGGGATGATTCCCACACATAACGACGACGATGGAGATGGAACATTGTCCTATTGTCACCGACACCCTGGACGCCAAAACCCATCTTGGAGTCAAAAACATGGCGAAAAGAGTAAACGGGTTGTAACATTATTTCCTACTAGATTAAGCAGATGACAAAAAAATGTAATCAACACCACCACGGGATTACCTTTTAATTATAAAAAGTCGCCATCTTCGTCCAGAATTATCCTGTCGACCAGGATGACAAACTCGGACCACCAGACAGATGAGGGGATTCATCCCTCAACTCTCATCATTATCATCCTCATTATTGTCTCCCACTAAGATGATGATGATAACTTCTTCATCGTCACCCCGGCATGAACCAATGACAAGGATGATCATGACTCATCATCATTCTCTCGTCATCGTCATCAATGCTGGTAAACACTTGTCATAAAAAATCTCTTATTAAATCATTCTATTAGTACAGGAAATATGATGCTATACCTTATCATAAGTTATCAAGTAACTCATACCAAAGAAAATATTCCGGAGGATTTCAAAATTTTGATACAGTAATAACCAGATATGATAGTTCTTTTGGGTAAATCTGAGAAGACTTCGAAGAAAATCGTACTAATTAGATTAACTTGCACAAGACCACATACATAAACTCTTCTGACACAGACGATGAGATGTATACGAGCAAAGAACAGAAGAATTCAACGAACCTTCAACAGTAAATGCAAACTGCTGCTCTGCGGCTTCTTCTCATATCCCGGTGGAGGAAACGGAAAGCAGCGAGACATCACAGGCCAAGCAAAGATTTGCAGCGAACGCTAATTTCCAGAACTGCAGTTCAAAGAGAGGGACGGACCCATGAACTCGCTTCTGTCCATACACCATGACCTTAACTCATTTCAAGCTTCAAAATTCAATCCAGAAAAACCAATCACTCGTAACCCCAAAAAATTTCCCAAGGATCTTGCTCCTTTCCACTAATTACCAAGGAACAGAATCAAATGAGAGGCCTAATCTCCGATTGAAACTGCGATTCCACAAAAGAATCGGTCTTTGTCCATACACCATAACCTTAGTTCACTACAAGCTTCAAAATTCAATCCAGAAGTCTGAATAAGCCCTAGTCCCAATAAATTAACCAAAAATCTTACTCCGTTCTATCAATTTCCCAGGAACTGTTTCAAATGAGCTGCCAAATCTCCGAGAGAAATTGCGATTTCACCAAAAAAACTCGCTCTGGTCCGTAAACCATAACCTTAGCTCACTTCAATCTTCAAAATTCAATCCAGAAGTCTGAATCAGCAGTAGCCCCAACAAATTTCCCGAGGATCTTACTCCTTTCTATCAATTTCCCAGGAACAGATTCGAATGAGAGGCTTAATCTCCAAGAAAAACTGCAATTTCACCTAATCCTGGAAGTGTTTTAAAGTGCAATCCTCTTCCATGGCCAGAACAAGGGGGATGCCACCATTTCTCTGCCCAGAACAGAAGAATCAGCGCATTTCCTTCATTGGCCGAGGTTTCAAAAGCAAGACTGAGCGCATTCAACAGAGAGATCGACTTCAGTTCCAGCCATCAAGCATCCGGCCCGTCAAAGAAACCCGCAAAATAGCCGATCGGAAACCCTAGAAGCCCAAATCGGAAAAAAAAGAAAAAAAAACTGATATCCGGGAACAAAAACCGAATTTGATGCAGAAGATCCTCCGCTGCAAGAACACCAGGAACCAATTTCTCGCTCCGCAAACGAGGGCGGCCACAAGAACAGACCTTGGCAGATACCCACTACTCGTTTCCACCCCGATTACAGAATTCCTTCTTCTTTGGATCAAAATCTCTCTGAAAATTCCGTCTGAGCTGCCAGAACTGGCCAGCGATTTCAGCAGTTGTGGAGATTTAGGAACGAATGAAGAATCACGAAGAGATTTGTTTATATAGAGAAGAAGAGAAGCGAAGCTAGAGAGAGAAAGAGAGACAGCTAGAGAGAGAGATAGAGAGAGCCGTCTTGTTCTTGCTGCTACTCTCGCCGAGCGGTGAGAGAGAGAGAGAGAATAGAGAGAAAGGTGATCTGTGGGCTTAATGGGTGGAGGACCGGGTTATTTTCTAGTCCCTTTTAAAACCAAGAATTGATAAAAGACCCTGAGTGTTATAATAGCTGGAAAAGTATTGTGTTTATACTCTCTTTTGGGGGGTTTGGGTGGGGCCGACACGTGGCAGTTGTGAGAAATGCGAAGTGGCTACTGCCTTTTGACTGTTGAAAATTATTTTCCAGAATTTTTTAATCGTCTCTCTCTCTAGAGTCTATCAGTCTCTCTCTTATCTGGTTCTGTCATCTCCATTCTCTTTCTCTCGTTCTCTCTCTCTCCAGTCTCTCTCTATCTCTCTCTTCTCTGGTTCTCTTCCTCTCCAGTCTCTCTCTATCTCTCTCTTCTCTGGTTCTCTTCCTCTCCAGTCTCTCTCTATCTCTCTCTTCTCTGGTTCTCTTCCTCTCCATTCTCTCTCAATCTCTCTCTTCTCTGGTTCTCTTCCTCTCCATTCTCTCTGTCTCTCAATCTCTCTCTTCTCTGGTTATCTTCCTCTCCACACTCTCAATCCAACATCTCCATTGATTATTTTCTCTCTCCGTTCGCTCTCCAATCTTTCCGTTGTCTCTTCTTTCTTTCTCCAACCTCTCCACTCTCTCTCTCTTCTCTCTCTCTCGTCTCTCTCTTCATTCTCTCTCCAAACTCTCCACCGTCTCTCCGCTCTCTCGCTCTCCATTCTCTCTCCATCCTCTCCACTGTCTCTCCACTCTCTCGCTCTCCATTCTCTCTCCAACCTCTCCACTGTCTCTCCTCTCTCTCTCTCTCTATCCTCTCCACTGTCTCTCCTCTCTCTCGCTCTCCATTCTCTCTCCAACCTCTCCACTGTCTCTCCTCTCTCTTTCTCCATTCTCTCCACTGTCTCTCCTCTCTCTTTCTCCATTCTCTCTCCAACCTCTCCACTGTCTCTCCTCTCTCTCTCTCTCCAAACTCTCCACCGTCTCTCCGCTCTCTCGCTCTCCATTCTCTCTCCATCCTCTCCACTGTCTCTCCACTCTCTCGCTCTCCATTCTCTCTCCAACCTCTCCACTGTCTCTCCTCTCTCTCTCTCTCTAACCTCTCCACTGTCTCTCCTCTCTCTTTCTCCATTCTCTCTCCAACCTCTCCACTGTCTCTCCTCTCTCTCTTTCTCCATTCTCTCTCCAACCTCTCCACTGTCTCTCCTCTCTCTCTCTTAAACCTCTCCACGGTCTCTTCTCTATCTCTCTCCATTCTACTACCTGCCTATCTGCCTTCTCTCTCTATTGTCTCCACTCTCTCTCTACCATCTCCACCGTCTCTCCTCGGACCCTCTCCACTGCCTCTCATCTCTCTAGTTTCTTCACCGTTCTCTCCTATCACCCTCTCCGCTGTCTCATCTCTCTCTCTCTCTCCATTCTCTCCATACTCTCGTTTATCTCTCTAGTCTCTCTACACTGTCTCTCCTCTCTCTCTCCATTCTCTCGTTTATCTCTCTACTTTCTCTCCAGTCTCTCTTCTCTCTCTATTTTATCGTTTATCTCTCTACTTTCTCTCGCCAGTCTCTCCTCTCTCTACCCACTCCTTCCAACCTTTCCAGTTTCCACTGTCTCTCCATTCTCTCTCGGCATCTCTCCTCTCTATCTCTCTACACCCTCTCACCTTTCTCTCCTTTCTCTCTCTCCACGCTCTCCACTGTCTCTCCTCTCTCTCTCCATTCTCTCTTTACCGCTCTCCACTGTATCTTCTCCCTTTTCCTTCTCTCGTCTATCTCTCTTCTCCCTCTCTCTCTTCTCTCGTCCATCTCTCTACTTTCTCTCTCCATTTCCCTCTCTCTCTTCTCTCGTCTATCTCTCTACTTTCTCTCTCCATTTCCCTCTCTCTCCCATCTCTCGTCTATCTCTCTACTTTCTCTCTCCACTCCCCTCTCTCTCCCTTCTCTCGTCTATGTCTCTACTTTCCCTCTCCATTTCCCTCTCTCTCCCTTCTCTCGTCTATCTCTCTACTTTCTCTCTCTACTCCCCTCTCTCTCTCCCTTCTCTCGTCTATCTCTCTACTTTCTCTCTCTACTCCCCTCTCTCTCTCTCCCTTCTCTCGTCTATCTCTCTACTTTCTCTCTCCACTCCCTTCTCTCCCTTCTCTCGTCTATCTCTCTCCTTTCTCTCTCCACTCCCCTCTCTCCCTTCTCTCGTCTATCTCTCTCCCTTCTGTCATCTATCTCTCTACTTTTTCTCTCCATTCTTCCCTCTCTCTCTGCCTTATCTCGTCTATCTTTCTTTTTTTCTCTATCCAACCTCTCCTCTTTCTCTCTCTTCAGTTTCTCCTCGACTCGTCTCTCTCTACTTTCTCTCTTTCTATTCACACGATTACTGTGGATAGAAAAGAGAGATACAGTGAGATAATTATAGACTCACCTTTTCTATTTTTTTTTTCAAATCAGCTATTTTATTCTACCCTCAGAATTTATCCAAATAATTAAGTGATGTGACGCTTATTTTCTAACCCTTCCCCTGCAGAATACACCAAATATTAATCATTAAATAAGAATAACCCATCCCAATAAATGTTATTAATTGGCGTTCTATTAAATGTTTATGTGAATACAGATTCCAATATAATCCATGCCATATGATAATTATAGAGGGAGATGTGGGATCGAATAGATTGAACCAAAGATTGGTTATTAATGAAATGGGGTTTCATGATTACAGTGCATAATAGTCCGGGACTGGGACGCAGGACGAGATGGGACAATATTGTCCGGACCATCCCGTCCCAAATATTTTCGTCCATGTCTCTTCCAAGACTACTCATCTCATAAAATAGGTCGGTCTTATAAATGATGGGCTCCCACTTGGCTTTCCTCATCAGCTCCCTCGCAGCTTCTGCTTGGCTACCACTCAACTTCCCCTCTCGGGTTCCCCGCTCCTTCTCGTTGCCGCTTGGCTTCCACAGGATGAAAAAACTGTCCCGTCCATCGTCCAAGGCCCCCGGACAGGGCGGTTTTTTGTCCCATGATGAAAAACCGTCTCATCTGGAGACCTGTGGATGATTCTACATCGTGTCATTCATCCGACCTCGCACGCAGGTCTATTTTTTCCTCCATGGATGAAAAACATGTCTCATCTGGTGCTGTACACCCTATGAATTTGAATATCATAATGCTTTGACCTTGAACATGTTTTAATATAATATTTCCTACATAGTTGAAACAAAAAACATTACCTAGATCCAGAGTATATTTGAACGTTACGCAATTATTATTTTCATGAGGATTTTAACGATTGTTGATATTATGAAGAATTCTTATAGCCTCTAATCCCATGGAGCCTCTTACAGTTTCTCATGATCAAACACTAAGAACTATTTTAAACACGCGTGGTTCATAATTTGTAAACTGATCTATGATATATCTTTTGGTTGACATTGAAGATATCAAATAGGAATATATCAAGATAGCAAAAGTGAAAGTTGATGCCAGACAAGAGAAAAAAATTAATTACTAAGTAATTGTTACCATTCAATCCTCCTTTTTGAACATATTTTTTATTAAATAATATAAAGTAGCAATGGTGGAGTTCAAATCAAGATATTCATGATATAAGTTGGATGCTAGATCTGAAATTGTAGAAGATTATTGCTAAAAAAAGCAGTGCCTCCAAGTAGGATTGGACATTTAGGACAGAGGACTAATTTGACTGGACCGAACTGGGGCCGTAGTTACTCCATTTGAGGGTGGACTGGTCGGTCAAGCAATTTTAGGTCCAAGGATCTAACCAGACCAGAACTGGAAGTATATTATTAAATATTTATTTAATATTTTTATAAAATTCTAATAATATTAAATCCAACTCGCTGGAGAGGTTTCTATTTGAGCTCCGCATAGCCACTATATATCTGAGGATCAGGAGTTATCCTTTGAATGTGGGTTGCAATAACCCATCAAAACTTCTTTTTTGTATTGGACGTTTCTTCATTCTCTAGTCAGTTCTTTTTCTTCCCTCTTTTTCTATTCAATTTTAAAGCTTATTATGTGTATATTCACTGTAACAATCAACAAAATTTACTACTTTGACTTTGACATCGACTAATCAACCTAACCAGAACGAGATTAGACCTGACTAGGATCGGACAAGAACAGACCAGAACTGGACTGTAGTTTAGGTAAGGTTTAGGTCTTTGCTGAAAACCCCGACCGGACCGGGATCGTTGGACTCTACTTCCTAGAGAGGGAGAGAGTGAGAAAGAGAGAGAGAGAGAGAGAGAGAGAGAGAGAGGAAGGGAGTGAGAGAGAGAAAGTGAAAGAAAGAAAAAGAAGAGGGGAGTGAGAGAGGGAGAAGAAGATGAAGAGGAAGAGAGGGAGGGTGGGAGAGAGAGATAGAGAAAGGGAGGGCAAGATAGAGAGAGCGCTGGAGAGAGAAAGAGAAATGGAGGGAGAGAGACAAAAGAGAAGAGAAGAGGAAGAAGAGAGAGAGAGGGAGGAGGAAGAGAGAGAAAGAAAGGAAGAGAGAGAGAGAGAGAGAGAGGGAGGAGGAAGAGAGAGAAAGAAAGGAAGAGAGAGAGAGAGAGAGAGAGAGAGAGAGATAGAGAGAGAGAGAGGGAAGGAGGAAGAGAGAGAAAGAAAGGAAGAGAGAGAGAGAGAGAGAGAGAGAGAGAGAGGGGGAGGGAGAGAAAGAAAGAGAGAGAGAGAGAAAGAAAGGAAGAGAGAGAGAGAGAGGAAGAGAGAGAGAGAAAGGAAGAGAGAGAGGAAGAGAGAGAAATAAAGGAAGAGAGAGAGAGAGAGGGAGAGAGAGAAAGAAAGGAAGAGAGAGAGAGAGAGAGAGAGAGAGAGAGAGAGAGAGAGAGAGGGGGGGAGGGAGAGAGAGAGAGAGAGGGAGAGAGAGAGAGGGAGGGAGGGAGAGAGAGAGAGAGAGAGAGAGAGAGGGAGAGGGAGGGAGGGGGGAAGAGGGGGAAGGAGAGGAAGAGAGAGGGAGGGAGGAAGAGAGAGAAAGAAAGGGAGAGAGAGAGAGAGGGAGGGAGGGAGAGAGAGAAAGAAAGGAAGAGAGAGGGAGGGAGGAAGAGAGAGAAAGAAAGGAAGAGAGAGGGAGGGAGGAAGAGAGAGAAAGAAAGAGAGAGAGAGAGAGAGAGAGAGAGAGAGAGAGAGAGAGAGAGAGAGAGAGAGAGAGAGAGAGAGAGAGAGAGAGAGAGAATGAGAGTGGAAGAGAAATACTTTTGCTACAATTTCCGCCATGCAGCAAAAAGTCAGCATCAATGTCTTTACAGGGCGTTTTACGATTTGATTGTTCTATTCATATTTTGAATGATATCGTCAATGAATCATGCGGCAAAGACTTAGGACAGTGATATTTCCAAATCTTAGCATATAATCCGCAAACGATTACTATACTAAAAGAGCTGGCACCAAGTTTGCAAAGCAAAGCCATTTAAAATCTTGAGATGGAGATGGAGATGGAGATAGAGATAGAGATAGAGAGAGATGGAGATGGAGATAGAGAGAGAGAGAGATAAAGTGAGAGATGGCGATGGAGATATAGAGAGAGAGATGGAGATGGAGAGGGAGATAGAGAGAGAGAGTGAGATGGAAATGGAGGTCGAGAGAGAGATCGAGATGGAGATGGAGATGGAGATAAGAGAGAGAGAGAGAGAGTGAGATGGAAATGGAGGTAGAGAGAGAGATAGAGAGAGAGATGGAGATAGAGAGAGATCAAGATGGAGATGGAGATGGAGATAGAGAGAGATGGAGATGGAGGTAGATAGAGATGGAGATGGAGGTGGAGATAGAGAGAGATGGAGATGGAGATAGATAGAGAGAGATAGAGATGGAGATGGAGATAGAGAGAGATTGAGATGGAGATGGAGATGGAGATAGAGAGAGATGGAGATGGAGGTAGAGATAGAGAGAAATGGAGATGGAGATGGAGATAGAGAGAGATGGAGATGGAGATAGAAAGAGATATAGAGAGAGAGATAGAGAGAGATGGAGACGGAGATAGAGATAGAGAGAGAAAAAACACACGGTTGGAAATGCTTTCCCACTGATTCCATCACTAATTTACAGAGAGCGTGGATGAGGACACATGAAGAAAAGACTTACCCCGTTCTTGTTTTCTTACTCTGGGAATGGATCTCTCTCTCCTCGCCTCCTCATCGGACAACCCCACGAGAATTCATTCCCAGAATCTCTGTTCTTGCTTTTCCTCTTCAGCCCTTCTAACTGATCTGCCCACTGTTTCTTCCATTGCGACTTCTCCTCCACCACCACCTTCAAAAATAATTTAAAATGGCGAAATTAAACAAATTTAATCAAAAGAAATTAAATTAATACGCAAAATTTGAAATAAAATTAAAAAAAAGATGCAATTATGGACAAATTAAATTATTCAGAGCGTGTTCTTCCTCACTGAGGGGAAAAGTACAATTTCTGGGTAGAACTGATTAAGAACTCTACATTGACCAGGAAAGAAGAAAAATCTAACAAGAGAAAGCAATTTAACATGGGAAATTCTCTAGCTTTCTTAAAAATAAGTTCATCATGACAACACAATATCCAAAATTCAAATCTTAGTTTTTAATAGCTTTTTTGAAAACCGGGGTCAATCAAGTCGCATTTTCAAGACATGGAAAATTCCTGAGCTTCGCATTGATCCAAGAAACAAACCATTTTTAAAATTATAATTTAACAGAGCTGGATTCATTCAAGAGTCATCTTCAAGATATGAGAAGTTCTCTACCTTCGCATACAAAATCCAAGATAAAAATCTTAGCTTTTATTAGAATTTTATAAAGGTGGGACCATTCAAGCGGCAGCTTCGAGACAGGGATTTTCCAGCTTCGCATGGAATCAGTTCATCATAACATCACAACATCCAATATACATATTTATGTTTTAATGAAATACATGCATTTCATTAAAATTCAATTAAAAAAATCGGCGGACTAATGATTCATTCAAGTTATGCAAATTCAAGCTCACCTCGCCGCAATTGTATCGGTAATGTCTCCGCCAAGGCGGAAACGCGATGTTAAATCCACCGGCGAGGTCGCGATCGTAAATCGCGCGGCGGGACGGATCCGACAGCGTCCTATACGCTTCCTGAACCTCGATGAACACCCGAGTGTACTCCTCCGCGCGATCAGGGCTCGGACAAACGTCGGGATGGAACCTCCGCGCCATCTCCTTGTACGCCTTCTTGATCTCGGCGGCGCTTCCTCTCTGATGAATCCCTAACAGCTCGTAGAAGCTCTTCCCTCTGGTAATCGCCTCCGCGGCCGCAACGCCGTCTTCCACGGCCGCTCGAGCCCTAATTCGCCATGGAAACGATCGACCGGAGGAAGAAAACACCAAATCCGGCGCGCGTCTCAAATTTCTACCTCTACTAGAACTACAAATCCTCACCGATCTGAAGAACTGACCATCTCTTCGTCTCGATCTCGAAGAAATCTCAAATTCCACCGAGCTCGTCGCAGTTCCGCAGCTTCTACCGATCAGCCCCGCACTCATCTCAAATTTCTTCCTATCTCGATTCCCCAAACTACCGGCGATATTTATAGCCTCGTCAGCCAATCATATCTCTCCAATTCTTGTCAGTTCACTGTACGTATAAACTCCGTGCAAATCGTTTTGTACTCTTCATTTCCCTTTCGGATCACGATCCACTACAAGGTGGGCCCTACAGTTTATTCTGTTGTGTGCAAGCAGGATTCCTACAGTTTGCAATGTATTTAATTTATATTGAATTTAAAAGGGGCCAAAATATCAGCTGTATTATACATTTGCATGCTTGCATTTGTGTTTCATAGGGATTGGCAAGATTGGGTGACGATGAAATCCTGATCATGGTGTCGTCATGAACAGGCATCGTCGATGTAGTCTGTCTGTGCAGTCCCTAATATTCATCGTCATTAACTCGACATCACTGTCGATGTTCAGATCGTCGGGGTGAAAAGAAAGGTCTCAATTCGGGCACTCGGATCAATAAAAACAAGTCTTACCCGGAGCTATAGTTTTGGATCGTCCGGGACGTGGACGATGGACGGGACGGGACGATCTTCGTCTTGTCCGATGGACGGAATCAGGGCAGGGACCCAAACGGGACAATTTTCTCGTCCCCTCTAGACGAAAACTGTCCCGTCCGGAGGTCTCAGGATGAATATCTGTCCCGGATTTCGTCCAACCTCGCGGACGGGATGATTTTTTGTCCTGGGATGAAAAAACCATCCCATCCGCATCCCTAAACTAGTATAGTTCACGATCGTCCGGGACGTGGACGCTAGTATCGCCACTTGACACTACTATTCCACTTTGCTATTTCATTCTTCCTTGCCTAAGCGGCTGTCACCTATCATTTGATACCAGTATCGTCTGTTGCTATTTCTCTCTTCATTGTCTGAGAACCCGTCGCCCCATCACTTGATATTTTTCTTCGAGTTTCCAAGATATTATGAATAAAACACGGCCTTTTTAACAAATTGACTAATAAGATACAGATTATGTGTAGTACGATGAAGACAAAGGCATCATGCCGGGTCTTGCTCATACAGTCCTCGTCCATCCACGATCCTCCGTGGCCAGCATCGAGGAAGCTGTTATAAACGCCATTTAAAACTCATCTTCATCATCATCGTTGCCCCACCACTTTATATTTTTCTCCAAGTTTCCATGATATTGTGAATAAAAACACAACATTTGTAAACAAAATTGACCAATAAGATGCACACTATAAACTTGTAGTACAATGATGAGGACGGCGTCATGCGAGGTGTTGCTCATACCGTCCTCGTCCATCCACGACCCTCCGTGGCCGTCATCGAGGAAGCTGTCATACACAGCATTAACCGTAATCCTCGTCGTCGTCGTTGCACCACCACTTTATATTTTTCTCCAAGTTTCCATGATATTGTAATAAAAACGCAACATTTGTTTACAAAATTAACCAATAAGATGCACATTATAAACTTGTAGTACAATGACGACGACAGCGTCATGTGAGGGGTTGCTCATACCGTCCTCGTCCATCCATGATCCTCCATGGCCGTCATCGAGGAAGCTGTCATAAACGGCATTAACCGTCATCCTCATCGTCATCCCTAATGTTTTAGCCTCTGGATCATTGTTCATGTAAGGTGGGCCCCACACAGTATGCTCTAAGTATTTTTTTCATTAATATAGTTAAACTAACTGGGAAGAGGTCAGCAGATACATATAGATTAGTATTTAATTTTAGGCTGAACTTATTTTCCGTACATTTATATATTTTACAAGGGAGAAGTATCAGAAATTTTCTAGAGCTACAGTGTCGAAGTCTTCCGGCTGAGGAACTTGCAGATGCGGCATCTTCTTCACCGATCGTTGTTGGTCGATCTTGTTCTTCAAATCTTCAGCCTCCACCGCCGATCCGCCATCGCAGGTGCCGATCCTCCAATTTTCCGATCTGGAATGCTCTTCCGCGGTCAATCTCCAGCGATCTGCTTCGACAGATCCGAATTGGACGGCGTCGATCTCCGTTCTTGATTCGAACTTGCATTGCCACTGTTCGATTCGCGTGAATCCGTCGCCGAATTGGAGAGGACGATTCTGTATCCGATCGTCGGGGTTGAGTTCTTCGCGAAGATTGCTGCGATCGGGAAGAAGGTTTTGGAAGGTCGCCATGGTGGATTTGGATCGGGGTTGAGGGGGGAAATTGGGGATGGCCTCTCTCGAGCTGGTTTGTCCCTTCTGGAGAGGGAAGGCGGTGGATGTCACATCATTGGACACGTGGCGGTTGGATTGGACCAAACTATGCGGACCAATGACGTCCTGACGCGTGTCTCTCTGTCTGTCTATCTTCATACATATCTATGTCTATCTCTATGTCTAGAGATAGCAGACAATGATTCTGGACTCTATCTCTCTCTCTATACATATATATATATATATATATATATATATATATATATTTCTGTAAATATATCTATCTCTATGTCTATAGCTTACGGACTAATGATGTCTGGACTCTCTCTCTCTGTGTCTTTCTCTCTCTCTCTATTTATATAAATATAGATATCTCTCTCTAATAGAAACAGTTATCTATCTTTATATATCTCTATCTCTAGATTTTGTAGACGAATGACGTTTGGATGATCTCTCTCTACTGCTCTATATATATCTATATCTCTATCTATGTCTATAGATTTTGCAGACCAATGACGTCTGGACGCGTCTCTCTATATCTCTCTCTCTCTCTCTATATATATATATCTCTATCTCTATCTATTGATTTTAGGTGACAGGACATTGTTTGGACGGTTTTTACGGTTGCTGCCTTTGAGATAAGAATCACATATTCAGCATCATGCTGAAACTAGTCATGGGGATGTTGATGTTCATCACTATTCATTCTGGAGTCTTTTCACTGTCACTATCTATATATCCAGACGTCCGATCTATCTTGGATGGGTTCACCGGCTGCAACTAAATCACATCCATGGACCTATTCGTTAATGGTTTAGCCCCTTGTTGCTACGTCATCGTCTATATCATCGTCTACATCCTCGTGTCACACTCTCATTCGTTGTTCATGTTATCTCGTCATATGCGTCAGCAAATGTCCTAAATGTCGGGAAGAAGGTTTTGGAAGCTCACCATGGTCGATTTGGATCATGGTTGAGGGGGAAATTGGGGATGGCTTCTTTGGAGCTGGTTTCTCCCTTTTGGAGACGGCCAAGGCGGTGAGTGTCACATCATTTGACATGTGGCAGATGGATTGCCTCAAATATATCTATATAGAGATATAGAGAGAGAGTCCAAACATCATTTGTCTGCAATCTATAGACATATATATTAAATATATCTCTCTATAGGTATATTTATCTCTATGTATATATCTCTATCTCTATCTCTATGTCTATAGATTGCAGACAAATGGTCTGGACTCTCTCCCTCTCTCTCTATATATAAATAAATCTCTCTATAGATATATTTCTCTTTGTATATATCTCTATCTCTATCTCTATGTCTGTAGATTGTAGACAAAAGATGTCTGGACTCTCTCTCTCTCTCTATATGAATATATCTCTCTATTGATATATTTATCTTTCTGTATAAATCTCTATCTCTATGTCTATAGATTGCAGACGAATGATGTCTGGACTCTCTCTCTCTCTCTGTCTCTTTATATATATATATATATCTCGATAGATATATTTATCTCTCTGTATATATCTCTGTCTATAGATTCCAGATGAATGATGTATGGACTCTCTCTCTATAGAAACATTTATCGCTCTCTCTCTATATATATCTATATCTAGATTTTGTAGACGAACGAAGTTTGGGTGATCTCTCTCTCTATCACTCTATATATATCGCTATCTCTATCTCTATCTATAGATTTTGCAGATAAATGATGTCTGGACGCGTCTCTCTACATATATATATATATTTATGTTGATTTGATGTGACAAGACATTGTTTGGTCTGCTTTTATGGCCGCTTCCTTTGAGATAAGAATTACATAATTAGCAGCATGCTGAAACTAGTGATGGGGATGTTGATGTTCATCATTATTCACTCTGATGATTATGTTGTCTTGGCTTGATGCTACTTTGGAGTCTTTTCTATGTCACTCTATCGTGGTTTCTTGACATTACAACCTGTGATTAGTTAATTCTAAATTATTCTCTTTGTTCCTGCATAGTTGCCATAATAGGCCATGCATATATGCTGGGCAGTTTCAGAAAACTCCAAAGATGAAAATGACAAGGGGGGAGATGGAGAAAGATGGATTTACCCCCAGACGTCTGATCTATCTTGTACGGGTTCAACGTCTGCAATTAAATTTCACCCATGGACCCACACATTAATGGTGAACCCCTTGTTGCCATGTCATCGGCCACATCATCGTATACATCATTGTGTCACACTCTCATTCCTTGTTCACGTTATCCAGCCATCTGCATCATCGACCTGAGCCAATCAGAGATTTGATAAAAATATTTCATAGAATGAAAAATGATCTCATTGTATGATGTCCCTTAAGAAGTTCGTATGGCCAAGATGATGTCCGTATGCTTAAATTGTCCCCTTATGATACGGGCTTTGGGCCAGGTCGGCTCAAAGCTTGGTCATAATTTCTTCTTAGTTCTAT
Source organism: Wolffia australiana (assembly GCF_029677425.1). NCBI lineage: Eukaryota > Viridiplantae > Streptophyta > Magnoliopsida > Alismatales > Araceae > Wolffia > Wolffia australiana. Next base: position 1,862,751 of record NC_135854.1, on the reverse strand, counting down.
TAAGATTGCGGCCTGTTGGGCCACAGTCTGTTTCTTCTCCCCATGGCCCAGCCTGACGCGAGCTGAAAGCAGTGTGTTAGACATTATCCTATATCAAAAAAATTGAAAAGTAAAATGAGTTAATAAATGTCACCTGGGGATATCTTTTAGAAAAACTAAACACTTCCTCCCTTGTGCCCGAATTCATGCCCATTTGTGGGCTCTATGGACTCCTTCAGGGCTCACTCGTGCGGGTCTCTTAGAGCCTTGATGGGGCTCCACAGGTGTGGTAGCACTCACCAGCTGTAGGCAGGCTTGAGCACTTCAGACTCGCCTCCTTGTCGACGAATTGAGTGTTGCCGCTGCTAGTGCTTGACTCAACCCAATTTTTTACTTCTTCCATTAATTTTTTTCCCTGAAACCCATTCACAATTTTAAACTCATTTTGCATTAAACATTTGGGCTTATAATTTATGCAAAAATTACAATAAAATTTATTGTTGTAACCAAATGCTACATTTCATACTTGAGATGAGAATTGATATAAAGACGAAGATAACATAAATGAAATGATCCCAAAAATGGACTTAGAATATGCTTAATTTCATGCCACATTTAGGGTTCATCAGCTATCGGTGACAATAACCTAGGAAAAAAGAGAAAAAATGTGAGCTAGAAAAATAAGAAGATCACAATAAATTTGTCGTCACATGCACAATAAGCCCACAGGTATTTTTTCTTCACTTATCTTGATGTGAACACGACTCCTTCAATCATTCACTTTTGCAATGCAAAAACAAAACCAAACAAGATTTGAATGAGCAAATCACTATGCTACTCGCAAGGAGGAACAAAATCCAAAGTTGTCTTTTTTAAGAATGATGGGGGTTGTATGGATAAATGATGGAAAGATGGATCTTAATTCAAAATTTTTAACTCTAAAATCCTTAATTGATCGTTATATATCATCATTTGAAATATGGTATATTTATACAACTAATAACAACGAAAAAAACTTAACACCCTATTTTTGCTCCATCAATGGGGGTTGTATTTATATATATCAAATATGGTGTATGGATCGATGATTGAAAGAAGGAACTACCTTCAAACTTTTTAGCTCTAAAATCCTCAATTGATATTTACGTATCCTCATTTGAATTTGGAGAATCTGAGCCATCCAGTTTTCTCTCACCTCCAATTTGTGTGGTGGATTGCTGGCATGCAATTATAGGAGTGTAAAGTTAACATATTAATTGAAAATATGTAAATAATTCAAAATCATATTTTTTACATATAATATTATTTTATTAATGAATTTCACAACTAAAAAAATACATAAAATACTTTTATAATATCATTCTAAAAATATAAAAATATTTAGATAAATATAAATAAAATTTTAATTTTAAGTTATCTTATTGATGAAAATAATATCAAAAAAATATGTTACAATATCATAAAATAAATAAAAATAGAAGTTCATTACTAAGAGAGAAATATATCTTTTATGGTAATTTCAATTAAAATATGCACATAACTACATGGAATTTCTTCTTAAAATATCTGAAATGTACAAGTATTCAATTTTTATGCCAATTGAAAATAAATTTTACGTACTGTGAATATTTTTAACACTTTCCTTTTGACTTCTTTGCATTTTTTATGTATCATTGTTGGTTGAGAACTGATAAAAAAATTATTCTTTATATTCTTTTTTTACAGGGTTTGCCTCCAATATATGGTTTTTGCCTTTGTATGTTTGATGTATAGCTTTCGTTAAACACATCTACTTCCCATTGCCAGTCTTCATCCCCCCATTCGTCATGAAATACCCCAAAGAGCAATCCTTCATACTAACCATGTTCTTGTTAGAAAACTTGTATTATGGCACTGATAACCACACACAACTATCTCCCCCATAGGCCAGAAGAACCCCCTTCAGATCCAACTTTGTTTTGACACAAGTTGTGAATACAAATCATTGTCTATGAATATTGATACAAGTTGTGAATGAAATTCTTCAATTTAAATTGAGAAATCAGTAGTATGGTTTTATATTTTTGGACTAACATGGATGCCAACCAATTTTCCTCATTTTTTACCTCAAATTTCACTTGGATATTTTATTATCCGTGCTCCCCATTATCCACAACTTCTCCGTATGTTTCTGCAATTGGATAACTGCCCTAAGAGGGCTTTAATGATAAACTCCTTGTTGTTTTATAGACCCAATTTATCCACACTATATTGTCCTCTTGCTTGTTGAGGGAGAAATTTTTGAGGAAACTGCATTCGAATGGTCAATTTGGACGTGACAATACCCTCCAGTTTCTTGAAGTGGACACCATTGGCCGTAGATTGAAAATGACATGGAAAATTTTTCTGGCATTTCAGTATTGCCAAATCAGTGAGGGACAAACTCAGAAAAGTGTGTGTTCACTCCTATATCAATTCCTGAGCATCTATGGACAGATATATCCATGGATTTTGTGTTGGGATTACCCCACACACAACATGGTGCAGACTACGTTTTTGTTGTGGTTGACAGGTTTTCCAAGATGGCACATTTCATGCCGTGTAAGAAGAATAATGATCCTGTTCAGGTGACAAATATTTTCTTCAAAAAGATTTTACGCCTACACAAAGTGTCTAAAACGATTACTTCTGATCGAGATTCCAAGTTTCTCTCTCACTTCTGGGTGACTCTTTGGTAAATGTTTAACACTATTTTGAAGTTAGCTCCACATCTCATCCTCAAACTATTGGCCAAACGAAAGTCGTCAACAGAATGCTAGAAATAAGCCAGCAATGGGATCTAACACTGGCGTAAGCTGATTTTGCTTATAACTCTATGGTTAATTTCTTAACCTAGAAATCCTGATTTTCGGCTGTGTATATTTATCCTCTAAAGATACCTTTGGAAATCCTGTAATTAGCTTTATCAAAGGGATAAATCTTAGCGGCTAGCAACATGGCTGACTACATTGTGTCTGTCCACAACAACGTGTAGGACACACTTGCTGCAACTTATGAGAAATATCAGGAGACAACAAACAAGAAACAACACAAGAAGGTTTTTGTTGAAGGTGATAATATGTAGTTTTAGTAGCCTAATTTGATCTTATTTACATGTTTACTTGTATTAAATTGATTATATATGCATTTTATCAAGATTAAAATGATTAAATTTATTTTAGAATTATATTCTAATTTTTTTGCATTTTTCACGTATTTTTGGGATTTTATCTGATATCAATTTCTAAGAGAATATAATTTTTTGATTCGCACATAATTTTTTTGGAAATGTATGTGATACGAGCCTGCCTCGGACATATCAGAGGACCAAGCACCGCTGGTCAACCAACTCGTAGTGGTCAACCCAGGAGCATATAAATAAAGGGCCATGGAGAAAGAAAGGCATGCTTGATTTTTCAAATATCGCTAATTGTGAGCCTGGAGCGGGAGACGCCCGATCTGGAGGGAGGAGATCCATGCGCGGGGACTCCTAATTCTTTCTTCCTTTTCTTTCACACCATTTTTCTTGAACTATTTCCTCTTGATCTGTTTTCTTGAATCCAAAATCTTGGACAAGAGTTTCTTGGATTTCCTTACGGGGTCTGGACGCATTCTCACTCAACAGAAGATCTTGGGGGGAGCGTGACACTGGTATCAGAGCTATGTCCTTCTTGATTGTGATTCACCTTCTCGATGGAGCAAGATCCCAGGGCCGATCAAAGCACATTGGAGTTTCAACGCCGTACCGACAACGTGTTGGAGCATGTGATGAAGCAAATCGCTTCCATCAATCTACGCCTAGAAGAATTCAAACAGGCGACACCTACTGGTGAAAGGGAAAATTGACATCAACGTGTTCAACCAGATCCATCACAACCTTATCCCAGGTTTGATCAAAATCTTCAGTTTAAGCGTGGAGATTCGCCCCCTTTTCAAGGTGAAAATGCAGACGGCTAGATTGCATGCGTAGATCGATTCTTTTACTTACATCCCATAGATGACAATGATAAAATGCCTTTGCTCTCGTTGCATGTGGATAATGCTGCTTAGAATTGGTTTATCTACACAGAGAAAGGAGTAGGATTTTGTGATTGGGAGCATTTCAAAATTCTGTTTGCAAACCGTTATGGTATATCTTTCAAGAAACTCTATATGGAATTATTTGATGTGCATCAGACTGGGTCTGTTATTGAGTACCGAGATGAGTTTGAACGTATTCTATCCCAACTCCCCAAAATAACCGTTGAAACAAAAGCATACGCCTATCTATACAGACTGAAGCCAGAAATCCATACAGAGGTGCGTAAATGCAGACCTTTTGGTTTGCAAGAAATTATGGATCTTTCAGTACAAGTTGAAATAGATTTGGGGGTTCTTTACACAACATGGAAAAATTCCCCTGTTTATCATCAACAAGCACCATAGTCGAGTTCAGCTCGAAGACAAAATTCTCCAAATTACCAGCCAAATCATCAAAGGGTCTATGTACCTCCCAAGAAAAATCATGTTATGGCACAACCTCATGGCAATCAATCTATACACCCTTCTACCAGTCAAACATGACCACAAAGAAAAAGAAATCTAAGACTTACAGAAGCTGAATTTCAACAGAGGAAGGAAAAGGGCCTCTGCTTTCATTGCAATGACAAATTCCTGCCAGGACACTGATGCAAAAAAGACTTGAACCTGATTATGGTGGTGGATAGATCTGAACCAGCTGAGGAATCAGACGATGAAGCTGTACCAATGCAGACAGATGATGCCCCAATTATGGGTAAATCAGCTTTCTCTACCCAATTAACGGCATTTATATCACACGGCCCACCTCCAAACCACACCATCAAATTTTGGGGACATGTTGCCAGTTATCCTGTGAGAATACTTGTAGACAGTGGGGCCTCCCACAATTTTATTGACCCAGAGATTATAGCCGCAGCCTCACTCCAAGTTGTAGCAGGGCAGCACTTTGATGTGTTGCTAGCTAATGGAACTATGCAGTCATCAATAGGTATCTGTTTGGATGTGCCTATCTATATGCAACTGTCACACGGTCAAATCTCGAGCTAGGTTTCTTGCTCAGAATTGGCGTGTGCCAGCCTCAGTGCTTGGAGCATAACACTGAGCAGCCTTGATCTCTTGCAGCGGAAGCTTTTGCAATTGCTTAAGATCGCTTAGAAGGGGTTAGAGGAGATGGGGGTGCTAGGCACCGTCAGTGAATAGGGTCATTGCATTTATATCATAAAGAGTACATCATCATTGGGAATAATTACATGGGGGAAGACGAGGGGTGATACAAGGAACGAAACGAGGTGCATTGCACTGAGGTAATGTTGCCACACCGCCTCAAGGCAGCTGCTCTGAGCACGCGCCCGCTCTGTCGCTACCCAAGTGCGCCGGGACGGGCGATCACACACGCCACCCTTGCCTTGATGATCACACATGCCACCAGCACCCGTGTCGACACTCTAGCGCACAGTCTGCGCGATGCCATCGCATTCGACGCCCCCGAGCTGGGCGCTGCATGCCCAACACTACCCACAGGAGTGCGCCCGCTGTGCCGTCTCGACGCTCTCGGTGCGCCACATGCCTAAGTCTCCTGGAGGGACATCTCCCGGCCCCACGCCCCGCACACACAACGCGCGCGTTGCCCGCGCGGCCGCTGCACGGCACCCCAAACAATTCCGCGCGCTACAACCGCGGCACGTCGCCCGGCCTGGTGTCCCACACCCGCGCGCAGCGCTTCCTGCTCCTGCGCGCAGCGCTCGGCGTTGGCAGGTATCGTTGGCGCCTGCGCGTGGCGCTTGGCATTGGCGCTTGGCATTGGCGCGCGGTGCTTGGCGCGCGCGCACACACCATTCAGTCTGCGCACCCAGCACGTGCGGACCGTACTTGATCCATCCCACCTTGGGCGTGGACGAGCACATGCACAATCTACTGTGAATCACCACCGATAGTCGCAATGGCCTGAAAGATCAGGTATTGGGCATCGCTACCCATTATGACTCAGTCCTTAAAACGTCGTGAGCCGAAATACAACGGACACGCCCTCCCAACAAGCACGCAGGCCTCTGGGCAGGGAATGCTGCCTAGTTAGGGGCCTAACAACAAGGGATAGATATTGTCCAAGATTTATATCCATTACCCATGGGAACCATAGATGTGGTGCTTGGAGCTCAATGGTTGAAGACCCTGGAGTGGTTTTTAAGTAATTATAATCTGAGGCCTTTGAAGATTTTATTGCAAGGAGTCGTTCACAATCTCAAGACCGACCAGTGTTTCTTATCAGCTTCTACATCACCATTTCCAAGCGCACAAGATATCATCAATAGTAAAAGACAGTTCCGAGCATTATACGCAGCATGTGATACAAGCCAACCCATTGTATTCACCATCTCAAAATCTTCTTACATTGAAACTTTCAGTCTTCTACATCCTTCTGTTTTTGAGTCTACCTTACAAATTTCCACCCAAAAGAGACATAGATCACAAAAATTATTTGAAGCCTGGGACATCCCCAATTAATTTGAGACCATACCGATACTTATACCTCCAAAAAAATGAGCTAGAAAAGCTTATCAATGATATGATCTCCACTAAAATCATTCGATCTTCTACCAGCCCCTATTCTAGCCCTGCACTTCTTGTTAGAAAGAAAGATGGAGGATGGCGAATTCGTATTGATTATAGAGCCCTCAATAAAGTCACCATTCCAAACAGATATACTATATCCATTGTTGATGAATTATTTGAGGAATTGCAAGGAGCTACCATGTTCACTAAATTAGACCTCAAATCGGGGTATTATCAAATTCGCATGCACGAAGATGACATCCACAAAACGACGTTCAAGACACATCAGGGACACTTTGAATTTCTGGTCATACCGTTTGGGTTAAGTAATGCACCTGCTACTTTCCAAGCTCTAATGAATTCCATTTTTAAACAACACCAACGCAAGTTTGTGTTGGTATTCTTTGATGACATTTTAATATACAACAGACTGATGCAGAACATGAGAGATACTTACATCTAGTATTTCAAATTTTGCAAGACAACTGCTTACGAGTCAATCCTAAGAAGTGTTTATTTGCTCAAAATTGTATTGAGTTCCTTGGCCACAGAATATCGATACAAGGACTGGAGACCGATCCAAGCAAGATTGACACTATTATATCATGGCCAACCCCAAACTCTCTCAAACAGCTCAGGTCATTCCTAGGATTGACCAATTATTACAGGTGTTTTGTTGCACAGTAAGCTCAAAAGGCTCAACCATTGACATCATTGCTGAAGAAAAAATCTTTCATTTGGACAGACATAGCAGATAAAGCATTCATCAACTCTCTCAATTTTCTTCTTCTTTCCTGTTTGATTTTCTCCGTCGATTAATGCATTTCCCCTTTCCATGGCGGTTGTAGTTCCTCCTCTTCATCTCTAGACGGTACACTTTATCCTCAAACAGAATTTCCTGCCATTTTCTGGGCAGAGGAGAGATTTGAAAAATTGGAGCTATGCAGGGCCACGGTTCTACAAGGAGTGGTACCACATGTTCTACCAGTACAACCCGAGCTTGGCTGTGTGGGGGAACATCTTGTGGGGCCACGCGGTGTCCCCCGACCTGGTCCAATGGCTGCACCTGCCTCTAACCCTGGTCCCAGACCGCTGGTATGATGCCAACGACATCTGGACTGGCTCCGCCACGCTCCTCCTCGACGGGCACATCACCATGCTCTACACCAGCTCGACCAACGCCTCCGTCCAAGTCCATAACCTCGGACCTTGGGAACAGATAACGGATGTCATTTTACAGTTTTTATTAATATATTTATAAATTTTTCATCGAAAAATGTCATCCGTCGTCCGCCGACTTTCGTCAGTCCTTTTCATCATCCATCATCCATCACAAACAGACGTGATCGTTCTGTTTTGTTTTGTGCAAATTTGTGAGCATTGTTACTTCTGTTCGGTTTTCTGAACAGAACAAAAAATAATTCGAACAGAACATCACACAGACCCGTGTGTGGTTCTTTTGTTCGCTTTGTACGAATATTGTTCTAATTTCGTGCGGATGAGTGAATTTGTGCGAATTTTGTTCGTGTTTAAAAAAAGAAAATAAACATGTGCGATGCTTTTGTGCGAACTTTTTGTTCTTTTAAAATGAACAGAACAGAACAACCACGTAGAATCACGAATGACTAATGATAAATGACAAATGACGATGATGGATGACATTTTTTGAATGGACGGATGACGAAACGTCATCCGTCCTCCTCTACTATTACGGATCCCAACTGTATAAATTGAGTAGTTTAGGGGTTTTGGCCACTGAAGTCAACGATTTTGGGAAAAATCTTCAACTGATTGGTCGTCTGGGAAGAAGATTGATCGCGACCGGGGAGCTCGAATCTTCATCGATGCGCGTCGAGATCGCAAGAGAAGCGAAAAGTTCCTTGATTTTCGATCAGATCTTTCAAAGATCTTCATTCTGCGCTGTCTTTTCCCCCAAGAAAACCTCGGAATCGGTCCTTTTGTTTCATTTTCCTCGGTCAACGGATTCGGAATCGTCGCTGTTCTGAGTTTGCGGGTGGACCATGGTTTTGCCATTGGTGAAGCTCGGCGCGCTGGTTTTGAAGACGGTCAGCAAGCCCATCGCTAGTAGGCTCAAAGCGGAAGCCGGGAAGCACCCCGAATTTCGCAGCTTAATCATCTCCATAGCCCAGGTATTCCTTCGGACCCCTCTTCCTCACTTCTGCCCACGTATCTGTTCTACGAAGTTCATTGAGGTAGAAACTCTTCAATAAAAATATCGCTTTTCCTATTTTTTGGGATTTCCCTTGTGAATATTATCAGGATCATTCTGCTTCGTCTAAATTCCGGAGGCACTTCTCACTTGTTAAATTTTTCATGAATGTACTTTTTTAGATTAAATTGAGATCGAAGTTCTTTGTTCGGTATTAGGTGCAATCTTCGTTTCCTTTCTTGATCATATCTTTCAAATCATTCTGCCTTATCTAAACTAAGGACATAATTTTCGTCCCGTTCATTTGTGAAAATGTAATTTTTCATGACTGTGCTTTTAAGGATCAAGCTGTGATTGGTTCTTTGATTGCTCAGATGCGAATGTCCGTTTCACATTTATCATATTACTAGCATCATTCTGTTTATACTAAGTTCGGGAGATGTTTTTCATTTTGTCCATTTGAGAAAGAAAGTTACAATTTCATGAATGTACTTTGATGGATCAAGCTACGTTCAAAGTCCAAAGGTTTTTGATCTTATCTTCAGGATCATTCAGCTTTTTAAAACTCAGGAGACAAAATTCATTCCGTTCATTACTGAAACGTAATTTTTCCTGAAATGGACTTTTATGGATCAAATTGCGACAGAAGTTCTTTGTTTGTTAGTTCAGATGAAATTTCTGTTTCGCCTTTTTATCGAATCGTCAATTCATTCTTCTTCTCTTTACTTCTCATTTCATTCGTTGGTGGAATCGATCAATCTGCAATCATTTCTTTGTTAGTTCAAAGGCCATCTCTTTCTCATATTTTGATCATATCTACAAGACTTTTTTTTTTTTTTTTGAATAATATAGAAGATCACCCAGCTTGGTGACCCTCCGTACACATGGACGGGTCTAGGCCAAAAAGCCCATCCTTCCGCCCCTATCCATCCCCTCATCCAGGACCAAACCAACAAAAAACCAGTCTCTCAACATCATTTTTTGCCATTTCCACCGACATTGCCGCCCCCTTGAAAACGACCTCGTTGCGGTGAGTCCATATCGCCCAAAGCACCACGAATCTTAGCCTCCGCTCCTTGTCAGTCCCCTGCTTGCACCGCGGCAGTGTGGCCCATAGCTGCGAGCTCGACGTAACCTCTGCCAGCCCCTGGCTAGCCCACAGCGCCCGAGCAAGCCGGCACTGGAAGAACAGATGATCGCACTCCTCTTCCTCTTCCGTACACACAAGGCATAGTGGGATTCAGCAGGGAAGAACCTTCGCCGTCTCACATGGGTCATTGTCCGCTTCCTGGCGAGCAACCATACAAACACCCTAACCTTTAAGGGAATCTTTTGCCTCCAAATTGAGCGACTTGCCCTGAAGATGATTGGGTCCTCATAGTGGTGTGGTCTCAAAATCTGGTAAACACCTCGGCTGGAGAACGGACCCGATGCCCATACCCACCCATCTGTCGTCCCCTCCATTGGCCTCCAGTTGCTCAGAGTTTGCTGAAGGCGTAAGAAATCCTCCACCCGTTGACTAGATAAGATGGCCGCAAAAGTTGGACACCACACTCCATCCCAACACTCTTCCACCAAGGCATGCCGGTGACGGGTAAGGGAATATAGGCGAGGAAACAGATCACAGAGTCGTCCATGCGACGACCAATTGTCCGTCCAGATTCTGAAGCCGGTGCCATTCCCCAATTGAGCCCGGAAAAACTCCTTGACCACTGTCCATACCTTCCTCAGCCCTCTCCAAAAAGCCGACTCCCCTCGCACATTACGCATCATCTTCTCCCAATCCAAATTGGATCCGTATCTGTCCCTCCCCACCTCCTTAATCAAGTCATCCTCCGGTCCCACAATCTGTCTAACCCATTTCGTCAATAATGCCACATTTAGTGTATTTAGGTCAGGCACCCCAAGTCCCCCCTGTTTAGTTGGCATGCAGATGTCATTCCATGACACCAGCGCCATGACCCGTCCTTCCCCCGCATTTGCCCCCTTCCAAAAAAATCTCCGCATGATCCCGCTCAGGCGTTTCTCAACACCCATCGGGATTTTAAACACAGATAGATAAAAAGTTGGAATTGCTGATAATACCGATCGCAGCAGCACTAGTCTCCCCCCTTGCGACAAGACTCTTTGCTTCCACCCCTCCAACTGTCTCTCCACCTTCTCCACCACTGGTTGCCAGTCTGCTTGTTGTAGGCTATCAACCAACAGGGGTAGCCCCAGGTATCTCATAGGCAGTGAACCCACTGGCGTCTCAAGCGCACTTGCACACCGGGTCTCCTCCTCCATCGAGAGGCCGAAACCCACAAATTCCGATTTTCCTCTGTTGATGTGCAGTCCCGAACACTCTGCGAACACCCGCAAGAGTGCTGCCAAATTCTTGGCCTCCTCCACCGATCCCTCGATGAAGAACAGTGTATCATCGGCATATTGTAGCAGAGGGATGCCCAATGGCTGGCTCGGCGTCTGAAAACCTTTAGTACAACCCCTTCCACATACCAAATAAGTACTTATGGCTAGTACATCAGCTGCCAGAACAAAAAGCATCAGCGCTAGTGGACACCCTTGTCTGAGCCCTCTCTGCGGTCTGATCCACCCCCCTTCTGGGCGTCCATTTACCAACACGGCAAACGACTGAGATGTCACGCATCGCTTCACCCATTTGATCCATTCCTTCGGGAAACCCCTCCTTCGTAACGCTGCCCATAGGAACCGCCAATCCAAAGAATCATATGCCTTCGCAAAATCTACCTTCCACATGAGCTCCTTGGTTCCATTCTTCTTCCACGAAGCAATAATCTCCCCTGCCAGGACTGCACAATCAACCAGCTGTCTCCCCCGAACAAAATCAGACTGAAACGTCCCAACCAAGTCCCCAAGTACCCCTTGTAATCGATTAGCCAGTACCTTTGCCACAATAAGATATATGGAGTTGGATAACGATATGGGCCGGTAGTCGCCTACATTCTCTGCTCCTTGCCGCTTCGGCAGTAAGAATAAGAAGGATTTGTTTATCCTTTCCGTATTAGCTTGAGGGTTCCTGAGCTCCCCCAATGTGGCGAACACATCATCTTTAACCTCACTCCAGAACTCCTTGTAGAAAAACACCGGTATGCCGTTCGGTCTTGGGGCGCCTTCGCCATTCAGCCCTGCCATAGCTGCCCGAACCTCCTCCATATCAAAAGGCCGCACCAGACCATCTCTCTGCCCTTGCGATAACTGAGACGCCCCTTGTCCCGTCCACCGCCAACTGTTCCGACCCCCCTGCCGTGACATCGATCTAAAGTGCTCCGCCATTGCTCGACCCACTGCCTGTGTCCCTGTAACCCTTTGCCAACCGACCTGCACTGATAATATTTGATTCACTCTTCTTCGGCCATTTGCTGCAAGGTGAAAAAACCTCGTGTTTGCATCCCCCTCCTTTAGCCATAGCTTCCGGGATCTTTGTCTCCAATCCATTTCCTCCTTCCTATCCTCCTCTGCCACCACACATCTCCACTTCTTTCGCTCCTGAATCTCCACACCCATTAATGTCCGACCGTCCTCCAACTCATCCAGTTCTCTAATTCTTGTGAGGTCCTCGACTCTCACTTTACATCTCGCCTCCCTTATCCTCCCTCTGTAGCTTTTCAAGTGATCTCTCAGCCCATCAATGCGAGATGCCAATCTGCTCGCCCCTGGCTCCTGCTCCGAATATGTCCGTCATATGTCCTTTACCTCCTCTTTGAAACCCCCTTCTCGTAACCATGACTTGTCAAATTTAAAGTATGTGGTCCGCCCATGGCCCTCATGGGACTGCCACATGATCGGTGTATGGTCCGATATAGGCCTAGGCCGGGCTCTTACATCATACCTACAAGATAAGTCTGCTTTTTATGAACTCGGGACACAATTTTCTTTCTGTTCATTAGTGAAGGGTAAATTTTCTTCGATCGAGCTGCAATCAATGTTCATTCTTTGTTTGTCCTGATGCAATCCATGTTTCACCAGAAGATCATATCCATTGGATGATATGACCCTGACGGGAGTATCTCTTCATGTGATTAATGGAAAGAGAAAAAAGAAGAGAAGAATTTGGGGCAAGAAGGAATAATTTTTATTGCTGAACTGGGCCCCCTTTTATAGAAGAAAAACTTGACTTGTTAGAAAGGGAATATTCCTAAGGAATATTCCCTGTTTCCAACGGTCATATATTTTGAATATGACTGTTTGAAACAGAGAGGTCCAGCTGCTTTTAAAGCAGCTGGACTCTCCAACGGCTGGGTTTCAGCTGTTGGAGAGTTGGGCCTGACTGTGGTCAGGCCCAACATATATTAGGCCCTACTGGGCCTAATATATGGGCCCTACTGGGCCTACACTAATGGGCCCTTAATGGGCCCTTAGTGGGAAGTTAGGCGGCCCATGTTGGGCCTGAAGTAGTTATTTTTATTAATATCTCCTAGGGTTAGGCTATTACAGAGTACAAGGCCTCGGGCCCAGTAGTTAGCTTAAACCCTACTAAGTATCCTCCATGACCTAACACCCCCCCGCAAGTTGGGTATAGATGTTGATCATGCCCAACTTGGACACTAACACCTGGAATTGTGGGCGTGGGATGCCCTTCGTGAAGATGTCCGCGGTCTGTTCCAACGTAGGAACATATTGCGGGACTATGTGTCCTTCGTCAATGTTCTGCTTGATGTAATGCCTGGCCACTCGTGCGTGTTTCGTGCGCTCATGTTGGACGGGGTTCTTCGCCATCGCAATGGCTGATTTGCTGTCTGACTGCAAAATCATACCTTTACCGTCATATAAGCGTAGGTCCTTCAGGATGCCTTGGAGCCACATGCCCTCGCAGACTCCCTTCTTCAAGGCTCGAAGCTCTGCTTCGGCACTTGAGAGGGAAACTTCCTTTTGCTTCTTGCTGCGCCATGTAACAAGGTTGCCACCGAGGAAGCTGCAGTACCCGGAGGTAGAGCGGCTGTCTTCAAAGGACCTTGCATAATCAGAGTCAGTGTATAAAGTAACACTAGGCTCACCTCCTGTCCGGAAGTACAGTCCCTGTCCAATAGTTCCCTTCAGGTAGGCTAAAATTCTGTTTGCTGCGCCTTGATGAGACTCCCGTGGATCGTTCATGAACTGACTCAGGGAGTTAACTGCAAACGCAATATCAGGTCTCGTATGATTGAGGTATAGGAGTTTACCAATGAGCCTTTGAAACGAGGTCCTGTCCACCGGAGCATCCTTCTCATGCTGTTGTGCCTTCAGTTTGACATTAATGTCGACTGGTGTGGCGGCTGGACGACAGTCCAGCTTCCCGGTTTCTTTCAACAAATCTAGAATGTACTTGTGCTGAGACAGTACAATCCCAGTCCCTGAGTATGCCACTTCAATTCCTAAAAAATACGTTAGAAGTCCAAGCGATTTAATATCAAATGATGAAGACAGGTACCTTTCAAGGTTCTGAATTTCTTCGTCATCGTTCCCTGTTATGATTATGTCATCCACATAAACAATTAATATTGCTACCTTACCTTCCTTACCGTGCTTTATGAAAAGTGTATGGTCTCCTTCACTCTGCAAGTATCCTGCTGTCAACATGGCCCGAGAGAACTTACCGAACCATGCTCTGGGGGACTGCTTAAGTCCGTATAGGGACTTTCTGAGGCGGCAGACGTCGCTGGGTTTGTCGCTTACCTGATATCCAGGAGGTTGTGCCATATATACCTCCTCTTCAAGTTCTCCATGTAGGAAACATTCTTCACGTCGTACTGGTGTAGTTTCCATTTGTAGATTGTTGCTAGTGCAATCAGAATTCTGACCGTGTTTAGTTTTGCGACCGGGGCAAACGTCTCACTGTAGTCAATCCCATATGATTGCGTATACCCCTGGGCTTTGTGTCTTGCAATTGTAGTCAATCCAATCTGGCTTTGTGTCTTGCAATTGACCCATCTGAATGGTACTTAACCGTAAAGACCCATCTACAACCTACTACATTTTTTCCCATAGGGAGAGGGCCTACTTCCCAGGTGCCGTTCTTCTTAAGTGCTTCCATCTCCTCGTCCATTGCCTTTCTCCATTCTAAGGATGTCAGAGCTTCTCTGACGTTCTTTGAGATAGACACAGCTATCATAGCCTGCACAACCTGAGTGTATTCTGGGGAAAAACGACTGTAGGAGACATAGTTGCTTACCGGATAGAGTTTGGTCTTCGTACACTTCCGGGTTCCTTTACTAACCGCAATCGGCCATCCATAGTTGCTTCGGTTTGGTTCTTCTGCTGGTATTTGTTCTTCACTTATGGCGTTGGCTATCGGGCGTGGTCCCTCATTTTCCACAACCGCACAGTGCCCTCTTCAAGTTCCTCTGCACTATCCCTATGGGAAAAACAACTAAACTACATACCTTCGGCATCTCCTTCCTCTGATTCCAAGTAGTCCCCGGATCTGTCTGTTGTCTCATAAAACATCCTGACCTCGTCGAATCTTACATCTGCAGAGATGTACACTTTCCTTGACTCCGGATGGTAGCACTTATACCCTTTCTACGTGGTAGAGTAGCCCAAAAATACGCACTTTACTGCCCGATGATCCAATTTACCTGCATTGTGGACATAAACATACACAACACAGCCAAATACTTTGGCCGGCAGCTTAGTCTTTAATGTTATGTTAGGAAATTCAGCGGATAATAGGTCGATTGGGGCCTTGAGTCCCAATGTCTTTGACGCTGTCCTATTTATGAGGTGTGTGGCCGTAGCTACTGCCTCAGTCCAGAGATGTTTAGGGCAATTTCCCTGAAATAGGAGTGCCCTGGCCGATGTCATAATATGGCCAATTTTCCTTTCATCAAGCCCATTTTGCTGAGGAGTATTCACACATGAAGATTGATGAACAATTCCCTTCATTTCTATGTAGTTATTTACTTCTCCACAGAAGTATTCCTTGGCGTTGTCTGATCTCAAACATTTAATCCTTTTCCCAAACTGATTTTGAATCACTTCGCAAAATAACAGAATAATAGATGGTACTTCTGCCTTGGATTTCATTAGATATACCCATGTATACCTTGTGAAATCATCTACGAAGAGAACAAACCATTTCTGGTGGGATAAACCAGATATGGAGCAGGGGTCCCATACATCACTATGAACACACTCGAAGGCCGAGGAGGCTCTGTGGTTCGTACTGACGTATGGGGATCGTTTGAGTTTCGCGAATTGGCAACTCTCACAAATTAAAATTTCAAAAGGAATTCCTTTAAACATATGAGGATGCAACTGTTTTAAGATATGAAATGAGGGGTGTCCTAGTCTCCTATGAAGAAGTATGACCCGCTCCTCGCTCTGGGCAGTATAGACCATCGACTGCCCTTCTCCTTCCCGTGATTCATCTAGCATGAGAAGACCACCTCTCCGGCTAACAGATGAAATCTTCTGTCTGGTGTCCTTTACACATAAAAAACAGCAGTCAGAATCCAAGGAGAACCGCCACCCGGTATTCTCCACTAGCTGAATTAGAGACAAAAGATTTGCCTTTAATTCAGGAACGTGAAGAACACCCTGCAAGATTTTTCCTTTAATGAGGATTGTTCCTCTTCCTTCTACCCGTAGGACTCCACCATTGGCGGTAAAAACTTTAAGATTCCCCTTCTCAGACTCATAAGTCTGAAATAAGGACCTGTGGGGTGACATGTAATCTGTCGCCCCTGAATCCAACACCCATGATACTGAAATTGATTTAGTATTTGTAAAAGTGGTAAATGCGAAACACTTACCAGACTGCACGAGGGATGTTGAGCTCATCTTCTGCAGGATTTTGCTTATTTCCGCTTGAATAAGCTTCTGAATGTCGCTCCCTGATTCCTCCTTCTCGGTGGAGGGTGGTTGGTCGCCTTCGCTGGCCACGTAGGCCTTCTTCTTCTGACCTGGGTTCCAGGTCCCTTTCTTGATCTGCTCCTCCTTCCACGCCAGCCTTCGGCAGTCCCGCTTGATGTGCCCTGGCTTTCTGCAGTACCCACAGATAAGTTCTGAGGTGTTACCTTCCTTTGGAGGGGCTTTGGCTTGCTGAGAAGATGGTGCCACAGGCTGTGGTGGTGCCCCAGGTTGAGACTCCTTTTTCGCTAAGTGAGCAGCAACGGTAGGTTTGGAGGTTTCCCCTCCCTTGCTACCCAATTTCTTCCTGCTTTCTGCTCCTTGGAGCTCTGAAATTGCCTCTGCTAGCGTGGGAAATCTTTCCCGGTGTAGCAGTTGACTTCGGAGGGTCTCGTACTCGGAATTGAGGCCCATCAGAAACTGCAGAGTTCTGAATTTTACTTCACGGAGGTATGAGGGGGAATTTTTATCACCTGTGGGCCACAGGAGATCTAATTCCCGCCAAATCGCCTTCAGCCTGGCCGAATAGGTGTAGACCGTCAGATTTCCCTGCTTTAGCGTCCGCTCTTGCTCGCGGAGATCATAGACCCGAAAATCGCTCTAATGGAGACTTCAATCAGGGCTTCAATCAGGGCTGCACTAGGTTCAGATCAAACCTTGCTCTGATACCATGTGATTAATGGAAAGAGAAAAAAGAAGAGAAGAATTTGGGGCAAGAAGGAATAATTTTTATTGCTGAACTGGGCCCCCTTTTATAGAAGAAAAACTTGACTTGTTAGAAAGGGAATATTCCTAAGGAATATTCCCTGTTTCCAACGGTCATATATTTTGAATATGACTGTTTGAAACAGAGAGGTCCAGCTGCTTTTAAAGCAGCTGGACTCTCCAACGGCTGGGTTTCAGCTGTTGGAGAGTTGGGCCTGACTGTGGTCAGGCCCAACATATATTAGGCCCTACTGGGCCTACACTAATGGGCCCTTAATGGGCGCGTAGTGGAAGTTAAGGCCCATGTTGGGCCTGAAGTAGTTATTTTTATTAATATCTCCTAGGGTTAGGCTATTACAGAGTACAAGGCCTCGGGCCCAGTAGTTAGCTTAAACCCTACTAAGTATCCTCCATGACCTAACACTTCAAATTCAAGGATTGCCCAAAATGTTCACTTTGATTAACGTTTCTATTCAAAGATTGTTCCACATTCATAAGATAGAGAGGTTGCGGGAGAGGTGAGAGGATTCCTGGGTTAAGAGAGAAAAATGGAAAGGGAGAGGAGGACGAAAGATCGACGACGGTCTCTGCTCGCCAGAAGATAACATCAAGCCTGTAGAGCAAGAGTGGACATAAGTCGTATATTCGACTCCAGATCCTATCATAAAATCATTTAACTTATTCGGCTCATTGAGGAAACATTATTTATGTGGATCAATCTTCGTTTCAAATCCTCTTATCATTCTTCTTTGAGAAAAAGAATTCATCACTCTTAGCTGACATAAGGCAAATACTTTGATGAAAGAGTTCATGCATGAATCATAAACTGACGTCAGGGAAACTGATAAGTTTTTCAAGAGAACTTAAAGAAAGAACGCGCATCCAGGCTGTCAAATATACATGCTCAAAAGGTAGAACTTGATGGAAGTGTATACATACAAGAGAGCTGAGAACTTAGGAAACAAGATTTGAACTCAAGCAGTTCTAGATGGCGCAGTTGCTTGCAACCTGATACAATCCCCATCCTATCTAGGTCTATTTTGTCATTTCATCCCAATAGGGGCATTTAGTCATTTGGCCCTTATGTAATTCCTTTAAATAGGGCCTCTATCCCTTTAGGAGGGCTGCCAAGAAGTATCAATGGATGTTGTTTGGCTCTCCGGTGATGTTCTTCCCGCTGTTACCTTCTTGGCAACACCCATTTCGCCTGCCTCTTCGTCTGGCCAAAGTCCACCCGTCATTCCCTTAACCCATGCCACTATCCATTCCGGCGTCTTCTTCCTCCCTTTTCGTCCTCTCCCCAATACAAACTTGGGGGTTCATATCACAACGGAAGGCTGGGAGCTAATGGTGTTCACGCGTGATCCAGAAGAGGATTGTCTCTCTTGGCTTCTCCAGTCCATCTCTTCTCCTCTTCCTTGTATCTTCTTATTCTACCATAATTTATAGATTCTGCTTTATTTTTTTCTACTTTTTAGTTCATATTGGTAATAAGTTGATTCTCATATATTGTCTCACTCATCTTTTCTCCTCCTTATTTCAGGCCAACCATCGTTTTAGTACTAACATCCAAAGAAAACTTTATGGGCACGCGACGGATGTTGAGATTCGCCCTCTAAATGAGGAAAAAGCAGTTCAGGCGGCTGTTGATCTTTTCGGGGAGATTTTTGTCTTTGTGGTGAGCTAAAAACAAAAATCCTCTGGAGTTCTTATCAAAAAAATTAAACTGAGAATTTCATTTTCGATAATATTTCATCCGATCCAAATTAAAATTAATCAATTTTGTATGATTACGTAGGTTGCCGGGGGAGCTGTAATTTATGAGGTGCAAAGAAGCGCCAGGTCAGAAGCTAGGAAAGAGGAGATGCGCAAACAGGAATTAAATGTAAGTAATGAGACAGACTACGATATTTTATTTCTGACTCAAATATTTATTGTACATTCATGGGAATTTTAGATGATTATAAACTATATCTTCAAATCCAGGCACTGAGGGAAAAAGACGAGGAGTTGTTGAGAGAGATCGAGGTTCTCAATGAACGGCTTGCTGAGATAGAGAAGCTTGCCAGAGGCCGGGGTCTTGCTGGCATCTTCGGCTTCCGTCATGGCAGCTCCACGGATAGCAATAAAACTGCTGCCATCAGGTCAAATGTGCCCCAAACCGAACCTGCTGATTCATCTTCTGCCTCGGGGCCTTCATGAGGAACACACATACCCTCTCTCTGTAAGTCTCTCACTCTCTCTCTATCAATCCATCCATAATTTTTATCAATCTACTTATTTTTCTATCTATCTGCATGTCTTCCTTAATTTCCTCGAAAAAAGAAAAAACTCTGCATGTCTCTCTCCATCTTAAACATCTAAATACCGAAATCTAAAATTTCATAGAAAAATTCGTCCATCTTCAAGTCCAATTTTAAAAATCCATTTCTTGCTAATTAATTCCCAATTTTTAAGGCATAAAATTTGTCTTCATAAATCAGCCTAATTTGAATAGTGAAAATCTGAATTGATTTGATAAAATAATCAATATTATCTTGACCGAAAATATTAATATCAAAATTAAATTTTAACTTAATTTTGCTTAATTATAAACAGAATTAAACATAATTAAAGTCCATTAAATGCAAAATTAATTCATTCTCTCTCTATATTGCTCTCCCTCTCTCCATATCTCTATTCATGTATCTGTGTCTGTTGATTTATATCTCTCTATCTGTCTTTTACTGTCTTTCTATGTTTATTGCTCTCTCTATCAGTCTGCATGCCTTTCTCTCGCTCTGCCTTGTGCCCTCTCCAGCGGTCTCTTATTTTCTCTTTCTCTATGTATATTTCTGTCATTTATTTTCTCTCTCTTTATGTCTCTATATCTATAGCTCTTACTCTCTGTCTACATGTCTCACTCTCCCTCTCTCTCTATCTCCATGCCTATTGCTTTCACTCTCCATCTCTGTCTCGATTGTCTTTCTTCCCTCTTAATGTATTGTCTCAGTGTCTCTTTCTTTCTCGTTCCCCCTCTCTATTTTCAGCTTTCCCTCTCATCCAATCTTGGTGATTCATCTTCAGGCCTTGGCATTCTGGAGAATCTCTCTCTCTTTCTGTGCACATTCATCCATGGCATCTTGACATTCATGAGGATATTTCTCTCTCTACCCTGTCTGCTGATTTATGAGGGCATGTCTCTCTCCATCTCTCTTTCTCTCTCTATCTCTCTCTCTCTTTCTGGGCTCGGCGTGCTCATTCATCCATGGCATCTTGACATTCATGAGGATATTTCTCTCTCTACCCTGTCTGCTGATTTATGAGGGCATGTCTCTCTCCATCTCTCTTTCTCTCTCTATCTCTCTCTCTCTCTCTCTTTCTGGGCTCGGCGTGCTCATTCATCCATGGCATCTTGACATTCATGAGGATATTTCTCTCTCTACCCTGTCTGCTGATTTATGAGGGCATGTCTCTCTCCATCTCTCTCTCTCTCTCTCTCTCTCTCTCTCTTTCTGGGCTCGGCGTGCTCATTCATCCATGGCATCTTGACATTCATGAGGATATTTCTCTCTCTACCCTGTCTGCTGATTTATCTTGAGCATCTGTCATGTCTCTCTCTATCTATGTATGTATATATCTCTCTTATCTCATGGACCTAACTTGCGCAGTATTAAAATGATGCTGGTCTCATTATTTGGCTTGAAAGGTGGAGACTATCATTTTATCGAAAAATAATTTTGGCTGTATCGAGTCTGATTCGGGGGGTTCTTCGCATGATTTTTCTTCCTCCTCTCGGTATCTTTACCTCTCTCTGTCTTTGCAAGCATTTCGATTCATCTTCAGCCTTTAGGCCTTGACGATTATATGCATTCTCTCTCTCCCCCTTGCATTCTCTCTCTCTCTCTCTCTATATATCTCGCTCTCTATATTTTGCAATCTCTCTCTCTCTCTTTTATTTTCTTTCTTGCGTTTCTCTCGCTCTCTCTTTTGCATTCTCTCTCTCACTCTCTCTGTTGGATTTTCTCTCTTGCATTCTCGCTCACTCTCTCTTTTTCATTCTCTCTCTCTCTCTCTTGCTTTATCTGTGTCTCTTGCATTCTCTCATTCTTTTGCATTCTCTCTCACACACATTTTCTCACTGTCTTTTGCATTCTCTCTCTCTTACATTCGCGCTCTCTGTCGTTTGCATTCTCTCTCTCTCTCTCTTACATTCTCTCTCTTTCTTTTGCATTCTCTCTCTCTCTCTCTCTTACATTCTCTCACTCTTTCTTTTGCATTCTCCCTCTCTCTGTCTTTTGCATTCTCCCTCTCTCTGTCTTTTGCATTCTCTCTCTCTCTCTCTCTCTCGTACATTCTCTCACTGTCTTTTGCATTCTCTCTCTCTTTCTCGTACATTCTCTCACTCTGTCTTTTGCATTCTCTCT
Organism: Wolffia australiana; assembly: GCF_029677425.1. Taxonomy (NCBI): domain Eukaryota; kingdom Viridiplantae; phylum Streptophyta; class Magnoliopsida; order Alismatales; family Araceae; genus Wolffia; species Wolffia australiana. Next base: position 1,841,055 of record NC_135854.1, on the reverse strand, counting down.
CTCTCTCGTACATTCTCTCTCATTCTCTCTCTCGTACATTCTCTCACTCTTATCTTTTGCATTCTCTCTCTCTTACACTCTCTCACTCTGTCTTTTGCACTCTCTCTCGTACGTTCTCTCACTCTTATCTTTTGCATTCTCTCTCTCACACATTCTCTCACTGTGTCTTTTGCATTCTCTCTCTCACTGTCTTTTGCTTTCTCTCTCTTACAATCTCTCACTGTCTTTTGCATTCTCTCTCTCTTACATTCTCTGTCTCTTTTGCATTCTCTCTCTTTCTCTCTTGCATTCTCTCTCCCCCTTTCTTTTGCATTCCCTCTCTTTCTCTCTTGCATTCTAACTCCGGGCCGAAAGCTCTCAGTATTTATATTTCAAAATCCTATGGTGGCAAAATGGTAAGTATAAAAAAGTATATAGATTTCATTTTTGCTTTATTATTCTAAAAATAATACTTGCCTTGGGATAATCAAAAGATTTTAAATTTCTGAATACAAAAATAAAAAGTTAAATGATTGAAAAAAATATTGGAAGGAAAGTTAATGGACGAAGGATTTTAGAAAGCTTAGCACTCAATTGTCTTCGTAAATGATCAAAATTGGGCAATGGAAGCAAATCCAATTCCATTAAAATATTTTTTTTGAGAAAATTGTTATAATTCCCATAATGAATCCTGTAATTATAAGTGTACATCGGAAGGAGGCAAACTACAATGTTATTTTTAATGTTGTTGACAAAATTGGGCAACGGTGTTATTTAATTCGCCTAAATGAAATATAATTTGTAACTATAGAAGCTCACTCAAATATGTTTAATAGGAGTGAGGTCGTCTCCACAGGGATGGCCTGTAGATGCAGGTCTAATACTTTAATTAGGCTTTGAGAAAATAAGGTGATAAGGTGAGTGATAGGATGAACTAATGGTTTAAAATACAGAATGACAGCTATGATTAAATCACAAAAATGGACCCCTTTAAACTTTGGTGCACCCCGTGCCACATCGGCAGCCCCATCAGCTGCAAGTCAGCCGATGTCAGATTCACCATCCATGTGGCTTCAGTGTCCTCATCTGCAGCTGTCAATGAATCAGAAGTATCAGATATAAGTCGATCATCTGCATATTAGAATGCATTAAGGAATTAATTCATATAAGAATGCATCATCAATACACCATTTAAGAATGCATTAAATCCCTTATATCCATTCCCCGTAGAAAAGACCCTTGATCGTCACTAAGCTAGTCATATCCTTCTACGAGTCAAGGTCTTATAAAGTGTATTGATTAACTCAAATATTGATGATTAATTAACACCCCACATTAGATTTCATCATATTCTCTCTCCTCATTCTGGACATGCTCCAGCCTAGGCTGGCCAGAAGAAGAAAGCTCTCCAAGATCCAGGTTGCTCAACCTGCAAAATTAATTTTTTTGTGATTTCTCTTTGTCATACTCTTGGTCAGACTATCAAAATGCCTGGTCTGGGCAGAATGTTCAGACTCAGGTGATTAGGGACATGTAGATCCAGCATGAAAATCATTCGTACCTGAAGCTATATAAATTATCATCTAGTATCCTATATCATTTTCATATAATCTATTCTTACATTCCCCATTTCCTCTTTTGTCCATCCGCTCCCTTATCACATACCATTCACCTTTATCCCTCTATATCCTATTTTCATCTATATTCATTACCCTAGGACTTGTAACCAATACGTTTACAATTCTGATCTTCTCATCCTATCTATTTTGATTCTCTCTCTCTCTCTCACACACACATTCCATTAGACTCTCCTTATCCCTATCTTTCTTTCTCTCCTTAAAAAAGATAATCAGATCAAACCATACATCCCTATGATATCAAAATTTCCTCCCCATATTTGTTGTAAATAATTTAAGGGAATATCATATAACTATTTTTGGTTAAATTAATATTCAAATAATGAAATAATTCATCCTAAAAATACTCTAAATTAGGGCTTATCAATTTGCATACTTATAATACTGTTCCAAATATCTTATTGACTCGTCAAATTGAACGCTTTCCTATATATGTGGAGAAGATTAATCAAATCTCATATCTTTCTCTCCAAATTAGATCACGTATGATAACTGAATATTATCTGTAACAGTAATTTATCAAGAAGTTGAAAATTCATTACCTACTTATTAATGGAAATTCACTTGAAATTTAATAACTTAATCATGTAAATAAATACATCAGTGAAAACATTCATCCAAATCCAATCGATGTCATTGGTTTTACTCATTTTTTCTACTAGCTAAAATCTCAATACTATATAGTTTTTTCGTTGATACTGAGTTCATGTTCAATTGGATCTGGAAACTGTCTCATAGTTATTTTTTTTAAAAAAATACATCAACAACTAAATAAAGAAGAGGATAATGCTATATTTGGATAGAAAGCTTTTAACTTTTTTATGATTTAAAGAAATTAACCATAAAATGGAAATAAAAGTAAATAATTTTCGATTTTTTTATTTTATAACATTTCTTACACAAAAAGGGAATGGCATAATTCATCTGAAGAAGTTTATCTTCCAAATATATGCACTTTATACATTGAAATTGATGAATCTGATTTTTCCCAAAGACCAGGATTTGCATCTAATACAAATACCATGTGTGAGGCTAGGAATGAAGGTTCATGATGTTCGATTTGGAAATTTATCCTTCAGTTGTTAATATTGTATTTTTTGTAAAATTCACTTAAATCTAAAATATGTTTGAAATTTTATTATCATTAATTTCTAGGATTATCTCATTAGGAATTATTTGGGCTCCTGGTTGCAAAGCAGCATGGTCACAATATACAGTAATATTTGACATTTCATACATTATCCACAACCATCTATCAAAAAACTATAGAAAACTACTTTTGATTTTTATTACACGTAATATTCAAGTCAATCTTGGTTTTACTAGAATATTGAATAACCATTTTGTTTTCTCACTGATTACCCAAAATATACATGATTCCCAAATTTCTAGACAAATGAAAAACTTTTCTAGATGGAATGTATTATGGGGCATCTTTACCGACTAAAGGAAAAATTACATATTTCTAAAATATATTATAAAATTATTCAGTAATTCACTTAATAGCCTAAAAGTATTTGATAAAATTTTTTATAAACATTATATCATACCCAAAAGCAATTAGGAAAACTTGGTTATACTTGACATAAAAGTATGAGGCAGGATTTTTAAACAATTGAATTTAGTGTAATATAATTCTGAAAAACTCTCTCTCCTTGTGACCCAATGCCAACAATGATTATTTTCCGACATTAATATTAAAGTATCTTTATTTAAATTTTTAATGAGTAATTTAGTATAAAGAAATAAAAATATGAATACCTTACTATCATTTCCTGTTGATTTTTCAAGTTATACTAAATGTAACCTTGACATATGCCATGAGGATTACACTAATGGAATATATGGGCTGGAAACCAATTTCACATTAAATGTCTTGTTTAATATTAATTTATTTAATTCATGTGACATGATTTTAATGAAGTTCAATAATATATTCAATGATTAATGGATTATGATGATATAGTAATACATTGATTAGTGAAATATTTGAGATACTAATAGCATATCAAATTTGATAATGCTTTAGGTGATTTGATGATCACTTTTGGTCTGTTTCAAAGGTCTGCTATAGTTTTGGTTTGATTTCCACTGCAAATAATCTTAAGATTGTTGATCATAGCCATCAGAATCCAACATACACATTCCAAATGGGGCTCTGAAATGAGAATGTTATGTTGATCTTCTCTTGATCTTCAGGAGAAATTGTTTTACGAAAATAATGAAAAAATGATTATTCTCCCCAAATATTTATTTAAGAACTTCATCTCTAATGAATGTAATTGGTTTAGAGTCCCTCTTCCTCTTAACTCTTAATGATAGTTAAAACACATTTATTATAAAATACTGCTTTACTCACAATTATATTATTTATTTGTCACAGGGAAGATCTTCTGCTGAGGTTTGGGAGAGAGGGAAGAACTGTAACTTCGATATTCTTCTTGACTGCTCACCTAAAATGTGGGCTACCCTAATTTAGAGAAAACATACATGAAGGGAAAAGATCGAAATGATGTTTCGGTTCGTATCAGTATTATCATTATTTTTGAATGCCCATTTTTTGAATGTCTAGGTGAAACATAGTGTTCATTCATTTGATCACAATTTGTGCTTTTTTTACCCTGCTATCAAACTTGGCAAAAACAAATCACAGATTATGCTCAGATTAATGAAGACTATGCTTCCAAGATACTATCAACCTCTAAGATACAGATATGTATATATATGCAGCATGTAATATTTTGAGTAGGTACCCAATTAATTATTCACCTTCAGACAAGTTTGTGCTCATTTTCGAGACCTTCAGCCTTCGACTTTCTACTGTGACACAATGACACCTTTGCGGATAACACCGCTGACCACGAGATTTTATATTTGTTCTTCGTTCATTGTTCACTTCGTGAAGTGACCTCAGAACATGGGACCCCCATTAAGCTCACTAAATAAGACCAACAAAAGAAATCATTCACTACACCTCGATATAGATCCGGGACGCGGACGAGACGGTTTTTTCACCCGGGACGAAAAAATCGTCCCGTGCGGGGGCACAGACAAAGTCCGGGACAAAAATTCGTCTCAGGGACCACCGGACGAGACGGTTTTCATCCCGTGCGACGAAAAAACCATCCGTCCGGATGGCTCGGACGATGGACGGACGAACCTGGACGGAAAACCGCGGATTCACATACGACGGTTGAGATGCTGCCACATGGCCTCGTTAGGACAATTTATAACACATTATAATCTATTATAATATATTAAACATATTAAATGTATTTTTTCGTCTGGGACGAATTTCGGGACGAAAATTCGTCCCGGGAGGACTGAACGGGACGAAAAATTGTCGCGAGGTTATTGGACGGGACGGTTTTTTGTCGGTGGACGAAAAACCGTCCCGTGCTTCGTCCCTGAGCTAACATCGGATGTAGGGTGGGACGAAATTCATCCCCGTCCCATCCTTCGTCCATGTCCGGGACGATCCGGAGCTATACACCTCGAGGAACCTAATGCTGGAGCACGCCCATACCAAAACAGTGTCATCCACGAAGATATAAATGTATATATTCACAGACATCTCATCCTAGGGTTAGTTTCATCACGTTAGTCCTCTAGGGGTATTTTAGTCATTTGGGGTTTGACAGGTATTCCTCTCCAATGGGCATACCTCCTTTTGGGAGGGAAGCAAAGAAGTTTTTATCAAGAAGTTGAAGTGAAGTTGAACTCCGCCCCTACGGAGTCCACCTTGCCGCTCTCCCGCCTCTCTCTAGGCTAGGAGATGACATCCACCGCGTCCCTCTTTCCCAAGGATAATAGCCAGGTTATTATCAACATAAAAAAATGATATTTCATCATTTAGAAATTAACTAAAATGCTATCAAACCACAAAAAGCATGGAATTTAGCAAAAAGGGTGGCCCAAATGCCATTAGAAATCATCAAACCTGGGCGATGGGAGCACATCCAATTCCATGAAAATAACTTGGTTCTAAAATGCAATCTGATTCCTGCGAGAAATCCTAGCATCGAAAAAATATTCTACTCAGATTTCATGAGAAACAAGGAGAAAGCTTCAGTCAAGCTTAAACAAGCATGCTTCATTAAGTCAAAAAGAAAGGAATGCTTCGGTAATTCATCCATCCATCATTACTACCGTAAAAAATCCAGGAGGAAGATCGTATTCGAAGATTTTAAGAGCATGAAGCTTCATTCTTTAATAGATTGATCTATGTTCTAAAAGAGGCGAATCAAAATGGACGTACCCGTGCGGCTGAGATGCCGCCAACTTGAAGATCCATGGAGATCAACAACCCTCGGATGATGACCGAGAGAGACAGAGGGTATTCTTGATCTGATTCTCCTTTTCCTTGAACCGAGCAGCATCGAGAACTCGGGCAGACGTTCTTCGGAGATTCAATGGACTCGATGAAGCTTGAAACAATCTTCCGAGCAAGGATAATCCATAAATGCCAGCAGTTATGAGATAATGATCAAGCATCACAGAGCCCGTTCTTCATTTAATCCTATCCTTTTGAAGAGTTGGAAACAAGAATTGATGAAACTTGAAGCATAATCTTCTGAGCAAGGAAAACCGAAGGCTGTGTTCATCAGGAAATAACAGATAATGCTTCCTCTGATCGGGACCACTTCCTTTGAACTTACCGGACTGGATAATCACGGCAACAGATTTGATCTTCCAAACGAGGAGAATCCATGGTTGCTCGTTCATCAGAGATTCCCGGATTATGATCGAACGAGACAATCTGTTTTTGATTCGATCCACTTCCTCTGAACGGACTGGACTGGCCTGGATAATCAGGGCAACAGATTTGATCTTCCAAACGAGGAGAATCCATGGCTTCTCGTTCATCAGAGATTCCCGGATTACGATCGACCCAGACAATCTGTTTTTGATTCGATCCACTTCCTCTGAACGGACTGAACTGGCCTGGATAATCAGGGCAACAGATTTGATCTTCCGAACAAGGAGAATCCATGGCTGCTCGTTCATCAGAGATTCCCAGATTACGATCGACCCAGACAATCTGTTTTTGATTCGATCCACTTCCTCTTAGAACTGACTGGACTGGACTGGATAATCAGGGCAACAGATTTTGGATCTTCTGAAGAGGGAGAATCCATGGCTGCTCGTTCATCAGTGATTCTCAGATTATGATCGACCAAGACCATCTGTTTTTGATTTGATTTAATCCACTTCTTCTGAACGGACTGGATAATCAGGGCAACAGATTTGATATTCTGAACGAGGAGAATCCATGGCTGCTCGTTCATCAGCGATTCTTAAGCAAGACAATCTGCTCAACTGAGCCAACTGGAACCGAGAATCAGGGTAGATGATTCCCCAGAGATGCAACGAATTTGATCTTCCAAGCAAGGAAAATCCAAGGAGATCAGCAAAATTCTCTGCTTTCTTCCTCTGATCAAGGCAGACGGAACTTGGCCTTCACAATCTCCCATCTGAGCTTCCTTGCAAGGACCTTGCACCTTGAAAACCGCAGCCCGGCAAGAACCAGGCGACGAACAGCGCGAGGCAACTGAACCCCCTCCCTCAGACCAGACACCATCACCGTGGAAGCTTCAAGAAACCTCCCACTTCTAGCAAGCCCCCTCAGCAACGCCGAATAAGTGAAGCAATCCTTCTTCTCCAATCCCTTGAACACCGCCATAGCGAGATCCACCGATCCTCTTCTACACAGAGCCTGGATGAAGCAATTCCACGCCACCAGATTCCCACCACTGGATCTCATCAAGATCTGGTGCGCCTCCAAGATCCGATCGTTCCTGCAGAGCCCATTCACCGCGATGGAAACAGTGTAATCGTCGATTTGGCGCACCTGGTCGAGCAGATGGAGAGCAGCGGCGACGTCCCCCCGCTTGAAGCAGAGATCGATCTGGAGATTGTTGCAGGCCGCGTCCAAGACGACGGACTTCTCCAGCCTCTTGAAGAGCGCGGCGGCCTCCTCCAGCCGTCGGATCTTGATCAGAGCGGCGGCGGCGGCGCAGCAGGCGAACGGGTCTTGGCGGGAAAACTGGAATTCAAATTCCTCCGCCAGGCGGAGCCCCTCCCGCCACCGCCTCCGCCGGAAGAAGCTCTTCATCATGGCGGTGAGGGTGATGGCGTTGGGGGAAATTCCCAGAGAAGAGAGCTCCTGGAAGAGGGCTAGAGCTTCCTTCAACCTCCCGGATCTCCCCAGGCCGTCGATCAGGGCATTGTAGGAGACGAGGACCGTCGGATCGGCGCCATCAGGGTTGATCTTCTGGATCCTGCGGAGGAGCTGCAGGGCGCCGTCGACGTCGCCGGACTTGCAGAGGCCGTTGATGAGGATGTTGAAGGTGGTGGGGGAAGGTGGGAATCCGGAAGCTTCCATGGCAGAGAGAACGCCATGGACGAGCTCGGGGCGGCCGGATTGGAAGAGGCAGTGGATGAGGGAGTTGTAGGAGGAGAGGTCTGGGGTAAGGCCGTGGCTACGCATCTCGGAGAGGAGGGAGAGGGAGAGGGGGAGGAGGCGAAGGCGAGCGGCGGAAGAAAGGAGGGAGTTGTAGGAGACAAGGTTGGGGGAGAGGCCGGCGTGGCGCATGCGGGAGAGGACGGCGTAGGCGGCGTCGAGGTTGACGAGGTGGGAGTAGGCGGAGATCAATGTGTTGTAGGAGATGGCGTCGGGGAGGGAGCCGAGGCGGATGGCGTCGATCAGCAAGGTCTCTGCCATATCCAGGCGCTGAGCTCGGCAGAGGGCCGACAGGGAGATGTTCATCAGCCTCGTGCCCACGCGCGAGGACATTTTGTTGGGATTGAACGGGGAAATTGGGTTTGAGAGAAGGTTAATCTGAGTTGCGCATCAGAGTTGCACAGCCGAAGGAATGAAGAGTGTAGTCTTCTTGATAGGGAAAATCGAATTTGAGAGGAGTTTAATCCGATCTGTGGATTTAGGAAGAGGTGAAGAATGGAGTCAGATGGCATCAGAATTGCGCAGCGGAAGGGATGAAGAATGCTGACTTCTTGACGGGGAAATCGAATTTGAGAGGAGTTTAATCCGATTTGTGGATTGAGCAAGAGAAGAAGAATGGAGTCAGATGGCATCAGAATTGCGCAGCGGAAGGGATGAAGAATGCTGGCTTCTTGACGGGGAAATCGAATTTGAGAGGATTGGAGTAGGTTAATCCGATCTGCGGATTGCAAAAGAGATGAAGAATGAAGTCAAATGGCTCCAAAATTTAGATGAAGGATGGTGCAAAGAATATCTTCTTCAAATTCAGTTTGCCTTGCAGCATCAAAATAAAAAAGAAGAGATGATAAAAGGAATCAAAACAATCACCATAACGGCTGCCTCCAAATTGAGAAGAAACGACGAAAAAGCAAAACTGCCGAGTTCTCGCAGCGATTCAGTTCGCCTTGCAGCATCAAAATAAAGAAGAAAATATGATAAACAGAATCAAAACAATTACCATGCCGGCGGCCTCAAAATTAAGAAGAAAGGATGAAAAATTCAGCAAAAAATGCAAAACTGTCGAGTTCTCGCAGCGATTCGGTTCGCCTTGCAGCATCAAAATAAAAAAGACGAGATGAGAAACGGAACCAAAACAATCACCATGCCTTCTGCCTCAAAATTGAGAAGAAACGACGAAAAATCTAAAATTGTCGAGTTCTCGCAGCGCTTCAGTTCGCCTTGCAGCATCAAAATAAAAAAGAACAAACGAATCAAAACAATCACCTCGCCGGCGGAATCCGAATCAAGATGAAGATGCGAGGAATGGCGTCGCTGAATCGAATCTTAGCAGTTCTTCGACAGTCGGCGACGATCGACTGAGCGGCGCCGGAGATGGACGGCGGTGCGTGGCGGCGCCGCCCCCTTCTCTGGCCGGAAGAGCAAGCCATTTAAAAAAGAAAGGCCGCCGGGCGGGGGTTTATATAGTCCGTTGGGAGGGGGCGGGACGGGACGGGACGCATTAGGCGCCCCCGTCCCGTCCCGTTCGCCTTCTTAGACAGGGAGTTTGACGGACCCGTCAAAGTCGAAGGAGAAAAGTAAAAAGGAAATGTCATCGAAAAAATAAAAAAAAAAGAAAAAAGGGAAGATGAACAGAACAAAAAAAAAGAAGAAAAAAAAGAAGAAAAAAAAGAAAGGAAGATGAAAAGAAGAGAAGAGGAAAAGAAACAGATGATGAAGAAGAAAAGAACAGGAAAAGGGAAGAATATGAAATATTAATGAAATAAGAAGAAAAGAAGAATGTGAAAAAATTAATGAAATAAGAAGAAAAGAAGAATATGAAAACACGAACAAAGGATGAAGAATAATTAATAAAATAACAAGAAAAAGAAAAGAAGAAAGGAAGCTGACAAGAAAGAGGCGAGAAAAATGAACACGCAAAGGGTAATGAGAGCAGAAGAGGAAGAGCAGAGGAAAAGAATATGAAAATAAGAATAAAAGATGAAGAAGAAAGAAAGATAAAAAGAAAATAAAAGAAGAAGAAAAGAAAAACAGAAGAAAGGAAGATGAGAAGAAAAATAAAAAGACAAATAAAGTAAAACAAAAAATATGAAAATAATAAGAAAGAAAGATGAAAAGATTAATACCACAAGAACAAAAAGGAGCAAGAGAAGAAGAAAGGAAGATGAAAAGAAGAAGAGAATAAGAAAAGAGAAAAGGAATAAGAAAATATTGATAAAGACTAATAAAAGAAGAATAAAAGAGGAGATTGAGGAGAAGAAAAGAAATCGATAATGAAGAAGAGAAGTAAAAGAGAAGAATAAAAACAAGAAAGAAATATGAAAAGATTAAGACAATAAGAAGAGAAAAAGAGAAGAAGAAGAAAATAAAAAAGAGAAGAATATGAAAATAAGAAGGCAAGATGAAAATATTAACAAAATAAGAAGAAGAGAATAAGACAAGAAGAAGAAAAAAAAAGAGAAAATATGAAAAGAAGGGAATATGAAAAGATTAACATAATAAAAATAAGAGAAAAAGAGAAGAATATGAAAAGAAGAAGGGAAGATGAAAAGATTAACAAAATAAGAAGAAGAGAATAAGAAAAGAACAATAAAGAAAAAAGAGAAGAATATGAAAAGAAGGGAAGATGAAAATATTAACAAAATAAAAAGAAGCGAAAAAGAGAAGAATATGAAAAGAAGAATGCAAGATGAAAATATTAACAAAATAAGAAGAAGAGAATAAGAAAAGAACAAGAAAGGAAAAAGAGAAGAATATGAAAAAAAGAAGGGAAGATGAAAAGATTAACAAAATAAGAAGAAGAGAATAAGAAAAGAAGAAGAAAAGAAAGATAAGAATACAAAAAGAAGAAGGGAAGATGAAAATTAACAAAATAAAAAGAAGAGAATAGGATAAGCAGAGAAAAACAAAAATAGAAGAATATGAAAAGAAGGAAAGAAAAAGAGAAGAGTAAGAAAGGAATGTGTAAAGATTAATAAAGGAACTAGAAGAGAGAAGAAAAGAAAAAGAGAAGAATAAGAAAGGAATGTGTAAAGATTAATTAAAGAAGTAGAAGAGAAGAAGAAAACAAAAAAGAGAAGAATATGAAAAGAAGAAAGGAAGATTAAAAGATGCATAAGAGAAGAAGAAAAGACAAATAAAATAAGAGAAGAAGAAATGAAGATTAAAATAAAATAATAAGAGAGAAGGGGGGGAGTGGCAAGTGGTAACTGGGGGAAGGCCCAGATTGACTCTTGGATTGTATTTGGACCAACCTCTGGGAGGGTGGGAGGGTGGGAGGGAGAGAGACAGAGAGGAAGGGAGGGAGGTAGAGAGAAAGAGAGAGAGGGGGAGAAGGAGAGAGAGAGAGACAGGGAGGGAGAGAGAGGGAGAGAGGGAGGGAGGGAGAGAGAGGGAGAGAGGGAGAGAGGGAGGGAGGGAGAGAGAGGGAGAGAGGGAGAGAGGGAGGGAGAGAGAGAGAGTAGGGATCGGGGATTCGGACAGATCGTTCGAATGTTTGATCGGATCGGGCATTTGAACGATCGAATCCGAACACGATCTGCGCGGATCGAATTGTTCGAACAAGATGGCTGTTTGGATTGAATGTTTAAATGCGATCCGATTCGAACACGTTGTTCGAATCAGATCGAATCGAATGTTCAAATCCAGCGACGCCTGCGGCCAGCCCCGCCCAGCTCCGCCCAGCACTGGCCAGCGGCCCTCAGCCCCCGCCAGCGCCGTCCAGCGGCCGCCAGAGACAAAGTCGCTGGCGGCCACGGGCGCCGCTGGCCATTTGTCCGAACTTGTCTGAATAAGTTCGAACAAGTTTGAACAAATGGCAATCGAACACGAACGAACCAAATTGTTCATTCAAATCTTTCGATAGAACACAAACAAATGGTCTGTTCGATCGAAAGATTCGAACAGATTGTTCAAATTGGCATTTGTTCATTCGAATCTTTCAATCAAAATTCGAATGATCCGATCCGATCTGATCCCCGATGCCTAAGAGAGAGACAGAGACAGAGAGAGAGAGGGAGAGAGATTGAGGGAGGGAGAGAGCAAGAGACAGAAAGAGCAGGCGAGAGAGAGAGAGAGAGAGAGAGAGAGAGAGAGAGAGAGAGAGAGAGAGAGAGAGAGAGAGAGAGAGAGAGAGAGAGAGAGAGAGAGAGAGAGAGAGAGAGAGAGAGAGAGAGAGAGAGAGAGAGAGAGAGAGAGAGAGAGAGAGAGAGAGAGAGAGAGAGAGAGAGAGAGAGAGAGAGAGAGAGAGAGAGAGAGAGAGAGAGAGAGAGAGAGAGAAAGAGAAAGAGAGAGAGAGAGAGAGAGAGAGAGAGAGAGAGAGAGAGAGAGAGAGAGAGAGAGAGAGAGAGAGAGAGAGAGAGAGAGAGAGAGAGAGAGAGAGAGAGAGAGAGAGAGAGAGAGAAGGAAAGAGAGAGAGAGAGAGAGAGAGAGAGAGAGAGTGAGGTAGGGAGAGAGCAAGAGACAGTGAAAGAGCGGGCAAGAGAGAGAGAGCGAGAGATAGAGAGATTGAGGTAGGGAGAGAGCAAGAGACAGTGAAAGAGCGGGCAAGAGAGAGAGAGAGCGAGAGAGAGAGAGAGAGAGAGAGAGAGAGAGAGAGAGAGAGAGAGAGAGCAAGAGAGAGAGAGAGAGAGAGAGAGAGAGAGAGAGAGAGAGAGAGAGAGAGAGAGAGAGAGAGAGAGAGAGAGAGAGAGCGAGAGAGAGAGAGAGAGAGAGAGAGAGAGAGAGAGAGAGAGAGAGAGAGAGAGAGAGAGAGAGAGAGAGAGAGAGAGAGAGAGAGAGAGAGAGAGAGAGAGAGAGAGGGAGGGAGGAAGAGAGGGAGAGAGAGAGACAGAGCGAGAGAGACGGAGGGAGGGAGAGAGCAAGAGACAGAGAAAGCGCGAGCAAGAGAGAGAGAGGGAGAGAGAGATTGAGGGAGGGAGAGAGCAAGAGATAGAGAAAGCAAGAGAGAGAGAGAGAGAGAGAGAGAGAGAGAGAGAGAGAGAGAGAGAGAGAGAGAGAGAGAGAGAGAGAGAGGAATAGAAGAATATGGGCTCTATAGTGGCTTCTTTGATCTTAAGAAAAGGGTCAAAGGGGTCAATTAGAGAGGTTGAGAGGAGAATATTTTAATTTGTTTTGGTTGGTTCTGTAGGCTTCATAATTCAAAAATAACTACTCTATTGGATAATAAAAAGTGAAATTTACCCCCCTTGAAATTTAAGGTTTTTTTTATAGTCTTGTTTTAATGTGCACTTGGAATAGCTACGTAAATCTCTCAATTTCTCCTCTCAATGCAAGTAAGGGCTTGTACATGCCGCTCAACTCAAGCAATTTAGAAGTTCATATCAGGATCAAGAAGAACAATCAAGAAATCAAACTATCATCATCCAAAAGAGAGAGAGAGAGAGAGAGAGAGAGAGAGAGAGAGAGAGAGAGAGAGAGAGAGAGGGAGAGAGAGAGAGAGAGAGAGAGAGAGAGAGAGAGAGAGAGAGAGAGAGAGAGAGAGAGAGAGAGAGATTGAGGGAGGGAGAGAGCAAGAGACAGAGAAAGCGCGAGCAAGAGAGAGAGAGGGAGAGAGAGATTGAGGGAGGGAGAGAGCAAGAGATAGAGAAAGCAAGAGAGAGAGAGAGAGAGAGAGAGAGAGAGAGAGAGAGAGAGAGAGAGAGAGAGAGAGAGAGAGAGAGAGAGAGAGAGGGAGAGAGAGAGAGAGAGAGAGAGAGAGAGAGAGAGAGAGAGAGAGAGAGAGAGAGAGAGAGAGAGAGAGAGAGAGGTGGAGAGAGAGAGAGGTGGAGAGAGAGAGAGGTGGAGAGAGAGAGAGAGGTGGAGAGAGAGAGAGAGGTAGAGAGAGCGAGAGAAAGATGACTCGGATCATATCAGTTGCTCAACAATTTGATTCTACATAGTGATGAAAATAATTAGAATTTTCTCGAGTAAGTAAGCTATACTTAATACCGTACATTACACAATTCATTCTAATACCCATTGATCTGTGTTGCATACAATACCTTACACTGTTATGTTAGCTTACACCATTCATTCTGGTTACATTCCTCCAATGCTACAGCTTTTGATGTGAACACAAAATACCATAATCGCCCAAGAAGGTAAATCATTCGGCCATGAAATGTCCTTGTTGCTTAACAACTTATTTGAATGTAGAGATGAAAATAATCTACCTTGCATACAGTCAATCTTGTTCATTGATAATGGCGCAAAAACTGTTGATGACAAACCTCATATGAACCCAACAAAAAAAATAGTCCCTAGAAAATTTTGACTCAGAACTGAGGATAAATGAATTGGATTTCTACGGTTAAGTTAAGAAAAAGATCACTTATGGGAACACATCCAAGAAAAATGATTTTCCTCCATTGAGTGAAATTTCTCAGCTCCAGTTGCAAACCCTTTTTGACATGGGTCCCGGAAACTAAGAGAAAAATGATTTTCCAGGGCCTGAATGTAAAAATGGGACGTTAAAGCATCCGTAGTATCTGCCAATGAAAAATAAAACCTCCATTGATCAATTAAAGTAGTAATGGATAGACCCCTCACAAGAAATCAATTTCTATGAGAGAAAATACAAAAAAAGAGGACATCAATGTTGTGCTCAGATATAATTACCATGAATGCAGGGTCCTCTGTTTTCTCCAAGATGCTCGCCTATTTGGTGTTATGTGTAGGCACGCTCAAATAAAACTTGGTATTTTTGAAGTCATTGAGAAGAGGATTATAACCGTCCATTGTCCTTGTTTTTGATGGCAAACCAAATTCCTCCACGAATGAAGCTGTATCTAACTGCATCATGACGACATTACTGGAGTGAACTCAAACCCATGGAAAAACATGATAACACTTTTTTTTCATTTATTGGTTTAAAATTGAGAAATGATATTACGCTGTGCAGAAAGAAAACTGTGAAAAATTGTTACGAAAAGGGACATACAATCATAGTTCTCCTTTTCTTGAAAGGTTTTGATGAATTCAAACTTGACTGGGATTTCAGCCCTCCACATGAAAGGTCCATCATCTCCAACAAAATAAAATCTGTTGGGAAGAAGATGTCTGCATCCCCCTGTGATGAAGAACAGTCAGCCGCAGAGATGGCTCAGAGATATATCCAAAGTTCCAGAAAGATGTGACCAAGAGACTTCCAAAAATGATGCCTCATCAAATAAAAGATGCTGAATTTAATAAATTTTAGAGATTCACTTTTAGTACTATTATGCATATATTTGTCACATACAAGATTCCTGGAATTCAAACCCTCAACCTTTGCTCTGATACCATGTTAAGATTCAATCCCCTTCCACTGTGCTTAAAAATATAGCTGATCTGGTAGGTGCTACTCAATTTTGAACTTATGGACGATCAAGATATCTGCATTGACTAGATATAGCCTATACTATAGATAGTGATTCATAGGGTTAGTGAGATCAACATTCTGTAGCTTTATATTTGAGCACCAAAAAAAATACTTTTCATCTATCACATGGGTATTTTTATAGACAGGGATTTGTAACTTCCACACAAGCTTAAAGAAAAGGCCCATTCTCCATTATCTAAAAATGAGGTGAGGCCACATTTGACATCAGAGGACATTATTTTTCTACATGTGGCACCAGCACATGTTTATTTGATCTGAGGTACATGGAGAAATGCTGAGGTATGCAGTGATTGCATCACAAGATGATGGGAGTTCTTTTGTGGTCAGAGATATTGCCAACACCACAGTTCCCAGAGTGAGGGATGTGGCAGAGATCTCCACTTTTATTCCTGGAACAACTATCTTCTATGGGCGATGCGTTTGGAGGCACATGGTCTGTTGGAGGCAATAAAAAATGGGAATGTGGTGCAGAAAAAATATCTTCTTTGTGCTGTATTTATCTTTGGACCTTTGATGGAGAACTTGTCACAAATTGACAACAAGAACACGAACAGGGCGATGTTGGAAGCCCTGCACATCATGAATATGAGTGACTTGCATCAAAGAAGGTGAAGATCCAAGCCCCAAATCATTAGTTTGAGATGCTCACGATGGGAAAGGAAGAGCCACAAGCAGAATTTCCCAGGGAGCTCTCTCAAGTGGTGACTTATAAGCATAGTCTGGGAAAGATGAATCATGAACGCGACATGGTTGCCTAGCTGGTCCGTTCAGCACTGGCCCTGAATGATCCAATGATGTAATCCATCGGGCAATTTGAGTATCTAGATGTGATGATCTCAGAAGAAGTCATTGAATCACTAGACATAGGAAGACCGTGAAAGAGGGAGAGGGCACACATGATCAAGGCCGAGGTCATGGATGCCAACACAAGGATAACAAAAACATGTCCCGAGATAAGTCAAATAAAGAGCTATAATTCTCTGAATGAATATAATGCAGCTGAGTGTTGCAGTGATGACGAGGAAAAAGTCAACTTAATGCAGAGGAGCAACATCAGTCAACTTTCTTATCGGCAATTGCAGAGGAATCATCATTTTAGGTATATCGAAGCTGAGTGTCTCGAAACAAGATTTAGGGGGAGTGTTGGCATTAATTTTGTTACCTGATACTCCACTTTGACTCACCTAATCTGGTGATTCCTGTGCAAATGCTAACAAGAGAGCTGACACAACGTTTAATTATGGTTAGACAACCAAAGATATGCTTTTGGGAAGGTTAAACGTTGTGTTACATCTTTGAGGCCATCCATAATTACTTTTATCCAAGGAGGTATAGACTCTTCTACGGGAATACTTGACTCTTTATCCCTTTGAGAATAATCTAGACCCGATCGATTCGTCATAATGAGGTAAAACAAACAAGCAAGTAATTTTTTTTTAACTAAAGAAACGAGAAAGTAATTTAATTTTTAAGAGAAAGAGAATCAAACAAGCAAGCAAGACCTTTCGGCTCTGATACCACTTGATTCGGGACACGAAAATGGATTCGTGAATTTAATAAACTAATAAAAATATATTGTTAATGATGTGTTCCTTGAGGGTGATCCGAATTCGGTTTAATCCTAAAAGAGCAGGGATTCGACGAAACACTTTGGTAATACTTTCGATGTACCAACTAATGGAAATATGATATTTGAAATGGTCGCCTAAAGTTTCACACCGGAAGTTCCAAAGTAACTATCACTGGAGCAAATTAATCATTATCATGAACCAGAATTATCTCAAAAGTTGGGGTGTCTCAGAGATGGGAGTGAATAGCTTGAATATCTTGATGTTGAATGGCTTTGATTGACGTTGATCTGCAGCTCCACGAGCGCATGCAAACGAAGAGAGGGGAAGGTGTGGAAAACGGATAAGTGGAAGTGTGTGATTTGACCGGCACAAGAGGATATTGATGGGTAAAGTGAAGGGTAGAGGTGACGTGTGAAATTGGATGACTTGGATTGGATAAAGCATGAGAATTGGTGAAGTGAAGAAGAAGGAAGACAAATGGAACTAGGCGAAGATGGTGGATTAATATGAAGGAATGTGTTCAATGATAAGGGATGATGAGGATAAGTTGATAGGAGAATGATGGAGAGGCTAATGTTTGGAGAAAAATAAAGGAGGAATCCAAGAGGAGTTGACGATACCGAAGAAGAGAAGCCGCCGTAGTCGTTCCGTTGACGATCCGTTGCCGCTATTGCCAGAAAAATCACCAAGGAATCACTCTTTTCTCACAAACAACATAATAATTCTCAAACAAAAGTGTGAATCCGCACAGATCATGGGAAGATATTAGTGTGGACTTTGTTTTAGGACTCCCTAAAACTCCAAGGAAATTTGATTCTATTTTTTTTATAGTCGATCGTTTCTCAAAAATGGCTCATTTTCTTGCATGTCGTAAAACTTCGGATGCTACACACATTGCTCAAATTTTTTTTGATGAAATTATCCGTCTCCATGGTATTCCTAAAACTATTGTTTCTGACTGTGATGTTAAATTCATGAGTTATTTTTGGGAAACGTTATGGCATCACATGGGCACCAAATTAAATTTTACATCTACTTTTCACCCTCAATCCGATGGGCTAACTGAAGTTGTTAATCGGAGTCTCGGAAATCTTCTTCGGTGTCTTTTACATGAACATCATGGTACTAGGGATTCTTTACTTCTGCGTATTGAATTTGCATATAACAGTTATATTCATTGTCGCTGCAACACTCAGCTGCAGAATGTCCATCTCTTGTATCTCCACAACGTCCCTTTGGTTGTCCACGAACTCCCTTGCTCTTGTGCTTCCAAGCCTCTAGATTTATTGGCTCAATATGTTTACTCGCGCCACATTTCTTCTCCCTATTGAGTCTTCCTCATAAATCTTGATCTTGTTGCTCTACCCTCGCTTACCCCATATGGTGGTTACCCATAGAAGAGGAACTTCAAGCCTTGGCTAAAATCATACTTGAGATTTTGTTCCCGTTCCACTTGGCAGACATTAGGTGGGTTGCTCTGGGTTTACACTGTTAAGTATCAAACTGATGGTTCCCGTAAATGGTATTAGGCCCATCTTGTTGTCAAAGCATACAACCAACCGTTATGGGATCAATTATTTGGAGGCTTTTTCCCCGAAGGCATTTTATGTCCCTGCCTCCTGTTTATAAAGTGCCAGTCTTTGCCTATTGTCCCCTGGTCTGTAGTTGAATAAGACATTAAACGATTTATAGCAATCTCCTCGTACCTGTTTTGGTCGCTTCACCCAGTTCATCCTTTTTCACTGTCATTCTCTGTCCAAGGGAGTGACCACTCTTCTTGTCTATGTCGATGGCATAATTATCTCCGGGAATGATACCTCTACAGCATCCAAGTTTTCTTAATGCGGCAAGCGAATGTGACACCACGCATCATGGGCCCTTGTATTATTTGTCCTTGGGTATATTCTTAAGTCAGCATTGAGCTTCTTTAAGAACTTGGGAAAGATGATTCACAGCAACTTAACACCTCCATTGAAGCTAATCATTGGCTGAGATAAAGGACCAAGTTGACCTGGGACAGTATCACCACTTCATTGGTAAGCTTATATAACTCACCCACTCCTCATCCTGATATTGCTTCCACAGGGGGTATTCTTGGTCAGCTCATGCATCCTCCAAAGGTGTGCCACTTGTAGTCAATTGTCTCCTTTGGTACCTAAAGGGTACTGTCAGTCTCCGTATTGAGTTAAAGATCCAAAGTGAACTTCACTTGAAGGTTTATTCTGATGCTGACTATGCTGGTTCTCAGTTTGATTGTGGCTCCATTTTCAGTTACCGTACCTTTGTGGAAGGTAATATTATCAAGTGGCAAAGCAAGAAGCAGGTTGTAGTTGCAAGTTTCAGTGTCAAGGCAGAATTCTGGCTCTAGCTTGATGTTTTTATGACGACTTGTGGCTCACAAATCTCTTGGCTGAATTGTGAGTGCTCTTTGATCATCCTATCTGCCTCTTTTGCAACAAGAAGCTCATAAGTACTGCTCTTTATCCAGTGGAACTTAATCATGCCAAACACATTGAGGTGGATTGTCACATCATTAAAGTGAAGCTGCATAGTGGACAGTTCTGTACTCTCTACACATGATTTCCTCAACAATGTGCTGATATCTACACAAAGGGCCAATCTGACGTCAGACAACACATGCTGGAACACGCTCCAGGGGGGTGCGTGCAGATGACGCTTGGGGTGGAAAAGGCTCCTATGAAAAGTTAATAGGAAAAAGTTCACTAGGCTCCTCATGGCTGCACAGCAATGAGGTGGTGTTTAAGGGAAGGGCTGTGACACTAGACTCAGTTCTACATGATGCAGAGAACTGTAAAATAGGTTATATCATTTTTCAAATCTTCAATATCTACCTCCCAAATCATATGAAAAGTTTATAGGACCCAAACATCGTGCATGGTATGGATAGGTTGTTTGACAATATCTAGCAACTTACATGCTAAAGGGGACAGTACAAGAGGGGGAGACGTACGAGAGGAGATATTGGGGGTTTCGCATCTGGGGTTCCATGACAAAGGAGATTTCTTTCGATATTTCAGTACAGACCCCAAACATAGACTTGGCATGATTCATCTTTTCGATTCTTCTTGTCCTTTTCTTAGGACGTTTCTAGACACTGAGGCCTATATCAGATCACACGTCACTAAGTAGCATTGGCCCACTAACATAAACACCGGTATACAAAGGGTAAACAGAGCAGAAGGGGCCGAAAAGTTTGTGAGTTCAGAGGAGAGTTTGAGGACTCCAAGGAGAGGGAGTAGCCTCTTGAGCCACCACCTTATCTATGTTCATCTATGTAACTGTGTGTAAGGACCCCAAACAAAAGGTAAAAGGGTATGGGCAGCACGCGAGAGAGATAGATGCTAAAAAATGGATCAATGGAAAGAGAAACAAGGATGTTTGATTGAAAGGTCACCCAACTCCCCCATTGATTCCTTCCTGAATGATTTATCCCATCATCTCCCCCTCTATTTGTAGGATGGTTGAGGGGTGTTCTCCTTGGCTCAAAATGGAACCTTTGGGAATAGACATGGGCGCTGTTTAACTCCCATGTTCGGCTTAGGGCCTGGTTTTGCTCCCGCTTCTACTTGAAACTACATATTCAGAAGCTCTTCCTGGGTTCCTAACCTAGTGTTTTTGTTCATCCTCCCTCTCTCTCCATCGCTCTCATGTCCATTATCTCTCAACCCCAATCCCACTCACTCTCTCAACAGCCATTCTAATCTCTTGGCAGCTGTTCAACAGTGAACTGAAGGGATCTCCGACTGGGGTCCCAACATTGGAGTTGACAAAACCTCTACCATAATAAAGTCTGATTTGTAGAGTTTTTTTTACTTTCTCTTCTCAATCTCTCTTTTTTCAATCCCTTCTATACATTATCTCCACCTGTCGATTTCCACAGGCAGCAAAAACTGAAATTGCTTAATTTGGTCCATCATTGGGATCAATAAATGTTCTTAACGGAGATGAAAATATTTCATTTATCGGAGACGAATACCAAAACCAAAATCTACATTCGCAAATATAACATAATCTTTCTGCTCTTCGATTTTTAATTGTGGGACCTTTCTCATTTATCTTCCATCATAAAGAGATTTTCCCTTTTAAGGAAAACTTGAGTTAGCACACACATTCAAATACACAACAAATAGAGTCTAGGAATGGGAACTGACCTTTGCATCTAGATAACTGTCATAGTCAGTTGTACATCCATCTTTCTACAAAGAGATAAACACAACATGTAAATTTGATTGCAACCGTTTCACTGAAGTTGAGACACAAAATTAAACTAATAAAACAGGACCACATTTATACCCAAAAAAAATACAAGAAGACCAAGGAAGTGAAAATAATGCAAAGGATGGTATTTATTACTGGAAAAAGGAAAAGATGGATATCAAAAACATGATAGTCTAGACTTCCACCTGATACGAGCCATCCTTGAACATATCAGAGGACTAAGCGCCGCCGGTCAACCAAGTCGTAGTGGTCAACCCAAGAGCATATAAATAAAGGGCCGCCGAGAAAGAAACGCACTCTTGATTTTGAATACCGGCAGTCGTGAGCCTGGAGCGGGAGACGCCCGATCCGGAGGGAGGAGATTCCGAATGCGGGACTCCTAGTTTCTTTCTTCCTTTTATTTTCACACCATTGTTCTTGAACTCTTTCCTCTCCAATTGTTTCTTGCATCCGATTCTTGGACGAGAGTTTCTTGGATTCCTTGCGGTATTTGGAAATATTCTCATTCTACAGAAGATCTTGGGCCGGGGGAGCGTAACACTGGTATCAGAACCACGTCCTTCTTGATTTTGATCCACTTCTCGATGGAGCAAGATCCCAGGGCCGATCAAAGCACAGTGGAATTTCAACGCCGTACCGCCAACGTGTTGGAGCATGTGATGGAGCAAATCGCCTCCATTAATCTGCACCTGGAAGAATTCAAACAGGCGACACCTACTGGTGAAAGAGAAAATCGGCATCAACGCGTTCAACCAGATCCACCACAACCTTATCCCAGGTTTGATCAAAATCTTCAGTTTAAGCGTGGCGATTTGCCCCGTTTTCAAGGTGAAAATGCAGACGGCTGGATTGCATGCGTGGATCGATTCTTTTACTTACATCCTATAGATGACAAAGATAAAATGCATTTGGTCTCTTTGCATTTGGATAATGCTGCTCAGAACTGGTTTATCTACACAGAAAAAGAAGTAGGATTTCGTGATTGGGAGCATTTCAAGATTCTGTTTGCAAATCGTTATGGTATATCTTTCAACAAACTCTATATGGAATTATTCGATGTGCGTCAGACTGGATCTGTTATTGAGTACCGAGATGAGTTTGAACGCATTCTATCACAACTCCCCAAAATAGCGGCTGAAACAAAAGAATACGCCTATTTACATGGATTGAAGCCAGAAATCCGTACAGAGGTGAGTAAATGCAGACCTTTTGGTTTGCAAGAAATTATGGATCTTTCAGTACAAGTTGAAATAGATTTGGGGGTCCTTTACACGGCATGGAAAAATTCCCCTGTTTATCATCAGCAAGCGCCATACTCAAGTTCAGCTCAAAGACAAAATTCTCCAAATTACCTGCCAAATCATCAAAGGGTCTATGTACCTCCCAAGAAAAATCATGTTATGGCACCACCTCATGGCAACCAATCTATACACCCTTCTACCAGTCAAACACAACCACAAAGAAAAAGAAATCTAAGACTTACAGAAGCTGAATTTCAACAGAGGAAGGAAACGGGGCTCTGTTTTCATTGCAATGACAAATTCCTGCCAGGTCACCGATGCAAAAAAGACTTGAATCTTATTATGGTGGTGGATAGATCTGAACCAGCTGAGGATTCAGATGACGAAGCTGTACCAATGCAAACAGATGATGCCCCAATTACGGGAAAATCTGTTTTCTCTGCCCAGTTAACGACATTTATATCACAGGACCCATCTCGAAACCACACCATCAAATTTTGGGAACATGTTGCCGGTTATCCTGTGAGGATACTTGTTGACAGTGGGGCCTCCCATAATTTTATTGACCCAGAGATCATAGCCGCAGCCTCACTCCAAGTTGTAGCAGGGGGGCGCTTTGATGTGTTGCTAGCTAATGGGACGATGCAGTCATCAATAGGTATCTGCTTGGATGTGCCTATCTATATGTAGGGGATAGATATTGTCCAAGATTTATACCATTACCCATGGGAGCCATAGATGTGGTGCTTGGGGCTCAATGGTTGCAGACCCTGGAGTGGTTTTTAAGCAATTATAATCTGAGGACTTTGAAGATTTTATTGCAAGGAGTCGTTCACAATCTCAAGACCGACCAGTGTTTCTTATCAGCTTCTACATCACCATTTCCAAGCGCACAAGATATCATCAATAGTAAAAGACAGTTCCGAGCATTATACGCAGCATGTGATACAAGCCAACCCATTGTATTCACCATCTCAAAATCTTCTTACATTGAAACTTTCAGTCTTCTACATCCTTCTGTTTTTGAGTCTACCTTACAAATTTCCACCCAAAAGAGACATAGATCACAAAAATTATTTGAAGCCTGGGACATCCCCAATTAATTTGAGACCATACCGATACTCATACCTCCAAAAAAATGAGCTAGAAAAGCTTATCAATGATATGATCTCCACTAAAATCATTCGATCTTCTACCAGCCCCTATTCTAGCCCTGCACTTCTTGTTAGAAAGAAAGATGGAGGATGGCGAATTCGTATTGATTATAGAGCCCTCAATAAAGTCACCATTCCAAACAGATATACTATATCCATTGTTGATGAATTATTTGAGGAATTGCAAGGAGCTACCATGTTCACTAAATTAGACCTCAAATCGGGGTATTATCAAATTCGCATGCACGAAGATGACATCCACAAAACGGCGTTCAAGACACATCAGGGACACTTTGAATTTCTGGTCATGCCGTTTGGGTTAAGTAATGCACCTGCTACTTTCCAAGCTCTGATGAATACCATTTTTAAACAATACTTATACAAGTTTGTGTTGGTATTCTTTGATGGCATTTTAATATACAGCAGAACTATTGCAGAACATGAGAGACACTTACATCTAGTATTTCAAATTTTGCAAGAACACTGCTTAGGAGTTAATCCCAAGAAGTGTTTATTTGCTCAAAATTGTATTGAGTTCCTTGGTCCCCGAATATCGATGCAAGGGCTGGAGACTGATCCAAGCAAGATTGACACTATTACATCATGGCCAACCCCAAACTCTCTCAAACAGCTCAGGTCATTCCTGGGATTGACCAATTATTACAGGCGTTTCGTTGCACAGTATGCTCAAAAGGCTCAACCACTGACATCATTGCTGAAGAAAAACTCTTTCATTGGACAGACTTAGCAGATAAAGCATTCATCAACATGAAAGGTGCACTTTCTACTCTTATACTCAAATTGCCTGACTTCACCAAACCTTTTATCGTTGAAACGGACGCCTCCAGCTTTGGATTGGGAGCTGTACTAATACAAGAGTCACACACTATTGCATATTTTAGCAAAACTCTCAACTGTAACTCAAGGCTCAAATCCACCTATGAACGAGAATTAATGGCAGTGGTGTTATCAGTCCACAAGTGGAAACACTACCTTTTATTTCAGAAAATTTTCTTACATACTGATCAGTTCAGTCTAAAGTTCCTAAATGAGCAAAAGGAGGTACCGCAGCATTATCACAAGTGGGTATCAAAACTACTAGGCGTCCATTTTGAGATCCGATTCAAGGCAGGTCGACATAATACAGTTGCAGATTCATTATCACGCTCCAGGACAGAGGAACAACCTCATTGTCATAATATCTCAATGACGCACTGGTTAGATAGGCAGGTACTGGACAAAGAGATTAACCAAGACCCAAAACTCTCTGGTATCAAAAGTGCACTAATCTCTCAACCATCTACAACGACCCACTACACTCTGAATAATAATACTTTGCTATACAAGGGTAAGCTGGTACTGCCTGCAGAGTCCTCACTGATTCCTTTGATCCTCAAAGAGTTTCACGATGCCAAAATCGGGGGACATGGGGGAGTGCTCAAAACGTACAAGAGAATTTCTCAACACATATACTGGCAGGGTATGAAAAAGAAAATCAGAACATATGTGGCTGCCTGTCAGGTGTGCCAACGCCACAAAGCATCCACACTTTCTCCTGCTGGGTTGTTACAACCATTGCCCATTCCCAACCAAATTTGGGAGGACGTGTCCATGGACTTTATAGAAGGGTTACCCAAATCAGGAGGTTATAACACGATATTGGTAGTGGTTTGCAGATTAAGCAAATACTGTCATTACATTGGGGTCAAACATCCATTTACTACTCCTGAAATTGCTAACCTATTTATTAAGGAGATAGTACGATTACATGGTATTCCTCGCTCAATTGTATCTGATAGGGGCAGTAGTTTCACCAGCCAATTCTGGAAGGAACTACATAAGTTACAAGGGACAACGCTAAAGCTCAGTTCATCGTATCACCCTGAAACGGACGGGCAAACAGAAGTCATGAACAGAAGTTTAGAATGTTACTTGCGCTGTTTCGCGTCTGAAAATCCAAAAAAATGGGCAAACTGGCTAGCTTGGGCGGAATATAGTTACAACACTTCTTTCCACTCGTCAACCAAAATGAAACCATTCAAAGCTGTATATGGGCGAGATCCTCCTCCTATCATCCGTTATGGGTCACCACCAAGTCCTATTGATTCGCTAGACAACCTACTCACAGAAAGAGACCGTATACTGTCCCATTTACAATCCCATTTAGCCAAAGCTCAAGCAGTAATGAAAAGAAAGGCAGATCAACATCGCCAGGATATTGAATTCCAAGAGGGAGATAAAGTGTTTGTGAAATTACGTTCATAGAGGATGAAATCCCTAGTCAGACGTTTATCAGAGAAATTAGCTCCTAAATATTTCGGCCCTTACACAGTTGTTAAAAGAATTGGGCCTGTGGCCTATAAATTGGATCTTCCAAAAACAGCAACACCCAGTTTTTCATATTTCAAACTTATGCAAAGTCGTGGGTGATGACATCAATATTTTATTGGTCCCTACTAACATCTCTGATGACTGGGAATGGCAGGTCTCTCCTGAAGCAGTGATTAAGAGAAGATTCAACAGAACCGGGATGCAACTACTCATCAAATGGAAAGACTTGCCCAACTTCGACGCAACCTGGGAAGACTTTGATGTAATCACTCGCCAATTTCCAGATTTCCAAATTGGGGACAATTTGGATTTGGAGGGAGGGAGTAGTGATACGAGCCATCCTCGAACATATCAGAGGACTAAGCGCCGCCGGTCAACCAAGTCGTAGTGGTCAACCCAAGAGCATATAAATAAAGGGCCGCCGAGAAAGAAACGCACTCTTGATTTTGAATACCGGCAGTCGTGAGCCTGGAGCGGGAGACGCCCGATCCGGAGGGAGGAGATTCCGAATGCGGGACTCCTAGTTTCTTTCTTCCTTTTCTTTTCACACCATTGTTCTTGAACTCTTTCCTCTCCAATTGTTTCTTGCATCCGATTCTTGGACGAGAGTTTCTTGGATTCCTTGCGGTATTTGGAAATATTCTCATTCTACAGAAGATCTTGGGCCGGGGGAGCGTAACACCACCACACCCAAGGTCACCAGTGCCATGGCTTCAAGGGTCCCCCAAAAGGATAACTTTCATCAGTAGAAACACATTCAAATATGGGTTTACAGGCACACCTTAACAGGGAATATCCTGTTAACGATCAAAAGGCCATTATAAGGATCCATCACAAGTGGACCTTTTAAGGGCATTACAACAATATAAAACTAATGGTATATGGAAGTAAATGAAAATTGATTACAATAAAGAAACGAGTTAAGAAATGAAACTACTTAGCTCAACAATAAGGTTTATTTCTCTGTTCTTTGGAAACTTGAACAGTTAAAAGATAATGTGCTCCAGGAAGACAATAATGAATTGAGCAAGAATGAAGGAATAAGTTAGGAAAGAAACAGCATCAGAGCCCTCATTAATTTTTAAGAGGAAATAACCAATGAATAAACATTTCAATAAAACTGATGCTTGATCCTGAATGACCAAAACTGCTACAAGAGAGACCAATGCAACTGTCATAATAATCTATTCAAAAGTTTCATACAAGGCTACTAAAATGCTTCAAAAGACAGTGACTTACCTTGGTGGAAACAAGAGGAGCTCTTTCACCCAATATTCTTACGTCTGGTAGGAAACTGAAATCAGATGCGATGAGAGACATGTTCGGTAAGGCCCCATGAAGAACCTCAAGTAGTTGCTACATATAGAGAAGGTGAAACAATTATCTTCATTAGTTATTGAAGGTTTTTCTTCTTAAATAATTTCAGATACCTTGAACCCGACAAGGGTTCCACATGAAAAGCAGTTACTGCTGGCTACCAGCCAAAGAAACAGCATAAGAATCACATGGTTTAAAGATGCCTTACAGTTATGGAAAACATGGCCAAATAATCAATTATGTCCCATGTTAGATGACCAAATAATTTTTTCATGCACGGCAAAAGCAACAGAAAATAAAGAAAAAGAGATTATGGAACGAAGGGTTGACATTATGTTCAAAAGGAGACTTTTCACTTATTGCCGATAAAATAAGGGCATAATCTTAAAAACTCTCATAAAGATGATCAGACATAATGGGCAAACATGCACAACGATTTCAGTATACTTAGAAGACAGTTTCTACCTTCGTTGACCTGATCTTTTAAGTTATGTATGACCAGGAAATAGGTTTTTTCATTTTCTCTTTTGCCAACGATAGTTTGATGTTGAAATCAAGGATTAATGATACAGATGAAAAAGTAATCACTAAGATAGAATTAGTTTTCATTGACTTTACTCTATGACACATATTATTTTCCATGGCATTGTCTCTTCAAGGAAACAACCACAGATGTGACAATGGCACTAAATTCATGGATTCCTCTACGTAAGTTATTTTATATCAAATTTTGGTTTTCACTTTCAACACACAAGCCCCATCCCTCGAATGAACTAAGATGTATCCACACAAATAGATGGTGAGGTGTTTTCTTACCAAACATCCAGTTGGCATCCAAGATCTTCGAGACTTGGGAAATGCTTTTGACCATAGAAGTTTCATCATGTTGGCCGATCCAGAATTCTGCCAGTCCATGCCAGAAATCTCCAGACATCGAGTAATTAATGGATCATGGATTGGCTTATAAATTTCTGATAATTCTTCACTGTTGAAAATGAAAATAAAAGAACCACATCAGAAAAGAGACCGACATTCAGAGGTAATTGAATATTTCAGTCTTATTTTTTTGATATGAGATGGGTTCCTGACTGGCATCCCATTGAAATGCAACCTTGATTTAGGATCGGTCCAGACAGGAAGGAGAGAGAGAGGAGAAGGAATGTCAATCTAACAGTAATATTGTCGCATAGAGAGAGAGAGGAAGAGAGAGAGAGAGAGATGGAGAGAGAAGGAGAGAGAGAGGGGAGAGGGTGCAGGAAATATCATGCACAAAGAGAGGTAGATGGAGTAGATACGAGAACCAAAATGCCTTCCATACTTCTTGGCTGTCCTCCCAAAGGGAAAACTAACCTAAAAGGAAAATGAAACCTCCCCAATAGTGCATAAAATGATAGAAATGCCCCTACAGGACAAAGTGCGTGAAATTCCCCTAGATATGATTGGGGTCATATCAATAAGTCATATGTTATAAGTACTAAAAAGATTAATGTCAAGGAAAACATAGATCTTGTTAAAATATATAGCATCTTGATCCAAATGCTTGATGAAAAACATGAAGGGAAATACCATCTC
Organism: Wolffia australiana; assembly: GCF_029677425.1. Taxonomy (NCBI): domain Eukaryota; kingdom Viridiplantae; phylum Streptophyta; class Magnoliopsida; order Alismatales; family Araceae; genus Wolffia; species Wolffia australiana. The sequence continues at coordinate 1,812,194 of NC_135854.1, read as the reverse complement.
AACAGCTAAATGGTAAAGAGAGAACGAAGATAAATAGTAAATACTGTCACAAAATTGGATTTTAAGTTTGTTCTGTTGGACCATGTTATAACATGTTCCATGTTCATTGTTGCTTCTCCATTGTTTTATTTCATCCTCTTCATACGACTGGGCCCTAAGCTCCAAAGAAAACTAATGCGCCCCAACATTTCCACCATTAGAAAATAAGAATCAAGAATTGCCTCCACGTATTGTATGCCTCAATAGCACTCACGAGATGCCTGTCTGATAAGAGATGTTAACAATTCCCTCTCACAGATGAGGCTCCCTGCCAAGAAGATATTTTATAATCACAAGCCAGCCAGAAGCAGCTTCCTGCAACCCGGAGTATCGCCTCGACTGAAAACTGCCCTACCAGTCTACCAGTCCCTTCACACCACCCCCTGATACCATCAGTGGTGTAGGTCGATCAAGATAGTGATTGTACTAGCCAAATGTACAAAAAATCAAATGTTGAATGTCAATGCCAGGAACCAAACAGAAGAAGATTTTGATATAGAGGAGATGAGTGGTCATAGACGGTAGATGAGATGAATGGGAGATTGATAACAATGGGAGAATGGAGATAGCTCCCTCCCCCCGTCTGGTCATGGAAGACTCCCCCGCTCCAGCCTCAGCTTCTGCTGCAAAGGTCTCTTGGAGGCATGTTTGCAGTACGTTCTTGAGAAGAACGTATCACCCTCTCACCCACAATTTGGTTCTGTCTCGAAGCTTTTCTCCATCCCCCTATCGGCTTCTTAAAGCTTCATTATTTCAAACCCACTTATTTCCAGCCAAAGAACAAGTGGTCAGTCTCCCACTCAACTCATGCTACAGCACGTGTAGATTAACCCTTCATGTAGTCATGGTTCCTGTTCTGTGGTCCCGTTTCTTTTTCTCGCTTTCATAGTTTAACATAGGGATCGCAAAAAAGGCATTATATATATTTGGCACCCCAACAGTTTTAAAATAAACGTTGCTCAAAATATCTCCCCCAATCATTTTTTTGAGAAAGCATATGTTATACCTGACAAAATAATATGGAGAAAAATGTAACATACGTTTGACATCAAAGATTTCACACCATTATAGAGATTACAAACCTCCCAGGCTCATTCTGAACCCAAACTTCCATCCATGGAGAAACTTGATCAGGGGAGAATACTAGATCATGAGGAAGATTGTCAAGAACCTGAAAAAAGCGAAATAAGTTGTCTCCAGGGCAAAAATTTCACATAGCAATTATCTAAAATAAGATTCCGCACACACTTTTCTGGGTAAAAATTTCAAAATTGGAGAGGGTAAATTCATCATTTGATTTTTAGGTACCCAAAATGTGAATAAGTTCCTTGCAAATGAAATCCTTCCATTTAAGAAATCACAGTGCTATTAAGTATTTATTGGCATCATTTGAATAGCAAACCACAACAAAAATGACAATGAAATGGCATTTCTGTGAGAAAATGTCAACCTTATGGAGAGGACAATTGTAAGATCAATAACAAAAATATCAGTTAGAAAAATAAAAAAGTCTCTGATCGCATAAGGATAAATGGTCAGGTAGTCTATGAAAATAAGGTGAAACATGAAAATATGATGCAGAGGGAAGAGAAAACATGAAAATATTCAACCTTGGGAGAAATGGGAATGAGACATTTTCTTCTTTCGCAAAATCGATTGCAATTTTTCTTTATCCATTGAGAGAAGTACTAAAGAGCCATATGCAAGTGGAGAGGAAAGGAAGAAAGACGAAGAAACTACTTGCCCAATGTCCCAGGATCATCAACAAATAATGATATTTAATAATCCTCCACGAGTAGGAGCATACAGATCATATGTGACAAGCTTACTTCATGAGATCCACATGAGCATAAGGTAAAACCTTTGTGAAGAGGTCAGAAAGGAAATTCCATGAGGGATGACCAAGTGAGTCTGATTGTACAGTCGGATAAAATGACAGTCTACCAAAACATGTTTGGTGTGTGCATGAAACACCATATTGAATCAGATTGAAGAGCCTCCTAACGGTAAAAACTTCACTGTTTCTCTCAATAGTAGGTATCGATCAGCTGGAAATCCAGACCAATAGAGAAAATCTCAAGAAGCCGGACAGAAGGGAAGACTGTAATGTTCTTGTTGTCTTGGGTGTATTGCCTCTCCTATATCATGAGAATCACACCAGTCTCCCTAATGTACTACATAGAAATCCAATCATTCAATAGGGAGGAAGAGAGAGAGGGAACAGTGAGTGAGATAAGAGAGAAGATCATCAGGAATGATTATATTGCTGGAGCTTTGCCCTGGGAAGAGTGGTGGTGACCAGGAAGCAGTGTGTGATTCTGCTACGACCCTCCTATGCATGTAAGTGTGAAGGAGGAAACGTAACCGTCCCCAACGTGCGGAGCAGGACGGGGGAGACAAACAGACACGAAAATGGGAGATAAAGGGGGGCTTTTTGGGTGAAGGAGACTAAGGAAGGGGGGCTTTTTGGGCGAAAAGTGGAGGTTCTCCACCTGATTGAGGCTGGGAGGGGATTCCCCTTCCTTCAAGACCACGACCTACCGGCCTGCTGGGGGTCGAGCTATCTTTCTTCTTTCTTTACCTCTGCAAACGTTGTTGAGACTTGTGTTACGATTTGAACTACTTTTGCTTGTCCTGGGTACAAGTTTCTTCTATAGATTACAGCCAGGGGCGTAACAGATTCGCCCTGGGGAAGAGAGGGTTTCACCCTCAGGTTAGACCAAGAGGGGTGAAGGGAAGGAGGGAGACTCACAATGTACTATGCACTGCCTCCCATGTTAGGCTGGATGTTCTTTGTAGTTTCCTCAGGTCGTGGCCCAACCAATATAGGAAACTTCCAGGGTTGTTGTTCCTTGTTGTGCTGGTTCTCCTTTTGAGGGTGCACCCAATGGTATGTGCCTTCAATATGTTCCCCAAAGCGATCAGCTTGTCCTCAAGCTGGAAGTTGGGGAATTTCTTCAAAATGATAGGGTGGAGTCCCATATAGCTTCAAAAGAGGAGATGCTTCCACTCGATCAGGACCTCAAGGACCCATGGGCACAGCCTGAAGCAACAGAGAGTTGCGGGTTCCGCTCGTTACTCCTCCTAGGTAAAGATCCCAGGGAGGGGTTGAATCTGTGTGCTGGCTGATAAGATTCTCTCATACTTATTATGAGAAGAAGAGGAAAATGGTCCACCCAGCACGTGCAACTGACCTGACATATGCAAGTCAAAATGCATTAAGTGGCAGGAAAAAGAGGCCAACAAATAAATAAGAGTGAGAGCAGGTCAAGGCATTGGTTCAAAGAGAGGAGCAGCAGTTTATTCGCTGGAGGAGATAGATTTTCTCGATCCCAGATGGGAAAGAGCCAATCTGACTCAATCCTCGAATTCTAGCTTCTATAGTCCTTATCTCTTCAATGTTCTTCTCTTCAAAAAAAATCTCTTCAATGTTCCTTCACTCCTAGACATTATTCTTCAGATCTTTCAATTTTTGACAAGTTCGTGAAGAAATTCTCATCTGGATTTGTAGTTCGATCTCATTTCTCAACCAGGATCAGTACAGTTTGGTATCATAGTTGATCTATCTTAGGCAACAATGTCAGATATGAAGATAGGATGGAAGCATTGTCTGATGAAGTTGAGGCTAATCAACAACAAGTCACCAATGTGCTGGAGCACCTAATTCAAGGAGTGGCTGCCATCAGGGCCAGTACCCTGTTCCACCGGTTGTAACTGAAGCCGTGCCCGAACAAGTTCATGAAAGGTTTGGATTAGATAGAAAATTTAAGCAAGGTGATCATCCTGTTTTCAGTAGATATTGACCGGAATCATGATTTAGATAATTTTTTGTCTTCACACAATGCCAGCCTGCAACAAATTAAATTTAATTGTGCATCATCTTGATAATTTGGCTTTGACCTGGTTCATATATTCATAAAAAAACTTTTGGTATGACTAGATGCTTGGATTTCAAGGCACATTTTAAGGAAGACATAGAATGTCCCACATGCTTTTCATTGATAAATCTTTAAGATACAACAAATCAATTTGGTCCATGAATATCAATCCAAATTGGAAATGATTGTTATTCAATTACCCCTTTTAGCACCTGAAATAAAATAAAGTACTTACCTAAGGGAACTAAGGCCATAAATTAGGTGCAAAGAGTTGTGTTACAGACCTTACCAAATAAAAGAAATTACGCATCTATCAATGAGAGCTGAGTCTGATTGGGAAATTCTTTCCAGAGCTTGGAACTCTCCCCCTTCTTACGCATACCTACCAGCTCAATGGATCACAAATCCATCGTCAATTGCGACTCCTTTACACAAGTAAGTGCAAGCTACACCTAATCATTGGAAGTCATATCCTGATAATACAAAGGGTTCATCCTCACAGGTTCGATATTTTTATGCTCCAAATTATAAATCGAATCACAGGCACTGAAATCTGAGAATTACATACTCTGCATATCAGCAGAAGAAGGATAAAGGTCTATGCTACTCCTGCAATGGCAGACTTACTCTGGGGCATTGTTGTAAGAAAAACTTAAATCTCATGTTGATTAGTGAAGGGACAAGCAGCAAGTCCCGGATGACGATGATGAAGCCTTAATGCAAACCAATGAAGACTTGAGAATGGTCCCCTCTTCTTTGCTCCTGTCCATCAATGCTTGGCTCAAAGGCCTTCATCTTCTGGACCCCTCAATTTATGTTCCAAACCAGCCTGAAGTTCTGTAATGATCCAAATAAATTACACAGAAACAACATTATTGGGTATTCAAGTTGCTGGATTATGATTTTGAAATCAAGTATAAAAGCAGGCAAAAATAATGTGGTAGCTAATGCTTAGCTCGTTCTATGGATGAATTGTCAAACTGAAGCTTGACTATCTGATATGACTCTTCCACTGGCATACAACCAAACGCAGTCTAGGAGGAAGACGGGGGGCCGAGCAATGACAGTGCTCTCAACAATTTGGCTTCACTGAAATGAGGTGGTATTTAGGCGGAGGATGGCTTCTATGGATGTGCTCGCCCACAAAATCAAGGGTCTCATGGCATCATGGTTTCCTAAATAGGTAGATAGATAAGGGAGGGGAAGATCATGTACAGATAGAGCTTTATGGGTATACATGCGTACTTTGGGTGGTTACAGCTTTGTTGGGTGACCACCCTCTTTAAATCATCTTTAAAAAAGAAAAATTCACGCGTGCTGATCAATGATATGTGTAGAGCAAGACAAGATGGAGCCCGCATTCTATAAATAACAGGGAAGGTTGTCTGAGGGAGGTACTCAACATTTTGCAACCAAGGTGACTTGGGGACCGACAGCAGATTCTCTGTTGTTCAGTGCCTGGCATAGGGAGATCCTCCCTCCCAGTAGAGATTGGGCCGATCCGGCCAATCTCGCTCTACCTACTTCATCTTCATTGTGCTCTTTCCCCATTGGGATCTACCTCTTCTTGAACTCTTGACTCGACATATTTCGTTTCTGTTTTTTGGAAGTTCTTGGAGATCTTGTCCTTGATTACTGACTCAACATACTTTTGCTTATATCACGCAACTATCTGAGGGAGTGTATCATTATCACTCCTTGATTTAACACACATTTTAGGCCCTAGATATGCCAAGTTATTTCTCAAAGAAATAGCGAAATACTATAGAATACCTCTATCAATTATCCCAGACAGGGACTGTTAGTGTGGACTTATTATTATTATCACTCTCTCTCTCCTACTTACTCTCCTAGGGTATAAATACCCTCCATGTAACCCTTTGGGTCCTTATGTCATTCTGTTAGTCTTCCTTCATCGATCATCCTTCTTCTCCTCTCCCTCAACCCTTCTAGGGTTTCACATGGTATCAGAGCCCTTGGGCATCTGATACTAGGGTTTGACATCGCCCTAGTTCCGGCAGAACTCCGGTGAACCAAGGATCTGTTCGATCCTGCAGGAAGGGGAAACCCTAACTGCAATTTTGATCGAAACAACTCTCAAGGCCCGCCAACTGTTTAAACACTGCATTGCCGCACCGCTCACGCCGACCCATCCGCACTTCGCTGCCTGGGAAGCCGAAGAGAACTTCATCATGGGCTGGCTGTACATTCATACCCTCGCTCCCGAATTCCGTGACCGGTTCCCGCATCGGACTACTGTGAAGGGCTTTTGGGACCAGGCCGCCGCCTATTGTGGTCGTGATGGCGACAACTGGCGTCTCTTCAGCCTCGTTCAGCGCGCCAACAGCCTCCGTCAAGGACAATTGTCCATTTCGGACTACGCATTGGCCCACAAGAAGCTGTGGGAAGAGGTCGACTATTACCTGCCGACTGACGACCCGACCTGCGTGTCCTATCAAAACACACTTCGTCTCCGGCTCCTGGGATTCCTGAACGGCCTCAACAAGGAATACGATGACATTCGTCGTCGAGCACTCCACCGACGCGAAGGCCTCCCGTCGATTGATGATCTCGTCAAGGAACTCCAGGAGGAGGAGAGCCACTTCCAGCTGCAGGGTTCCTCTGCCGAGCCTTCTCCTCATTCGACGGCTCTTCTCACTCGGCAGTCTACTTCCTCCTCCGCCTCTACTTCCGACCCGGCCTCTGCAGTGGTGTGCAACTACTGCAACAAGCCCGGTCACCGCAGTCGCTTTCTGCCGGGCGCCGCAAGCTAGATCAAGAGAAGAAGAAGGCGGTCGACTCGAAGGCGATGGTCGCCGCCACCTCGTCCGCTCCTGCCAGCAGTACCTCCCCGTCTCCCATGGATCAGCTTCAGGCCGACATGGCTCTTCTTCGGGAACAGCTGGCCGCTATGCAGTCCCAGTCCTCCGCTCACTTTGGTGGTTTCGGTGCGTTCTCCTCTCTGGTGTCTGATCAGTGGTACTGTGGTCATACGGCACTTCACTCACCTATCGTCTCGGATACAACCTGGGTACTTGATTCGGGGGCTACCGACCACATGACCCCGTTCAATGACCGGTTTGTATCCTACGAGAGGCACAGTGGGCGTCGTACAGTTCTCACGGCCGGTGGCGGGCGTCTTCGCGTGGCTGGTATCGGGGCAGTCTAGGTAGATGGCCCGGTGTCGCCCGCAACGTCCTTCATGTCCCCGACCTGCGAGCTATCCTCATGTCACCACAGCGTCTGGTTGATGATGTCTTCTGTTCGTTCCATCTCCAACCTGACGGCATGTTCCTTTCTGACAAGGGGGGGCGGACTACAGCCATTAGACGGGAGAACGGGCTGCTGCTGTTGGATGATGGGGGTCGCTCGCAGTGCTTCTTGGTACCTCGTGGCCTCCGTCCGGTTGATGAGCAGCGTCGTGCCCGACTTCACTTGGCCCACCAGCGCCTGGGCCATCCTCCCTTTTCTACTTTGAAGCGACTCTTTCGTTGTGTACTGGACTAGATCTTCAGACAGTGGTTTGCGAAGCTTGTCAGTTGGCCAAGCATCGCCGGTCTACGTTTTCTCCATCTACGGCCCACACCTCGACGCCGTTGTTTCGCTCATAGTGATGTTTGGGGACCGCCCGCAGGCGAGTCTGAAAGGCCATCGATATTTTCTGATCCTTGTTGACGAGGCTACCCGCTACATGGACGTATCTGTTGGCCGCGGTCTGAAGTTTCGCCTCGGTCCGCATTTCTGCACCTTGGTCCAGACCCAGTTTGGACGCGGCATCCAGCGCTTCGGTCGGACAACGCCGCGACTTCATCAATGCCGATCTCACCTCCTTCTTTGCCGAACGGGAATTCTTCACGAATCCTCGTGCGTGGCGACACCGGAGCAGAACGGCATGGCCGAACGTCGCATCGGCTATGTCACCTCGACGGCCAGAACTCTCTTGGTGAACTCTCACGTGCCATGGCCATATTGGGGCGACGCGGTGTTAACGGGTACCCAACTCGTCAACCGCATTCCCTCCGATGTCCTTGGGTTTCAGAGTCCCATCGATCGGCTGACCGCGGCATTTCCTGGTGTTCCTCTTCGGACCGGCCTCCTTCCTCGGGTCTTCGGCTGCACCGCCTATGTGCACGACACCTCCCCCACTCGCACGGCTCGACGCCGTGCCCTCCGGTGCGTGTTCGTGGGTTATGCCTCCCTCCAGAAAGGCTACCGGTGTTATCATCCGCCGTCTCGCAGGTATTTCATCTCGGCAAACGTCACCTTTGCCGAACATGAGCCCTACTTCGGTGACACCTCTTCCCGCCTCCCGTTGGATGAGGTTCCTGTGGCTCCCCACTTGGAGCCCTTTCCCGTTGCGGAGCCCACTGCTCCCTCACCATCCACTCATGTTCCACCTCCACTTGACCTACCTCCGCTCCAGTGGCGTGCCTCATGAGGGGTCTTCGGAGCTCTCCTCCATTACCCCATTGCCCCTTCCGTCAGCCTTGCCACCTTCCTCCACCCCTTTGGCGGTTCTGCCACTACCGCCCGCATTGCCTCCACCCGTGTCTCCCTCTTTCCCCGGTGTGTCGTCATCCACACCTCTCGGGGAGACACCCTCCATCACTCCATCTGCGGCTTCTTCTCCTTCCCCTCCCGGTGAGCTCGCTCTCTCTCCCGGAGAGGGGTCCTCTTTTCCCACGTATGCTTCCGCTCCTCCGTCGGACGAGTCCTCCCAGCCCCCTCCCGATGATGACGATCAGTTGGGTTGGCCTATCGCCCTTCGGAAAGGGGTCCGCGAGTGCACCCGCACTCCGCGGTATCCCTTGTCCCACTACATCTCCTTCGACCGGCTGAGTACTCCCTACCGGCTGTTTCTCACTCGCACGAGTCGGATCTCATCCCACGCCGCCTAGCCGATGCTATTGCTTCTCCTCATTGGAAAGCGGCGATGGACGAGGAGATGCAGTCCCTGCTCAAGAACCACACTTGGGATCTCGCCTCCTCCTCCGGCAAGAGGGCGGTGGATTGCAAGTGGATCCACACCAAGAAGCACCGTGCCGATGGCACCTCGGCGCTACAAGTCGCGCCTTGTGGCCCGGGTTCACTCAGTCTTATGGCGTGACTACTTGAGACGTTTTCTCCGGTGGCGAAGATGGACACCGTCCGTCTCCTCTTGGCAGTGGCCGCTCATCTTCACTGGGTCGTCCGGCAGTTCGACGTGAAGAACGCCTTCCTTCATGGCGACTGGACGGAAGAAGTGGACATGCAGCAGCCTCCGGGATATGGCCTCGGCCCTCCTGGCACCGCTCGCCGACTGCGGAAGTCCTCTATGGACTGAAGCAGTCCCCGCGATGTGGTTCGACCGCTTTTCTTCTGTGATGAAGGCCGAGGGCTACACCCAGAGCAACGGCGACGCTTCTCTTCTTCCGCCATACTCCCGCTGGTGTCTCCATCCTGGCGGTCTATGTTGACGACATTCTTATCACCGGCTCAGATTCTGCAGAGGCTGGTCGCCTTGGTGTTGCCTTGGCCAAGGAGTTCGAGATCAAGGCCCTTGGGCCTCTCCGCTACTTCCTCGGCCTTGAGGTGGCATACGCCCCACGGGGCATTTTCGTGTCTCAGCAGAAATATGCCGTTGATTTGCTGGCCCTGGCGGCATGACGGAGTGTGCGCCAGTGAGTACTCCCATTGACCCCAACGTGAAGTTGGGCACGGGGAGGACTCACCACCGTGAATTCCTTCCAGTATCAGCAGCTGGTGGGAAGCTCCTCTATTTGACGACACCCGACCCGACATCAGCTTCGCCAACCTCCTCAGCCAGTTCATGCACTCACCACGCGAGATCCACCGCCAGGCAGCATATCGGGTACTTGCGCATTCTCAAAGGCTGCCCGGCAAGGGGTTGTTATTTCCTTGCAGCACGGATCGGACAGTGAAGGCGCACACCGACGCTGACTTTGCTGGATCGACAGTGGATTATCGTTCCACTACCGGGTACTGCACGTTTCTGTTTGGCAGTCTAGTCACGTGGAAGAGCAGCAAGCAGGACAAGGTGTCCCGCTCTAGTGCCGAAGCCGAGTACCGAGCACTCGCCGATGGGGCCTCTGAGGGCCAGTGGATTTACGGGATTCTCCATGACCTTCGTGTGGAGTATTCCGGCCCGATCCACTTCTACTGCGACAACAAGTCGGCGATTGCGTTGGCCAAGAACCCTGGCCAGCAGGGAAAGATCAAGCACATGGAGCGCAACCGCTACTTTTTCAAGGAGCGTATGGACGAAGGGATCTTCGACCTCGACTTTGTTGCTTCCGCCGATCAAGCCGCGGATGTCCTCACCAAGGGACTGTCCCGGCCTCTCCTTCAACGTGCAGTGTCCAAGCTCGGCATGGACGACATCCATACTTCGCTTGCGGGGGGGTGTTAGTGTGGACTTATTATTATTATCACTCTCTCTCTCCTACTTACTCTCCTAGGGTATAAATACCCTCCATGTAACCCTTTGGGTCCTTATGTCATTCTGTTAGTCTTCCTTCATCGATCATCCTTCTTCTCCTCTCCCTCAACCCTTCTAGGGTTTCACAGGGACGCATATTTTTATGTTCTTCCTGAAAGAGTTCGAAAAGCTCCAGGGTACATCACTTAGACTTAGCTCCGCATATCATCCAGAAACAGACGTGCAAACCAAAATTACTGACAAAGGTGCCAAAAATTATTTATGATGTTTTTCTTCAGAATACCTGATATAGAAGGTAAAATAACTTCCTTAGGCTCAATACAACTATTACAGCTCCTTCCACTCCACAACTAAAATGGCACCTTTCAGGCTTGTATATGGAAGGGATCCCCCTACCCTATTGTGTTATGGGCAAGCACCAACCCCTTCAGTTTCCTTAAACGATCCCCAACTATAGAGGGACATTATTCAGTCACAACTGAAATCTCAACAAGCCAAGGGGCATTACATATGAAGGGCCAAGCGGATAAGTACCGATGTGATGCCCAGTTCAATAAAGGAGACAATTATAGTAGAAAATCCAACCTTATCGCATGAAGACCTTGGCCAAGAGGACCTCGGAAAAGCTATCGCCAAAACTATTAAGTCCCTGCAACATTGAATAGAAAATATGGGATGTTGCATGTACAGTAAAATTGTCTGAATCAGCTAAAATTCATCTGGTATTGGTGAAACTCAAATTGCCATGGTAGTCCCCAAGTAACCTCTCTAATGATTGCGTATGGTTGGATTATCCTGAATGCTTCCTATCGTACAGCCTTAACAGGGACTGTCTACAACTCTAGGTCAATGGAAGATATTTCCAAACTATGAGCCAACATCGGAAGATATCAACATCATTGAAAGGTAGTTTCCAAGCTTTCAAATTGAAAGACCAATCAGTCTCAAGGCAGGTAAGCAATGATAAGATTCTCCCTCAAAGATATAATGAAAAGAACACGGTTAAGCATATAAGAGAATTTCCAATGAAAACTACTATTGTTTCAAAAGTGCATTTCAAACAATGCAATAACGGCAGCATTTTTTCGACGTGCACCAACCAATATTGTTACAATCTTATGATAATGATAGGAACCAGCGAATTCCTATCTTTGTGAGGGGGTTAAGGTAGGGAGAAGATGCTGGAATGATCATCTGCAGAGGGACAAGAGATGCCAGAACAGACTCCCCGGAGAGGAGAGAGGATGGCAGGATGGACAGCACACGGGGGAGACAGAAGAAAAAAAATGATCATACTTCCTTGTCTGTCCTCCTAAAGGGACAGTTACCCTATTTAAAGAGAAATACAAGCATTGTGAAAAAAGACCAAACTGCCCCTATTGGGCTGAATGGTGTAACTTGTCCTAGATAAGAATGGGAGACAGGGATTGTATTAGAAATTCCTCTGCAGTCAGGTTGAACAGGCAGGAGTGGGTGGCAGTTCTTTCAACACTGTTCTTTGCTGGTGCTGGGCCCTTCTGATCCTTGAGTGCATGTGATACATGGGGTAGAGCCGAGGGGTCATAAATTTATTACATGATGGCTTCAACTTCAAAGACGCAGTAGATGAGGTCATTCCTGTTTTGCACATTGACCCCAAGTTGATCGGACGGGAGGAGGCAGGACATGAGGTGGCCCATGAGGAAGCCTTAGTAGAATGATGGGTAGATTTCTCCTGATGAAGTGGCAGTTTGCGGGGCTGTTTGAGAGTTGTGCTCGGGGGTCATGTGGCAGTGATGGTAGCGGAACAAGCTACCTCCGATATCGTCGATCCTTATTGGAGAGAGGACAAGAAGTGAGCGAGAAGACAACTGAGTGGCCAACGACAAAGGGCCAAAATATGCCGAAGCATTCATTGGTGAGAGGAAAGGACATCACTTAGGGAGGGATCACCAGAGGGATGGATATCGCACAGGGGAGACAGAGAAACCAACTTGATTATACTTCCTTGTCTTCCCTCTTTAAAGGATGGCTGCCAAATTAAAAAGAAAATTCAATCAGAATGGAAATGATTAAAATGCCCCAATTGGGGCTAGAATGATGAACTAGTCCTAGATACGACAGGGATCATGTCAAGATCACTTGAAGTACATGGCAAAAGACTGGTCCAATTCCTACCAATAAGAGAAGTTTCATGCCAATAAACCCCTGCTGTCTGTTGACTTGCAAACAGCAGATAAGAGTCAAGTGATCGATAGTCTTTCTTCAAGTTGCAGCCAATATTTTTCCTAAATAAAAAAGTAAAAATATTTCAGACATGTTTACGTGTCAATGTACCTCAAGCATTATAACCCAACAAGGTTGTGCATCGACATCACCTGCAGAAGCCAAAAAAAAAAAAAAAATGAGGTCAAAATATTAACTTGGTACCTTATCAGTAAGACTTCAGAAACGTGATATGTTCTTTTCAAGAAAATATAAAAGAGTGCAATTTAACCAAAGAACCAGGTGCACGTCAGCTCAAGAGAAATAAGAGGGCCAAAGACCCTATTAAAAAAGAAAGGGAAAGATCTACAGAAGGGAATTTTCAAGAAGTTGTTGGGGTCCCGTGTAGGAGTACGGGGAGAGGCTGGAGAGCGGGAGAATCCTGAGTCCAGAAGAAAGGATCTCTAGATCCTTTTTTAAAAAAACAAAAAGGCGGTCACCCGAAAAGATCAGTAACCACCCGACGTTTACATGCCCCTGGTTCCTGGTATCTTGTATACATTGTACAAACTTCCTATAATTCTCTCGTTCTACTACGCATTGTATCGAACTAATCAGGTCTTCTCTCACGAAGACACAAGGTCATATTTCCGATTTTGTTTTCTTGATCATATCAAAATGTTAGACACTTAAAGAAATGATCCTAGGGATTTGGTCAAACTTTTCCAACATTAGATTTCTGAAAAACAAAATAAGCATTTAGTAAAAAAACTACATCATAAACAAGTGGAAAGGTCCAACTGGTTTAACTTTAGGAATTTTTTCACTTTATACAATTGAGTATTCGAGTCAAAGAATAATATTTGCACTATGAAAAACTTGAGATCTAGTTTTAGCATTAATATACTCCAAAAAAGATTGCCACCCATAAAATAACTGTTTCTAAGAGAATAAATTATTCAAATCTGAAAACACCTTCAATTGAATTCTAAAGAAGCAGTTTAACTTCCAAAGAAATGTGGAATAAAAAAAAATGCCATCTCGAAAATATATTGCAAACAAAAAAAAACTCATTTTGTAGAAAGCTCAAAATACAGTTGAAATCAGATGAGGACTTAACTAAGACTAATAATGGTAAAACCTTTCACCGTTTATTAGAAGCTAGGAACATTTGTCTCCAAATGTATAAAGCGAGATGTTGAATTGGCTTCTTTCCCTTTCTCTCTTATATCTCTATGTAATAACCTTTTTTTTTAGAATATTCACATCATTTTTTCATCTATTTGTTTCTGTTCATAAGGAAACGAGCCAAAGTACTATGAAGGGAGAGAGAAAGAGAGAGATGCCAGGTGGTACGATTTGCTCTAGAGGATGCCCACGTTCAAATAGTCTCCAATCTGAAAGCTCAGCTCGGATAGCGTTTTCATGTCATCTTGCCGTCTCCCATTTCCTGGGTAGGAGTAAGTCATGCCCACCGGTCTGACCACATGGCGGCCCTGCTTGTCTGGGTAGACGAAAGCAAATGAAAGTTTTGCATCCCTTCTTGCAGCAGAAGCAACCTCTTCTGTTAGCTCACAGAGAGGCATCCATCCAGATGTAGATCTGAACATTGTCCTTTGGTTCCTTTCCTCAAATTGCAACGTCCTTCTTTTCATGGTGGCCGCCAATCTTCATGAAGACTCAGAGCAACAGGGGGCATGTCTTCTCCCGATCTACGGCCTCAAATAGTGGCCGAGCAGGAGGCCCCCCCCCCTCTGGAAGGAGGCGGAGGAGCCTCCAGTCTTCCTTGATGTTGCCTGCTCTGACGGCTTCAGCTGTCGCCACCATGCCGATGGAAATTTCTCAAAGAAACTCCTTGATTTCTCTTCTCCCCTGATTTTCAACGGAGTTCTAGCTTGCCCTAACTGTGTGGGAGATGTAATAACCCATTAGCATGGGCCCATTTTGAACTCTCCTCCCCACTGTAAGTACCATGTAATGAACCTACAACTGATTATGAGGGTTGAGCCTCTTTTTATTCTACATTTCTTGATGGTATCAGAACCAGATCTTGGAGTTCTTCAGATTTGATCACCGAACTTTTTCCACCAGCTCTTGCCGTTTGCTCAGGCCTGTCGCCATTCATTCTGTCTCTACAGCAGTCTATATCAGTCCATGGTTGTTCCAGCCAACTCTGTCGAAGTCTGCTCTGGCTACGCCTCCGTTTGCCCACCTCCACTGACGTTGGCGCTAATGGCGACTCCACTCTCTCTGTTTCTGCCAATGCTTATATCAGCTCTGTCGTCATATGTCGGCGCCGTCAACATTGACCCTGTTCTTATGCATATAGATGTTTCAATTGATCATTCTTGATCTTCTGATGGGTTTATCATGGCCACTAATGACTCAACTATATCCTCTTCCAACTTGCCATCGAGGATGTAAAATCCATTAACACCAGAATTGAGTCATTGACACTATCATTCTTGATCTTCTGTTTTACAGGATTGAACCTTCCTCAATCGTGTCAGTATGTTCAAATTACCTTGAAAGTTAAAATATGAAGCATCATTTGGAAGAGCCGCCACTTCCTACTACTTCCCATTACGATACTTAACCCGTTGTTGAGGGTGTTGTTCACTACTAGCTCTTTGACAGCATCAGTCCATCCTTTGTTGGTGAATTCTCATCTCTCGACTCAGCCGAGATATGGGATGCTGCACAACAATCTCATTCGAAGAAGAATTTAGCCATAAAATATGATCTTGTGACTCGCTCCACAAATTTGGTCCAAGGTCCATGGTTTGTTCAGGAATATAACAAGGACTTCTCTATGGGCTAAGTTGGATCACTATATACTCCTTGATCCCAACTCGGTTGATTGTGGGTACGTTCTTCAACTCTAAGTGTTTAAATTTCTCGTGGGTTTGAATCCCAAGTTTGAGTTTCTACACAGCCAGCTCAGCCAGAAAAAATACTGGCCCATTAGGAGGCCCTTCATATTGAACTGAGGAGAGATGCCTTCGCATTTTTCAATCTGAACCAACCTCTGCAAAGGCTCTTCAATAGCTTGGGAACTCAGGTCCTGCGCCTATCCAGGGAGGCCCTCTCATGTGCTATCTTCTGCAGTGATGCAACCACGCATTGCTCCCTTGGTCTTGAAGTTGACTCCCCCTTGTCAAGGGACCAATGGAAATCCTTCTCTTTTCTGCAACTATTGCAAGAAACCTGGTCATGCCAAGGGGACTTCCTACAAACTGCAGCACAAGGATACCCACCAAAGTCACTGGATAATCACTCTCGCTTCTCACGCCTATACGCATACAGCACCATCATTGGCCATGGTCTCTCTTCCTATGCTACTTTGTCGTCTTCCACGAGTGCCCCAACCATCACCAGCCGATGCATCATCTTTTATGGGAAATCAGCTCAAGCATGAGGAAATTGACCAACTCCGTCACTTATTTCACTTCCTCTCCCTTATCTTCCAAGATGCAATGAATCATTGACTCAAGTGTCACTGCCCACATGACCCCTAAATCCTATTGTTTCCTCACCTACACCCCCTCTCCTAAGTCTCATAAAGTTAGCGTTGGCTTGAGCCAGTTGTATGTTTATTACTATTTTACCCGATGTTTGTAAATTGCATTTATGTCCTTTTAAAAATTTTTGACTGTTGTGCCACTAACAGGTCTTACTACCGGCTAGTCGACCCATCTTTCTGTACAAAGATTAGGGCTTGTTCCCATAGTAAGACACAAAATTTCTCTTGCCCTCTTCTGCTCCATAGAACTTCTCAAAGCTACTGCATTGCAGCCTGACTGGAGGTGCATTCTCCCAATCTCCTACACAGAGCATCCCTGTCTCTCACTCACGTCTATCACAAGCAATGTTTCCCTCCAGCTAGTACTACATTGGGTGACCTCTTAATTGTTTCCTGTGCATTCTCACGTCTATCTGAAACAATGTATTCAATTTTCATCTCCCCTTGTTGCCAATTATTCAATTTTCCCATCTCCTTCATGTTCCATGTCTTACCGTTTGCCACATTGTTCAATACTTGGGTCAGCACTTATCCCTCACACCTAATAATTGTTTCTATTGTGATAAGGTGTTGGGGCGGATGACTACACTTGTTGAGAAACAAGATCATCTTTACATCCTCCATCACTCTCTTTTGGTCTCTACCATCTGAGTTGCTCTCTCATGTACGCCACACCGTCATCTTTGGCTTCTTCACCGTTGCTTGGGCCATACTTCTTTCTCTACTTTGAAATTAATATAATCTCGTTTGTTTCATGGACGTCCAATTTGACTGTAACCATCTATTTTTTTGGGTGCCCTTTCGCTAAAACGATTTGGGCCACTCGAACTCAGGCAGTGGTGAACACGACATCAGAGGAGGCCTTCTGGGAGTCCATACAGAGACTCGGATCAAGACGAAGAGAAGTGGGGGGCAGAGCGCTGACAGTGCTTTGGGGAATCTGGTGACACAGAAATGAAGTGATATTTTGAGGTGGGACGGCCTCTACGGACGGGCTAAACCACGAAGTGGAGGG
The DNA here is from genome assembly GCF_029677425.1 of Wolffia australiana. NCBI lineage: Eukaryota > Viridiplantae > Streptophyta > Magnoliopsida > Alismatales > Araceae > Wolffia > Wolffia australiana. The sequence continues at coordinate 1,795,116 of NC_135854.1, read as the reverse complement.
ACTAATGGCGTCGTGGTTCCCCTGAGGCGGAGATGGAGGGGGAAGCGGATGAATACTTATGTAAAGGAGCCTTAGGGCTCGAGGCATGTAAACGTCGGGTGGTTGCCGATCTTTTCGGGTTACCGCCTATTTGTTTTTCAAAAAAAAAAACAATTGTTACAAGCATTAGTATCTGTAGGAATTGATCTACCAAGAAGATAAGCGATAAAGAGGGTAGTAATCGATCCAAAATAAGCTGGCTGAAGATCCAGCGATAGAGAAACAATTGCAAGAGAAGAGTTGAGGGGATGGCTGAGAGTAGAGAGAGACAACAAAACCACACGGGAGTTTGATTTGACATCCATGTGTGCCCTCTTAAACAGAGGGCATCCACTATTTAGAGAGAAATGCTAGGAGAGGGGAAATAATAAAATATCCCAAGAGGGCGGTGTAACAGAAATGCCCTTTGAGGTTGCGGGATTGAATCAGGATGACCATCCAGGAAGTCCAAGTTGCTCACGCACATGCTGCCCAAGACACCACAAGAACAGCTATCACAGTTAATCCCAGATGCAGCAGGCAATGAAATACCAAGAAAATTCTCGCAGTATTCATTACCCCATGGTAAGATCCATATTTCATGAAGTTAGTCAAGGGAACTAATCGCCTTCCTTTATCCCTTTTTAAATACAGCGGTAGCGTGTGTGACTGAAATGTTATAAATACAGAGGGAGCAGGAGAAAGAAGACATCAAATACCTTTTTCAAGGAAAGTCGTTACCCAACTTGACAGCTACAACTAAGTGCTGGAGCACACAAGAGGCATGTCACCAGAAGGGTGAAGAATCGCCTGATTCTTCTCAACTGTTATCTCCAAATCTCTTTCTTTTTATTGTAACATTCTCGTTCAGATTCCTTTATGATCTGATCCAGAACCAATTCCTGAATATTTATGGATTTCTGAAAAACTCTCTTAGCATGTTTGATTTAATTTTTCTGAATATTGTTCAAGAAAATACTTTGCATAAAAATTCCTGCTTGATCCTCAACAGAATCACAAACCCCTTTCACACTTGTACTTAAAATGTTGAGTGATAATTACTGGTTAAAAATGCAACATTGATGCGTGGATATAAAGATCACATTGAACATTGGCCTTTGGAAGTCTTTGAAGTAAACAAGGGTTCTATATTTACCTAAAAATCAAAAACTTACCCCATCCATTTCGATCAGATGCATCACGGCATTCCACACTGTAGTGTGACAAATGGCTTTGGACGTCACCAACTGTTTCTAGTTGCTTCTGGGAGAGTGCTGGACTAATCTCCACTGATCTACATGTATGAATGCATTTCAGATATTACCAACTTTAAACCAGGCTCAGTCACATAACAGCAGAATAATCGCCAAAAAAGTTCACATGAAAGTCAAAAACTTAGAATGATAAATAGAGATCATATTCAACCAGCATTCAGATGGCATGATAAGCCTAAATATTCCTTATTTCTCCGTCCAGACATATTTTTCGAACATTTGAAACCAAAAAGGTTCCAAATGCAACTGAATCAAGAATACAGAAGTCCCAGTGTGCGTACATGTATTTCATATGGTTGTAGACTTTTGGGGGGGCATTCAACATCATGTAATCTAATATACACTTTGCACACGTTCCCGAACCACCGCCAATTTCATATATCTGTAATTAAGTCCACAAAAAGGTCAATGCTAATTGAAAGGGGAAAAATCTGTAAACAATCTCCTGGGTGTTAATTCACTTATACAAAAGATTCATTGATGAAAACAGTGCACGGACTCTAACTTCTAATATCACATATCACATAAGTTTACCGCTCTCCATAGGAATCTGCGCACTTAAAACAGAAATGTGGGTAGAAGTTGATGATCAATGGACTCAAAAGTGTATAAACCAGCCCGTCAGTCAAGAAGTTTTCATAAATCCCCACACCACAGATCCGATAAGAATTTTAAGACCAAATTTCAAAATCATCTCCTTGCCAGGGCTAAGAACAGAAGAAAGAAATAATCAAGGGAATCAAACTGGCACATTTTGAATGTTAAAGCAGCATTGTTGTTCAGTGGAAAACAGATGAAGCTTCAAAGTGTATTGATTTTAGGCATTATTGTGTTTTGGCTTAATAATGTTTTAAATTGTTGATATGAACAACATATTTTCGATGGTAACTCTAAAAGGCAAAATATTCTTTAAGTGGTATTACAACCAAAGGAATCCGCCAATACATACTGCAATCCTTTTTTTACCCTCATTCCATTCCCCACTTCTTTGACACTTTTTTTTTTGAAGAAAATAAGGAAGACCACCCGAAGCGGTGGTCAACCTGATGCTATTAAGAAAAGAAGCTGTGTACAAACCATATACAACCTGACCAAAATGGTCTGCCACTCACTTCACTCCAAACCAAAAAAATATTAGTGCCTTCACGTCCTGTAGGACATTCTCCACGGAAGCCTTCTTTCCCTTGAATACCACTTCATTACGGTGCAGCCATATCGCCCATAGCACCGCAAGGAGTCTTCCCCAATCCAGCTTGCTCCTGTATCTTCCATCACCAGTTGAGGTCCAAAATGCCTCATCTGACGACACATCTGTCCCCGCCAACTCTTGCGATGCCCATACTCCCTGGGCAAAGGGACATGTGAAGAATAAGTGGGCGCAGTCTTCATTGTCTCCGGCGCACAAGGGGCACTCTGTGGAAGCCGTCGGAACCCATCTCTTGCGTACATCTCTTGTAACTAATCGTCTCCGCCTCAACAACCAGCTGAAGAGCCTCACCTTGAGCGGGATTTTTTGCTTCATCAACAGGGAGCATGTGGTGGTGATTGCTGAATCCTCCAGTGCGTCACCTCTGAGCTTCATATAGGCCGCTTTTACCGAAAATGTTGTCCCTTGCCATATCCATCCATCCCGTGACTCCCTCGTCGGGCTAAGAGGGAGAAGAACTTGTTGCATCTTCATAAATTCCGAAAACCGTGGCTCCGATAATGCCCCTGTCATGATTGGATTCCAAGCTCCATCCCAACATTCACCAGAGGTAGCGTGAGGGCTCCGCGCTAGTGCAAAAAGTCTAGGGAATTCTATCTTCAGGATGCCTTTATTGGACCAGTTAACTGTCCAAAATCGAAAATCAGCACCGTCTCCCAATTTGGCGTCAAAAAACCGGCGGATATGCGGTGTGGCTTGACGTAGACCCTGCCAAAATGGAGACTCCCCTCGAGTTTTGGCCCAACGCCGCTCCCAATCAATTTCAGAGCCATATCTGTCTCTCAGGACATTCAAGACCAGGTCCTCTTTTGCTGGTCTAAGTCTTACTACCCACTTGGTCAATAATGCCAAATTCATGGACTCCAGGTGGAGGACCCCCAAACTCCCTTGAATCACAGGTCTGCTTACTATATTCCACGAGACCAGGGGCACCCCCTTACGCTCTTCGCATTCATTGCCTCCCCAAAAGAACCTTCTCAACAATCTATTCAAGTGTTTTTCCACACCAATTGGCATCTTGAAGACCGAAAGATAAAAGACCAGGATTGCTGAGAAGCACCGATCTCAGCAGTACCAAACGACCCCCTTTTGATAGCACTCTGTTCTGTCAGCCTTCTAATCTCCTCTCCACCTTCTCAATCACTGGTCGCCAGTCTGCATTTACCATACGTCTCCCTGTCAACGGAAGACCCAAATAGCTCATTGGGATCGACCCTCTAGATGTGCCGAGAGCATTAGCACATTGGGCCTCCTCCTCAGCAGAAAGTCCAAACCCCACAAATGTCGACTTGGCTCGATTCAATTGTAGGCCTGAGAAGTCTGAAAATAGATCTAATAATGTAGATAAAGTACGTGCCTCCTCTGCCGATCCTTCTATGAAGAATGTTTTGTCGCCTGCATACTGAAGTAAGGGAATGCTCGTCGGATAACACTCTGTCTGGAAGCCTCTGAGGAGGCCATGATCGCAGGCTCTGAGGGTGCAAGTAGCCAAGGTGTCCACTGCTAGAACAAAAAGTAGAGGTGCTAACGGGCAACCCTGTCTGACCCCCCTCTGTGGATGAATCCAACCTCCTTCAGCATTTCAATTCACCAGGACTGAGAATGAGTGGGACGAAACACATTGCCGCACCCAGGCCACCCATTCATCGGGGAAACCTCTTTTTCACATAACAGACCAAGGAAATCTCCAATCAAGAGAATCATAGGCTTTGGCAAAATCGACTTTCCATATGAAGCCCTTAGTCCCATCTCTCTTCCATGTTGATACAATCTCTCCTGCTACCACTGCTCCGTCCACTAATTGCCTCCCTGGAATGAATGCGGATTGAAATGGCCCGACTAAGTGTCCAATTACCTTCCTTAACCGGTTGGCCAGCACTTTGGCGATGATGAGGTAAATTGAGTTCGATAATGCAATGGGTCTGAAATCTCCCACGTTGGTAGCTCCCGGTCTCTTGGGCAGGAGAAACAAGTGTGATCAATTGAGTCTTTCCATGCCAAAATTTCCTCGTTGGAATTCATCTAACGTGTGCATAACCTCGGCTTTGACCAGCTCCCAAAACTCACCAAAGAAGAATACCGGAAATCCATCCGGGCCTGGTGCACCCTCGCCATTTAGCCCTTGGATCGCTACCCGCACTTCTTCTTCAATGAATGGTTTCACTATCTCAATCTTTTGCTCTTGTGTCACCTGGGATGCATTTCTCCCGCTCCACCTCCATCGGTTACGAGGCCCCCATTTAGTTACCATTTTGAAATGACCGGTTAATGCTCCTCCCACTGCTCATGTTCCAGCATATTCATGGTCCCCCGCCTGCACCCTCAGTATTTGGTTCGATTGACACCTTCCATTCGCCATCAAATGAAAGAAGCGAGTGTTGGCGTCCCCCTCCTTCAGCCAAAGCTGTCGTGAACGCTGCCTCCAATCAATTTTGATGTAGCCCAGAAGCCCATTTCTGAGGCCCATTAGCAAGTTGTGGCCCAAGAAGGAGATTCTTAACTGACAGAATCTGCAGATATATACCTAGAGCCCCTCAAAATCCTCTGACAGGATTTTCTCTTACAAGATCTTCTGACAGGATTTTCCCTGACAAGATATTCAGACAGGATTATCTCTGACAAGATTTCGTCTGACAAGATCTTCTGACAGAATCCTCTGCCAGATTCTTCTTCTGCCAGGATTTCTGCTCTATCTTGTCAGATCTGCATATCTTCTGTTTTGTCCCATCAGGATCTTCTTGAGCCACACAAATATCTCCTGACAGCTTCTAAAGGGCCCAGAATCTGCAGGATATCTCTGCTCAGGCCTGACAAGCTGCTTATCCTCTGTTTTAGCTTGTCAGATTTGTTTTTCTCAATGTTTTGAGTTGTCTTATCATGGGTACAGTCATTATGGACGACCCTGAACTTCTTGTGGCCTATATAAGGCCCCCATGTACCCTGAATGAGCAGTATTGAAATCTATTGTCTTGTTGAAACTGTTGTTTCTTCCCTCTGCGTGTTCTCTTTGTTAGAGAGTGCTTGTGTGCTTGTTGATTCAAGTACAACCCCTTGTGGACTCAAGGGTTGGAGAAGCTAGTTCTGTGGATTCAGGACTTGGCTCCTTCCAGTAGAGCAAGGCTTGTGGATTCAAGCCGTGTTCCTACATCGTTCCTGTGCTAAGGCTGCGTCAAATTTCTATCTTCTTGTCTTCCTCTTCCACCACCTCTCGACAGGCCTTTCTTTCATTGACTTTAGCTTCCACTAAGCACCGATGTCCTCTATGTCATCTAGTTGTCGGACTCTTGATAGTGCTTCCTCCCGTTTGTGGTGTCTCCCTTCTCGAATTTTTCATTTGAGCCCCATAAGATGTTGTCTTAGTCCTGTCAGTTTGGTAGCCAACCTCTCTGTGGCCGTGCCGCGATTGGGTTGGGACGTCCACCATGATACCACTTCTTCCTTGAAGCCCTTCTCGCTTAACCACGATCTATCCAGTTTGAAATATGTAGATCTATTTTGGCCGACATTATCTTGCCGAATAATTGGAACGTGATCTGACAGCGGTCTCTGCAGTGCTCGCACATCAGCCAATGGGTATTCATGTAGCATTTCCACTGAACACAAAAATCTGTCCAAGCGAGAGAGGGTGGTAGGTCCCCTTGTGCTTCGCCATGTGTATGTACAATTAGTCGGTCCCATTTCTTGCAATCCGGCTCCTGAAATGAATGACCAGAAATTCGCCGATCCTGGGTCCTGGCCTCCAGCACCTTTTGGTCTATCCCCCGCCTCCTACGTCACATTGAAGTCCCCCCCAAATAGTAAAGGAGTCCCCTGAAAGAGTGAGACCACTCCTTCCAGCACCTCCCACAGTCTGTCTCGCCGAGCTGCAATCACTGGGCTGTAGACCGACGCCACAACACAATGAAAATTATCACTCCTTTTCAATTTTACTGCCACCACATACTATCCTGTCCAAGACCCTTCCTTTGCAAAAACCGCAGTGTTCCAAGCCACTAATAAACCTCCTGACCTCCCGACTACATTGACTGAGACACATCCCTCTAGGAAACCACGCCCCACCAAATTCCACTCTTTTGCACCACACTTCTCCAGCATTGTCTCTTGTAAGCAAACTACAGTGGCCCCCCATTGGAGCAAATATCTTCCCACCACTCCACGCCTCCTTTCATCTCGGAGACCGTGCACGTTCCAAGAGACGCATTTCATAATTGTTCTGATGACTTCCCCCCTTGTCGCGGTTCCGGCCTCAGATCCACTTTCTCGGCTAACTCATGCACCATTTGTTGCGTGATCTGATTCTCCTCTATCTCAGTTTCCACTCTATGGCTGGGTGACGCTTCAATCTCCTTCCCCTTGCTGTCTTGCTGTCTAGTTTTGTCTCCTTCCATCACTTGCCGTGATTCCACTTTTCTGGACAGCCCTTCTTCTCGCAGCCGTATCTGACCGTTTTTCCCGGTCACCACCCAAGCCTTCTTGCCCTCTACATCAGTCAAGGCCAACTTCCCTCGCCGGTACACCACGCCCGTAAAGCATTGTAGGTCTGCCTTCTTGATTCGACGTGTTCTCTGGGGCGCCCTTACCCTCTGCCATGGTGGACTTTGGGTTTCCTTGTTTTTTTCCTCTTGTTGGGGAGCCACCATGTTCGGCTCATCCGGACCATCTGTTGGGTGCAGAAGATCTGAGTCGTCTCGCTCTATAACTTCCACGTTCTTGTCGGGACCCGACGGCACGACAGGTGTCAGACGGGCCCTGTGTATTGCAGAACTGCTTTCTCCCACCTGTGCTTGACTTCTCTCGGAAGACTTCTGCCCCGTTTGTGCTCAGATGGGGGAGATCCTCTTCATCTTGTCTTCTCGAGTCCCAGGATTCCTAGCGTTTCCTGGTGCCGGCGGTGGGATCCTGGGTCGGAACTCCACTCTAAAGACGTCCCCATCTGCTTGTAGTCGGACCGACTCTGGTATCGGATCTCCTTCTGTGATCTCAATTTCTAGGAATACCATTTTGGGATCCCCCAACTCCAAGCCCGTCGAGATGATACTCTTGAGCCTCCCAAATGATGCGACCATAGAGGCCAGTGACGAGCTTCTTCTCTGCAACAATGGGACTCCATGCGCTTCCACCACAACCTCCTTCTTTTGTTTTCCTTTGATCCCGTCCATGGGGAGAACCCGACGCCATCTTATCTCTGTGTCGTCATCGATTCTCTGTGTCCAGCCGCAAACAGCGACATATGACTTCATGGATAGCCCCCGGAGAAACAAGGTATTGGTATCAAGCCGCCACAACTCCGCTGCCCCCAACGACAGAAAATTCTTCCATAGGCCCCTATGGGTCTCCTCTACGTCTGAATGGCCCCCCAGCACTTCTCCCACCAAGCACGTCTGGAGAGTGGTTTTGCATTGATCCCGCTCTTCTATGGCTGGCCTACTTGCTTGTGGTCTTTGGATCCGACCTTGAATCTCCACATGCATTTTGCGTCCATTGGTTTCTTCTCCTTTTTGTTGGCAGTTAAAATGACGATGACCTGTCCTTTTACACCGGCGGCATATTACCGGTTCTCTGCACTCATGTGCATGATGTCCCAGAGCTAGACATCTAAAACACCTTTTCTCCTCATTGAAATGGCGCATATGTGGTACTGGATTTACGGGCCGAGTTTCTTTGGCGCAACGGGGTTTCACTGTCACCCATCCTTCCTCTATATCTTCAGCTCCCCTTGGCTCCCACCTGCCTCCGTCTTTTTCTTCCGGCCGCTGTTGTCTCTCCCAGAATTCTTTGTTTCCCCTTTGGCAGACTTGGAGCTGTGTCCCTTCTACCCGCCCCTTCATTGCCTGATCTGCATAGGTCGACCCCCTTAGCTTTGCACAGTGTGTCCTCCTGCCGTCCTCTTCCCAGTTTTGCCGATATGCTCGCTTGTCACTGATGTTGCGGACATACACTAATCTTCCTCTATGGTCTTGCCCATGTCCTCGTCCTCCTTGATATCCACTGCCGTTACTGCCTCTGTGGTATCCACCATTGCTCCTCATATATGGACCCCTGTTTCCATACCCACTGCTTCTCTGGTTGCCATGTCGTCGCCCTCTGTCATAGGCACTCCCCCCACGGGGTGTTGAATTAGAGTGATGCAAAAATCTTCCTTGCATGACCATTGCCGCTCAACTCTTCTTCGTTGTTTACTACCGCAAGGGGGTTGGGAGGAGAGTTCTCTTTGACACTTTTTATTATTATTTGCAATCAAATTGTGGACTACAATATCGTATGGTCTGATCGGTGGGTAGAAGAAAACATAAGATTTTGGATATGAGGCGTCTTTAGACGGAACCCAACGCTCAATTTATACAAATCTAAGTGATTTATTGTGTAATTTTTTTATGAAGAAACTCGAAGTCATACTTTGCACTATTTTTCAGAATTGTTGAATGTATAAATCAATTATATAAATCATATAAATAGATTATCACTAATGGGACTAATACTTATGGGCCTATTATCCGATTTTTTAAAATCGGATATATAACGGCTAGTCAAACTAGCCGTTAGAGCTAGTCAAACTAGCCGTTATAAATGGATTGTATAAATACCTATATTGTGTTAATGGAATGCTATGCCTCTTTTCTGCCTTTTATCTACTCTTCCCTTCTCTTCTCTTCTCTACTACTCTCTGTTCCTCCTCGCCTTCTGCTTCAAGAGACCAGGCTACATCGACATGGTATCAGAGCTGGTGTTATGAGTGCCTGGGAGTCTTGTTGAAGCAAAATCATCCTACGGGAGGATTTCCGTTCACTCTACGAGATCAGTGGAGGAGCTCTCAAGTTTCTTGGCTACATGGCTATTGCAGAAGGCTCAATGAAGCTTACCAAAAAGCATGGTCCATCATCATCAGGAGCTCAAGTGCCTTTTGCTGATAGATGGCTTACTCATCTTCCAGTTATCGCCAAGTGCAATATATTGAATGGGAATAATCTCCTGCTATGGGAGAGAAATATCCAAGCTGCCTTAAGCCCTAGGAAGCTCATACATCATCTCACAGAAGACTGTCCAAGTGAGACTCATCCAAACTACCAGAAATGGGTTATGGAGGAGGAAATTGTGTTTGCCTGGCTACTGGACTCCATTGCATAGGAGCAACTAGTCAGGTATTCATCCTATGAAACATCTAGGACATTGTGGGAGGCGATCCATCGGTGTCATTCTAAAAAGAATGATGAAATGAAAATTATTGATCTTATAGTCCAATCCTACACTCTTAAACAAGGGGATATGAATGTCCTAACCTATTGAAATAAACTAAGGGACATTCATAATGAGTTAGATCATTGTCGACCCCTGTCTACAGATCTTGTTGCCAGAGCTCATGAAGCCACTAACAGGTTGTGTCAGTTCTTACAAGGGCTAAGACCTGAATTTGAGATGATCAGGAGTCAACTGTACAACCGGGAAGAAGAACCTACATTTGATCAAGCTGTGACCGAGGTGATGCAAGAAGAAAGTCGGTTGAATGCTGCTCGAGGGATGATTGAGAGTACAGCCTACATCACTAAAGATCAGAGCCAATCAAGACCTGATCCAGAAAAGGTGAATAAGGAAGAGGTAACTTGCAACTACTGTAAGAAAAAGGGACACATTAAAGATAAGTGCTGGAAACTTCACGGAAAGCCTCCACATATTGCAAGAGCCCACCTAGCATAGCAAAGAGAAAAGAATTCTGGTAATGATCTTCCCTCAGCCCAGGATTTCCAGAAGATGATGCAGGAACTTCAAAGTCTGAAGTCTATTATCAACTCTGGTTCCATCATCGGATCTACTTCCAAGGCTTATACTGGTAAAAAGGAAATCCTGATGAATCTCACTTTATTTACTAAGGACCTAGCAAGTGCATGGATCCTTGATTCAGGAGCAACTGATCATATGTCGTCAAGGAGAGAATCCTTTATAACATATAAAAAAATTACTCTTGGCAAACATGTTCAAACTGCTGATGGAACACTACTCCCAGTAGTGGGCATTGGCAATTTGAATATACAACCAATTGGTGAACTGCAAAATGTGTTTCATGTTCCAAACTTTTTGTAAGTTTAGTTTCAGTACAGCAATTAGCAAAGATAAAGGATATAATGTCTTGTTTGATAATATTGATGCCTATTTATGTCGTAAGGAACTCAGGTGGAGGATTGGACTAGCTAAGGTCCATCAAGGACTCTACTATCTGCCCTGGCAGAACCTTGGATCCTTAGGAGGAGATAGAACCAAGGTGGCAGCCGTAACCATGTCATCAAAGGAGCCACTCATGGAGATTCATCAAAGAATGGGTCATCCATCCTTTCATCTTCTAAAACGCATGTACCCACATTAGTTCAAGTATATTTTAGTGGAGAATTTGATCTGTGAAGTTTGTCAGTTAGGAAAATTTAAAAGAACTACCTACCCACCTAGTAACACCTACATGACCAAGCCTTTTCAAATGATCCATTGTGATGTTTGGGGACCTTCTCCACAACAAGATATACTAGGACATCGATATTTCCTAGTATATGTAGATGATTACAGCAGATATAGCTGGGTGTTTCTTCAAAAACACAAACATGAAGTGACCAAGAATATAAAAGGATTGTGTACTTTGATTAAGAGACAGTTTGGTGATCAAGTACAAGGACTTTGAACAGACAATGCCAAGGATTTCCTTAACAATGAATTGATGGAATTTATTACTTCTGAAGGAATAAGACATGAAACCTCATGCCCTTATACTCCACAACAAAATGCAGTGGCTGAAAAGAAATTAGGAGAAATAGTGGATAAGGGGAGAACTCTTCTAATTCATGGTAATGTCCCTGCAAACCTATGGGGATTTGCAGTAATGACAGCAACCCACTTGATAAATCGACTTCCCTCAACGACCCTAGACTTTAAGAGCCCTTTAGACCTATTGGAAGCTTATAACCCAAATGTGAGATTGAAGACTGGACTACTTGTTAGGACATTTGGGTGTGTTGGATATGTATATAACCATGCATACAAACAGAACAAGTGGTCTTCAAAGCGATTGAAATGTGTTTTTATTGGGTATTCTATTACTCAAAAAGGATACAAATTATATCATCCGGTTACTCGTAAGTACATAGTGTCACAGGATGTGGTGTTTGATGAAAAGTCTTTTTATTATAAACCTCAAGGAACTGAGACTCATAAAGACATATCTCAGTTACTGACTAGTGAAACAACAACAACAAGTATGGACACCAACCAAGATAAATCTGAGGAATACAGATGACCTGAAAGTGGAATTGATATTATACCCATCAAACCAAACGAAGTTGAACATGGAACAGAAAATGCAGATCCATGTCAATCTGGAGAAACAGGAGTTGAGACAGGACAATCGGAAGAAGTACATCAATTAACTCCATATCCAAAATACTATAAAGGAAGAAAAAGGAGAAAATGCCAGGACTCACGGATTTGGATAAAGGGGGAGTGCCTCTCAGGGGAGAGGTAGATCGAACTAAAGAAATAGAACATAATAATGAAGGAACAGACTGGCCAATTGCCTTAAGGAAGGGAACTAGAGCTTGTGTGAAACCTGTACCCTATCCGATGATAAATTACTTAAATTATCAGCAAGTCTCACCTGGATACAAAGTATTTCTCAGAAAGATACAAGACATTCCAATCCCAAAGTTTCCACAGGAAGCTATGAAGAACATCAGATGGAAGGAAGCAATGGATGATGAAATGAGAGCTCTACTACAGAATAATACCAGGGAGATAATTGATCGACCGAAGGATAACAAATCCATAGGCTGTAGATGGGTATATACAATAAAGTGTAAATCAGATGGTAGTTTAGATAGATATAAGGCACGTCTTGTAGCCAGAGGATACACCCAAACATACGGAATTGACTACCAAGAAACCTTTGCTCCAGTTGCAAAGATTAATACAATCAGAATCCATATCTCCCTGGCAGTGAACTTGGATTGGCCACTAAACCAGTATGACATTAAAAATGCTTTCCTTCGTGGAGACCTGAAGGAAGAAATCTATAAGGATATTCCTCCCGGATATGAAGACAAATTGAATCAGGGTAAGGTATGTCGACTTCGCAAGGCTTTATATGGACTAAAACAGTCACCCAGAGCGTGGTTTGGGAAATTTGCCCAAGCTATGAAAAAACTTGGTTACAACCAAAGTAATGGGGAACATACTAAGTTTTTAAAACATCAGACTGAAAGGCTGATAATAATTTTGATAGTGTATGTGGATGATATTATCATCACAGGAAATGATCTTGGAGAAATTAAAATTCTTGAAGACCATTTAGATAAGAATTTTAGAGCTAAGCGACTAGGGCCCCTAAAATATTTTTTAGGTATAGAATTTGCAGGATCAAGTGAAGGGATACTAATGACACAACAAAAATATATACTAGATCTCCTGAACGAACAAAACATATGAATTGTCATGTAAGTGAAACCCCAATTGAAGTTAACCATAAGTTAACTATCAATCAAAACGAACCTAGAGTAGAAATTAGCTCATATCAAAGTATTGTGGGAAAATTACTACATCTCTCACACACACGACCGGACATATGTTATGCGGTAAATGTACTTAGTCAGTTTATGCATTCACCTAGAAATTCTCATTTTCAGGCTGTTAACAGAATTCTCAGGTACTTGAAAGGAACACCGGGTAAGCTAGATCTTGTTCTATACACTGATTCTGACTTTGCTGGTTCTCGTCTTGATTATAGGTCAACTACCGGATATTGCACATTTCTTGGAGGAAACCTAGTGACATGGAGAAGCAAAAAGCAGAATGTTGTTTCAAAGTCTAGTACTCAAGCAGAATTCAGAGCTATGTCAAAGGGGATCAATGAAGTAATGTGGATCAAAAGCTTACTGGATGACTTAAGGATTATGTATTCAAGACCAATTCTCATCCGCTGCGATAACAAGTCCGCTATCAGCATTGCTCACGACCCATTTGATCATGATAGAATGATGCTCGTGAACATTGACTGATTTTACATACAAGATCATTTAGAGCAAGGAATCCCAAAAACTGAGCATGTCAACTCTGAGGAGCAATGTGCAGACATCTTCACCAAGGGCTTACCAATCAAGAATATGCAATACCTGGTGTCCAAGCTTGGAATGACTAATATACATTCCTGCGCTTGAGGGGGAGTGTTGAATGTATAAATCAATAATATAAATTATATAAATAGATTATCACTAATGGGCCTCATACTTATGGGCCTATTATCCGATTTATTTAAAATCGGATATATAACGGCTAGCGATATTTAAAGGGGAAAGAATGAAGTGCTATTTAAAGGGAGGAAGGAAGAATTCTACAAACGGGCTTGCTCACGAGGTGGAGGACCTCACAGCAGCGTGGTTTCCTCGAGCTATCTAGGGAGGGGAAAGAGCTGATTATGGCATAGTTTTTTAGGGGCTTGTATGTGAACTTTCGGTGATCATTGTTCTGTCTGGTGATTATCCTTTAAAATCATCCTCCAAAAAAAAACGTGAGCAACCCATGATTGACACTCAGGGTCTAACATAATCATCATGATTCTTGGTCTGGTATGTCTATAGATTGTCCACTCCTCTAGTTATGGATCAAATCGTGGAAAAGAAACTTCATTTAACCTGTAATGTAGTAGGAGAGGGACGTCTGGTATTGGATGGGAATATTTTGGAGCCTCTCATAACCTTTCTCAATCAGAGTAACTGATACGTGGATCCTTCATTCCCTTAAAAAGTCTTTGGCACTTTCTTCTTTCCCTTCTGTTAAACTAAAAAATTTTATTATTCTTCTATACTCACTTCAATCAGCATATTTCTTCATTTGTTTTCAAACATAAGCACCTTGAGCTCTGATCTCTGTTTTGTGGCCAACAAGGACACTTCCTTTTTTTTAGAAATACATGGTACATGCTTAATCTATGTACTCTGGTAATTTGGACTTAAGGAAAGCCGTGTAATCACAAATTGCCTCACATAAATTTAATTTTGATATCCGTTACAGCAATCAATTGCAACAGTTAGTTTAAATTTCCATTTTTGGGTGAAAGGGAGGACTCACATCACGAAGGGCGAGAGGTATCCACTGAAGGGGGAGTAGTTCTTGAAGATACTAACGATACAGATGAAAGAGGCCATTGGCCGATTGCTCTCAGAAAGGGAACTCGAACATGTGTGAAATATCCTATAGCTAACTATCTAAACTATGAGAAAGTTTCACCCAAATATCAGGTATTCCTCACCAAAATCCAAAACATTACTATTCCTAAGTCCACAAAAGAAGCAATGAACAATCCTAGTTGGAAAGAAGCAATGGATGAAGAGATGAGAGCACTAGTTCAAAATAAAATCTGGGAAATTGTGGATCGTCCTAAAGATAAGAAATCTGTGGACTGTCGGTGGGTTTATACTACAAGAATAACTCGGATGGAAGTTTAGAAAGGTACAAAGCACGACTGGTAGCAAGGGGGTATACGCAAACATATGGAATTGACTACCAGGAAACCTTTGCCCCAGTTGCCAAGATGAACACCATTAGAATCCTTATATCTGTGGCAGTGAATTTTGATTGGCCATTAAACCAATATGATATTAAAAATGCTTTCTTACATGGAGACCTAAAGGAGGAAATCTACATGAATATTCCTCCAGGATATGAGAATCAACAGAACAAAGGAAAAGTATGTAGACTAAAAAAGGCTTTATATGGTTTGAAACAATCACCCCGAGCATGGTTTGGGAGATTTACCCAAGCCATGAAGATGTTAGGATACAATCAATGTAATGGGGAACACACTATGTTTTTTAAACATTGCTTAACGGATCTACTAACTATTTTAATAGTATATGTAGATGACATAATAATCACTGGGAATAATTTAGAAGAAATAAAGAGACTTGAAGATCACCTGAATAAGAATTTTCAGGTTAAACATCTAGGACCCTTAAAGTATTTTTTAGGCATTGAGTTTGCGAGATCGAGTGAGGGAATCTTAATGACGCAACAGAAATATATATTAGATCTTCTAAATGAAACAAAACAGGTGAACTGTCACATTAGTGAGACACCAATTGAGGTAAATCATAGGCTAACCTCAAATGAAAGTGACCCTAAAGTAGAAATTACTTCATATCAACGTCTAATAGGAAAACTTTTGTACTTAGCACATACTCAACCAGATATAAGTTATGCTGTGAATGTACTAAGTCAATTTATGCATTCACCTAGAAATTCGCATTTTCAAGCTGCTAACAAAATTCTCAGGTACCTAAAGGGAACACCAGGACTGGGTATTGCACATCGGAAAACAGGTAAGATTGATCTTATTTTATACGTTGACTCTGACTTTGCTGGTTCTCGACTTGATTATAGGTCAACTACGGGTTATTGCACATTCCTATGAGGTAACTTAGTAACCTGGAGGAGCAAGAAGCAGAGTGTAGTATCAAAATCCAGCACAGAGGCTGAATTTCGGGCAATGTCAAAGGGAATTGATGAAGCAATGTGGATCAATAACTTATTAGAAGACTTGAAGATTACTTTTATAAAGCCAATTATTATCCGCTGCGACAACAAATCGGCTATCAGTATAGCTCATGATCCAGTCGATCATGACCGAATGAAGCATGTAAACATAGACAGATTTTACATACAGGAGCACTTGGAACAATGAGACCTGAAGACAGATTACGTGAGCTCTGAAGAACAATGCGCAGATATTTTCACAAAAGGGCTACCAATCAAGAGAACTAAATATTTGAGATCCAAACTTGGAATGATAAGTATACATCCCTGCACTTGAGGGGGAGTGTTGAGAAATATGTGCTACAGAAGCCCAAGTCTAGAGGAAAATGGCCCAAGCCCAATGGAGAACTATCGGGCCCACTAGAGAAATATCAGAGCAAGTGGGGCCCACCGCAAAGGCTAACGGCTAGTTCAAAACTAGCCGTTAACTAGCCGTTGGGAGACTGCCCAAACGACTAGTATAAGTAGTGATAGAAAACAGTGTTTATGTAACCTTTTTTTGATGAAATAAAAATTTCCTCTTTTCTACTATCTGCACTTCTACGATCTTCAGCAACTTGTCACCTCCCAAATAAGTGGGTCTCAGGGTAGCATCACCATGCCAACTTAATGTGATTTGGATCCCAACACTATAATGATGAGTAAACCGTACATTTGTAACCATTACACTGCAGCTCAGAGATTGTGTGAGGGGTTTTAACTTAGTTTTGGTCTGTACTGTAAGGGCAGGCCCAAAATAGTAATCTACGCGGACGTATCCCTTAACCTAGGATATACCTGGAACAGGAGGTGCTCCCTATTTGAAGGCCAAGTCAGTACGAGAGATGCTCCCTAGGAAGGCTACAGGTGGCAATCAAAGTCTGTACTGCCACTGTATCAACTTTCTTTTTCATCTCATCCTCAATCTACCTCGTATGTAGTTCTCCTTTTTCTTCAAGTACTTCCTTCTTCAACAGAGACCAGCAACAAGGTATCTATCAGAAGAGTAGAGGGGGAAAAAGTTTGTGAGCTCAGAGTCCACTGGCTCCTGATAGAGCATGCGGCCTCTCAAACCACTGTCTTATCTGCCTGACCGCGCTCTTGTTCATCTCTCTACGTGCATCACACTAGCACGCCACAACCATTCTAGTACCCCCGTTGTGGTTTTTTGATATGGGATTAAAGGGAAACCTGCTTGGGGTCCTACTAGAATACGGGACAAAATTAAATATTCACTTCGGTATATTTATATTCCACATTCACAAATACAATCTGTGCCATGTATGTGATGCGATCTGCACAAATATTTTTCTAAATTTGATCGTAGCATCAAACAGAAGGCTAACCTTTAGTGGAACAGAGAGGTTGGCCGTGCGTAATATTGCTTCTGCAATAGCATGCGCATACCACGGCTGAGGAAAATAGACAGAATTAAATAATAACCATTTTTTACAGGGACGACAACAAGCTAGAAATGTTGAATGAGTATCAACACCTATTTTTTAGTACTGAGAAGAATTTCAAGAGACACTCATTAAACATATTTCATTATCATTCTTCAACAAAACAAGCTAATTACATGTAACAGAAAAAATTAATTGGTCTTAATAAGTAAAATTCTTATCATCAGTGAATGTCTTTCCGTTGACCGGTAGTTGCCCTACCTGATGCATGATAAATAACATTCAATTCAATAGGAATCCTAATCTTACAAACGGGGATCAAAGGGATAGATCACATTGGATCATTGTCTATTTTACCCTTTGTGTGGATACATTTATAAATCAAACCTGATATGAACCCACCAAGTTCATATCGTGAAACGTGGGAAGGCGACGATAGTCTGTGGAAGGGATGTTCACTAGAGAGGAGTTTGGCAGGATGGAAACTCCCAGGAAGGGGGTAGACCTTCAGCGCAAGGGACATCGCGATTAGGGACACAATGGAATGGACATCATGCAGGAAAACACCATGCCAAATGTTCTTCGCTGTGCTCCAACATAATGGAGGAAGTTACATCATTGAAAGGGAGACCATAATAAATGAAATTATAAAATAACCTTAGGGGTTTGTACCAAAATTCCATGAGGGTATTTTTACAAAGTAAAGAACATTTATGGCTCAGTCCAGAATTTCAGGGGCTGAGGAAATGAAGAAGGTGATCGAGCATTGGCAGTGTTGTGGGCCATCTGGTTTCATTGAAACAAGGTGCTGTTCAGGGAAGAACAGCTTCTACATATGGAGCCATACACGAAGCGGAGGGATTAAAGGCGACATGGCTCCAGAGTGTGACAGGCGGAGAGGGGAGGTTTTGAATATGATCGGATAGATGGTGAAGGGACTGTAAGACCCTGAAAGGAGGTTCACTGATTCATCAGGTGTTCAACCCTTTATATTTCTAAAAAAACAATGTAAAGAACATTTAGGACTTGAACTAAATAAAAGAGCGAAATATAAATGGATTTCCCAGACTGAAACCTATCATGATAAAAAGACAGATTTTGGAATGAACTTTGAAGACACATCATTAACAAATTAACCACCTAGTAGCTGTAAAAGAACCATATTTTGGACTTTTTTAGAATGAGAAAATTAAGGAAGATGAGAAGAGGGATCAGGATGGCAGGGAAGGATCTCTACATCTATGAAACACAATTTGTTTAGAAGAAAAAAGTGTTATAATCTAGAAAATGTGTTATAGTTTACTCAATCTTATCTGCTTTATGCAGGCAAATGCTCTGAACTAGAAAGTGCAAAAAATCCAAGGGAGATGAAAAATGAGAAAACTCATTGTCATCTAACCCCATCTGATACAGTTTCACCGTAAAGTTGATACAGGGATTCCCTAATGATCTCTCTCAGATACTCATGATTTCAGTTTCATCGGGATGCTAACAGATGCTCAAAAGAGAGACTATCAAATGAACCTTCTAGGAAAGCCTCAGTTGCCGTCAGCTAGCGAGCTTTCCTTATTGCACTTTCTTTAAATGTCTTGTTTCCTCTTTACATGTCTTTCTATTTTTTATCTTTCTATCTTTTGACCTTTATACTATGTGTAATCTGCATATGCCATTATATGAGGGGTACACTGAAACAGATTTAGTATCAAGAACAACTATTATGTTTCTTGGTTCTTGGTTCTCCCTGTTGTTTCTTCCCTTCTTCACCAATTGTCTATGGCTTGGCTGGGGGGAAGTCTACATGGTATCAGAGCAGGATCAGTGAGGACCACACCGAAGTCTACAACAATTGTGTCTCACGTCACGACGAGAAAACAAGGTGAAGTTGTCAAAGAAGTAACCGGCGACTCTCTCAGTCGCGCCATCTATGAGCATCTTGGAAGTTGCCAAAGTTGCCCCATCAACGCGTACTGTGTCATCAACAACATATCTGCATCAACAAGGAGTCGCTGCCTTCGCACCATCAACACATATTTGAGCCTCTGCATTTGTCATCAAACCCCCAATACCAGTACATGTATTGCAGGATGTCATCTGGTGAGACCTCGTCTAATGCTGAAAGTCTACTTCAAGGAGTCTCTGGGGTATCACACAGCCTGTTACCATCTTTAATTCCTCCCCTTGCTGAACCCCTTCAGTACAATGGGAGGAACTTTGCCCAATGGGGCAAATTGTGGATCTTACTCTTCTTGGCCGGGAGTTAGGCGACCCCTTGTTTGCAGAGGTGGATCCATCAGATTGATCATACAAGATTTGGAAGCATGATGATGCAAATGTTCATGTATTTCTACTAAGTAATGTGACCAAGGACCAGCTTCCAAAGATGTCTTTTCTGAAGACCACCAAACAAATTTGGGATTATGTTTGGAAGAACAGACTTAAGAAGAGTAATCTTTGGAGGACCTTTGGGCTTGTCATCAAGGCACGGTACTTACAACAAGGTGACAGGACTCTGATAGAATATGTGAATGAACTTCAGGCTATATGGTTAGAATTGGATCACTAACGTTAGGCGAAGCTCCAACAGCCGCTCCAAGATCTCCTGCCGTAGACACATCCTCTGGAGAAGCTGCATTAGGCAACATTCCAACAGTTGCTCCAAGATTTGCCGCTGCCAATGCATCATCTGCAGGAGTCGCATTAGGCAATGCCAAAACTGCCGTCACCGCTCCAAGAGCTGGCGTCACCGACATTTTCTTTGCCGCTGCCACAACTGCCATAGACTCTGGTGTTACTGATGTTTTATCTGCCGCTGCTTCATCCTTTATAGACGCTGCATCAGGCATCACGCCCAGATCTGCCACAGTAGAAGCTACATCCGTTGTCGCTTCAACCACCGTAGCAGTGGTGTCCGCCAATGTCACCCTGCCTGCTACAAAAGCAACTGTAATTGCCTTGGCAAAAACTCTAGCAACTGAGCGAAACACAATGGCTGGACCTGCAACCCTAGTCGCAGAGTCCACCGTGGTCGCCATCGCTAACACCTCCAAAATTGCAACTGGAGACTTCTCCTTCTCCGCCTTCAACGAGATGCAACCAAGGCTGCTACCGCTGCTCAGCCTTGTACTGCAGAGGCCAAGGCCCTGCCCATTGCTCCGTCCAATCTCATCAATGCCATCACAGAGTCGTTGTCCTCGCCCTTCCCCAATTGAAATCAAGTTGCCAAGCCACTGTTGCCAAATCGCCACTGCCATCATGACAACAGGCTGCTGTTTCCGCCATTGCCACCGACACACCTGTAACAATGACTCTGTCGAAAACTAGGGTTCGTGAAACCCATCTGCCAGAACGGACTGCACGATTGGCCCATGTGCTAAACTTCGGGCCAGAGCAAAGAAAGGCCCTCACTGGCCACTCAAAATTGGGCCCACCTCTTGAGGCCCTACAGGAGAATACCATCCATGACCCAGGGCCACAATCAACCCAACATTCTTCTATCATGATCCAGCTGAGATGCTACCACCGTCAGCCGCCTCTGCCCTGCACATCACACTATCTACTGCCGAAGTCACCATCGCAAGCCCTCTTCTTCTACTGTTGCCACCATTGCGCTACATGATGGCTGCAGCCGTCTCCATTGGATGCACCTCTACTGAAAACAATGCCATCACCACCTCTGTTTTCAAGGCAGCCATCAACCCAATCTAGGATCCAGCTTGACCCATTCCAACGTCAACTGGCAGTCCAATAATGGATCGAGGGGATCGTCTTGAACAGCTTGAGGACAAGCTGTCGCCGATGGGGGGAAGTATTGTTAGAGTCCTGATGAGATAACTGATTCTTGAAATTGTAGGGTTATATATCCTTGTAAGGTCATTAGAGGGACTTGTGATGAATGATTGCCCTGTGGTTTCTTGGCACGAGTAGCTGTATCCAGCTTTCGTGAGGACAAGAACTCCCGATTCAGAGGTTCTTGAGAGTTTTTTCACCTATCGCTCTCTCTTATTTTCTCTCACCTCTTCCATCTCTCCTATTCTTCTCTCTACCCCTTGTCCCATTGCTTGATTTTGTTAGATCTCTATGGGGATCTTAACAGAAGGCGAGGAGGAACAGAGAGTGGAAGAGAGGAGAAGAGAAGGGGAGAGTAGATAAAAGGCAGAAAAGAGGCATAGCATTCCATTAACACAATATAGGTATTTATACAATCCATTTCTAACGGCTAGTTTGACTCCCAAAAGACTCCCAGAAGACGTCTGCCAATGTGATATCCACCGATGTTATCACTCAGGTGGCCCAGATAGTACGGGCCTAAGAGCACTCGAAAAAGAGATTGCTGCAATCCTCATTTTCTCTTGAGCGTAACAAAAACCAACAATGCATCCGGATACATCATTAGCCGCAACACGCAAGTCAGGAGTCATTTTCGCTGTAGAAGCCACCAAATATCTGTAACTTAAGTGGTACTTTTAGCCTCCATATAGCTCCACATGCATGTAGAATTGTTTGTTCCTCATGCCCTTCTGGATCCTCGTGTATGCTCTTCAGACCAAAACAGGAGCATTGACTCATTCCCAACCATCCTGCTCTCTGTGTCTGGGAAATTCTGAGTTAGAGATTATTGCATGACATGATATCTTCTACCCTCTGGTCTGACAAAGCTTCGTCTACCAATAGGTTCCATGTGCCGTCCCAGAATTCCCTCACCGTGCCTGGAGAGCACTGTGTTCTCGCATATAACCGAGGGAACACCACACCCAAAGGAAAAGTCACGTACCTGGGGGAAAATTGTCCAAGTCCCTGCCAAAATGGTGATTCCCCTTTGACTGGGGCTGCTTTCCTATTCCAGTTCAGTCCACAACCATTACTGTCTCTAAGTATTTAGATGGAAATAGAGGATTTCAGACCGATCTCACTGTCCAACTCCATCTACCTTATAATTGCAAAGGTATTGGCGAATAGATGAGGAAGGTGATTGGCAAGTTGGTAGGACCCTCGCAAACAGCATTTTTACCTCAGTACCTGTTGGCAGATAGCGTCGTTGCGGGAGGTGAAACCCCTATTCACAAGTCCACATTGATTAGACCCTCCTCGGAGGAAGAAGTCGAGAGGGCAATCCATCCGGCGCTGTTCATCTTTCCTGCCAGTATCACCTTCCTCTTGATCCCTCTGCAGGCCTGCTGCTCGTCGTCTTCAAACTGGATAGTCTCTCTCATTATGCTTTCCTTCCCCTAGGAGGTGGACGTTGTCATCGTCGCACCGTCGTTGTTGCACTGGCTAGTCTCTCTGGAGGGATTGGGTTGAAATACTTCATGTCCTTCATGCTCACTGTATTGGAAGGCCTACTCCATCGCTTTCATAGGATCCCAACCTTCAAGATTTTCTTTTCATGTGCTTTATCATCCATTTCCTTTTGTCTCCATCCAGTGACAATGGCAGCGATCGTGTGGCGAGTCATATCCCAAAGGTTCCTTCTGGGCACCAAAATCACAATACAGTTGGTGCTTCCATAAACCCCTCTACTTCCAACAACAAAATATTGGGAACCCCTAATTCCACTCCGGATGAGAGGATGTGCCAGAGTGAACCAAACAGTCAGAACAAAGTCTCCAACGCTGGTCGGACCCTATATCCCAATTGGACAGTCC
This sequence comes from Wolffia australiana, assembly GCF_029677425.1. Taxonomy (NCBI): domain Eukaryota; kingdom Viridiplantae; phylum Streptophyta; class Magnoliopsida; order Alismatales; family Araceae; genus Wolffia; species Wolffia australiana. Next base: position 1,772,033 of record NC_135854.1, on the reverse strand, counting down.
GGACTTCAAATATACATATATTGTTCACTACCTATGATGCTCCATCCTTTTGAGGGACCCGATGCCACCTCAGCCATGTGCCCCCATTGACCTCCTGCTCCTAACCAATCAATGCAATATAAGCAGGCCATAGAGGCTCCCCAGATAAAGAAATGCCCGTTCTCAAAAGGCCACAGTTCTGTTTTGTCAAGACCTGGCCATTTTTCCAAAGCCCTTGATGTACCTCCTCCACTTTCGAGGTTCCTCTCGAAATCTGCCCCTATTAGGCAACCCATGAGGGCCTCATGATAGCTCCCACCTTACCCCTCTGTATGTTGGTGTTCCCTTTCTGCTGGAGAAATCCTGGGCTCATTGCCTCCGGTTTGGGTGCCTTCGTCATCAGCTGCGAGAGGGCAATCAGACCGCAGATGCACTCGCCAACCATGCGGTATATGCACGAACCCCTTTGGACAGTCCATTTGACAATGGTCCATCCCCCTGCATTGGCAACATACCAGCAAGCTACAACATTCCTTTGTTCCGTGTCTCACTTCAAGCATCAGTAGATTGCACTCTCCTTCCACCCAAATTGTGTCTGTTAGGCAGAGAAACCGCACGAACCATTTCTCAGCCACCTGTCCTCTTCCTCTATTTCTGCCACATGTTCTCCCCCAACTCCACTGTTTGTGCTTGTCGTGGGGTATGTTACTTCCGCTCTGCTCCTCATCTCCTCCCTACATCTGCTTGTCTCCACTCCATCATCTCTTCTTGCAAAACTCCGTCTACACATCACATGTCTCACCTTCTCACTCGATCGTTTGGCAATGTCACGAGGAATCCCCTATGCGCCACTGCCACCTCTCCTTGTTTGACCTTGTGTAGCTCGGCTATCGTAAATTGTCTTTCCTCGCCCTTCCATCCATCGCCCATCCATCCTGGTGATGGCCGGAACTCCCTTGCCCTCCATTGTGATGCCAACATCCTCGCCAACCTCATCATGAATGTCTCGCATCTAGAATGCCACATTATGGGTCACCTCTTGCCTCCCTTCCCTTGGTGATCGTGAATTTACCTCGTATGTAGTTCTCCTTTTTCTTCAAGTACTTCCTTCTTCAACAGAGACCAGCAACAAGGTATCTATCAGAAAAGTAGAGGGGGAAAAGTTTGTGAGCTCAGAGTTCACTGGCTCCTGATAGAGCATGCGGCCTCTCAAACCACTGTCTTATTGATACGACCCTGACATATCTAGGCCTTTTTGTTCATTTAGCCCACTAGGGGCATTTAGGTCATTTGGACCTTTTGTAGTCTCTTTAAATAGAACAGCCCTCCCTTGAGGAGGGCATCCAAGAAGTATTTCAGAAATGAGTTTGGCTCCCTCCGGCGACTTCCACTCCGCCGGACTCCTCACGTAGGCGACGTCCACTCCGCCTGCCCCCACCTGCCATAGTCCATCCCGGCACGCCGACGTCCATCCCGGCGCCCTCTCTCTCCCTTCTCGTCTTCTCCTGATACGAACCAACCAGGTTCGTAACACTTATCTGCCTGACCGCGCTCTTGTTCATCTCTCTACATGCATCACACTAGCACGCCACAACCATTTTAGTACCCCCATTGTGGTTTTTTGATATGGGATTAAAGGGACACCTGCTTGGGGTTCTACTAGATTACGGGACAAAATTAAATACAACAAGGTGACCTTTGAGCTTGTCATCAAGGCACGGTACTTACAACAAGGTGACAGGACTCTGATGGAATATGTGAATGAACTTCAGGCTATATGGTTAGAATTGGATCACTAACGTCCAATTTAAAGTTCAGATGAGTGGGAGCATACTTTCAGGGATAGGATGTTTAAACCCCGGGTGGGTTTAATTCAGGATATAAGTCAGTAAGAAGCCAAATTCTTAATCAAGAAAAAAATCCTGACCTTGAGCAGGATATCAACCTTATAGAGGAAGGTTGACTACAGGTGGCATCTAGTGTTTGGAAGGAAGAGAATGGAACATGACTGACGGCTAAGGTGAAGGGTAGAAGACTGCAGGAGACTCAAAAGGTGTGAATAAGGCTAGTATGCATGAGGGGATTGATTTAAATAGTAAGAGTCAAGGAGTTAAAGTCTACAGAAAAAATGTTCTACGTCACTATTCTAAATGATGAAGGCATACAAAAGACAACTGCTGGGATCTGCATTGCCAACCTCCCAAAATTCACTCATTCTGTGCGCACTGGAAGTGACCTAGACAATGGAGAGTTGTCCAATCAATAAACACCGAATATATGCCAAAATCCAAAACTGATGAAGTCAGTAATCTCAAGGAAGAACCTGAGAAGCTTAAAGCCTTAGTCAGCTCTACTTCCATGGCCAGAACAACTACCAGACCAGGTAATTCATCATACCTTGAAAGTCATATTTATTTGGACTGGATTCTTGACTCTGGGGCCACCAACCATATGACTCCTTATGGCACAAAATTTTCCACCTATACTTCATATGGTAGAGATAGAATATTTTTTTACTGCTGGAGGACTTGTACCCACGGTGCAAGGTATCCCCTCTCGCCTTTTGTGACATATGGCCGTACTTCCTCTGAATTTCAGACATTTCTCATTATGCTAGATTCTATCATTTTTCTAAAACCATCAAGGAAAGCTCTAGCAGATGACAGGTCGGTAGAAACAATGAATGTCGAGATGGAAGCTCTCATAAGAAGCGGCACATGGGAAATAGTTGATCTACCAAAAGGTAAAAGGACAGTTGGATCTCAATGGGAATATACCGTGAAATATAAAGCTGATGGATCCGTAGAAAGATACATAGCCCGGTTAGTGGCCAAAAGTTATACATAGTGTTTTGGAATCGATTATAATGAAACTTCTACCCCAGTAGCAAAGCTGAACACAGCATGTATATTGATTGCAGTATCAGCAAGTCTAGGAAGCCAACTGCATCAATATGATGTTAAAAATGTCTTTCTACATGGTGATTTAGATGAAGAAATTTATATGCAATTGCCTCTGATTTGAAGGATATTATTTTGACACATCTGATTCTAATGTATGCAGACTGAAGAAGACATTGTATGGTCTCAAACAATCTCCGAGGGCATGGTCTGGCAAATTCTACCGGAGCTTAGAAGACATGGGATACACACAACGGCACCCTGATCACACCCTATTCGTGAAGCACTCGCCTTCCGGACAGGTAACAATCCTCCTAGTGTATGTGGAGGATATCATTATCACAGGTAATGATGAGGAAGAAATAATGCTATTGGGTGTTTGATTATCGGAAGTATTTTTTATTAAATCATTGGGACCATATTTTTTGGACTGAAGTTGCATACTCAAAAGAAAGATTTTTTATTTCATAGTATAATTATATTATGGGCCTATTACAAGAAAAGGTTATCTGTACCTTGAACAGCTCCACTGGTGTGAACCAAGAAATGTCATGCTTCTTGTAAAGATGATGTAGGTGTCTTGTGTAAGCCTTCCTACCTGTAAAAGTTAAAACTACCCAAAATAATTAACACAAAATATCTTTCAAAAATAAATAATTAATTAACGCAAAATAAAGTTCAAATGTAAGATAATGTTTTCTCGGCCTCCAGCTGATCGCAATCTCCAGCTCTGCTTGCCTTCTTGTTAGGCCAAGAAAATATAGTCTAGTACCTAGGAAATGCTGCTATAATTACAGCCCAAGCCCATTATAAAGAGTTCTTTTTTGGAAAACATTTAAGGCCGTCACCCGAATAAATCGGTAACCACCCGAGAAGTACATGGCTCAAGCCCTAAAGATCTATTAAATGTATGCTCAACCTCTTCCCTCTCCATTCCCATCTTGAGGGAACCATGTCACCATGAGGCCCTCGATCTCATGGGCTAGCACGTCTGTTTTTTTTTTTTTTTTTGAGGAAAATAGAGAGAGTTCCCCAGAATAGGGACCCCCCGTTGCCATTGATATAATGACATAGAAAATCAAGTCATGCATTACAAGGGGAACGAAATCAGGGGGCCACAGCCACCTCTCTTCCAAAAATTTGCCAATCCCCTAGCGTCGTGCAGAATAGCATCGACGGAGGGAGGCCTCCCCTTGAAGATGACTTCATTTCGGTGTAGCCATATCACCCAAAGGTGGGCGAAGATCCGTTGCCCCTCCGGCTCCCGGCGGAACAGCCCACCACTGATGGAGTTCCAAAAGTCATCTTCAGTAGCGGGGTCAACGCTACCCACCCCGGCCGCCTGCCACACAGCCTGGGCCGTCGGGCATCGGAAGAACAGGTGGCCACAGTCTTCCACTGCCTCGGAGCATAGGACACATTCGGCAGTATTCCCCGGGTACCAGCGTTGACGGAACTGTCGCGTCACCAGTCTACGCCGCAAGAGAAGCCAGCCGAAGATTTTCACCTTCAGTGGGATTCGCCGCCTCCACAGTATACGACTTCGGGGTATGAGGGAGCGGTCTGCTGGACTCCCCTGTCCCCGCAGAATGCAGTATGCAGTTTTGGCCGAAAAACTGGCTCCTCGCCACTCCCAGGTGTCCCGCGCCCCTTCTTGCGGCTGCAAAGAGGCAATCAATCGCTGTAACTTGAGGAAGTCTTCCATTCGTTGCTCGGAAAGATGGGCAGGTAATGTTGGGCACCACGCATTGTCCCACATCCCCGAACCGGGCACTGGGGCGGGCGAGAGACCATATAATCTGGGGAATAGGTCTCGCAGGGGCCCAAGACCGGTCCAATCGTCCAACCAGAATCGAAGGCTGGTTCCATCCCCTAGCTTCGGCCGAAAGAGAGGCTGAGCCTTGGCGAAGACCCCCCTCAGCCCCCTGATGAAAGCGGAGTCCCCTCGGAGGGGTGTAGCCCATTGCTCCCAGTCCATTCCCCTTCCGTAGCTGTCGTGCATGACCGCCGTGACCTGATCTGATGGAGGCTGCATCAGTCGACGTACCCATTTGATCAACAGAGCCATGTTGGTGTGCTGAATGTGCCTGACACCGAGGCCTCCCTGTGACGTGGGAGACATACAGTGTCCCAGCTGACGAGGGCCACGCCTCGATTCCCTTGACTGGGCCCGCTCCAAAAAAATCGCCGCATGCAGCTTTCAAGCCTTCTACGAACGCTCACCGTCATCCTGAAGACTGACATGAAGTGTAGAGGAATCGCGGCTAGCACAGCCTTCACCAAGACCAGTCGCCCTCCTCGAGACAAGAGACGACCTCGCCAGCCTCCCAGCCGCTGTTCAACCCTCTCCACCACCGGTTGCCATTCCCGTGCTCCAACTCAGCCATCAGTGAGAGGCAGGCCCAAATACCGAATGGGCAGGGAGCCAATCGGCGTATATAGAAGTTGGGAGCACTGACACAAATCTTCTGGAGATAGCCCGATACCGACGAGTGTAGACTTGGCCCTATTCAGTTTGAGTCCAGAGAAATCGGAGAAGATGTCCAGCAAGATCTAGAGGTTCTCAGCCTCCTCCACCGATCCCTTGATGAAAAAAGTAGTGTCGTCTGCATACTGAAGGAGTGGGATCCCGCTAGGCCAGCCAGGGGTGTGAAATCCTCTGAGCAGCCCCCTTGCACACAACCGTTCCGAGCACCGCGTCAAGGTATCCGCCGCCAATATAAATAAAAGCCGGGCCAGTGGACATCCTTGCCGGATACCCCATTGGGGGTGGATCCAGCCCCCTTGAGGTCGGCCATTGACTAGGACTGCAAAAGTGCTGGTCGCTACGCAGAGCTTCATCCATCGCACCCAAACCTCCGGGAAACCACGCTTGCGCAATACATTCCAGAGATATCGTCAGTCAAGCGTATCATATGCCTTGGCAAAGTCCACCTTCCACATAAATCCGGAGGTGCCTGTTCGCCTCCAGGCCGCAAGAATTTCCTCTGCCACAACCACACTCTCCACCATGTGTCTACCCGGGACAAAAGCAAATTGAAGAGGGCTCACTAAGTAGCCGATTACCTCGCGAAGTCTGTTGGCAAGTACCTTGGCGATGATCAGGTATATCGAATTGGAGAGAGCGATGGGCCTGAACTCTCCCACTTGTTCAGCTCCCAGACATTTTGGGATAAGCACGATATAAGCTTTGTTCAGCCGGTCCATCTCGCAGGTACCATTCCGGAATTCCTCCAAAGTCGCCATGACCTCCGGACCCACCATATCCCAGCACTCCTTGTAGAAGAAAATTGGCATGCCGTCCGGTCCCTGAGCCCCTTCAGCATTCAACCCACGAATGGCCAGCTGAGCCTCTTCAGTTGAGAAAGGCTCGATTAGCTTAGTTCGTTGCTCTTCCGAGATCCTGGGTGCGTCGGCTCCAGACCACTTCCATTTGTTACGCGGTCCCCGACGGTAGAAAGCCCGAAAGTGGTTAGCTAGGCACGCCCAACCTCCGTCTGGCCGCTGACCACTGTCCTCCACCCGTAAATGGTTGATCTTGTTCATTCTTCGTCTCCCACTTGCTGCTTGATGGAAGAAGCGGGTATTTGCATCCCCTGCCGCCAGCCAAAGCTGCCGTGATCGCTGTCGCCAGTCCATTTCAGTCTTTAAATCCTCCTCAGCCACTACGCCCCGATGGACGCGTCGCCAACTCCTCCGCTGATAAAGGCCGGCTATCCTCCTCTGTGTCCCATCGTTGTATCTCCGCAAGAGCAGCGTCCCTGGTTTGGTTCCAGTCCTCGCGAATCTTCCGGCGGAAGTCGATGAGGTGTCGGCAGAGCCCTGTCAGCTTAGTAGCCAGCCGTGCCGACGCTGATCCGATAGCAGGAACGGTACCCCACCACTCGGCAACTCGCCTCTTGAAGCCCTCCTCTCGTAACCAGGAACGATCTAGCTTGAAATAGGGGGGCTTTGCAGTTCCTGTTTGTGCCTGCCAGGAAATAGGAGTATGATCAGAAATAGGGCGGGGTCGGGACGTGACCTCTGCGGCGGAAACATCTCCAGCAGCGATGGAGCATAGGAATCGATCGAGCCGAGAGCGCGCCAGAGGGCCTGCTGCGCTTCGCCAGGTGAATCGTCGGTCCGAGGGCCCCATTTCTTGAAATCCACAGTTGGCCAGTAGGTTCCTGAACTCCGCCGAACCTGGGTCCATCCCCCCCAAGCCATTTGGCCTGTCCTCGGCCGCCACAGTCACATTGAAATCACCACCAATGAGAATCGGGAGCTCCTGGAATTTGTGGGCAAAGGAGTAAATATCTTCCCACAGTTCCCCTCTTCGCGAGGCCGGTGGTCCGTAGGCCGAGGCCACCACCCATGTCCGCCCGTCCTCACGGTTGGACAAACGGGCTGCAACCACATGCCGCCCTTTCCACTCCTCCAGCTTATCAAAGTCCTCCGCCCTCCAAGCCACTGCAATACCCCCTGATCGGCCAATTGCATCACCGGTTACGTGTGCTCCATCACCCCCCCGGCCGAGGGCGCCCCACACTTGGGGTAGATCCTGCTCTAACATAGTCTCTTGGATGCACACCACCTTTGCCCCCCATTCATTGATATATCTTCCCACTACTCCTGCCTTCGCCGTCACACGGAGGCCTCGCACGCCCATGAGAGGCAATTCATGGGGAGGCTACCGTGGCGCCCTCTACTGTCGAAGCCATCATAGCTCCTGCTGCCTCCGCAATCATTCTCGTCTTGGGATGTTCAACACGTTCTGGCGCTGTCCCCTGGGAGCTGGGCTCAGCCGCGATAGGGGCAGCTGGGGAGGTGGCCTTCGCCTGCCATGACACCTTCCCTTGTTGCTTGAGTCCATGCTTCTCCCCCCTCCGATGAGTCATTCTTGGCTGCTTGCTCATGAGCTGCATCGCGCGTTGTCGCAGGTTTGCGCCCCAAATTTTGAATGCTCGAAGAACCGCCCTCGGAGCCAATCGTGGAAAGCGCCGCAGACTTTTGCCTCCACTCTGTTCGGCCTGCCTGAGGCCCTGAGGTTCCCCTGGTGGACTGTCCGTCCCCTTCGATGCCTGTGGGGGGGTTCCCGACCATCACAAAGTTGGCCGATCGAGGAAGAGGAGGAGGCGGTGGGACCACCAAGAGCTGGACAACCCGGGGCCCCTGGGGCCGCCGCATAAAACTGATCGAGGGAGCATGCCGACGTTGTGGGGTTCCACTTCAAGCACTGTGATTAGAGGGTCTCCGCTCTCCAGCCCGGTGGATATAATCCGGCGAAGGCGAGCAAATTTTCGCACCATATGGGCTGCGTGTTCCACTGAGCGATATCCGAACGGAATGCCATGAGCCTCCACCAAGATCGTACCGTTCTTTATCTTGCATCCCCCGTCTGTCTTTTTGACTCCCCACCATTTGACTGTTCCTTGCGCCGGCATCTGCTGGTGCCATCCACAGATGTTTTCTCTTGCTGCCCGAGGCAATCTTCTAAGTAGGAATTGTTTCTCGTCCACCATTTGGAGTTCCGCCTGAAAAAGCGGGGCATAGTGTTCCGCCAAACCTGCTTGAACTGCCTCCAATGTCGGAGCGCCTCCTTGAACCTCCCCGATGAGAGGTGACTCTGAACTCCGCGAAACTTCTCGAGTCAGCACGGCCTCCCAGCTTTAGGTTCATTGGGCACTCGGATCGGCGGTGACCTGTGCGTCGGCATCGGCGGCAGATTACTGGATCTCTGCAGTCTTTTGCAACATGTCCGCGTCCCAGGCAACGGAAGCAACAGTTCTCGTTGATTCGTTCAAGCCGTCGCTTCTGTTGTGTGGAATGCTCTTCTCGCTGGGCAAATCGGGCTGTCAAAGGGTGCGCACCAGAGCCAGCCCCACGCGGAGCTTCTCGGAGTATGTCTGCAAAAGTACTCCGTTTGCCAGCGTCGGCATCCGACTCCGCACGGCCTGGACTTCGCCGTTTGCCCGCCCGGTCATTCGGTCCGTGGCGCGGGGGGGCCCGCCAGGCCCTACGGCCATAGCTTTGGCTTCTTCGTCGCCTGGGGCTAGGACTCGGCGCCTTCCACTTCCCATCCTCTGGAGCCGATGCTAAGTCGGCACACTCTGGCAAGATGCCCCGGCTCGCCACACTCATAACACTTCATAGCCGACCCCACATGTCGCTCCCGAGTATGGCTACCTCCCCCATGAGACATCTCAACCCTCCATCCATTTTTGCCATCAAGCTCACGGATAGCATCAAGAGCATCCCTTCTGTCAGCAAATTCAACAAAAGCATAACCTGGAGGTTTACGGGCCACCCATACACTTCTCAAAGCGCCAGAGGTCCAAACTTGTCTTCAAGCTCCCTTTTAGTAAAACTGGCGTCCAGGTTTCCAACGTATATCCGTGCCATGTATTTTGCACAATCGCGCCAAAGGAAACCCTCAGCAGATCCTTCACGTCGGCGAGAGGGGTGGAACCCCGCTTCAGGAAAAAACGGCCGCCCTGAACCGACCGGCAGCTTCGTCCCCAGTCCTTTCTTTCTTCTTCCTCGGGCGCTAGGGTTTCCGGTCAAGGAAGGCTAGATTGCGACATAAACGGACAAGACGTCTTTGTAGACTGCTCAGTTCCATCTCTCGGGCTCCCGATCAGAGCCTGCAATGGAACCCAGTCTATCTCCGACTATGCCCCGAAAATTGCTTTTCCGCCGGCTAGCACGTCTGTTGAGGCCTTCATCCTCCTGGAGATCACATCATTTCTATGGAGCCATAGTCCCCAAAGTGCTGTCAGCACTTGGCCCCCCACTTCTCTTCGTCTTTGTCTGATTTTCTGCATGGACTCCAAGAAGGCCTCCTCTGATTTTGCAGTCACCACCAGCTATGCTCGGGTGGCGCAAATGGTGCATGCACCGGGCACCCAAAAAACAGGTGATAACAATCCTCGTCGCCTCCTGAGCACAATACGCATGCTGCCGATGCATCTGGAGACATCCTCTTGCGGAAGACGCGGGTCACCAATCTCTTTCGGAACAAGAGCCACCCAAAAATCTTTACCTTAAGCAGGACCTTCAGGCGCCAAACGGCTCGGCACGCCTGGGTTGTAGCTTGGTCTTCCACATTTCCCTAGTGGATCCATGCATGGGCTTTCAAACAGAAAAGGGAGCACTCATCCCATCCCAGCCATCTTTTTCTCGCGGGTTGTGGGCGGATCTGCTTAGGCGCTTGTTGCATGGCCAAGAAATCGGCTAGTCTTTGGTCTGACAGGGTGCTGTCAACCCTTGGGTTCCATATGCTGTCCCAGCGCTCTCCCACTATAGCCCCGGGGCATCGGGCGAGCGCAAAAATCCAAGGGAATGTGTTAAGACCCCGCTAAGGGTTTACCAGAGAAGGAAGTCGAAAAAGCCCCCTGACGTTTCAACTTCCGCGGGGGACTCTTTGACTTCCCCTGACATTTCAACTTCCCCGGGGGATGCTTCGACTTCCCTGGGGGACGTTTTGGTTCCCGACCAACCCTCTATTTAAGAGAGGAGACCAGGGAGCTGGGAGGCATGAACAAAATCTTATCGTGAGTCTTCTCCCTTCTCTCCTGACCCTAACTCCTCTCCATTCCTGCTCCTATAACGACCTTCAACCCTGCCACCAAGCCTCCTGGCGACAAGTGGAGCAAGCTTGCTCCATCCATTCCTTTCTGTTTCCCTCTATCTTTTTCCCCCTTTTCCCATTTGTTCTGTGTTCGAACTTGGTTGAGGACAACATTTTGGAGTTTTCATTACGAGTATCAGTGGGTCTCAACAGAATGCTTCTCGCAAGGGCCCGCGTGCCAACCAGTGGTCTGCCCAAAATGGAAAAAGAGAAACGTCACCTATTTAGACTGAATAAAACTACCCGGACTTTGGGAAAGATTTATTGAAGGCCTTGCCAAAACGGCGACGCCCCCCTGATTTGGACTGTTTTCTCATCCCACATAAAAACCCCGACCGTAGTTGTCTCTCAGGATTTTTATGGTTAGGTCATTGCAAGGTTGTATGATCCTTGTCACCCATTTTGTTAGCAGTACCGTATTCATGCTTTGAATATGCAATACACTCACACCACCTTGTTTGGTGGGCCTACAGACGGTATCCCAAGCAACTAGTGCCAGCCCTTGACTCTGGTTAGTTCCGGTGCCTTTCCCTGGGAAATGTCTCATCAGGCCTTCAATTCTCTGACCAATTCCAATTGGCATCTTGAACAATGAGAGCTGAAAGATGGGAATTGCTGACAAGACAGACCTCATTAGCATCAATCGACCACCTCTGGACAACACTTAGGCTTGCCAACCTTCCAACTGCCTCTCAACCTGGAATGTGCACAGCAACGAAGCTAGAAGAGGTCTGGAATGTGGAAGGCGATCCACAGAGGAACAGAGGGTGGAGCTATTTCCTGCTACGCTTTTGGCTTCTGTTGAATATATGGGCTGAATAATGATATGAAGACAAGTATTAACAGGCCCAAAAGCATTCAGACAGATATCAGGCCCCTAAGCCCATTATCCGATCTGGTTAGGTACCAGATCGAATCGATAACGGCTAGTCAAACTAGCTGTTAACTAGCCGTTAGGAGACTAGACGTTAGAAGGCTAGTATAAATGTACCCAATAAACTGGTGTAACGTTTAGCCTTTTTCTGTGAAAAAAATTGTTCTTTCTCTCTTGCTCTCTTCTGCTCCATTCTGCTCAACTATCATCAGTTTAAATCGACAGTTTCTATTGCCTATCAGTATGTATGATGTATCAGGCGACTTGGACACAACTTTAAAAGAAAGAAAGAAAGAAAGGTGAGCCACTTTGATACGTGGCCCGTACATATAAATACAAGACCTCAAAATAAAAGGAATGCCAGGGCCGCTTATAGTGTGTCCCATTAATTGATCATAACTATATCCTGGAAATCCTGAAAGGTGTCCAGGTTTCCCTTTGCTTAACAAGATCTGGAATATTGGACGTTGCCTATGCAAAACCCAAAATGGCACAAAACCATGTTGGCCCACTTAAACATGTAAGGAAAGAGTGAGAAAAGGGAAGAGAGGGCTGCTGACTAACAGTGAGAATGATAGGGAAAAGTCAAAAACTAACAATCCTTGATAGTTCTAGATCTTTCTAGAAACTTTCACCTTCTAGAACATGCTAGCAGTAGCTGAGCTGGGCATACTACCAAAAACTACCACTCCTAAAAGTGGCTCCATTCAATGCCCCACATTATGATTTTTTTTTTTAGGTGAAAGGGGAAGATCACCTGGAATCAGTGATCAATCCAATACTAATTAGATATAAACATGTGTTACAAGCATAACCAAACTCATCCCCCCTTTCATGTCTTTCTAAACCAGTATGTAACAAGACCCTCCTCTTTGTGAATGATGCCCTCCTTCGAAGCTGTCCTGCCCTTGAAAACGATCTCATTACGGTGCAGCCATACATCCCATAACACCACAAATATCTTTCTCCACTCGGACTCCATCCTAAATATTCCACAACAGAGAGAGCTCACGAACGCCTCATCTCAAGTAACGTCCACCCCTGGGATTTGTTGGCTGCCCCAAATTGCCTGAGCAAACGGGCACCAAAAGAACAGATGAGAGCAATCTTCTTCACCATCTGTGCACAGGACACACTCGGTCCAAGTGTCCGCCAACATAATGAAATAAGTGCCATTTTATGAGCCAAATCTGATCCGTATTTCCATGAGATTCCATCTCTGGATAGATATTGCATTGGTTACAAGATGGAAATAATCACATTACCTTGAAGCTTGTTAAAATTGATGCTCCTTTCCAGGACCCCAACAGAACCCGAATGCTTGGAGAAATACCCATGATCAGGATCGTACAAGGCAGACCTAACGAAATCCCGAACCTGTAACCAACAAATTCAATTGATCAGCATAAAACGAATTTCAGAAGCTTATCAGAATCTGCAACCAACAGATCAACGATAAATTCAACATCAGACGTCAAATGATCGAAATTAAATCACTGGAAGCTTACAAGAACGGGGTTTTTCGGCGGCGGCAGCGGCAAAGGAGAGGTGTCGGCGGCGGCTCTTGCGAGGTTCGAATTCGTGGAGAAGAACGAGGATGGCGAGTATGGCGAGAGTGCGCGGATCAGTAGAGTAGAGTGGAGAAGTCGTCTGGCGATGAGTGAAGATTCCGGTGCAGAGATCGAAGTTGTTGTAGGGAACGCCCGGGAACAACGGCGCCATTGATCTACCAGGCGCGCCATGATCGCTCCGCTTACGAGAGAGAGAAGGGGGGGAGATATAGAGAGAGAGAGAGAGAGTAGAGAGAGACAGAGAATGTAGAGAATAGAGAGAGAGAGAGAGAGAATGGAAAGAAAATAGGGAGAGAAAATAGAGAGAGAGAATGGAGAGAAAATAGAGAGAATAGAGACAGAGAGAGAAAGTAGAGAAAATAAAAAGAAGAGAGATAGAGAAATCGATAGATAGTTAGAGAATGGAGACCAAATAGGGAGAAGATAGAGATATAGAGATAGATAAAGAATGGAGAAAAGAGAGAGAAAGAATAGTGCAGGATAGTCTAATGGATGGGAGGGGACGAAGATCATCTCATCCTATGTCCTAATTTTTAGTTGTTCTCCTGACTCATCCCGTCCTACTGTTTTTCGCCCACGTCCGTCCCGTCCAGAAACCATCACAGACGAGAAATTCTCATCTAGTCCCGCATCGGGGATTGAAAAATAGGTCAGTAATTTAATTTAATGATTTTGCCAGCTCTTCTCTGCCTACCTCTCTCTCTAAAATTTCAGTCTCCTGCTCACAGCTCGACTCTCCCTCTAGGCTCACCATTTCATTCCTATTAGTCTAAGACTTTGAGCTCTTGTAGAGCACTATATCCGAGGATGAAGAGGAGTCATTTGTCCGATGACGTCCCACGTGCCGTGGGATTCGCACGTGCAACAGCACACTCACATTTTCTGTTGGGTTCCTTTAAATAAGACAGTGGCCGATCATGGGAGGACACGAGGAATATTCACGATGTTGTCTCTACGATGGGTGGAGATACTCTAGCTCGAGAGAAGGGAGGAGTTGTTTCCGATCCGGCCTGTGCTCTACTTTCTTCTTCACAGTTCCTTTCTATTTCTCTCTCTCTTCCCATACTTGTCGGTTCCCTTAGGAGAAGACTCTGAATCTATTTTGACCGTGTGTGGGCATTCTGGTCGTACATTGTTACAGTTCGTGCAATTCGAGATTCTGATATCTCCGCTATTTCTGCTATTAGGTGTACTATCATTTTGGTATCAAAGCATCAGTCGGTCTTCGGATTACCATGTCGTTCTAGAAACGACAATTGAAGATCTTGCAAATAGAGTTTCCACATATTAAAAGAGAGTGACCAATGTGCTGGATCACCTGATGCAAGAAGTGGTGGCTATCTCTGCTAGTATGAAGAACAAGGCATCTATGTCAGCCCATCAAGGCACTATCGATGCCGATATGGATGTTCCAAGATTGCTAGCACCGCAAACAGTTCAAGACAGAAGGTTCGAGGTGGATCACTATTTCAAACGTGGCGATCTTCAAATATTTGGAGGCTATCAGCCAAAATCTTGGATGAAGAGTGTGATGAAAATATATGTGGCTTGCAAGCCAATCACACATTCCACATCTCGTTCCATATTCATTAATAGAAATTATTCATTAGTGTGTGTGTTACGCTTAAAATGAAGTCCATGAATACATGATCCAACTTAGTGAATTATGATAAGATTGTAACACGGAGATCACTAGTCTTAAAGCATGTGTTCTAAATATTTGTATTTGAAGGATATGCGAGAAGGACATTGAAGTATCCGGATAGAATATTACTGTCTAGCCTCACTCATCTGATGAGTATGATCGTTCCCGTAGCCATTAGTGTGGAGACACCAAGGATAAACAGTGGGTGCTCTTTAGTGGAAAATTTTCACTACATTGATTCGTGTGAATCCCTGAATGGTATTATACCAAACTGTCAATCAGGTTTATTCACGTCACGGTTGTGTAAGTGGTCCTTAGAGACTTGAGATACCAAAGACATATTGTGGATGGACGGTTGTACTTTGACTATGACCTACGTGTCCCTACCCATGGGATTCTAAAAGGTCTTAATTAGGGTACATCAAGAAGTTCACGAAGAAGAGTAAGTGGTCAAGATGGGATCATCCACCCTCGGTATAAGAGGTGACAGCTCAAGGAAGATGATGTGATTAATTCCTTGGCCAAGGCAGTGAAAGATCAAAGAAGATTTCTCCGATGATTTCTGTACTAACTCGGATGACTGATTAGGGTTTGATAATTGACCATACCCTAAGTCGTCCAAGGAGCGTCAAGTGGATGAGGGACTATACATACACGGTAACCGATGATGAACAGGTTCCATTAGTGAGTCAATACACACTCCTTTGTATCTTCCAGAGCACGAGATGTAGCTTGGCACCCCACGTGTTGGAGACTCGACCTATCGATCAGGTTAAATCAATATGACATTAATTAATATATATGATGATATAGTTAATTAATTTGGAAGGCCAATATATGTTATTGGGCCGCTAGAGTCGTTAACTAGACTAATACATGGGCCTAGAGGGTCACACGCAAAAGGTCTTTTGGACGTCGGAATATATACTCAAGTTTTGAGTGTTTTTATGAAAAGTACCCACTTAGTATAAATAGCTGAAGGCCCTGAATGAAATTCACCCAGGCCATAAATTTTCAGGGGCTTTCCACGTCCTCTCCTGCCTCCCCACACCACTTCTCCACTCTCGATGCGATCAGGATAACGTAACAACAACGATGAAGAGTGTAAAAGGCTCGTCAACGAGGAGGAGATCCAACATGCCGAGGACTGTGTGGATACGTCTAGATACTGCACACTTGAGCAGCTGGACTCATCTCGCTCCAGGGATCCAAGAAATCACAGATGTCATCCGTGCAAAGGTACTTCAATTCAATTATTTTATCAATGTCGTTAGGATTCCATAATGAATTTTCCGCTGCATGGAATCCTTGTCTTCGTCCATATCTTGGCCACTAGAACCCAACAATGTGGGCATCCTCCACCAATTGTGCGACGGTTCTGAATTTATTTGTTCAATGAAGAAATTACCATCATTGAAGTTACAACATTAGTCGATGTGCTCACAACCCACCTTGCAGACACTATACAGAATTCAGGGGAATTATTGCAAATAGAGCAGAAGGATGCATTATGGACCATCTGCAATGCAATGATGTAGTATCCAATGTTACTTTGGCGCAATTAAACATTTGCTAGTGTGGCGATATTGGATCCATTTTCAAAATTTGAGGTAGTGGACCTGTCATGCCACCAAAATATGCTCTCTTATCTTGGTAGTTCGACTGTTGACTCAGACTATACATCAGATTCAAACTCTTGGGTCTATGGGTCAAAGCAAGGATAATATTTACAAGGCCGACGACCACCACATCATGTCACCTCTACACATCATTTTATGTGACAGGGCTATCATCATCGATCACACTCAACACCCACGCAAGAGCTAGAGAACTACATCAACATCCCATGTAGCGAGGAAGAAGACACTCCCTTGAGTTGGTGGAAGGAGGTTGGCACACGGTACTTTCCAAAGTCGTCCAAGATTGCACTTCAATTTCTTTTTGTAAACCCGACTAGCACACCAGTGAACCAAATTTTCTCCATTAGTTGAGGCGTCATCACATATTGTGGATCCCGCCTAGAAGTAGAATTTGAGAACTTAGCATGGCTTATCTTCTTATCTCTTTGTCTTAACATATTGGATCCATTTTCCTCTCTTACTCTTTCCATTTGTATTCTCAGACATCTCACTCTTTATATGCATCCCTTCCATATCACTCTAACATTCTCTACTTCTCTCTATTTTCCTTTCTTACTCGCTCCAGCTATGTATCTATTGCTTATCCTTTGATGTTTAAATTTCTATCCATCTCAATTCTCTTCTCTCTCTATTCTCTTTGGCTTAACATGATCTCCACAAACCTGTAAATCATTCCTTCATATTCTTGCTTGCAGCTAAGATAAATGTCCGCGACATATGGAATTCTCTTGGCTTTGATCTTTCCACCATTTGTGGTCAATGATATTATCCTCGTCATTCTTGAGGGTTGTGGTTATTGACCCAGTCGGGCACTCAAGTCTGAGTCAACAGTCGAACTTCGCACATTCTTTTGGCATTTGTTTGCGCCGTCTATCTCTATTTTGTTGTTACTCTCAGAGACGTCGCTGACTCTTGCGCCACCATGTCCAGAGTCACAAGAGCCCAGTGCCAACTCAGATACTCTTCTCATAGAGTATGTCAGACTCCTATAAACACTCCAATCTAGGGAATTCAAGAATGATTTCTTCTCATTATCCAAGCTTCTTTAAGTTTTTTGGATATTGTTTTCAGCATTGAATAATGGATTATTCTTTATTGTTGTAATACTATGTAATATAGGTCAATCATAATAATCTTGGTGAGTATTTTTTTCAACTTGCACATTTTTGGAAACATGATTGAAACATGATAATCCTGGGAAGAATATGTCTGCTTTATAAAGGCTAGTAAAGTTCTTTTTTTCTTGATGTCTCTGTCCCATCATACTTTGATCTGTAATGATATTATGTAATCATAGGAACAGAGCTGACATCCATGGTTTAATGTGTCCATATAACTTTGCGAAGTGACTTGATGATATCCATGTATACACAAGAAAATAGCATCTTAATAATTATGTAACATCCGATCATATTCACGCGGATACATGACTTTCGGAATTGGTAATATCCATATGACATCTGATTACTTTCCAAGAGCCCCATGATATCCATATGTAGTATGGATACATTAATCTCGAAACTGATTACAACTTCTACGAGCACCATGACATCTATATGTACTTTGGTATGATTCCCATCATATGCATTTTCATTATTTTACCTTCAGGGGTATCTTAAGCATTTTCCTCTTGGCATGAATTCGTCTATAAAAGGTCAACTCTCCTTCTAGGAGGGTTGCCAATAAATAAGTGTAAGTTGTTGGTTCTCATATCTCCTATTGTGATACTCTTCATGCCGCCTACCTCTCTGCCGATGATCTTTTCGGCTTTCTGCCTCCCCCTTTTTCCTGACAATGATCTTAATTCCAGTTCTTTATCCCCATCTTTTACAACAAGAAATCTCTGGTTCTTATCATACTTATGGGTACCTTAGCTTTTGAATCGACATCATATCCATGCATGCATATAAACCCATAGCTGGGACATCTACAAATGAATCCAAGTTTGAAGCTGTGACATTATTTACCAAGTGATGCAAGAGGTATCAAATTTCGGTCTTACACTTTTTGTCTTAGATCCATGTAAATTTAACTTGATGTATATTTGATTATCACTCAAAAAAAAGTACGTAAGATAAAATAAAACTTTTTTTTATCCTTTCTTACTGGCCATCATCTCCTGACAGGGGATAATTATCATTCATGAAAAGAAGTCAACGTAAAAATAAAATTAATCATCCATAAAATAAATGCATTAAATAAAATAAAGAGAAAGTTTTGTTCTTCCCACACAAGAAGGGGGACGATTTTTGTTCATCAAAAGTCAACGTAAGTGAAAAATTAATTATCCCTAAAAAATAAGTAAATAACATAAACTTTTTCGTCCTTCCATCATCACCTCGTTTGAGGTCTAGAAAATCGTACCGTCATTCGTATTAGGGATGATTTTCTGTCCCGTTATTCGTCTGACTCTACAAACGGGATGATTTTTATTGCCGTGGGACGACTGTCCCGGCTGGAGGCCTTGGACTTAAGAATTGAGACAAAATAGAGAGGAGAGAGAGAGAGAGAAATAGAGAGATAAAGAATGGAGAAAGGAGAGAGAGGGAGAGAAGGAGTTGAGACAAAGAAGAGAGAGCAATAAATATATAAATAATGGAGGAAAGAGAGAGATAAAAATAAGGAGAGAACAGAGAAGAGAGAAATAAAAAGATATAGAGAGAATCTAAAGACAATATAGATAAACATAGAGAGAGAATGGAGAGAAGAGAGAGAGATAGAGAAACTAGAGAGAAGAGAGAGAGATAGAGGTAGAGAGAGAATGGAGATAATAGGGAGAGAATAAGGAGAGATAGAGTTCGAGAGAGAATGAAGAGAAGAGAGAGAGAGAGAAACAAAGAAAGAAAAAAATAAGAGTGATAGAGAGAATGGATAGAAGAGAGAGGTAAAGTGTAGAGAGAGTGAATGGAGAGAAGAGAGAGATTGAGAGAATAGGTAAGAGAGAAAATATAGAGAGAGTATGAAGATAAAATAGAGAGATAGAGATAAAAAGAATGGAGATAAAAGAGAGAGAGATAAATAGAAAAGAGAGAATGAAGACAAGGAGAAATAGAGATACAAAGAATGGAGAGAAGAGAGAGAAAGATAAAGAGAGAGAGAGAATAGAGAGAACGGAGAGAAAGAGAGATAGATAGAGAATGGAGAGAATGGAGAGAAAGAGAGAGATAGATAGAGAATGGAGAGAAAGAGAAAGATAGATAGAGAATGGGGAGAAAAAGAGATGGAGATAGAGAAAGAGAGAGATAGATAGAGAATGGAGAGAAAGAGAAAGGTTGATAGAGAATGGGGAGAGAGATAGAGATAAAGAGCGAATGGAGAAGAGAGAGACAATGATAGAGAGGGAGAATGGAGAAAGGAGAGAGACAACAATAGAGAGAGAATGGAGAGAAGAGAGAGATAATGATACAGAAAGAATGGAGAGAAGACAGAGATAATGATAAAGAGGGAATGGAGAGAAAAGAGAAATACAGATATAGAGAGAGAGGAGAGAAATAGAGATAGAGAGAGAATGGAGATACTAGAAAAATAGAGATAGGGAGAGAATAGAGAGAAGATAGAGAGAAAAGTGAGCTTATGATACACATTTGTTGCTAATACAAGACACCTACATGAACGATTCTTCAAGATGTGAAAATAAATATTTGTCTAAATGCCTCGAAACCTCTTTTTTCACATTATTATAATGGATTTGAGTCATAATATATCTATTTCAGGAGGCGAACTGAAGGAAATTGAATTTATTAGGTAGAGCATGTAAAAAATAACAAGAATAAAGTGTAGAGAACTCAACTAGAATTTATATTTAACTGGTACGGATAGAAAATAATTAATGTAAAAAAAATAATTTCAGCTTATGATCTATCAGATATTCATAAAAATTTAAGAAATTATGCAGAAAATAATAATTTTTAGGGAAAATTAAAATAATATATATTATATTCTTTTTTATGAAAACTTATGGAGAAAATATTGATTTTTAGGGAGCAAATAATGTTTATCTACATTAATGAACACGAATAACATTAATGTTAATATCCCGCTTAGATTTTTCAAAAATATTGGGCATGACCATTAGTACTAGAGAATTTCTGTGATAAGGCAAAAAATTAAAAAAAAACATGCAGTCTAGATAACCAACAAAGTCAAATCCTACCCATTTGGATGCATTGTAAAAGAACTGCCTTTTGTGTGTATTATGCATGGACCCCCAAGTGCCCCAAAAAAATATAATGAGTTGTACTTAGAATGTAGAATATGTATGGGTGTGTGAACTAGAATTAAGCATTAGAATTTGTTATATATTATAAATTTATTAGGTTAACGTTTGAAGAGTTATTCGACATATGAAGGTATTCAATAGACTCGTACATATGGGTTATAGGGTTACACCCATAAGGTTTACTAGACATTGGAAGATATACTTAAAAGTGTAAGGGTTTTAATAAAAAAATCATAAAAGTGTGAAGGATATAAAGTTTCAAGTGATAAACACCTGTATGAGCTTCTCCTCAGGAACCCTAACCTTCTCCCTTCTCCCTTCCCCTTGGAGCACCCTCTCATCCAAGTCTCACTGTAATGGCAATGAGGTTCTCTCTGGTGTCTCAAGAGAAGACAGACATTAAATGTGTTTAAGACTATGTGAGTACGTCTAGAAACTGGTTCATTTGATAAACAAAACGCTATAAACTTGACTCATTGCGAGGTGATTTAGCCATCAAAACGTTTTTTATTTTAGTTTTCAAGGTCTGGTTTGATACATAGTTTCTCCAAGTGTCTGAATCTCCTCTCATATTATAGATCACGATTGAACCCAACAATTAATATGTAAAACATTCTTAGAATTAAATGCAGTAACCTTAATAGTGGCTTCATCTCTTCATACTTTACCTGGTCTTTCAATCTTCAAATATACTCCATACACTAACCAGCACTTGTTGCCACATCAATATCAAAACATCTCTAATCATATTACACCAAAGTTTATTATACTCTTAAAGTATTTTTGTATGCATCCCATAGAGTAAGTTTGAAATAATATTTTCATGTGGAGGAGCAATGAGAACAATAAAAATAATTGTCTTATTATCATCGAATAGATCATCATCTAGTCAGGCAGAGCCAGTGAGGAAGTTTGACAATAAGAAATATGATTAGAATCTTCTGCCATTGAAACTTCAAGAAAATCAATCTTTATTATCACTGTTGTCATTACCATCCTTACCAATGTCATTATCAATATCAGTCCATAGTGTGGCCATAACCTTTATAAAATATTACAGGGAAAATTTATACAAATACAATATGTTGTGGATTTTGTCATAACAAAAGCATGAATAAGACTACACTATTTTTACTAAAAGTTCCATGATTAGCTAACATAACCTTTTTATATTAATGCATTGAAAAGTAACTACAAGTCCTTCCACAAATAAATCACACTCCTTATATTACTGATGGCAAAATTGTGTTAACTTATAAATATTTTTGATATCATAAATAGTGGGAAAAAATCCCATTATTGATAGGAATTCCCTACATTCATATAATAAAACTTTTCAAAAATTTGAACACTCTGATACTGAAACACATTAATTTTCAATACATTATTTTATTTGGTGTTCATTATTGAAAAGAACAAAAAACTTCACAGACGAAAAGTTTTCAATAATGCATCATCTCTCTCTCATTTCAATAGCAAATGCCATTAATAAGTTATTGAAAAAAAATAAAATAGAAATTAAAATAGCCATGCATAATTTACATCAAAAGTTGAGAGAAGTTCTATAAATATTTTCAAAAATTTAGAGACAATATAAACAAATAATTAATTCATGTATGAAAATCCTAATACATAGGCATTTTCATAGTAAACTATTATAAAAAGTATGCAAGGTATCATTTTAAATTAAATATATTGGTTTATGTGAATAAGGTATGAACTAGGAAGGAGGTAAATCAGGTTTTAAAGTTTATAAGTCTAATACAAGATATTAAACTACTTAAGTATTTCCTATCTATGAAATTTCAAAAGGGTAAGGTATGCTCATTATTTTGTATACAGATCAGACTAGATATTAGCTTTGTCCCATGGATATTCAGTTGTTGTTGATAAATTTCTTAAACAAGTGTTTGTGTAGTGCTTCAAAATCCAAACCACTTGGTAACATATAGATATTGAGAAAATAAATTTAAATTTAAATTTAACCTCCTAGACCCCCCAATGTTGTCCACCAAACATCAGAATGACATATCCTTTGAGTTTGACTTGAGAGTATGTTTTGGATTTTACCCCAAAACCTTATATCCATTCATATCAAAAACTTGAATACTTTTTATAAACCAAATAAGATGATACTTTGGATGAAATTATGCTTCGATGGTTTTAAATTATGCTTCGATGGTTTTAAATTATGCTTCGATGGTTTAAAATGACTTCATCATGAATATTATATGATGCTCTGGATGAAATTAAATTCCTGAACTCAAATATAAAATACTTAACTGATATAGAAATGTAAAATATACCTCCCTACAAATCATCTTATGTTTCTCTATATGAATTATTATCTCTAGTTCTCTTATCGTTCATTTTACTTCTTGATAACATCATCATAATGTGTTCGCCCTCCTTGTGTCCTACTGATATTCCTTCTAAATGCCCCCATTAAACAATATAACTTTGTATTATATGGAATATTCAATTTTATAAAAACTTTTTTCTGATATGAAACTTCAGAAAAGGTTCGTAAAAACCCGTGTAAAGTCATATGTTAAGCATAACTATGGGCCCATAATTTCTTTAGAGTAAACTTTGTTTACTTGTAACTTCTATAAACCTTGACCAATGAAAATGATTCAGGATTGGTGAAGGACACAACCATGACCACCATCTTATTGCCACATTGCCACCTTAGGAGGAGATGACCCAGGTTATGACACACCTTTATCATCAATCCTGGGCCAAGGATCCAAAGTTTATTTATATTAGGATTATTTTATCTATCTTCTGTTGGGTTTTGGGGATATGGTTTGGTGTATGAAAAATGAAT
Organism: Wolffia australiana; assembly: GCF_029677425.1. Lineage (NCBI taxonomy): Eukaryota > Viridiplantae > Streptophyta > Magnoliopsida > Alismatales > Araceae > Wolffia > Wolffia australiana. The sequence goes on along the minus strand of NC_135854.1, from coordinate 1,748,766 downwards.
TTTAATGCAATGGAAGCTTAAGATCAACTCAGAATTTATCTCTAAAACACATCACATATGAAGTACTTTGTGGGGAACTTTCTCCCCCCTTCACTTGCTTCCTAGAAGAGCTCCTTCAAGATGTTCAATTGCCTTGATCGAGAAGTATCCACGTGACTTGTAGGTTTCTAGATCTCCTCTCCTTCTTCATCACTTCTTCTTGAAGATATTTTGGATCTTCTCACCATCAAGGAGGGCTTGTGGAGTGAATGAAGAAATAATGGAAGAATAAAGGGAAGGGTGCCTGGATTTAGCACCTAAAATGGTTGTCCCCCTGATTTATAATTATTAATAATTTTCAACACTTATAATAAAGTATATCTTTCAACAGCCTTTTAGTCTTATGTGTGTGACCCTCTAGGCCCACATATCATTATAGTTAAGAACTTTGAAGGTCCACAAAAATTTATTAACCAACCTTATTAATTAAATATATCAATATAAATATCAATTAATCAAGGATCAATTTAACCCTATAGATATGTTAAGTTCCCATCCCGTGAGGTGCCCAGCTACACCTAGTGCTCTAAAATATATATAATAGTCTTTCAACTCTCTTATGGAAGCTTTCTGTCATCAATTATTATTCATCTATAATCCTTCTTCCACATAAAACTCCTATATGACTCAGGACTTATGCATAACGGGGATCAAATGGAGAACACCTACTCCAATATCCTCACTTCCATTGCCAGGGAATTATCTGCATTGTCTTCCTTGAGTGAATATCATCTCTATACTTCTTACTATATCTTAGCTAAAACTTATTCGAACCCAATGATTTGAGACTCGTAAGCTGTAGTCAAAATATACTTATCCATCCACGATATGTCCTTGGTGTCTCAACTCAATAGATCACTTATACAACTGTGACATGAATCAACATAATTGACATTTATGTTTAATATCATTCAGGGATTCATACGGATCAGTTTGGTGAAATCTTTCTCCAAAGAGCACGTACCATATGTCATTATTGTCTCCACACTAATGACCACAGAATCAATCATACTTAATACACAAGTAGGATTAGATACTGTTATTATATCTGAATAGTTTGATGTCCATCTTGATTATCCATTGGATAAGAATCTTTATAATGCATGTCTAAATACTAGTGATCACTATCATATGATCCCATCATAGTTCACTAGATCATTGCATGTATTCACAAAAATCAGTATAAACATCTTCTGATAACAATAATGAATCTATGTTTTTAATGAACTTAAATAAACGCGTTGGTGTGATTGGCTTGATGGCCACATAATATTCATCATCTTGCAATTCTTATAAATAGGTCATTGTTATATGGATCATTTGGTTTTTTTTAAGTGAAATTTCCTCCTCAAAATTGCATGGGGTACTTCACGGCTGCCATTGGTACTAGACGTCGTTGTCGCCACCAAGATGGTTGTAAGACAGTATTCCCGCCCTTGAATGAGGAAAGTGGTTGCACCATCATTATTTTCTGTGGATTTAAAGATTCACAGTGTCATGTTGGTTTGTTGTTTTATTTATCCAACCCTAGGTCACCCTTAGTCACCCACTTTGTGTCACTCCTAGTCATCCTACATCATGGATCCCATGAATTCGGATTTGGGTTAGGGATAATCTTCGTGTGGAATGGAAACTCAAATTAACCCTATAGAATTATTCTAAGGGTGATATTTCCCGTTGTTTCTTGTAGCCCAATTTTCCTGTACATATGGGGTTCTAAAGTGAGAACTGTGTCGGACTGTTATAAAGACAAGAAACAGTAAGTTGTATTAAAAGTGAGAGAAGATAGGGAAATTGTTACCCCTTTAATTTTGAAATTAAATAATTCTATTTTGTCATTAAATTAAATAGCTTTATATGATATGAGTCTATTACAGTAGTCTCACATAAAAAATGAGTTAAGTATTATGTAATATATCTGATTTTAATGTGAGTTTTTGTGTTTATTTTTAAATGTATAAATCATAATTTCAAAAATAAACATATAGTTTGAAGTCTGTTATTTTTTTATAGACACTTGTACATAAAATACCAAAAACAAACATCGATGAGTTTAGGATCTATGTGTATTTTGAAATTTGGTTGGACGAATAATAGTAAACCCCTTGATCAGAAGGTTAAAAAGCCTTCATTTTTTCCCATATTCAGTGGCAGGGCACAGTCATATTGGTTTTAGAACATATATGTTACTTATTTTGATGAATTGTATTTTCCTATATAAACCCACCCCCCACCCAAATTCTCTGTCTAGCATTTACCTTGCTCACTTTGAATGATCCAACAAAAAATTTCTGATTTTTTTCAGTTGGGATTTTCAACGATGTTCAAAGCATAAAAAAGTAAGCTAAGAAATTTGGACTGAAAATGATATGTAATTTTGCATAAGGATGATTAGAACTGATTAAAATATCAACAAAAAATCTTGCCCCTGTGAATCTATTTATCAGTTTGATATATCGAGGAAATTTAATTTTATATGCCACAGTTTTAAATTTCATTTAAATTATATGTTTTGTATTATAAATGAAATTTAACCATGGGGAAAGTATAAGGAATAAAGAAAATTCGGTAAATATGTTATCAGATCAAATATGGGTAAATGTTTTATTTAGTTATAGAAATTGTGCAGTGGCAATTTTCAATGAATATTACATCATCTTCTATTTCTAACGAAAACTTAAGGATTAATGTATGAAGTTATGTCAATTTAAACTATCTATTTAATTGAGTTTAAGGTGAAACTATATAAAACTTCATCAAATAAGTGGATTATGTAGAATATTTAATAAACATAACTCTTATCTTATATATAAGAGGCGGCGGAAGACAAGTAAGACAGACATTTTAGATGAGGCGTTTAATTGGGTATAATGAATGTTTTTTTTGTAATAATTCAAGTAATAGAGTTTAAAGAATATGCAGGACACCTAGCCATAAATTCTTTATTTTTTCTCAAAATAAAATCAAAATATGATTTCATACCTTAGGGTTCTATTGCTACGTAAATAACCAAATATAACACATGGGCTAAGGGTCAAGTTGGTAATTTTTCTTACATCTCCCCTTCCTGGAGCCCAGGTATCATACACACCACCAAAATAAACAACTTTGAATACTAAAAGAATAGCACCTAGACCTAACAAAATTAAGTGAATACCTAAAATTGTGGTCATTTTATTTCTATCTTTCCATACATAACCAAAGAATGGAAAAGATTCTTCAAGAGTTTCAGGTCCCAGAAGCGCATGATAAATGCCGCCAAAGCCTAGGACTGCAGAGGAAATTAAGTGAAGTACTCCAGACACAAAGTATGGAAAAGTATCTATAACTTCTCCTCCCGGACCTACCCCCCAACCTAAAGTAGCAAGATGGGGAAGTAAAATCAATCCTTGTTCATACATCGGCTTTTCCGGTACGAAATGAGCCACTTCAAATAGGTTCATTGCTCCGGCCCAAAATACAATTAATCCAGCATGGGCTACGTGAGCTCCAAGTAGTTTACAGGACAAATTGATAAGTCTGGCATTACCAGCCCACCAAGCAAAACCGGTTGAATGTCTATTGAAGTCATTCAAAAAGCTGGGATTTAAAATTACTAGTCCAGCTCTCAACCAAAAAGAAAACGTACTAATTACACAATACGTAAGTTGCGCAGGTTTTGGAAGACTGTAAGTTAATATATTAGAACTTACTAGACATGGAATAAGAAACTCATGACCAAGAACTTGGGAGGAATACACAAAAGTCATCAATATGGTATCTACAGAAATACTGCAAATATCTCCTATCATGAAAAACTGAAAATTATATTTTCATGAATGTCAAACGAGTAAATAACATAAAAGTCTGTCATTAAGGAAAAAATAGGCAGCAGAGTCTCAATGAATTCCAGCCAAAAACTAGGCAAATTAGAAACTTACTGGCCCTGGCTGATTGAGAAAAGCACAACTCTAGGCAGACTTTGTGTAGAAGCGGACTGCAACTGCCAAGCCTAGAATTGCCAAGGGAACAAGAAACTGAAGCAGCCTGATCAATAAGTCAGAACCTTTGTCTTGGCTGTCCTGTGCCTGCTTGAGCTGAGTGGTTTTGGGCCTGGACGCTATCGTCGATGTGTCAATGGCTCCTACGAGGTACTCATTAAGCATTGCTCTTGCGGTAGAGCTGTGCCCGACATCTTCGAAATCGTCTGTCGCATCCTTCCCTGAGAGGTTGGGTTCTATCGTAAGGACACTGGTAATGCTTTATGAACCATAAAAGAAAGGAATGGAGTTGGGAGAGAAAGGGGAAAGAACAATTTTAAAGGAAGTGAGGCCCTTGATATGATTCTCAAATGCCAGAACGTCCTTTTCATCGGTTGGGGCTCGTATATGTACCCAGATGAATTGGGCCCTCATAAACGATAGATAAATTATATATTTTTTGAACTCTAACAGGAAAGAGATTGTGAGCAGACGAGCACACGCGTGGGGTAGCAAGAGAGAGAGAGAGAGAGAGAGAGAGAGAGAGAGAGAGAGAGAGAGAGAGAGAGAGATAGCAGGGGAAGAGAGAAAGAGAGAGAGCAGGGCAAGAGAGAGAGAGAGAAGGGCAAGAGAAAGAGAGCAGTGCAAGAGAGAGGGAGCAGGGCAAGAGAGAGAGAGAGCAGGGCAAGAGAGAGAGAGAGCAGGGCAAGAGAGAGAGAGAGAGCAGGGCGAGAGAGAGAGCAGGGCAAGAGAGAGCAGGGAGAGAGAGAGAGAGAGCAGGGCAAGAGAGAGAGAGAGAGAGAGCAGGGCGAGAGAGAGAGAGAGGGGGAGAGAGAGAGCAGGGCAGCAGGAACATGAATCCTATGAACCGCAAATCACAATAACAGCCCAATTCGTTTCCCCAATTTTAAATAGAGAGGGAAGGAGGAACGAGGGCTGATTAAGTTTAAGACATGATACACTAGATACGCTATCTATGATTTCTCGAATGCCTAAACATGTCTATTCACTGGTTAAGACTCAAACAAGCCGCTGATAATTTGGCCACTGAGGGGCCAATTCATCTGAGTTTCAATCACAATGATATATCTGATTCTAATGCTTATCTTGAAATGAAAGGATGATGTTTAGGGTTACCAGTTGCATTGATCATCACTTCATCGCCTCCAGGATGGTCGTCGAGGAACTTTGTCACATCGTACACCTGGCAGATAACATCAGAGGGCTTAGTTAATGATGTTTGACACGCAACGAGAGGAGCAGAGGCAGGGTTCTTGAGAGAAGTAAGTTAAGAGAAATAGGAGAGAGTGGAAGAGACAAAAGAGAGACAGTGGCAGAGATTTAGGGAAAGAAAAATGACAGACAAACAGAAAAAGATGTATATCAAGAGATAGAATGATATGTCCTTGAAATGTATTGGCTGATGATGACCAATGCGATTGATAATTTCAAATGAATCTTGATAGTTGATGATTGAATTGTTCAATTCCAGCCTAACTTGTAGAGAGAAAGAGGGAGAGATAGGAAAAGGAAGAAACGTAAAATGAGATACAAATGATTCTTCTTGGCTGCCCTTCTAAAGGGATGGCTACCATATTTTTCGGGAAGACATGCCTGGGAAGCAAAAGATGAAAATACCCCAAAGATACGATGGGGATTGTATCACAGACAGAGACAGAAACACAGACATATATCGAGAGAAAGGCAACATACTGAGACAAATAGATATGTAGAGAGAGAAAGATGACAGGAAAACAAGAAAAATGTATATAAAGAGAGAGATAGACAGAGACAGAGAGATAGAGAGAGCAAGACAACGTTCGAAGGCATGGCAAGAGAGAGACAGACAGAGAAAGATATTGAGAGGGACAGACAGAAAGAGAGGGAAAAAGAGACACAGATAATCAGTCGAAGGACAGGCAAAGTGCCAACTAGGGAACGCTTGATGAGGAATACACAAGTTTATATTCTTTCAAAGAAACTAATGATTTTGATACTCTCACGATAAACAATGACATTTTAAAAGGAATAAGAAATCCGAACACAGAGTAAAAATATTTCAACAGCAAGCCACGATATGCTAAACGACTACATACGATAGCTAAATCTCATCATGAAACAAGTATTCAAGTAGACCTCTATTTTCAGCAAGAAAGTAGAGGAGAGGACAGTTACAGAGGAAAACAAGATGAAATCCTTGTTCAAGTCATCAGAGTGTAAGAGCATTCTCACATACTACAAAAATGATGAGGAAGGAGGAAGCACAAGAAATTAAACCAAAAGGCCATCCACTTGGCCAACTGGAGAGAGAACCAGAAGAAGCCACTCAAAAAACAAGGTCAGGATAGCACCGGATCAGAAACTCTGATCTAAGAGAACAGCAACTAGTGAAATTTTATTTTACGAGTATGAAACAAGATGGGTAAATTAAACTGCTTCCATAAAACGTTCCTTCATCTATTTAACAAAGAAAAAACTGACAGGACTTTTCAATAATCATTACATAAGAAAATGCACTGATCTCTCTCTCACTTGACCCCATTAGTATAACCACTTGATAACTCATCGGAAAAAGTGAGAAAAAGCTATTCAGAAACTAATAATCATCGATATCATCCGTAGAAGTTCATCCACGACCTTCTCGGCTTTTAAAGTCTCCGCTAAACTGTTTTATATTCTCGCCAACCACTAGATGGACAAGAATCCACGAAAAACAATCCAAACTGCTAAGAAGCAACGCGGAAATAACGAATCATCACTCAGGAATGAGCAAAAACTTCAGATCAAACTCACAGAAACAGTTGGAGAAGATCATTTAGACGCGATAACAAAAAAAACCAACGAATTAAGCGCATCGATCAGAGATTGAGAAGACACCCACGAACAATGAAAGAACATCTCACCTTGTCATTGATGATGAGCCAGCAGTCTTCACGACTGTTGTGCTTGGAAACGTCCGCAAGAGTGAAAACGGCGCCGCTGGCGTCATCGGTGCTCCCCATTTCGATCTACCCAAGAGGGGAAAACAGAAGAAGCCTATGCGGAGAGAAAAAAAAGAAGAAAAGAAGAGGAGAAGATCACGAAAACGAAAAAATTAAGAAATGGGTATTGATTAGAAGAAGGAAATCGCGAATGGGTTCCAGCGAGAATCGAAATCTGGGGTTGCTAAATCTGAAAGATCGATCGAGAGGTGTAAAAGTAGAGGAGAAGATCACGAAAACGAAAATTTAAAGAAATGGGTATTGATCAGAAGAAGGAAATCGCGAATGGGTTCCAGCGAGAATCGAAATCTGGGGTTGCTAAATCGGAAATTCTGGATCGAGAAAGGTAATAGTTTAGGAACAGGCGTATAAATAAAGCGGACTGTCTGTCACACTCCGTAAGAGCGTGGCGGGGAGAATATTCTGTCGTACTATTTTGCAGTAAAACCCGTCATATTTTCTTTGATAACATTGTGGCCAAACAAACACATTATTATTGTTTCTCGAACCAAAACCGTCGGTCCGATTCTGGACGGGACGGGACGAAATCATTCGTTCTTAGGATGACGCTCAGAAACAATCTCCCAATTCCGTGTTTCTTTTTTGCAGAAAAGTCCCTTCTTAAATTTACTCATAAAATTCTAACCACAAATAACAAGTTGGAGGGGACGCAACCAAATAATGTCTGTTCCGAAAACTCTGATTCCCTCAATTTTTTTTTGCAGAAAAACCATTTTTATTTTTTGCCATAAAATTCTGACCAGAAAATAACCCAGCGCAAGATGAAGATGAATGTTATGAAGTCGATGAATCTTCATTTTATGAAATCAATTCAGATGCAACCCGTGTGTTTGCTGTGGACAGACAGGACAGAGAACAGACGGGACGAGGCAACACGTTTGTCCAGATGACACTGGGATGGAAAACCCAATTCTGTCATTCATGTTTGTTGAAAAATCCCTCTATTTTACCATAAAATTTTGACCAGAAAATAATACATTATTTTTTTGTACCCTGATCGTCGGTCCACTTTTTGGAACGGAATGGAACAGGACCACATGCCCATCCTCCCAAATGGTTTTTTAATATCGTAAAATGATATTTTGAAGTTTTTATTATCGTAACATGATATATTGAAGTTTTTATTATAGACCAATAAAATTGTATCATATATTATAGGCCAATAAAATGTCATCTGTTTTGTTCACCATCGCAGCTAGTAAACTATAATGATTTGATAGCCACTGTTTTAAAAATGTTTAAACAACAACTACCAGCAGTTTTGGGTTTTAGTGATTTTTCCACAATAATATGGTAAAAACTTTCAGTAAAATATTATTTATCTTTCTCTCTATACATCTTTGTGTATATTAAATTTATTTATTCTTTGTTTACATGATTATATGTCTCTGTGTATACTACACTCTTCGCTCTTTTTCTTGATCGTTCTCCTTTTGTCTCGTTGTCTCAACCTTGCTCCTTTATCATTCGATATATATCACTTTAACGTATTTATTATTCTCTCTCTATCTCTTGCAATCCCATTTCATAGACATGTTGGGAAATTTTTGGGTATCAATGGACAAGATCCGTACTTCATTGTGATGGAAATACATGTGGCCGGCAAGCTAATCACACTAGCTTCAGAACGTTCATTGAATAAAATATTTACGTTCATTATTATTCCGTGTGATGTTTATATTGAAGTCCATGAATACGTACAATGACTTAGTGAATTATGATAAGATCATAATACAGTGATCACTAGTCTTTAAATATGTATTCTAAATATTCTTATTCGATGGATAGTCGAGACGGACATCGAATTATCCGAATAGAATAGCACTAACTAATCCTACTTATACGATAAGTATAGCTGATCATGTGGCTATTAGTGTGGCGACACTAAGGATAGACAATGGGTGCTCGTTGGAGAAAGAGTTCACTGAATTGATAGGTATGAATCCCTATATAGTATTATACCTAAACGTCGATCATGTTGATTCAAGTCACGGTTGTACAAGTGATCCACTGGCTTGAGACACCAAGGACATCTCGTAAATGGACGACTACAATTTGACTACAACTTACGAGCCTCTAATCACGGGATTCAAACAAGTCATAGCTCAGATATAGTAAGAAACTTACTAAGGTGATTGAGTGGTCAAGATGGGATCATCCGCCCTCGATATAAGATTAGATTGACTCAAGGAAGATGATGCTGCAAATCCCTTTCCAAGGTAGTGAGGATATTGGAGAATGCATTCTCTAATGATCCCCGTTACGGATCAGTACTAATCCAATGACGGATTGGAGTTTAATGATCAACATACCTTAAGTCGTTCGAGAGTCTCGCGCGGATGATGGATTATACATAGACGTTAATCAATGATTGTAAAGGTTCCATGAGAGAGTTGGAGACTACTCGGTATCTTCCAGAGCACAAGGTGTAGCTTGGCACCCCACGGGTTGGAAACTTAACCTATCGATTAGGTTAAATGGATAATGATTTAATTAATCTATATGTTGATATAGTTAATTGATAAGGTTAGTCAATAAATGTTATTGGGCCACTAAGTTATTAACTAGAATAATACATAGGCTTAGAGGGTCACACGCACAAGGTCATAAGGGCATTGGTGGATATATTTTTCTTTGGAGGGTTTTTGAGAAAAACCTTAAGTGAAATATAAAGAGGGAAAGGGGTCTCATTTTAAGCACCCAGGCCAGCCAAATTTGAGAGCCCTTCCTTTCTCCACTCTCTTCTACACTCATTTAAGGAAGAGTGTCTTCATAGTGAGGAGATCTTCTAGATTCTCAAGAAGAAGTGAAGAAGAAGACGTGGAGATCCAAACGCCGAGCGATCGCGTGGACACGTGAACAGCTTCAGAACGATCTCGAAGCAGCAAAGTCAAGGGTGGAACTAGTTCCCCAAAAGGTACTACAAATATGTTGTGTTATAGATCGATTGAGAATCGATCGACACGCTTCCACCTCCTTGGAAACATGTTTTCCATGGATGAACCAAGGCACCAAACCCAACAGAAATAGTTCACTGAATTGATCTGTATGAATCCCTGAATGGTATTATACCAAACGGTCAATCACATTGATTAACATCACGGTTGTGTAAGTGGTCCTTAGACTTGAGACACCAATGACGTCTTGTGGACAAACAGTTGTACTTTTACTATGACCTACACGTCCCTAATCAAGGGATTCTAAATAGTCTTAGTTCGGGTACATCAAGAAGTTCATGAAGGCAATTGAGTGGTCAAGATGGGATCGTCCACCCTCGCTATCAGAGGTAACAGCTCAAGGAAGATGCGATGAAATCCTTGGCCAAGGTAGTGAAATATCAGAGAAGAGTTCTCTGATGATTTCTGAATGCATCAGTAGTAACTCGGATGACCGATCAGGGTTTGAAAATTCACCGTACCCTAAGTCATTCTAGGATCATCAAGTGGATGAGGTATTATACATACAGGGTAGCCGATGACACTCCGTTGTATCTCCTAGAACATGAGGTGTAGCTTGGCACCCCACGTGTTGGAGACTCAACCTATCGATTGGGTTAAATCAATACAATGTTAATTAATCTATATGATGATATAGTTAATTAATTTAGAAGGCCAATAAAGGTTATTGGGCCTCTTGAGTCATTAAATAGACCAATACATGGGCCTAGAGGTTCATACGCAAATGGTCTTTTGGACGTCGGAAGATATAATTAAGCTTTTTGTTTTTTGTGAAAAATACCAACTTAATATAAATAGGGTAAGGTTCTGAACGAAATTCACCCATGTCAGAATTGTTTAGGGGCCTTCCCCTTCTTCTCCCTTCTCCCCATGACTTCTCATCAACGAGAAGGGACGTCAGATGCAATCTAGACGGCATAACGACGACGACTACGGAGATTGAATGGGCTCATCAACGAGAAGGAGGAGATTCGATGTGCCAATGATCGTGTGGATATGTCTAGAGGCTACAAACTTGAGTAGTTCGACTCGTCTCGCTCGGAGACCCAAGAATTCACGGATGTGATCCATGCCGATGTACTTCGTTCAATGGCTTTATTGATGACATGATGATTCCATTTAAGTCTTTCCCTATGGAATATTTTGAATTGTTCATCCATGTCAAGGCTCATAGAACCCAATAGATTGCGCAATAGAATATCAAATGGATCTAAAAACCAAGAGCATAGGAAAAACAAAAACATCACCTTTGCATGAATTGAGTCCGCAATTTATTGGTTCCTCAAGTGAGAATCTTCAAGTGTTCATATGCCTAGCCTCTAGACATACCCATGGTTTCTTCAGAATGCTAAATCTACTCTTTTTTACACAAACTCTATTGCTAGAAATATGATTACCTCTCCATCCAAACCCAATAGAAATAACACTCGAGGAAGCGGAAGAGAAGAAAGAGGGAGGCACTCAAAATGACTTGCATGGTTATCAAATGATGGTGCCCCCCCTTAGTTATATTATTTAGGAAAAATTGTATAATGGTTCCTATCCTTGAGAAAAATTAATAAAGTACCCAAACTTAGTGTAACTACCAACGTCCAAAAACCGTGTTTGTGACCCTCCATGCCCATGTATCAGCCTAGTTAATAACTCCAATTCTGCAATAAATTAACTATATCACATATAGATTAATTAATCAATTATTGATTTAACCCAAGCGATTGGTTAAGTTACTAGCATGTGGTATTTCAAGTGGCACCTTATGCCTAGAAGATACAAAATAAAATATCTACTCTCTCAAGGAAACTTTATCGTCATTAGTTGTGATGTACGTGTCATCCCTCATCCATGCAAGACTCTCAAATGACTTAGGGTATGATTAGCTGCCAAATCCTTATTGGTCATTCTAATTATTACTGATGCGTCATGAAATCACTAGAGAATAACTTCTCAAATATTTATACTACTATTTATAGGGATTTAAGTGCATCATCTTCGTTGAGTCAATCTCCTCTCATACCGAGGGTGGACAATCTCGTCTTGCAACACAATAACCTTTGTGGACTTGTTGCTACATCCGAGTTAAAGACTGTTTGGAATCCCTCATTAGAGGCTCATAGGCACAGACAAAACAATAACCATCCATCAACAAAGCGTCTTTGGTGTCTCAGTCTAAGGGCCACTTTCACAACCATGTCATGAATCAACTTGATTTATAATAGGTATAATACCATTAGGCATTTTTACAGATCAATTAATTAAACTCTTTACGAAAGATCACCAACGATCTGTCATTAATGTCTCCACACTAATGGTTATGGGATCAGCATACTCATCATATGAGTGGGACCAAACAATGATATTTTATATATATATATATATTTCAATATCCTTTTAGAGTATCCATTGAATAAGACCGTCTTAGAACACATGTTTACATACTAGTGATCTGCATATTATGTTCCCATTAATAATTCATTAAATTATTGCATATATTCATGGACTTCAATTATAAGCATCACACTTACATTAAAGTGGATATATATCATATCAATGAATGTGTGATTGGCTTTTAGGCCACATATATTTCCAACAAGATACTTCTCTGATCTCCAATTTTGGTCCAATAATAACAATAAAGAATTAAGCTCCAAAATCTTCTGATCAGGTACAATTTTTTACATTTTAAAAGCATTACCATGTTTATATTCACATATTTGAAAAATACGTAAAAATGTTACTCTTATATTTAAAAATCAAACTTGATAGAATTGGTAAACTAAAAATGTTTACCCGCAACTTTTTGGTAAGAGAATAAAGCTCTTTAATGTATCCAAGTTTAGACAAAATATGCAATTTGTTTCCACATACTCCATTAATGTGTTCCCTAAAGTGAAAATGCATGAAAGAAAGATTAATGAATTTGATTGGTATTTGTCAGAAATTAGGTTATTTCATTCTCAGATTACTTTAGAAACTATATAAAGGAAGCTATACTTACCTCTACCAAATCTGGAGAAAATTGAAAGCCTGACTTTATATTTTTTCTGTTTTTATTCAAGCATGGATTTTACGTGATCTGTGGTAGGTTTTTTATCGTTGATGCTCAGGAAAAATAATCATTATGCACCCATGGGGTTTTCTTCTCATCTTCCATCAGATAAGATAAATGATTCAAAAAGAATATGGTAATTTTGATGTTTGCAATAGTACTAAATAAAATCGGAAAAGGAAAAAATACTTGGGTTGTCAGCTAGTAATTGGAAGACTTAAATATGTCCCTAGCTAATCAAAATAAGGATAACAGATGACATCCTGCAGAAATGGAAAACAAACTAATAATTAATTTGACCTACTGCCCGAAGGACATGCAAGAGGAGAGAGAAAGAGGGAGAGAGAGGGAGAGAGAGAACCAATCTCAACATAAAAGAGATAAAATGTAACTAATGTAAATATGGATAAATAAGCACGAGACAAGACAGACGCGTAAAATCAGTTATATATGAAGAGAGATGTCAAATGAAACACGTTATATAAAATCAGTTAGCTCAACAATTAATAATTATTATAAGGTTGGAGGTTGTCTAAATCTGATGGGAAGGACTATAAAAGGATATTCAATCAAGTAAAATTATAACTTTGACAGAGGATTGGACAAGATTAGACCTTTAATGCTGGTGAGTGTGAAGAGGGAACCGGAAGCTCATTGACTTCATGATGGTAGACTGGACAAAAACTCTATCTCTCTTCATATTTTTTCACCTAAACAATAAAACTCTATCTTTTTCACCTAAACAATAGGCTGGAAAAAGACCCTAGAAAATATTATGTACCCATTTTTATCTGTCTCAAATCCATCTTGTAACACCCACTGAAACATATTTTATGGAAAATCAACTTCTTATATTATAGTTTTTCTCTCCCCTAAAAACGAATATCTTCCTTGGCTTAAAATTTTATTATTCGGTCTAAATCTGATGAGCTAGATTAGAATCACATTAGTTCCATCGTCATATCCTTACTACTTTATTATATTCGTATGAATTTCTTCCATTAGTGGAATTTATTGAGGACTGGCTGTAAATCAAAATTTGTTGGTCTTTATTCATTTTTTTAGCAACATGACCAAAATTAGGTCAGATACAACAACACAAATCAATGACTGGACTGGACGGAATTTTAGGTTGAATCAGGAAACACCATAAAATACCAAATAGAGACCCATAATTATTTGTATCTATAACATTTTATGAATGTATAAACATCCTAATGAATAGAATGTTTATAAAATTCTTGTAATACCCTCTGAAACATATTTTATGGAAAATCAACTTTTTATATTATAGTTTAATCACATTTTCTAAATCAGACTAGTTATTAGGTCAAAGTTTTTTCTTCGAATCAAGAGGTTAAATGAACAGGAAGTTTTTTCTTTATACTAGTCTGATAAATTTTACCATTCTGACAAGTACAGCACCATCAGTGAAATTTTTGACATCAAAATTATATCTTTATTGACATTCGCTAAAAAGATTATGGGATTTTGGCAAGTTCATATTTTGGGAAAATAATAAATAAATTACTTTCCAAAATGTAGATTAGCCAAGATCCCTGCACAAGAGAAGAAGCATTGAGAAACCATTTCGTGGTGTAGCACTGTGGTGTAAAATTTCAATTTCTCCCTCTCTTTGTCCGTATATAAATATCTCCATCCATCTTGTCGTAGTCAACCAAACGACTAAGGTTAAATGAAATTTCCCAAATAATATAGATAAAATTAAGTATCTCCCTTTCTTTGTCTGTGTATATATTCCTAACATTTGGTGGTCAACTCAAAGGGAATCCAACTTTAGGATCCATAAGTGAGAATAAATAAATAAAAAATTTACATAAAATCTTCAAAATAAAGCAGTAGAAATAATTTTTTTTATCAAATATATCAAAATGTCCCTAAGACTTTTAGCCATGTCGAAATGGAAAAATAAGGCTCTTATTTCATCTATATTAATGACAACTTTCTGTAAGCACCAGAAATTTCGAACATGTGATTTTTCATTCTATACATATATTATTTGTAATGACAATTTATATTATAAATGTTCGACATTATGTACATTAAAATGGATAGTTTTGGAGATTCAGTAATCAAGTTATTATTTGGAATAAACACTAAATAAATGTACGAACTTTCTGAAGAAAGACAACATGGCATTATAAATAATAAACATCCACTTCACTAGCATGCTTCCCCTCCGTTTACTTATTTCAATCGTAGACAAAAAATATCAGGATTACTGTATTTTGGATTTAACTTTCAGACTTAATTTTAATTTATCCTATTTTGAGTTGTTATTTTTCCTCTATGTTTAAAAAAGCCATTTATTTTTTCTTAGTTCCTCGACTTTATGTAAGTTCTCTATCTCAGTACATTTTGTTTCCGAGCTTATTTCATTCAGTTATTTACTTCGTTTCTCTCAGAACCTATTAAAAATAGGGTGATTAAGATTTAAAACATTTAAGAAAAAAGACTAACCATAAAATAGCTTATTATGAAATTGAGTTGTAAACCAAATGCCCACATATTTCTTCATCTTGACTTAAATCCAGGGAACATAAGATTAATTGGAATGGGAGATAGAAGAAGCAATATTTATCAGTAGGGGAAAAACTCCATCTAACAATCATAGCCCTACTTGGGAAGAGGGAGACTAGTGATTCAAGCTTTACGTCTTATTATGAATTGATTCATACAAATCCTCACATCTTTCTGTATCTAAGTACTCATGAATTCTTAAAACCATAAAGGAATGTCTCATTATGAGTTGAGCTATCATAAAACCCCCCACCTCTCCCATCATCTATAAAACCATAAAGGCTAACAAAAATCCAGGGAACATAAGAAAATTAAAATTTGGGGAAAAAACTCTATCTAACTAACAATTGTATCCCTGCTTGGGAAGAGGGAGAGACTACAGGCTCGAGGCTAACACAGCTCAGTATCTCATAATAAAATAAGCACTCAAACAAACCTCACATTTCACAACTCAGTACCCTTGAATCCCAGCTAAAAAATCCAGGGAAACTAAAAAAAATGCAGAATGAGAGGCAGAAAAGGCAAAATTACTCAATTGGGCACAAGTTCCATCTATCGTAAAATCATGTCCATACTGGGAAGAGGGAGAGACTACAGACTCAAGAACAACACAGCACCACATCTCATAATCAATTAGTTTGTCAAACAAATGCACATATTTACTTTTATCTATGTACCCATGAATCTGTTACGACATCAAATGAGGAGGCTGAAAAATAGAAAGAAGAAGAGAAGGGAGCATCAGTCACCACGTGTGCGAGTCCAGGAACGTGCTGACTCAAACACTTTGATAGTGGAAGAAAGAAGCCTATAAATAAAGGGGCAGGAGTTGGATCAAAAAGGGAGGAAAATTCAGTTACAAGAAAGGGTGGACCGCGGCTCAGCCTAGAAGGGGGAGATCCTCTTGATTCTTGCAGAGAGACGAGTCGAACCGACTCGTCCTGGTGTTCTACATCTTCTCGTCTCATCTTCAACATTTGTATCTACCGATTCTTTTGTATGTACAATTGGATCTATATTTCTATACAGGGAAATCCTTGAAGATCTTGCATTCAAAATTGCTTACCTGTTTTGCATTCAAAATCATGCTACTGTTCATATCGGAAGGGGGAATGAATTGCCATGTGCAGAAGAGAATGACAATTGAAGAAAGTCATAAGAAATGAGGGGCAGACGAAGGGAGCATTGCACTGGCGATAGGACCTTCAAAAGAAGGGGAGTGAAGCTGCATTTGGCGACGGGCTCCGCGAGCGGCAAATATAAGTGAGACTATGGGATCCACAGAGATCAAGGGAGGCTGAGTTCATCAAATCTTGGTTGGGAATCGTTGGCTACTCATAGTAAGGGAGTTTCGTTCCTGAGTTCGTTTTCTGGATGTTGGGAGTACATCGGAATCATTACCGAACAAATCAAGGAACATATGAGATTTTAGCACTGGGATAGAAGAATTTTTTTTTCACTCTGGCACAATCATTACCGAACAAATCATGTCCCTAATTGGGACACGATTATAAAACAAATGCCCGCATCTCTCCTTCCATTTATACAAATGAATTCGTGCAAAAAGAGAAGGAACACGAGAAATTTTAATTAACGGAGATAGGAGCAAAATTACCCCTTTTGGGCGAACTTCCATCCAGAAATCGTGCCCCTGCTTGGGAAGAGCGAGACTAAGGACTCAAGTATAACAATCATAGTACCTCATATTGAATTAATTTATCAAACAAACACTAACAGCACTCTGTATCCATGTGCCCATGAATTCTTGCCCGAAAATCAATAAAAAACTGGAAATTTTGAATTGGAGAAAGAAGAAGCAAAATTACTCACTTTGGGGAAAACTCTATCTAATGCTCATAACCCTACTTGGGAACCGGAGACCACGGACTAGGCCATGCCAAGTCGGCAAACTGGATTCTCCTTGATGAGATTTAGATCCACCTACAACACAATAAGCGAACGATTAAACAGACAAATTTAAAAAAATGAATTCGACCATGAGATGAAGAAAACGTATGGTAGAGCAAGAACCTTGTGCCCAAAGAGATCTCTGATGTTGTCAATTCCGTACAAGATCATGGTAGGCCTATTTCCAAAGAAAACGCAGTAAAATTCTTAGGCGATCCCTAAGAAAGGTGATATAAACATATACGTTGGGGGAAATAGGTGGGGATAGATAGAGGGATGAGAGAGGGAGGGAAAAAGAGAGACCGAAAGAGTAAAAGAATGGGAGAGGAAGAGGGTGGGAGAGAGAAAAGAGAGACTGAAAGAGTGAAAGAATAAGAGAGAAAGAAGGGAGGGGGGCGAGAGAGAGAGAAAGAAAGACTCAAAGAGTGAAAAAATGAGAGAGGAAGAAGAGGGGGGAGAGCGAATGAGTCTGAAAGAGTGAAAAATGAGAGAGGAAGAGAGGAGAGAGAGAAAGAGAGACTGAAAGAGTGAAAGAATGAGAGAGGAAGTTAGAAATAGAAATAGACAAAGAGGAAGAGGAAGAGAGAGAGAAAGAGAGCCACAAAGAGAGAAAGAACAAGAGAGGAAGAGAGAAAAAGAAAGCAATACGGAGAGAGAAAGAGAGATAGAATGAAAGAGTAAGAGGTGAAGAGAAAAAAAAACTGAAAGAGAAGTGAGAGAGGAAAGAAATGGAAAAGAGACGCAGAAAGAGGAAGAGGGGAAGAGAAAAAAAAACAGAAGAGAAGTGAGAGAGACAGAAATGGAAAAGAGACGCAGAAAGAGGAAGAGGGGGAGGGAGCAAGAAAGAGAGACCGAGAGAGGAATAGGTGAAGAGAAAGAGACAGAGAGACATTGAGAGAAGAGGGGGAGGGAGAGAGAGAGAGACAATACGAGAGAAAGAATAAGAATGGAAGAGGAGAAAAGAATTAGGCAGAGAGGTTGAGAGAAGAGAAATTGATTTAAAAAGAGGTATAGAGGAACCAGGATGTAGAGAGACCTTGTAGAATACGTGTATAAAGAGGATGGAGATCACAAGTAAGAGCCTCACAATCAACATGAATAATACATTTATCGGTATCTTCTACCCAAACTTTACTTACCTTTCAAGAGAAAGCCCCCAGGCGATAACAGAGACATCCTCTGGAAGGCCCATTGGTAGCAACATCTCGGGTCTGAACATTCCTGAATTGCCAATTTCCACCCACTTCTTCAACCCATCGTGATAGCTGCTCCGCCGCGAGAGCGAGAGAGAGAGCGCAAAACCCTCAGTAAGATTAAAGTCTCCTTTCCCAAGACCAACAAGAAAGAAAAGGCTGTTTTCACCTGAAGATCTCCATGCTTGGCTCAGTGTATGGGTTGTACGCTGGCTTGAACCTCAACTTTGAAATCCCTATACGTCCATAAGGAATTTCAAACTATCCATGAGAAAGTCATCTGCTTCAAATGAAGAGGATGACAAGAGAGAGAAACTGCAGTGCACTAAAAGATTGGTCCAATGGAAAAGAGAGAGAATGGGTAAGAAGCACGAGAGAGCAAATCGTATTACTGCAGGAGGTACTATAGATTAGATAGATTGATCGATTAAAATATACATATATCAACTGATTCATAGATGAATGGAAAGAGAGATGGATGGATGGATGGACAGACAAAGGCATCAACATATGGATGAATGGATGGGGATAGATGGATTGATGGATAGATGGATAGATAGATAGATTGATAGATAGAGAAATTATAGAGATGAACAGAGAGAAAGGAAGGGTAGATTAGATAGATTGATGGAGTGAAGGGGGAGAGGGAGATAAGATGTATAGATATATAGACAGAGAGGGAGAGGGGGGAAAGATGGGGCAGAGAGGGGTAGAGATATATATAGAGGGAGAGAGGGAGGGAGGGAGAAAGAGGGAGATAAGATATATAGATATATACACAGAGAGGGATAGAGATGTATAGAGAGAGAGAGAGAGAAAGACGGAGCTAGGAGGAGAGCGAGATAGAGAAGAGAGAGAGATTTATACCAAGGCGGGCAAAGAAACATCTTAAGACTCCCTTCAGGTCACCAAGGGTGAGGCCCCGATCACATATGAGACCTGTAATCAGACGCTGGGTTAAGCGTGGAAAATGATGAGTATAAAGAAGAAATTAAGACCTTCAATCTGGTGGAACTCGGCAAGGTGCGTCCGGTCAACAGCCTCATTTCGGAAGACTCTGTCAATTGAGAAATATTTCTTCGGCGAGAAGGGTTCCTGAGAACAAAGATGATATCGTAGGTCAGGAGCTCAGCGTAATCAGCCGACTCCAAATAATAATCAATAAGGTCGACTTTAAAGGAAATGTAAAAAGTCTTTCCTAATAACAATATGGGACGATATCTTTTAATAGTCATTGGAAACTAAATTCAATCAAGAAATAAAAGTAAACACTTTGCCCAAAACCTTGATAGAGTTAGCATCGTGCCTAGTAAAAAAGGTTAATCTAACTTTGAGGAACAAGAAATTGATGGGAAAAAGAGGATGCACTGTTGAATCGATCAAAAAACGAAATTTAAGGGACGATTAAAAAAGAAAAATTACAGGTGAGGCGCAAGCATAGTCAACACAGTCTAGTGAATACGATGGATGTTTTATTTTTCAGAAGAAACTAACCCAAGCCTACAACCCCGAAGTTTCAAAAGGCCAACCAAGTAACATGAGAAAGAGATACGTTTTAATTTGTTATTTACATTACAAAATAAAAAGGAGTGACATATTTCACCTATCGAAGAGAAATAACTGGAACCATAAAATTTAACCAAACAGATGCATATATCTCAAGGAATTAACAACATTAATTTCTCTCCATAAAAAAAAATTGTTTTTCAAAAAACCATAAAAAATCTGAAATGTCTTGGATAATCCTGATTAATATTAAACAAGGTATAGCAAAAACTATTTCAAGTAAGACTACGAATTTCACGGCAATGATTTGGGATGGTAATACATCAACCCGCTATAATGTTAATTGGATTAATTGCAAAAAAAAATTTTCTACTCTTGTCATTATTTCTAAAACCTGGGCAAGCAAGTAGAGCATTCTTGATGAAACTGCAGTTGTGTGCGTTCGAAGCACGTTCTTGTTGGCCTCCTGCCTCTTCCAATCGTACCCATACCTAAAAATGAAAATATTCGAAAGAAAAAGCTAAGTGTGCACAATAGTTAAAATCTAGGACTGTCTTACTTACCCTTTGGACCCAAAACCACCAGATTCGTGGACGTTTTTAACTTTCTCAACATATTCTTCTGGGAGTTGCCGGGTCACCGATGGAGCTAAGTTCATTAGAAAAATAGTGCCCATCAACGTGGTGATATTTAAGAATTATCAAACATGAATTGAGTTTGTAAAAAGGAGACAGAGATGGACCTCGGAGAAAGAAGGTGTCGTGAGAGTCGCGAGCTGGGTGCTGCTGTGGCTGGAAAAGCGCATCAAAATTCCAAAAGCTGAAAAGAAAAAAAAGGCTTAATGCAGTGAGAAAGAATAGCGATGCAGCAAATGACGAAATAATAAGATAATTGAGGTAGCCACACTCTATGATGAAGACCCAGAAAATCAATTTTCATTTGGTTACCTCATTTTAATTCTTGACTGATTCATGACTAGATCGCAGAAAAAATAGATTTTAAAGTTTTTCCCCATGCTATAACCAAGTAAAATGAATATGCAACTTATTACCTGCTTTCAACAAATTTATTTGTAGGCATCTCAGCAAAGCTGCATAAAAAGAAGATCACAGTTCGTAAGCATCAGCCTTAGAGATGACAAGAAGGTCTCCCGTGAGATTTTGACATTGTGCAAAAATAATCAGTCCTGGTCTTAATGAAAGGCGTCAACTGATCCTTTACCCCATTTGAAGGAAGATATTTTGGAATTGCTCTCGGACCTGAAATAAGAAAGAAAACAGCATAACTAACCCCTCATCACGCCATAAATTTCCCAATAACCTATAAACGTTATTTATGTTAGAAATGCCATCTAGTGTCCAGGTAGACCCAGGGTTTTTTTTTGGTTCTCATCCTAGATTCTCATATAATATTCAGGGTACAAAAGAAGCATTTGTGCAACCTGATCTGATCCAAAACTTCGAGGGATGACTAGAATGATACGACTAAAGCAGGCCATAGCTGTGTCAACTTCGGTTAGGCAGGAGTGACAGAATAGCTTTAGGGTATTTGATGAAGAGGATGACAGACTGCTGAAGCTTTAAAAGTTAAGGGACTCATAACAGCTTTAAAAGTGTTTCTGCACAAATTTTGTTGCATAGGAGAATTCATCCTTCCCTCCCTTCCTCTCTCTCTCTCTCTGTCCCCCTGTTCTCCCCTACCATTTCTGTCTTGCTATACATCCAGCGTTAGCCCAACATTATCAAATTAATTTACAGGGATTTAAGTTTAGGAGTCTATTCGTGCAGAACCATGAATGACGCTCTCAAGGATACGAATGAAATGTTTTGGAAAGATTTTACACACTATTTCCCCCACCTTCAAAAGAGGATGGTCACAACCATATTCGATAGGCCGTGCTCCAGCGTTCAAGTTATACTCCTTGAACTCAAGGTCCTTCCAGTCACCCCTTTAATTCAATAAACAAAAAATGTATCCTTAGGAAATACTGCCACAAGCTGAAATGAGTCACGGTAAATTATGAAAAAATAATGGCTGCACCAAAGCATTAAGTAACACACAACCGTGAAAAATGTGTCAGGTTCTGAAAGCATGCAATTACCTCAGCAAAATATCCCTGGTCAAATCAGTGACAACTTTTTTTCGTCGTAAAGTGTAATTGGGACCTTTTTTCAAGGAATATCCTTTCCAAGTTCTGCAAAGAAACCAAAGAAAGGATGAAATGTCAGAGATACATTGAATAGATTCACCAACTATCATGAAATTCGGTAGGTTTTTCACAGCTCTCCACTCCTCTATCATAGATCACAGATTGATCGAAGAACATCATGAATCCATGGACAACGAGATATAGAGGGGACAAAGAAGGTAAAGAATATGAAAGAGTTTTACTGTCGATCTATGAGCTTTCTTTTCTTCAAGTCAGCAACATCCCCATCACTGACGGCCTGGTGAAACAGAATCAAACACGTCAGTTTTGTAGGGACACAAAAGATAAAAAATCGGAATTGTAAAAAAATAGAAACATTAGTTTTTTTATGCTAACACATTCATAAACTTGACTGCGTTTATATTTCATTAAGATTCGCATGTGATACTTTTTTTTTGGAAAGAAATTTGCATGCAATAGTGGAAACTGTCAAAAAACATAGCTTCACTTCATCCTGTTTCCTTTGTCGAGATCCTTCTATCTCATTTCCTCAATAACCTCCATCCCAGTACTATATAAATGCCCCTTGAACAAACTTCCGCAACAAAAAACTTTACGTTTGACCCAAACGATAGATTTTTGCTGGTCTGCGCTTTATAATAGTCTAATACAATAATTCAACAATAATAGAAAAGAATGATAAAGAAAATTAAAGAAGTTCGTCAAAATTGAAACATAAATATTTGCAAAATTTTAAAAAATTGAATGACTAAAATCGACATAAAAACAATGACAGGTAATCGAAGCATAACGGTGCTTATGTTGAAGCCAAGGATTAAACGAATCTCTCATAGTGTCATGATACCCACTTATGATTTTAATCGAGTTTACAACCTCATATTGCAAGCATTATCATTAGTAATGTTGTTACTAGACTAACAAGGGACCTACTTTAAGTGGTTATACAAAATTCAACGAATTAGCTGGAACCTTCTTCTTCAAATGGAAAACTGTTTGCATCTCCAGGACGCTCCTCCTCTTACGACGAGACGACTCCTCTCGGGAGCTCCTTCTCCTCGAGCAAGACGACTCCAGCTCCGTCAGACGAGATCTTCCCTCCAGGCAGCTCCCTCGATGGCAAGCTCCTCCCTCCGGTCAGTCAGATGAGATCTCCCGCCCACTTCCTGGCCTTTCCCGATTTGAACCAATCGGGTATTCCTTCAAGAATTAGAAAAACACGAATCCCCCACCTGAGGGGGGTCTTTATTTATAGGGTGGGGAAGGTCCTTCCCTCATCTTGTTCTCTAGTCTTGGTCAACGGTCAGTTGACCCGACCTTGGCTTCTTCCTTCTTTGGTATTTCCGGGAATAGAAGTTATCAACTAACAAGGGACCTACTTAAGTGGTTATACAAAATTCAACGAATTAGCTGGAACCTTCTTCTTCAAATGGAAAACTGTTTGCATCTCCAGGACAATCCATAGGGTAAGGAAGTTCTCCCTCAGAATATTTAATATAGCAGCTGACTGGCCAAAAATTAAGTCCAGCAACATACTGTCCTTTTCTCCAGTTTGTTCAACATTTAAGTAGATGTGGCCCTCGGTTAAGGAACATAGAGAAGAATAGTGTTCACCCATTTCCCAGTCTTTCCTCTTTCCCTGGTTGCGGCGGACTCTCTTTCTTTTCTCCAAGCTAATGCATATTCCCTCTCTTCTTTGGATCACAGCGGCATCCTCTCTGGTCATACTTTTCTGCCCTGTTCCAGTTCCATCGCTCCATTGATTCCTTTGTCCCCTTTGGAAATTGAAGGATTGTGGTGATTTCCACTTGAATTAAAGTACATTTTGAAGGTCTGTTGAGAAGAAAATTCATCCCATCTAGCCTGGATCCATTCCGACCATGGGATGTTGTCACATACCCGGTATCTTATTATCTGTAGACAACTATGCTGTCGTACACAGATGAAACTTCTGGCGTCCTATTTCTTCTATGGATCAAGGGGACTATGCTGACATACAATTTGTGCATTTATAAAAATATAGGATCACACAGTCTCTTGAGGGGCTTCCAAATGCAGAGCCACCCCGAGGGAATTCCGTTACTGCAGTACGCAGATGATACCGTTTTCTTTATCGAAGGTTCGGTGGAAGAGGCAAAAAATCTGTCCACGCATCTCGACCTGTTTGCAGACTTTTCGGGCTTACGTATAAATCGGGCCAAATCAGCATTTGTGAGTCTGAATCTTCCCCAAGAGGAGGTGACACAATGTACCGAGGCATTGGGTACACCGATTGGCAGCCTTCCTATGAGGTATTTGGGACTGCCGCTGACCCGAGGTTGGATGACTAAGGCGGACTGGAAGCTGGTGATAGAGAAAGTTGAGCGGCGGCTGGAAGGATGGCAAGCTAAAGTGCTATCCAGAGGCGGCCGGCTGGTGCTCCTGAGATCAGTACTGTCATCTATTCCTATCTTTCATCTTTCCGTTTACAAGCTGCCAGCAGGGATCAGCCAGAGACTGGAGGGCTTGATGAGATGCTTTTTCTGGAAGGGACCCGCTAATGACCAGAGCTGAGGACTAACACTGGTCGCATGGGATACCATTTGCAAACCCCTCAAGCTGGGAGGCTTGGGTGTGCTGCGCATCCAAAGCATGAATACAGCCCTATTAGTGAAATGGGTAACAAGGATCATGCAACCTAGCAAGGACCAAGTCATCCAAATCTTGAGAGACAACTACG
The DNA here is from genome assembly GCF_029677425.1 of Wolffia australiana. Classification (NCBI taxonomy): domain Eukaryota; kingdom Viridiplantae; phylum Streptophyta; class Magnoliopsida; order Alismatales; family Araceae; genus Wolffia; species Wolffia australiana. Next base: position 1,723,729 of record NC_135854.1, on the reverse strand, counting down.
GCAAGGGCTTAACTGGCAGAGAAAACGGCTCTGGTTAGGGGGGCGTCACCTTTTTGGCAAGGTCTCAGACAAATATTCCCCAGAGTTCGAGATTTCTACTCAGCCTGACTAGGCGATGGCTCGGTATTTCGCTTCTGGACAGACCACTGGTCGTCACATGGCCCCCTGAAAATAGCACTTCCGCAGCTATTTGCGCTAGCGCAACGCCCCGAGATCACAGTGGGGGAGTGGGACGGCACATGGAACACGAGGTTCGTGGGCGCCCTATCAGACAGAAGAGCGGCAGACCTCTTGGAGATGCAACAAGCTTTGAACCAGCTTTGCCCCATTTACGACAAAAAAGATGGGTGGGACAGGACCAATGCCCCTTTTAAAGTGAGGAAAGCCTACAAGGAGATTTGCCAGGGAAACACAGAAAATTTAGAGACTGTCCGGGCATGCCGGATGATATGGCGCCTAAAGATCCCTTTGAAAGTGAAGATCTTTGGGTGGCCCCTACTTCGCAATAGACTGGCGACCCGAGTTTTCCGGAGGAAAATGTACCCTGACGCACCAACGGAATGTGTACTGTACACAGGAGGAGACGAGGACTGTAACCATCTATTTTTTGGATGACCTTTTGCTCGAACGTTGTGGGCCACACGAACTCAGGCAGTGGTGACCACGACATCAGAAGAGGCCTTCTGGGACTCCATGCAGAGACTTGGAACCAGACAAAATGAAGAGGGGGGCAGAGCGTTGACACTGCTCTGGGGACTTTAGCGCCACAGGAACGAAGTGGTATTTCGAGGTGGAACAGCCTACACGGACGGGCTAATCCACGAGGTGGAGGGACTTATGGCGGCATGGTTCCCCAGAGCCGGGATCGGAGAGGGAAGAGGATAAATACCCATGTAAATGAGCCTTAGGGCTTGAGTCATGTATTCGCTGGGTGGTTACCGATCTTTTTGGGTGACCGCCTTTTAGCATTCAAAAAATAAAAATAAAAATATAGGGTCAACTCTGTGGTGGCCATGGAACATCAAAGGCCCGAAACATCTTCACAACAATCTAATGGCGACACAGTTTCATACCCATTACACAAAGAACATAATTGCCTTGCTATTCTTCTCGGTTGGACTAATTAGCATCAAGTATAGAAGATCTATCAGCAAGGTCAAATGTCCAGAGTTCTATGCTTTCGAGGCTAGAAGAAATATCATGCCAATAACATAAAGACTATACACAACCTTAGGTTTATGAATCCCAACCTATGTCAGGTGTATTTTATTCATTTGCAAAAAGGATAGATTCCCTTAATATAGAAGTAGCCCTCCCTGAAGGAGCTCAGGCAAGAAGATGTAGACTTATTTGGCGAGGAACGAAACAGGACATGCAGAAGAAAGGGACTGATCTGGCACAGGAGATGCTTCCTAGAAAAGTACAGGTGCTGATCCGGGTCTGCGGCCGCCACTTTTAGTTTAGTATCTTCTATTTTCTTGTTGTACAGTTCTAAAATTCTCTCTCTTCCAATCAAAAGTCTGCCCTCAACGGAGACCAACATCAAGGTCTTCATCAAAAGCCAACCAGAGGGAGAGTAAATCAGAGAATGTGAGACACTAATAGAGGGACACACCAGAGCTTGATATAATAAAGACGTAATTATTGTAGTATGAGAATAATTTGTCAAAACACTGCTCCCTTATCAAAAACTACAGAAACTCTTCGGCAGTGCTGCAACTAGCACAGGAGGCCAAAGCTAGTACGGAGAATCTTCACTGCACCATCATATCCGTGTCATCTTCTATCAACAGTCAGTTTTAGGGTTAGCATACAGTTTTAGGGTTAGCATCATATCCATGACGCTAACAGTCAGTTCTCGTATTCTGAAGCTCAGAATTTCGAAATGTCCCCAGAGATCAACAATATACAATCACACTCTTATTTCATTTCCCACGTTCAGAAGGACTTAACATGGTTGCTAACCAGAAGGACTTATCATGTTCAGAAGGATAAGTTCATCTACATGATCTTATCATGGTTGCTAACCAGAAGGATTTATCATGGTGCCAAGAAAAAAGATGCATCAACATACATGTCTGACCTAACAGACACATGACAAGCTCAACTAAGTTTGGCGGAAGCGGAAGCTTATAAAGAAGATCAGGGAGGGTCGAGGGAAGCATGTCTGTTATTTCAAGATCTTGGATCCGCAACTTCCTGGACGAAGGAGAGAGATTCTCTCAATCCTTGAATTCAGCCTTCTATCATCTTTCTCTCTTCAGTATTCCTTCACTCCTTCAAGACGCAATTCTTCGGATTGTATTCTGACAGTTATTGCAACCTTTGGAAAGTTCTTGAAGAGATTATTTCCAGGATTTCTAGTTAGATTTCGGTTCTCAACCAGGATCTTAACACTTTCTAATCCATTTTTAGTTGCACTTGATTTGATCTACATGAACTAGCCATAACACAAATGATGACCATCCTGGAAAATCAAGTTTCATACCATCTCTTGAAAATGGGTTTTATTCCATTGGTCCTCGATTAAAAAGCAAAAAACCATTACTACTTATCAAGGAGCAAGAGTAGAACGTTGGGAAATTTTGAGAATAAGATCCATATAGCTCTTAGTTTGACCCGAAAAATGAATCTCAATAACTGGCAGAGGAAAAAAGGGAACGGAAGGATGGTCTGAACACGACTAGATCACAAAACTATGAAAATAATACAACAAGATCGATGGCATCAATTAAGAAGAACTCACCTCTCCTATTTTTATTTTATTCAGCAAATCTTTGACCCGATCTTCTATGTGTTCGACCTGTTCCACCCAAAATAAATATACAAATCAGAACTGGCTTGGCTTAAATCTAGGCCTAAAAAGGCTCAAAGAGTAGCACAAAGTTGACAGATGAAGAAAAATAGTTAGTTATCATGCTGGCACAAACTATGAACAAACATCTCCTCCCCCAAAAGAAAGATTTCTATGTATTGAGAGATAAAGAAGATGATAATGTTTTCTATAAGATTCATGGTAAGAGATCCCTAATCCTTGCAAACATCATTTTCTCATAACACTGGCTAGTTATTTAGGGGTGATTTAGTAATTTATTCAAATTAAATAGCTAATTATTTTTCTATCATACCTTCTTAGTGATTCCACACTGTACTGCGTACACAAAATTACCACACTCTAATTGGCATTTATATGCTTCACACTAAGTGCCGAGTCACTTAAGACTTAACTCAACCCGTTAGATAGAAAATAAGAGCACATAATAAAATCACATCGAATCAAAGAGGACAGGTTTCTCTAATTCCACCCTTCAGAATATTAGCTAATTCACCATTTTAGATTAAAAATCAAAATAGTATTTCGTCGTATCTAAATACTGATTCGACAATGTAGTGGGTAAACATAATCACCACCCTCTCAATTGGCATTTATATGCTTCAAACGGGGCCTAATCCCTTAGGAATTAAAACAAAATATTAGAAAGAAACATAAAAGCATAGATTAAGTTCATATCAAATTAAAGAATACATTTTTCTAACACCCGCACCTATTAACATCAGCTGAGCAAACTTACCTTCCTCGTTACTCCCAGTTTACCGATGTCAATCCAGCCGTTCTTCCTGGCCTGAGCAGAACCTATCTTGAAAACCCCATCACCCAATTTCCTCTGCACGACCATCTTACAGTAAGAACAATGTCCTCACCTTCAAATCCTAAAAAAATAGAACACAAACAAGCCCCCAACCTTCAGTTCTTCAGTAGAAATTCCCTCCGAAGGCACTTGTTCAAGTAACCGCGCTTCAGGAGACCCAGAAGAAGCGTAAGCCGCACCCTCTTCGGTCAACACCCAATTCTCCCTCTTCACATCCTGCGCGATTACAATCAATCAAACGAAAAACCCTTCAAAACCCACAAGAGAATTCCTGAACTTGAATCAAAGAGAGGATTGTAGTACCTGGGCGACGACTAGTTGGAAGCCGTGGAGGCTCTTGATGACGTTTTCGAGCTCGGAATGCAAGAATCCAGAGTCGGTCGCGAACTGATGCGAGTCTGGAATTTCTTCATTGGATTGTAGGAACTCCAGCAACGCTTCCTCCGCGCGCGACATCTCTCAACCTTCGTCTCTGGCGGCGCGATGAAGAGCAAACTCTGCCCAAATCAACCGATGGGTAGTGAAAAAAATGTGATATTTAGCGCGTTCGCTTAATTAATAGCGCAAAACCCCTCTTCTAATTGCATGCTGGAGTCTCGTTTTGAACTGGAGAACATGTTGGGGACGGATGACGGATGATTGATGATGGATGACGGATGATGGATGATTGATTACTGATGATTGATGATTAAATATGGATGTTTGATGACAGATGATTGATTACCGATGATTGATGATTGATGTTCGATGACGGATGATTGATTACTGATAATTGATGATTGATGATTGATGATTGATGATGGATGATGGATGTTTGATGATGGATGTTTGATGATTGATGATTGATGATTGATGAATAGTGACGTGATGATGGGTGATTGATGACGGATGATGTGATGATGGATGACTGATGACTGATGCCGAATGATGTTATGATGGTTGTTTGATGATGGATGACTGATGACGAATGATGTGATGATGGGTGTTTGATGACGGATGACTGATGATGAATGATGTGATGATGGGTGGTTGATGACAGTATGACATATGATTGATGACGGATGATGTGATGGTGGGTGACTGATGACAGATGACTGATGACGAATGATGTTATGATGGGTGTTCGATGATGGATGACTGATGACGAATGATGTGATGATGGGTGTTTGATGACGGATGACTGAAGATGAATGATGTGATGATGGGTGGTTAATGACAGGATGACCTATGATTGATGACGGTTGATTACTGATGGGATGACATATGATTGACGACGGGTGAGGGGATGATGGGTGATGGATAACTTATGGGATTGGGTTAGACATCCATCACCAAGTCTGAAGTTTTGTAACTTTCATTTTGTTCAAGGGGAAGATATAGAAGGCAAGGATAGGGCAAGGGAAGACGAAACGAATGAAGGAATGTTGGTGGACCCTGAAATCAGGTTTTTAACTAGGAAAGAGGTTTAGGTCATATGATGGATGTTATGTGTCAGATGAGAGGATTGGGCCGACGAGATGGGCTTTCGGCCAGATAGTGCCATTAAGCTGCAGTTTCATAACTTTCTTTTGGGTGACATTAGGGTTAAGATAAGCAGGTTAGGTCTTTATATTTTTTTAATGTTTTGAGATAGGATTGAAACAAAATTTTAGCGAAAGTATGTAATAAAAATTGGAAATAAGGAACATCACAAAGTGTTCAAAGAAATGCCTGAATAAACTATTTTAACTAATTCATTTTAAAAAATAAAATTAAATAACCCAATATAATATCAAAGAGTCAAAGATGTTCATATGCAACGGCTTACCAAGAAGGGGGAATTCCAGTTTCCTTGCACTTCTCCCGAAAATGGATAATATAGTCTAATTTTTAGGCTTTCTACCCATCAGCCTTTATAATCTAGCTACAAAGTGTATTTAAAGTCATTAATAATCAAATTGGTAGTTTCCTCGATAGACTCGTCTATCCTTACCAGCGCTACTATTTCAAGGATCAACATATCTATGACAATATTATGTTAGCTCACAAATTAGTAGAGTATGTAGAGTACCATATTGTTGGATCGAGCGTGATTATCAAACTTGAAATGAAGAAGGCCTATGATAGAGTCAAATGAACTTTCCTAACATATTGTTTCAATGCATTTCGCTTTCACTAATGTGTTTATCGACCTCGGCGACATTTGTATTAAAAAGAATCATTTCTCTCTTGATGGATGGATACTCTACTTACTCCTGCACTATGACATGAGGTCTACAGGTAGGTAACCATATCCCACCCATCTTTTCGTCTTTCTAAAAGAGGTCCTCAACTGATCACGCACCCAAGCAATCGTTGGGGGTCTCATCCAACTATATTTCTCAAAAGGAGCTACCCAATCATATCGGATTCTCTATTCCCATATATGTGATCCTCTTCCTTATTCGATCTAAACAATCCATTAAGGGGCTTATCATTATATTTAGTTTATACGAGAGGTCCTTTGGACATCTCTAGTACTCTAGAATGCACTCATATTTTCTAGCATTACACGTGGTACTCATTAGGATGCCTATCTTTCGACTATATCGGATGTCCCACCTTTCTCGATCCCACATTGTACAATTATTTAGATGTCATGTTAGAGAATATGAGAAAGAAACTTGAACAATAGAAACTTCATTTTCTAGCCCCTAGGGAGCCCATGAAAATGGTATGTCACATCCTCACGAGCATCCCACTACATATTGTAGTGATGCACTGAGTACCCATCATAATTCTTAGATTTGTGGAGCACCTTTGTGTGCACTTTATGCAGTCGGGTCAACAAGAGCAAACCCACTTCCATCACTATATCTATTGGAAAAAAGCATATCAATAGATAGACTAGGGGGGATCTATAGATCATGCATCCTTAGGCCATCCAAGCCATACTTCAAAATAAGCTAGTGAGGTGACATGTGTATCAGCCACCCCATGAGCCTCTTTATATCAGCCAAAGTGAGGTGGCTCATTATACGTTTGATATTGAAGGTGATGGTGTACTTGGAATAGTGTTCGTCCATCCTGATACCGGTACTAGATGATGGTATCAGGACAGATGTTGTATGGGATACCAGAAAGGGAATTTCCGATATCCACTTTTTTCGATATTCGGATATCAGGTATCGGTTGCTACAGTGCCAATATCCGATATCGATATCCATCTTGATGTCGTCATCCGCCTCCGTCTCAGGGGGAGGATGACGACATCGGATATGGGTGTTGGATATTGGATTCTGATATCCAACTTAGAAGGGTTGTATACAAATATATTTTAAACATTATTAAATAGAAGTTAGACGAATCATCGCGTGGAAGAGGATAGTTGGGAGCTTTTTAATTATTAAGTGGCACGTTTAATATATAGAGCTCGAAATGTTTTTTGCTCCCATATGGGATAAAAACAGGATTCCGAGTTTAACATCAAACTGCAAATCCTTTATCCCATATGGAAGAAAATAGAGATTCCGGGCTCTATTCATTGGATGAGTTATTAATATCTTAAATTTATTATATATATAACCAGCTTAAAATATACCAATTTATATTAATATATCGTTTAATATATACATCACACGATTTCTACTTTCTTCCATATGGGATAACAGGATTTGGAGTTTACATTAAACTCCAAGTCCTGTTATCCCATATGGAAGAAAATAAAAATATTGCACTGTATATATTTACCGAGGTTGATAACATATCAAAAACTTATGCCATTGAATTTAAATAAATCATTTAAGGTGATGAATAGTATAATTTTTTATCTCGCTACCGGATATCGATATCCGGATACAGGTTCCGATACCCAGATATCGAAATCCGATATCTGGTATCCGATATCCAGAGCGCCCTTACCCCTCTGGCATTCGTCTTGGATATTCGTCTGCACTTAACAGACGAATATCATCTGATATTCGATATCCAATATCATACACCATCCCAGTTTTTTTCCAGATATCAGATATTGGTTCTCCGATTCCGGATATCGGACAGATATCGGTTGGACAAACACTAACTTGGAATACCACTGGCTAGACATGTCCCCAGTGATTTGTAGGATAGTTGGCCACGACACGATTAGTCCTAAGTATGATTCTTGGCTTACGGCTATCCCTTGGCTAGTCACCCTAGCTTTATACAACATTGCCTCGTGTTGACAATGGCTCAGTAGGTATCAGGGAACATGAGACTCCTCGGGGAAGTATTGGGTTCTCTGTCGTGGTTCATCCATGAAAAACATAATTCCATGATGTGAAAGTGTGTGAATTGATTCACAATCGATCTATAAAATCAATACATCATATGTACCTTATCTGGAACTTGTTCCACCCTTGACTTTTCCGCTCTGAGATTGTTCTAAAGGCGTTCACGTGTCTGGCCTCTAGAAGTATCCACACTATGACGTTGGCCTTGGATCTCTACCTCTTCTTCTTCAACTCTCCTTGAAAATCTTGAAGATCTTCTCACCATAAAGACACCCTGCTTGGTTGAGCGCAAAAGAGAGCAGAGTGGAGAAAGGGGGCTCTCAAATCAGGCTTGCTTGGGTGCTTGAATGAGTGCCCCTTCCCTATTTATATTTTACTTAAGTTTTTCTCAAAAAACCCATAAAGTAAAATATATTTACCAATGCCCCAATGATCTAATGTGTCATTCTAGTTAATAACTTTAGTGGCCCAATAAAAATTATTAACCAACCTTATCAATTAACTATATCAACATATAGACTAATTAACTAAGGATCAATTTAACTCAATTGATACGTTAAGTTTCCAGTCCGTGGGGTGCCAAGATACAACTCGTGCTCAAGAAGATACCGATTAGTGTTTGAACTCTCTCATTGAACCTTTACCCTTGTCGGTTACTGTATATGTTTAATCCATCATTCGCGCGAGACTCTTGAATGACTTAGGGTATGGTTGATCATCAAACTCTAATCCGTCATTCGATTAGAATTGATGCGTAATGGGGATCATTAGAGAACTCCTTCTCTAATATCCTCACTACCCTATCCAGAGTTTTGTTGCATCATCGTCCTTGAGTCAATCTCCTCTTATACCGAGGGCGGATGATCTCATCTTGACTAGTGTTTGCCTGTCCCGACACCGGTACCGGATGCCGGTATCGGGACGGATGTTGTATCGGATACTGGAAATGGAATTTTCGGTATTCGTTTTTTTGATATCCGGATATCGGATATCGGTATCGAATATCGGTTGCTACAGTGCCGATATCTGATACCGATATCCTTCTCGATGTCGGCATCCATCTCCGTCTCAGGGGGAAGGATGACGGTACCGGATATAGGGTGTGGATATCAATTTTTGATATCCACATCGAATTTCATTAAATTAATTAGTTAATAATTTTTGTGTATTTTTTATTCAAAAATTTGAATAAAAAATACACAAAAGAGGGAAAGAGAGCTGATCAGCTGAAGGTAGCGGACGGCGAAATAGGTGGACAGCGGTCGGCGGACGGTGGATGTTTGGCGTTGGCAGAAGGCGGCATCGGCGGAATCGTTGGGCGAACACTACGCGGGTACGTTCCATCATTTTCGTCCATTTGAGACTCGTATTTTTTGTCGGTTTTAATCTTAGACTATGCCATTTAAGTCTCGTATCTTTGTTTTCTGTTCCTAATTCATCTGCTCAACAATCGAATTGTAGTTAAAATGACTATAGCATTGTATCCCAATGCTATAGTGATATTAAAAGATGTTATTTGCAGAGATCATTAAAGAAGTTATTTCATTCATTCGCGGATTCTTCTACGTTTTTTATCTCTAATTCTTACTCTCTCAATCTTTTTCCCCGGTTTACCTCTAAGTCTCCTTCTCTCCTCTCATTCTCTCCTACTCTCCACTCTCCAATTCTCCATGGCCCCTCTTTTCGCCCTCGATCATTCTCCCTTACTCTATAATTCTCCCTTTCCTTCTCTCTGCCTCTCTTACAATCCAATTCTCCATTTTCTATCACTCATTCTCTTTCACGCTCTATCTCTCATTCTCTCTCCCTTACTCTATCTCTCAATCTCAATCATTCTCCCTCTCTTCTCTCACCCTTTATTACTCTCTAATTCTCCCTCACTCCTCTCTTCTCTCTCTCTCTCTCATTCTAACTGAAACTATAATTCTCCCCCTCCTCTCATTTTCTCTTACATTCTAACTCTCTCTCTCTCATTCTCCCTCACGCTCTGAAAATTTTTAACTTACAGTTCCATCTCTCCCTCTCTTCTCTCACCTTCTATTACTCTCTAATTCTCCCTCTCTCCTCTCCTCTCCCTCTCTCATTCTCCCTTACTCTATTATTCTCTCTTCTCTCTCTCTCTCATTCTAACTTACCCTGTTATTCTCCCTCTCCCTCTCCCATTTCCTCTTACACTCTAATTCTATCTCTCTCTCTCTCATTCTCCCTCAAGCTCTGTAACATTCTCATATTTTTACCTCAAATTCTCCCTCATTCTCTCTCCCCTCTCTTACTCTATAAATCTTCCTCTCTCTCTCATTCTAACTTACTATATAATTCTCAGTCTCCCTCTCTCATTTCCTCTTACACTCTAATTCTATCTCTCTCTCTCATTCTCCATCAAGCTATGTAACATTTCATATTTTTACATCAAATTCTCCCTCATTCTCTCTCACCCTCTCTTACTCTATAATTCTCTCTTCTCCCTCTCTCATTCTCCCTTGATCTATAATTTCCCATCTCCCTCTCTCATTTCCTCTTACAATCTAATTCTATCTCTCTCTCTCTCATCCTCCTTCAAGCTCTGTAACATTTTTATATTTTTAGCTCCAAATCTCCCTCATTCTCTCTCACCCTCTCTTATTCTCTAAATCTTCCTCTTTCCCTCATTCTAACTTACTTTTTAAGTCTCCCTCTCCCTCTCTCATTTTCTCTGACAATCTAATTCTCTCTCTCTCATTCATCCTCACGCGCTGTAACATTTTTATCTTTTTACCTTAAATTCTCCCTCATTCCCTCTCGCCCTCTCTTACTATATAAATCACCCTCTCTCTCTCATCCTAACTTACTCTATAATTGTCCCTCTCCCTTTCTCATTTCCTCTTACAATCTAATTCTATCTCTCTCTCATTCTCCCTCAAACTCTGTAACATTTTCATATTTTTACCGCAAATTCTCTCTCATTCTCTCCCAACCCCTCTTACTCTCTAAATCTCCCTCTCTCTCTCTCTCATTTTCCCTTACTCTATAATTCTCCCTCTCCCTCTCTCATTTCGTCTTACAATCTAATTCTCTCTCTCTCTCTCTGGCATTCTCCCTCACGCTATGTAACATTTTCATCTTTTTACCTCAAAATCTCCCTCATTCTCTCTCACCCTTGCTTACTCTTTAAATCTCCCTCTTTCTCTCATTCTAACTTACTTTTTAAGGCTCCCTCTCCCTCTCTCATTTTATCTTTTAATCTAATTCTATCTCTCTCTCATTCTCCCTCGAGCTCTGTAACATTCTCATATTTTTCGCCCAAAATCTCCCTCATTCTCTCTCACCCTCTCTTACACTCTAAATCTTCCTTTTGCTCTCATCCTAACTTACTTTTTAAGTCTCCCTCTCCCTCTCTCATTCCCTCTTACACTCTAATTCTATATCTCTCTCTCATTCTCCCTCAAGCTCTGTAACGTTCTCATATTTTTTGCACAAAATCTCCATCATTCTCTCTCACCCTCTCTTACTCTATAAATCTCCCTCTCTCTCTCATTCTCTCTTACTCTACAAATCTCCCTCTCCCTCTCTCATTTCGTCTTACACTCTAATTCTCTCTCTCTCTCTCTCTCGCATTCTCCCTCACGCTATGTAACATTTTCATATTTTTACCTCAAAATCTCCATCATTCTCTCTCACCCTCTCTTACTCTCTAAATCTCCCTCTTTCTCTCATTCTAACTTACTTTTTAAGGCTCCCTCTCCCTCTCTCATTTTATCTTTTAATCTAATTCTATCTCTCTCTCATTCTCCCTCAAGCTCTGTAACATTCTCATATTTTTCGCCCAAAATCTCCCTCATTCTCTCTCACCCTCTCTTACACTCTAAATCTTCCTTTCTCTCATCCTAACTTACTTTTTAAGTCTCCCTCTCCCTCTCTCATTCCCTCTTACACTCTAATTCTATCTCTCTCTCTCTCTCATTCTCCCTCAAGCTCTGTAACATTCTCATATTTTTCGCCCAAAATCTCCCTCTACCTCTCTCACCCTCTATTACTATATAAATCTCCCTCTACCTCTCATTCTCCCTTACTCTACAATTCTCCCTCTCACTCTATCATTTTCTCCCACAATCTAATTCTCTCTCTCTCTCACTCTCCCTCACGCTCTGAAATTTTTTGACTTACAGTTCCATCTCTCCCTCTCTTCTCCCACCCTCTATTACTCTCTAATTGTCCCTCTCTCCTCTCTTCTCTCTCTCACACACATTCTCCCTTACTCTGTAATTCTCTCTTCTCCCTTTCTCATTCTCCCTTACTCTACAATTCTCCCTCTCCCATTTTCTCTTACAATCTAATTCTATCTCTCTCTCTCATTATCCCTCATGCCCTGATTTTTTTTGACTTACAGTTCCACCTCTCCCTCTCTTCTCCCACCCTCCATTACTCTCAAATTCTCCCTCTCTCCTCTCTTCTCTCTCTCACACACATTCTCCCTTACTCTGTAATTCTCTCTTCTCCCTCTCTCATTCTCCCTTACTCTACAATTCTCCCTCTCACTCTCTCATTTTCTCCCACAATCTAATTCTATCTATCTCTCTCTCATTCTCCCTCACGCTCTGAAATTTTTTGACTTACAGTTCCATCTCTCCCTCTCTTCTCTCCGACCCCCTATTGCTCTCTAATTGTCCCTCTCTCCTCTCTTCTCTCTCTCACACACATTCTCCCTTACTCTGTAATTCTCTCTTCTCCCTCTCTCATTCTCCCTTACTCTACAATTCTCCCTCTCCCTCTCTCATTCTCCCTTACTCTACAATTCTCCCTCTCACTCTCTCATTTTCTCCCACAATCTAATTCTATCTCTCTCTCTCATTCTCCCTCACGCTCTGAAATTTTTTGACTTACAGTTCCATCTCTCCCTCTCTTCTCTCCGACCCGCTATTGCTCTCTAATTGTCCCTCTCTCCTCTCTTCTCTCTCGCACACACATTCTCCCTTACTCTGTAATTCTCTCTTCTCCCTCTCTCATTCTCCCTTACTCTACAATTCTCCCTCTCCCTCTCTCATTTTCTCTTACAATGTAATTCTATCTCTCTCTAATTACCCCTAAATCTCTCTAACACACTGTTACACTCTAATTCTCCCTCCCCACTCATTCTCTTTTACTCACTAACTCTACATAACTCCTCCTGAATTCACTCATCTGTTATTCTCTCCTAGTGAATTCCCACTCATTCTACCTAATTGCTCTTTTAATTTATTGGTTATATTCATAGTATCCAGCTTACCGAATTATGCTTTCAGAAACATGAACCCACCTGGAGGCAGTGGCCCAACCCAAGACAGATCTGGGTCGGGAGCTATAGGTCCTGAACATACGGATGGGGGAACTTCTTGTGCCGTACAGAGTCACCCTCGTTCAAATCGTCAGTCATTATCGTCTACTTCAAACACATGGAAGATGGATACTACGCATGCTTACTGTGCCGGGAGATGAACCCGCACAATAAGAGAAAGCCGATAAAGCGGCAGGCCGACAAAAGCACCAACGTTTTTTGGCGGCAATTCAAAGCTTGTCATCCAGCTCGTCACGCGGAGCTCAAGGGCGAGGTGTCGAAAGACCCTGATCAGCCATGTATATCGGTTAGATTACAAAGCAGACAACATGGAGAGACAGGTCAACGAGGGTCGATTAGGGGGCACACGCCGGAGGAAACAAAGAATGTCATAGGTCAGTTCATATGCATGACTGATTCACCGTGAAGCATTGTTCAAAATGTCGCCTTCAAGGAGATGTGTCGTTACAGGACACTTCTCGACTTGGATCCTCCAAGTGCGAAGGTCATTAATTAGTGGACCATCCAAATGCATGGTCGTACAAAACAATATGTGAAGAAGCTACGGGAGAAGGTGGATCGAGTGTCACTCACCGTAGATGCGTGGACCGCTGAGAACGGTACCAGATTACTGGGCATCGCCGTCCATTGGGTGGACGATAAATGAGTGTACAGAGAGCGGGTACTTGCCATCCGAGAAATCGTCGGCAAGCACGATGGGGAAAACATGGCGGCCATCGTTCTCCAGGCTCTAGAAGAATTTTGTATGCGACCGAAGGTCAGCATTCAATGACAAACTTTATCTTACTAACTAAACTCGTGAATGTACATGTGACCGATATTTATGTAGGTCTACGCCGTGACTACTGACAATGCCACGACGAATAAGAGGATGTTGACCATGATGGCAAGGAAGATAAAGATCATTAACCCGACCTTTAGCGCCAGAAGGCATGTCCCATCTGTCGCACATATTCTGAACATTGTCTTTCAAGCAACAATAAAAAGCTTCGACATTCCTTCGGCCCAAGCTGTGGAGCCCAAAGAGGGCGACGTGACGAGGATAGTAGAGCACTACGACAACGACCAGGACAACGAGCTTGGAGATTTATTCTCAGCATCCGACGACCATGATGGAGCACGCCGGTCGTTATGCTTGGGTGATGCAGTTGCAAAGGTGTGGACACTAGTGCGCAGTATTCGAAGTTCTACGCAACGGAGAGAACTTTATGCGAAGGCATGTGAAGATGACCTCGAAGTTGAGGACTCCAACATAGTCATCTTAGACTGTCCGACCCGATGGAGCAGCACTTACGCTAGGCTAGCGGCCGCCGTGAAGAAGCGGGATGTAATTGATGAAGTGTTGAAGGCTTTTGGCCGGAAGGGGATGGCGACAAACATGTCGAAGGATGAGTGGGAGCTAGTGAAAGAGTTTTGTCGCATCCTTGGTCGTTTCGTCGTATCCACGTACCATGTTTGCAAGATAGTGACACATGCGATATGTGATGCACTATACCTCATAGATGGCCTCAAAGAACACATGGAGGAAGTGGTCCAGCAAATCTAAGATGGCAATTTCTTCATAGGTGTGCGACGATTGCATGAAACAGATCATTCCAACATGGCGCAAGCGTGTAAGGTTATGCATTGGAAGCTTGCACAGTACGCCGAGATCTTGTGGGCGAATGAGGCAATCACCGCCACAGCATTGATGGATACATTCCACAAAGGGGCAATGCTCATGCTGGGCGTTCGAGAGGCAACCATTGCATACTTACGGTCCTTGTTACCATGTGACTCGCCGCCGTGTCGACCAGGAGGGGACGCTGAAGAGGGACCCGCAAGAGGTAAAGAGTTGGACACTGGCTTCAGAGCATTATGCGGAAAGTCCAACCGGCACGTGCGACAACGAGGTCGGTGTGGGATGAGTTCAACCAATACCTGACGGAGGTCGTCCCTGATGAGGGATTGCTCACTCCACTATCCTGGTGGGCCAACACACGGGCGAAGCGTTTCCCCTTACTTGCTGTCGTTACGAGGGAGCTGTTGTCCGTGTGTGTGACTAGCGCTCTTGCCGAGCGCATGTTCTCGATGGGCAACACTATTCTCACGTACAAGAGATCACGTTTGTCGCAGATAAGCAACGAAACACTAATTACTGTGAAGTGTTGGCTCCGTGCGGACAACAAACGATGGTACACTAACGTTGAGCTAGATTCAGATGGCGATGATGAGCAAGATAATGTGGTCGCATGTGCTAGAGGTACACATCAAGTTCATGAACTACATGTTTCCCATTTTTTTACGTACTCATTGTTTTTATTTCTTATCTTTTGCTATGCAGGTGACGACCAAATAAGTACAAACATTTGATAGAGCTGTGGTCTAATGCCTGGGGGAAGAGCGTGTTTTTGACATAGCCTACTTTGTTTAAGACTTTCCTATATATTTAGTGAATTTTGTTAAAAATTAAGACTTCTCCATGTATGTTGAATTTCACTAAATTAAAAATTCGCACCTAACCAAACAAGTGTCGTACTTAGTTCAAATGTGAACTTTATTTAGTATTATAAATATTGGTTCCACGAACTATGTTAAAGCACCACAAAGCGAGGGATAATTTAGTAAAGTTTTTTCCAACATTTTTCAAAAAAGTTATTGAACTTTGAAAAATTAATAAATCACATTTAATTGTCCAAGAAAAATAATTAATTCAAATATGCACTTCATTACTTATTATAAATATTGGTTCAATAAACTTATTGAGGCACCTAAAGGTGGGGAAGAAAATAATTAAAACTTTTGTTAAAACATAATTACGACTTAATTCTCCTGAAATAATTGTAAAATTTCCTAAAATTAACAATTCTTTATATCCGTCATTACTCTATTTCTCTACCCTGTCCTGTATATAATCTTAATATCACTCAAAATGAATAATCATTGTCATTAAATATCATGCTAAGCTTAGTATCCTTCCTCCTATATCTTAATTCTAAATCTCAAATAACCCTTCCACTATTATCGTACACTCTCCCCTTACTATTAAACGGCCATATTTATTATTCCTCTTACTAACTATTTCTATTATCCATTGAAAGTCTTAATTATATCATGCAGTTTTATTTTCTTAAAATTATATTAGATTAATTCTGTTAAAACATTAATTGTAAGTCTAAACTAACCCTTCCACTAATATCTTACAATCTCCCCATATCGTCATATATATTATTCCTCTTACTAACTATTCCCACTCTCTATTGAAAGTATTAAATATATTATGTACTTTTGTTTTCTTAAAATTACATTAGATTGATTTCGGTAAAACATTAATCGTAAGTCTAAAACAACACTTCCACAAATATCTTACACCCTCCCCTTAGTATTAAACCGTCAGATTTATTATTCCTCTTACTAACTATTTCTATTATCTATTATAAGTATTATTTATATTATGCAGTTTTATTTTCTTAAAATTACATTAGATTAATTTTTTTATACATTAATTTTAAGTCTAAAACAACACTTCCACAAATATCTTACACCCTCCCCTTAGTATTAAACCGTCAGATTTATTATTCCTCTTACTAACTATTTCTATTATCTATTAAAAGTATAAATTATGTTATGCAGTTTTATTTTCTTATAATTACATTAGATTAATTTCATCAAAACATTAATCATGGCCCCCACATATGTTGCATTTTTGACATATGAATTTCGACATATGACAACAATACGTGAAAAGGGTATATCTAATTTATTCAATACGTAGCATTTGTGGGCGCGCACAATGAAATTTACATATATGACGGCTGAGGAAAATATAAACTCCAAAAGATTTTAGAATTTTTCCATATGGGATCGTTGTGGAATGAGAAAAAATAAGCGGTACCGGTTTCCGATATCCGAGATCCAGTATCCGTCGCGTCCCTTTACCTGGGGTATCCGGTACCGATATCCGTCTAACCCTCAGAGACGGATATCATCCGATATCCGATATCCAGAATCGTCTCACTTTTTCCCAGATATCGGATATCAGTTGTCTGATACCGAATGCCGGACGGATACCGGTTGGGCAAACACTAGTCTTGACCACTCAATCATCTCCGTAAGCTTCTTACTACATTTGATCTATACCTTATTTGAATCCCATTGTTGGAAGCTAAGAGGGGGGGTGAATTAGCTTTTCTGATTTTTTATTATCTAAATACCTTTTAATGATTCCTTGTTTTAACTCTCACCTCCTTTCTCTAAGACACCAAGTTTACTTGGTTCCTCGATCCGCTAAGTGATCGAGTCAATCCAAGGTCCCCCTTCGAGTCCAAACTAGGACTCAGGATATCCTTATCAAGGATCCTCCCTTGTAAGGTACCCTCACCCAACTTACAGAGTTGCTGAGGAGTCTTCCGGTGGCACTTGTCGTTCCTTGGTGCACGAGCTTCAACCCCGAACGCCTTCGGGTAGACCGTCACGAGCACTTCCTCGTACGCCTACTTCTCTCGTCACCGTCACATCCTTGATGCCACCCACGTCACCTCCCCGCCTTCTGAATCTTCTTCACCTGCTCAGATTAGTAAAAAGGAAAACAATGCCACTCCCCGTGATTGATTCAACAGTCAATCACCACACTCAATGATGGATGAGTATACGATAATATCGCAAGCACAAGAATCAAATCTTCTTTCAATCTCAGATCAAATTACTATCAAAAATCTCTCTCAGATCACAGAAATCAACTTCAAATATTTCTTTCAAAAGATCAAGATCAAAATTCCACTATCCTTCATAATACTATATGAAAAATCACCACTAAGACTATGATTATGAAGGAATCTATCAACCTTTTCACTAAATGAGTGAATGATCAAAATGAAAAACTTCCCTTATGAGTAGAGAAGCACATCCACACCAATTGCAGGGGAAGAACTTCACAAAGAGGAGCACTTTCTTCACACACAAAGAGCTCAATAGAGATGGTTTTCAAAGAGGATGCCACAACCCTTGCTCTGAAGGGGTATTTATAGGGGTAGAGGGGTAGATTGTAATTTTCTGAGAATTTCAAAAAAAATTCGAGCTCAAAAGGAGCTGTAATTAATTTTTTATGATTTTTTCAAAGTTTTATAGAAAGTTTCCTTAATTAAAAAATTAATTATAGTAATTAATGCTAATTAAAGTAGTTAGGTTTAATATAGGAATTTCAAAAGTCGGAAAAAATACGATTTTTAGAAATAAAAAATGATTTTGGAAAGTCAACCGTCGGACTCGACCTTTGGAATAAATCGAACTTCCTAACGGGTCCAAAGTACATTATATATAAATAATTTATTTCTACACTAAGAGATAACTTCTGGCGCAGTGGTAAATCGCTTCATATATATATATATTTAATTCAAACTTTAGTAGCGGACCCGACCTCGGATTTAACTGGTTAAATCCGCCCGTCGGGTCCGTCACTAAGGCTAATGGGCTCCGCCCATTTAGGCCTTATTGGGCCCTTCTTAAATGAACTAAAATGCCAGAAATTTATTTAGGAGTCAATTTGCACTATTTAAAATACTTTTAATTGTTTAAAAAATTCAGAAAAATGTTTATAATAATTTTAAAGTATTTAAAAATATTTCTAAGGCTTCTGAAAATAATTTCAACATACGTTAAATATGAAAGGACCTTTTAAAATATTTTAAAGTATTAAAATAACATTTTAATACTTTAAAACTATTTTCAGAAACTTTAAAAAACATTTTTCATTCTCCCAAGTACTTTATGATTATTCGAGTTTATTTTATAGTTTTAACACATTTAAAAAACATAATCTTAAAATATTTTAAGCTCTAATTATAAATTAGTTTCTTAATTATAAATTCATGATTTTAATGTAATTTAGTGTACATTAAAACACAAAAACCTCAACACCCATGATTAGAGGCTTGTAAGTCATAGTCAAACTGTAGTCGTCCACTCACGAGATGTCCTTAGTGTTTCAGGTTAGTGGATCACTTATACAACTGAGACTTGAATCAACCTGACTGATGTTTAGGTATGATACAATTCAAGGATTAGTAGGGATCAATTAAATGAACTCTTTCTCCAAAGAGTACCCACTATATATCCTTAGTGTCACCACAATAATAGCCACATAATCAGCTATACTTATCGTATAAGTAGGATCATTTAGTGTTATTCTTTTCGGATAATTTGATGAACATCTCGACTATCAATCGAATAGGAATATGTTAATACATGTGTAAAGACAAGTGATCAGTCTATTATGATTCATCATAATTCACTATGACATTGCATGTATTCATGGACTTCATTACTAACATCTCACTAGAATAATAATGAACACAATATTTTATTCAATGAACTTAAATAAACATGGTGGTGTGATTTGGCTTGAAGGCCACATAATAGCCATGAGGAGCAACATTGGATCCCATTAGACTCTCCATAAGATGCTCTCGACACCAAACGGGAAGCCTTGACCAATCTATAAGGACACTAACACTTTGTAAGAATTACTCTTATCATTCCTCTTGAGACAACTTTTGAGAGAGTTTCCCTGCATAAGCTTGGGGCATCACATATGGCCTGATGTTTCTTTCTTGTGTCTTGTGTCTCTTTCTTCATTAGCACATTTATGCACCTTGGACTCCCTTCTGATGATCAAGTGACACCATGTGATTGTTTTCCCAACTCTCCTCTAGTTGAAACTATTGAACACCTCTTTTTCCATAGCATCGTGCACCAATTTTAATTTAACCTAATATTCACCTAATATCTAGTCAATTTTTCCTTTAAAATTTACCTTTATTCAAACTTTGAATCATCATAAGTGTACTAGACATCAAGGTCCATTCAAAGAGATCCTTTCAAACCCCCATATCGAGTGAAACATGGATTCACATGACATATTGAAAACAAAATTGGATGATCTTCTAATTAATGGACTATTGAGAGAAAGCATGGGTCCATGTGCCATCTCAGAAATATTGGTCCCTGACAAGGGTGCCTGGTGTATTTTTGTATATAGAAGAGATATAAACAAGATCATAATGAATCACACATTTCCATCCCTTGCCTTAAAGACACGGTAGATGTTTTATGTAACTCAAATGTATTACCCCTTATGTATCTAAAAGGTGGGCATCATCACATGAGTATACAACTGTCCATTAATGGAATATACATACTATAAAATATAAGATGTAAAAATTAGTCGTAAAAAATGATATTATTAGATATTGGAACATATTCCAATAATCATCTTATCTAGTGAGACCATGATGGTCTACTTGTAAATCACTCGTATTGGATTGAAAAATATAATGCCATAAATAAATTTATCTTGATCTCATTGAATTTTATTTAATTAAACAAGAAGAATGTGTTATTCAGAATTTAATAGCTATTTATAATAAATCTTAGAACTACTGAACAAGTGAGAATGCCCATATGGTTCTCCTTTCTCAATGATGGCTCATGTTGCTCAATTTTAGGTTATTCCAAATTCATTTCAAAATCATTTTTCTGAAGTTTGCTTATGTGCAAAAGATTCTAAATACATTAATTTTGTTATGGGACACCAAACATCATGTTAAACTTATTCCCCGTGCTAGCTTGCCAAAAGTTACTCATTATCGAGTAAGAAAAAAGGAAAACACATATTGGAAACAAAATTGGATAATTTTTAATTAATGGACTAGTGAGAGAAAGCATGAGTCACTGTGCCATCTCATAAATATTGGTCCCTAAGGAGGGTACCTGGTGTATGTGTGTATATAGAAGAGATATGAACAAGATCATTATGAGTCACACATTTCCATCCCTTGCCTTAAAGACACAATAGATGTTTCGTGTAACTCAAAGGTACTAGCATTATGTATCTAAAAGGTGGACATCATCAGATGTATATACAAACTGTCCATCAATACTATAAAACATAAGGTGTATATGAATGGTAAGTGGTTCTATTTGGTTTCATATAACCCCAGATGAATGATTATACATACATAGTAACCAATTATGGTAAAGGTTTCATGAGAAAGTTGACATAATACTTTGAATCCTATATGTACGAGGTGTAGCTTAGCACCCTAGTGGCTAGGAACTCAACTGATCGATTAGGTTAAATCAATCATTGATAAATTAATCTATAAGTTGTAGTTGAGAATAATGCTGTCTAATAAAGGTTATTGGGTTGTTTCAGTTGTTAACAAGACTAATACCTGGGATAAATAGGGTCACAAAAATAAGATTTTTTGACGCTGATGGACTTTTATGAAGTATTCCCAGTAAGGGGAACTTTTATTAAATTTTGAGGGACATAAATGAAATTGTTCGCCATAACATAAATAGAGGAGAGCTCTTTTTATGCCTATGAATGTCAATTTTTGAGTACCCTCCCCTTATTTTATGCTCTTCCCAAGTGTTGCTTCTATTAGGATCAGATGGCTAGGAAGTTGGATTCTATGAGCACATTTTGCGGAAAAGATATCGATATCCATGCTCTGATGATTGTGTGGATATGTCTTCAGGCCAGACACCCAAAAAGCCAGAATATCCTCATTTGAGGAACTAAGAAATTACAGATTTGATCTGTGAAAAAGTGATGTTTTTGGTTTTACCCATACCTTTGTTTTAAGATCTGTTTTAGACTTGGTAATCCTTTGCACATTTGATCAAAGATTGAGCCAATCGAAGACATGATCCCAGCAGAGCCTAAATTAAAAAAAATGATTGGCATGCTTCTATAACATTTGGTGGCCATCTATGGTGTTCAAATTCTGTTAGAGTTTTTTTTGTGTGAATGATCAAATAAAATTATTTGCTTTCAGTGCTCAATACTGATTTAAAAAGATTTTTCTTCCATATTATTTCATGCACGAGTTGAAAAAATAATATTTGCATTATCATTGTGAAATTTTAATAAAATCATAAAATTTCTCTTTATTAAGCAAGTTTCTCTTAAGTTAACAATGCAATAATATTCATCAGTACTATCAAATGAAACAATAATGATTTTTTCATAAGCAGCATGAAAAATCAAGTGATTAGCCTCGATGTCCAACCATGATTGGACCATTTAGTTCAATTTTAATGTAATGATTATCTATTCAAATACCATTCTACATATTCAATATTGTGAAAGGTCATTAAATATTCTAGTTAATTTTAAAATCCAGGAATTAGCTTTCAAATTCTACATCATGAATCAAATCATGGAAATTTTACTCCAATGGAAATCTGAAAAAATCATAATAAAAAAATCATAGATTAAAATTACCATGTTGAAAGATAATATTTTTCATGTGGCAGAAAATTAACTATTAGCTTTTAGAGTTCAATCATTGACTAAATCTTGAGTTTTCTTTTCAAACAATGTGCATGGCTCGAGTAAGATTCATTGTACATCACAGGTCAAAATGCTTATTCCATATATTTTCTCCCATCACTCCTAGAAACATCTGATTATCTTTTAGTGGTGAGTCATGATTAAAATCTCAAAATCTCTGCAATAAAAAAGCTCTATCATAGTGGGGGTGGACGAGTGGGTCTGTGTGTAAATTGGGATAATCACATACATATAAAATCTTCCTCGGTCTGGCAGCTTGACCCTCAGCTTTATCATATCTGACACCATGTTTTTTGCAAGTAATAAAAAAATCACAAGTTCATCAAAGGCAATGTTCCAAAGGCACGAAAGTAGGAGTGAAACAACAAGAATAATAAACTCACAAAGGTGATGTCGGATAAATGTTATGAAATAAAAATGTTAACGTTCTATTTTTTTCAATTGAAGAGAATGATAATGCACCTTCTCTTTCTCTCTCCCCACTATAATAGCAATAACATGAAGCACTTTTGGCATACCGCCTGAACCGCTCTTTTTGTACTTGCACCATACCCATGCAAAGTAGGTCTCTATTGGAGGTGCTTCATTGATGTAATGTTTACCTTGTTACATGAGGTTCCAGAGGAATGCATGTGAGGTACAGTGCCCCAATATCATATCCTATTATAAGTTACTTATGTTGCATGGTGTTATACCATAATTCATTATCAGGGCTGTTAAGAGAATGTGTCATGTATAATATGTGTACGATAGGAATCAACATCCAAGAGAGGTCATATCAGTCCCATTCATCTTGTTTTGATTCAAATGAATCTTGTTGAATTCATTGATCTATTATTACATGCTCCTTAGTTTTTTCATTGTTCATTAATTCAGAACCCTCTTTCCCTCCGTCACTCCTGTGCCGCTCCTAAATATTGGATAAGAATTATGTTATGGCCATGAGTTGACACTGAATACAATAGAGACTGACCTCATGAATCCCCATCAACAACACTTGTTGAGACAAATCACTGACACTTTCTCCAAGAGGTTGGTCTTAGTGTGCCGGTTCATTTTTCATAGCAATGATACTTTCTCTTTCTTAGCATTACGCTGTGCTCTGAACCCTGCTTGCACTTTGGTTGGTTAAATAACGTCAGTCAACAAGAGGTTGGCAGTTCTTTAGCTAATGGACCACATACATCCTACTGCATTCTGAATATTTGGATAATGTTTACTTCACTCCTAAAGGCTCATAAACTCATGTCTCCCTCATATTACGTGCTATGGTCTTGTCAGCACACATCTGCTTCTTCTCTTTTTACATGGTAAAAGTTACCAGATGAAAAAAGGTAAGGTTTAACAATTAATTATATCTTAGTTATTTAATTCATCCACTACGATTACAATCACTTACTGCTGATTCATTTTTTAAACAATTGGATAACATTTACTTCATTCATTGTAAATTCCTAAATGCTTGTAAACTTACGCCTTGTCTGAATGCAAAGCTATGACTATATCTTTTCACATGGTAAAAATTACCAAATGAAAGGAGGTAATATTAATATGTTAATTATCTCTAGTTATTGAACTCATCCAATACAGTTATGGTCACTGGCCACTGCTTCATTTTTTTGAAATATTGGGATAATGTATATTTCGCTCCAAACGCTCTTAAACTTGGGCCTCATTCATCATTATCGCTATGCGTCTTGTCGACAAGCAAATTTATCACACTCTCTTTTTCTCATGGCAAAAATTACCAGAGGAAAGGAGGTATATGTGATAATCTCAATTTTAGGGTTAAAATTCATCGTTAGTAATTGAGATTATTCAATAAAAATATATTTTACCGTACTTGAAAAATACTTAGTTAGTGATGAGTACGTATCGTCTCCACAGGGAATAATGATTGAGGAATTACTTTCTTAAACTAGTGATGATCAATGAGAGGATCGACAAAAACACGATTTTAGGATATGAGGTAGTGATATCGATTAAGAAGTACTTAATTTTTATGTTATTTTAACTTAAATAAAAGAGTAAGTGATTGTAACAGACACGATGATGAACGAGAGTATGAACGAGGATAGTGGTTGGATGTGGAGTGGTATGATGGCAATGATAGACAGGCGAGAGAATGGGGACGTAAGTAAGTGAAGTGATATATGAAACGTTGATAAAAAACTATAACTATGATAACGATGATGTTGGGAGAGAAACAACGTAAGGCGAAGACACTTACCTTAGATCCTTGCGTTCCGCCAGGATCACGGCGATTTGCGAATGCCGGTAAGCTCCCCCTCTTCTCTTATGTCTCTTCCCACACATCCAAAACACCAAGAACACTCTTGATGTATCTCAAAACTCACTATCTTTCAATCAGCCCACAAAAGTAGGAAGCAAGTTCATGATGATTTTTACAATGATCCAAGCCTCTATTTATAGATCAGAGGGTATGGATAGAAAGAGGAGGGGAAGATCAAAAGTTATGGCCATTGGAAGTTGAAACAATCCTAGCCTTTAATTTATTCTCTCTCCTCATCAATGTCATTGGTTTCGTGCGTGTTAAGAAGTTAAAGCACTTGATATTTTGTGGCTTTTCGTATTCTGTGACTTTTCGTATTCCGTGGCTTTTCATATTTTGTGGCTTTTTGTATTCCGTGGCTTTCTCATTCCGTGCCACATGTACATGAAAAAAGGACAAAAAATAAAGAAAAATCTCTTTCTCGACGCTGATGTGGCAGCACATCGGCGCGCCTCGTCACCCTATGCCATAAAAAACCAAACTACTTAAAATTTCATATTAAATAAAATAAAAGCCCAAAAATATGTATAAATATATATATATTTGACTCATAAAAATCATATATTTCCAAAATTAATATCAAACAATTCCATAAAAATTACATTCCATCTCAAAAGTTATAGTCTTTTAGAATATATTGTAAGAAAAATCCTAAAAAATGTAAAAAATTCATAAAATTATTATAAAATAGATTTAATCATTTTAAGCTTGATAACATGCAAGTATGAGTGATTTAATACAAATAAACATGTAAATGTGATGATATAAGGTACTAAAAATGCATGTTATCAATATATTAGACTGTTAATTGTCTATATTGCATATTCATCCCACTTTCTCTTTTCACTGAAAAAAATTACCAGGTGAAAAGATACACTAATTGTTAATTGTCCATAGTTACTTGCTCTTCCATTATGGTTACGGTCATTGGCCGCTGCTTCATTCTGAAAATTATTCGATAACGTTAACTCTGCTTCTAAACGTTCGCAAACTTGCGCCTCATTCATCATAACCACTACGTGCCTTGTCAACACGTGAAGCTATCACTTTTTTCCCTTTTACATGGCAAAAATTACCGGATGAAAAGATACGCTAATTGTTAATTGTCCATAGTTACTTACTCTTCCATTATGGTTACGGTCATTGGCCGCTGCTTCATTCTGAACATTATTCGATAACCTTAACTTTGCTTCTAAACGTTCGTAAACTCACGCCTCATTCATCGTAACCGCTACGTGCCTTGTCAGCACGCGAAGCTATCACTTTTTTCCCTTTTACATGGCAAAAATTACCAGACGAAAATAGGTAATAAATACTAATTTACGAAAATTATCTCTATTTTATTTAATTCATAAAATGCGGTCCGGTCACCGGCCTCAGGCGAGTGACCGCACTCACTCGTCTTCTTCCTCGGGACCGTTATTTGATCTTCTCCAATCCAGAATTCCAGATTGGGTTGCCAGCTTCGAACTCTCCGCCATTCTCTCTCTTCCTCCTCTCTTTCTCTCTCTAGAAATTTCCGCCATTAACGACCGAAGCTCGACCTCTAAGCTCCCCCTCGTCCAGAATGCAGGCTTCTCAGGCGCCATGCTCGCTCCAGATCCCCAGAACGAACGGTCTGAGGCCTGGGCAGAGGTCGGCCCGCGCCCGGCCGGTTTCTAGCCCTAGATCCTTGATCATGGCGTCGGCGGTGTCGGCACCGAAGAGAGAGACCGATCCGAAGAAGCGCGTGGTGATCACGGGAATGGGGCTGGTGTCGGTGTTCGGGAACGATGTGGACAGCTACTACGAGCGGCTTTTGAACGGGGAGAGCGGGATTAAGCCGATCGATCGGTTTGATGCGTCCAAGTTTCCCACCAGATTCGCGGGGCAGATCCAGGGGTTCTCGTCTGAAGGGTACATTGATCCGAAGAACGACCGCAGGCTTGATGACTGCCTCCGTTATTGTATTGTTAGTGGGAAGAAGGCGTTGGAGGATGCCGGGCTGCCTCTGGGAAGTCCTAGCTTGGAAAAGGTGATTATCATGTTTGCTGTTTGCATATTCCGACTTTTTTTTTGTTTTACCATGATTGTTGCCTCTAGGAGAGTGATTCTTCCGATTGAAGTTGTCTGATTTCTATGATTGAAAGTAAAAACAGTGGTAATTTTTTTTTTTAATTTCTTGACTTCTATCCATTTTCTTTGAGAATTGCATTTTCTCTTTTCAACTGTTACCCATACAGTAATTCACTGTCTGTTTGCATGTCGGATTTTTTGCTTCTTCCATGATTTTTTTTCTCTTGAGAGGGGTGGTAAATGTTTCCAGATAAACCTCATCCTTTTGAATCTTCTTCCCTCCGCTGATGTGATCCAGTTGTTGCATTCCATCCTTCTTAAAATCAAACTTCTTAAAATCATGTTTGATGTTTGCATGTCGGGTTTTTTTGGTTCTACCATGATTGTTGTCTCTAGGGGAGTAGTTCTTCCGGTTGAAGTTGTCTGATTATCATGATCGGAAGGAAAAACAGTGGAAAGTTTTAAATTTTAATTAACATTCCATCCATTTTCTTTTAGAGGTGCATTTTCTCGTATTTTTTGCGTCTACCATGATTGTTTTTATCTGAGGGGGTAGTATTTTCTGGTTTCTGTTGTGAATTGTAATGCTCATTGGTTAAACTTCCATTTATGGTTGCCTGACAAAAAATACGATGATGATTTTCTCTTTATTTCATATATTGATCTCATATGCGCACAAATGTCGACTCTGAATGATGATGTTTTGATGTATCACAAAATAATTCGAGT
Source organism: Wolffia australiana (assembly GCF_029677425.1). Taxonomy (NCBI): domain Eukaryota; kingdom Viridiplantae; phylum Streptophyta; class Magnoliopsida; order Alismatales; family Araceae; genus Wolffia; species Wolffia australiana. The sequence continues at coordinate 1,696,125 of NC_135854.1, read as the reverse complement.
GAGATGTGGATATATTGTCTTTATTTCAGCTCCTGTAATACGATCACCTCTTAAAAGGGGCTCTAAAATAATCGTAATTAACCCCATCTTGGCAAACATATTTTCTTTTTATTTATCTTGGGGCACATGCAATGTTCAATTGACCATGAATGAAAACCCTGTATTATTTTCCGCCTTTCATCTTTCATTCAAGATAAATGTTCTATCACATATCTTAAATCAATCCGATCATGGTATGAATACAGTGTCTTGATTTCGTGTCTTATAATAACAAGCTATGTATCAACAAATAAATTTCTTCTTTACTCGATCTTGGTGCAAACTTGTCATCTGACATATCCATATTTCAGATTGACAAGGTGCGTGCTGGTGTACTTGTGGGGACTGGCATGGGTGGGCTCACTGTCTTTTCTGACGGGGTCCAGGCTCTTATTGAAAAGGGGCACAGAAAAATCACTCCTTTTTTCATTCCATATGCAATCACAAACATGGGCTCTGCACTCCTAGCAATGGACATCGGTTTTATGGGAGCAAACTATTCAATTTCAACTGCATGTGCGACATCAAACTATTGTTTTTATGCGGCTGCGAACCACATAAGACGAGGCGAGGCTGATATAATGCTGGCTGGTGGAACAGAAGCCGCAATTATTCCAATTGGTTTGGGAGGATTTGTGGCATGTAGAGCGCTTTCCCAGAGAAATGATGACCCGAAGACTGCTTCCAGGCCGTGGGACAAGGAGAGGGATGGCTTTGTGATGGGTGAGGGAGCTGGTATTTTGGTGAGTTTATGTTAATCTGGAAGCCTTCCCTATTTATTAGCTTGCTAATTTTTAATTTGATTTTTTTGGTAGTAATCAGCCTATAATTTAATGCCAAGCCTTTAAGTCTTTGTTGCTCAAGTTGTGAAGAGATGTCTGTTCTTTTATGTTCACGATCTTTCATAATTTTCTCTCTCAAAGAAATAAAAATTTGCCTTCCCTATTTTTCAGCGTATTTGTTTTTAATCTGGTATGCCTTATAGTGGAAATCATCCAATAACTCTCAGTTTCTCTAGATCTAACTTGATGTTTTTTCGCTAATGGAAACCGAATCTGAGGCTTAAAAAACTTGACCAAAGGTCATCGATAAATACATGTATTTATAATGAACTAGAGGAGAATAACTTAAATGCTCTAATGGGGCTGAATTGTCCAAACTATCCCTTAGATCAAAGTCCAAGTTTGAATATTTGTTTATTGGAGCTAGTTTAGATTACATGGAGGTTTTGGCGTGTGAGTTTTTCCCTTATTTGAAAATTTTAAGGAGAGGATTATTGTAATTTCTCTTTCTTTGGGTTCCTATCACTATAGAAAGGTAGAAAATCTAGTGTTATTCGAGTTTGTCATTTCTCTCCCTTATACCATCTCCAACGTCTCTTCTCTCATTTTCGCTATCTCCTCCCCATCTAAGTATAACAGTAATTATAATCAACCTTTTTCTAATGTACAGGTTATGGAAAGCTTGGAACATGCGATGAAACGTGGTGCACCAATCATTGCCGAGTACTTGGGTGGCGCTGTCAACTGTGACGCTTATCACATGACTGATCCCAGAGCTGATGGACTTGGGGTCTCAACTTGTATTGAGAAAAGCCTCGAAGATGCTGGGGTAGCCCCAGAGGAGGTATTTTTTTCTCCTTTTAGTTTTTAATTTTATTAAATTTATTATTTTATTTTGATTATTTTTTTTTATTTACTATTATTTCTTTGCGCTCAGAGGAGGTACTTTCTTTTAGTTCCTTTTATTCACTTCTAACCAAACTTAAGTTATTATGATCTTTTTTAGCGCAAATAGATTTCCTTGGGCCGATGGCCTTTTCAAATTTTCTCATAAACAATAAGCTTTTTGATGTTCTGAGAGTTATGCAAATGACAACAGGTTAACTATATAAATGCGCATGCAACTTCCACTTTGGCGGGTGACTTGGCTGAGATCAACGCCATTAAAAAGGTCTTCAAAAACAAGTCTGAAATCAAGATCAACGCCACTAAGGTGATCCATCCGCCAGATTCTGATACAATTCCTCTAGGGGTATTTCTGTCATTTTATACCTCCCTCTTTGACTTTTTATTGTTCTTCAGTCCATGATCGGACATTGCCTGGGAGCTGCTGGTGGCTTGGAGGCCATTGCTACGGTTAAGGCCATCACAACCGGATGGCTCCATCCTAGTATAAACCAGTTTGTAAGTTTTCCTTCATTATCTGAAGATTCAAAACGCCGTATTTACTGGTTTATTTCAACTGCAATAGGACATATTTAAAGATTTTATTGGTAAACACCGAACTGGGCTTAGTAGGAATTGTGCTAAGAATTTCTTTCTGCTGCGATTAAGCCCTCCAAGTTTGAGATTGAACAGAATAAATTTGCGTAGTTTTAGTTCTAAGACTCATTACTGATAGGAACCAACAAATTTCTATCATGGAAGGGAGGGATTCCGAGTCATCAATCGATGATGAAATACCATGAACATCTTCAATTTCATCAATGACCATGTCATCGGCATCGTCCCAAGTGCAATGACACCATCCAGATGGTGATGCCTGGTCAACATCATTGATATGTGTCAGCGGAAGTTCTCTCTTTTCTCTCTCTCTCTCTCCCATATTTCTCTCTCTTATTATTCTATAGTGGGCCTGTACGAATTAAGCCCATTAGCTCTAATTATCTAGAAAGTTCTAATTCTAGAACTATCCTGTAATTTCGTGGCTTCCCAGACTCTGTAAATATGAAGACATAAAAAGTGTCATTTTGTTTCTATCCCATATCAATATGGAGGGATCAATCCAGAGGGAAAGCTGTGAGGGAGACATGATCGCCGGACCAGGGGATCCCAGAGAACTGAAATGGACGGATAGAGGAACCAATGCTACTTCATTTCTCTATTTATTTCTCTTTATTTAAAGAGAAATAAAGAAATGACCAAAATACCCCTAGTAGGTAAAACGATATATACCGCCGGAGGGGTTGGACATGGTATCAGTTACTTGCCAGATGAGGACCGCAGTTGACGAGAGTTTTACAGAGTTGTATCTTTTCTGCTGCTACTGAGAAATAATCAAATGATCAGATCATTGCATTTGATATTTTCTTCCACTTTTTAATCATCTACAAATTTCGTGGTGTTTGTTTCCAGAACCCAGAACCGGCTGTTGAGTTTGATACCGTTGCAAATACGAAACAGCAGCATGAGGTGAACGTTGGTGAGTAAAATGGCCTTCATAATTTTTTACTTTTGATGTTATATCTTAATCACGACATTCAAACAAAAAAAACTCAAACCCTCCTGATTAATTTTTCTCATATCTCAATGTACTCTTCTCAGTTCATCTATTTCATTGTCAGAGTTTCCATATTTTTATATGTGAAGACTTTCAAACTCTAAATTTTACACGTCAAACTAGAAACTGAAACATGAATCCTGAAGCACTGTAATCATTAACATTAATAAAAACAGGATTTTTAGTTACTGTCATATTTATCGATCTATTTTACAACATTTTAATAAATTTAATAAATTTTAGAGCCTGAACTGATGCGCATTATCTTGTTCTTCTGATCTGCAGCGATCTCCAACTCCTTTGGTTTCGGAGGGCATAACTCGGTCGTGGTTTTCGCCCCTTTCAAACCCTAAATGAATCCAAAACGCCGGGACCCACCGCTCTCCCCTGAGATGATTTGACTTTAACTGACTTTCTGTTATGCGGCTGATGGAAGAAGATGAAAGGTGAGGGAGGCTCTCAGAAATTATCACTATTTTTAATATTTCATCTTCAACGTCCTTTTAAAGAACCATATTTACTCCATAATTTTCCATTTATAAGATTTATTATTCTCTTTGAATCAGGATTTATGTCCTAATCCATGCTGGCGGGGAGTTGCAGTTGGTACTTGGTAAAATTTAAATATTTGTGTCATTTTGGCCTTGTCTTGAATGTGGTAGAAAGATATTAGCTTGTAGTTTGTCTCTCTACATATCTATTATTATCTATTGACCCGAATATTGCACTGAAGATTTGGGTTGTTAGAGCTTGTTTTTATATTTTATTTATATTTAGTAATCCAATTTATCTTTATATCCATCCATCTATTGATTGATCTATGTATCAGCCTGTCTATAAATATCTAGAGGGATAATGCAGGATGCAGAGTAAACAGATTATCTGGACACGAGTTTTCGATGTAAAAGAATGCAATAAGGGATGATTCTATTGTGTGTACATTTAATGTCCTGGTGCATTTTTTCATGTTGAAAAAACTGTATGCAATTGCACTGAAGAAATGGAAGATTGGGTCTAGGGAAATCTTAAATCAAATAAATCTATCTTTGAAGAAATTACAGAAATTTATTTCTGTATATTGGGCAAAGTAGATATTTGGTTAGCTATGAGGAATTCACCATCCTCAACCCCAACTTTTGTCACTTGTTTAAAAAAATAATATAATAATATCATATTTCAAAAATAATGATTTGGATTAGTATCAATAACATCACAAATAAATGCTTGTAGAAACTAGTTAGGAAAAAAAATTCTAAATGCATTGAAAAAAATTACTCTTAGGAAAAAATTCTAAATGATATGAATGGTCATAAATGCATTTTTTATGTTGGTTGGCTTGCTGTATCAAGTTAATGTGATTGAAGATGTTTTTGCCTTTTTTGGTTCTGTTTATTTATTCATCTGGTACGTCGTGTTAGTCTGTAATATTTTATTTACATTGAATCATATATTCCATTGTTTCTAACCACTGTCTCAATAAATCAATAAAATAATAATATATGTTTCTCTTTGTTCCTTTTGTCTCTTAGTTTAATATAATTTCTGTCCCTTTTTCCTGAACATTTTGTTTCTCAGCTCTATCATGTCAATTGATTTCATTTTTTATTATATATATAATTCCTAGTTAGTAGCTATTAGCTAATTACATTTCATATATCTTTTTCTTGCATTAAATTTATGCATATTTGTATTGTGTTTTTCTCTATCTACTCAATGTGTCCCTCTCTTATGGTCATGCCCAAAAATTTATTTCTTCACTACGTAACTCTCAATGTCTCACTCCTGAATTAATTTGCTACCATATGGCTGTGTATCCAATTCAATATCTTTTTTCAATTTATTCAATTCCATTTTCTTAGATATATCTATATATCTGTGCACTATCCATCTCAATATCTGTGTTCATTTTTAACTATTTATAGAGGTATCTTTATCCCTGTATGAACATGTCTCTAGCTCTATAAAAATATGTCTTTATCCTTATGACTATCTATATCTCTGTTTTAGTGTCCATCTCCATATCTACCTCCATCTCTAACTCAATCAATCTCAATTTTTCCTTGTCTCGTTATTCGTTTACGTCTCTACTTTTTGTATAAATAATTCAATATACATCTTTATGTTTATCTCTACGCCCATTTCCATCTCATATCTACAAGTGAATGGCCATCTCCATTGCGATCTACATCTAAATCTCTCTACCATTATCTATATCCAACTCCATTTACCTCTAAATATATCTCTTCATCTATCTTCATATCTATCTGTACCTCTCATTTTCTCCTATCTTAGTCCCATAGAGCATATTTTCTTTTTCCGTGTCTCTTATCTCCTTGTTCATCTGCCTTGTCACTATTCATATCCCTGATGAGCAGTTAATTATTAGATTAGTGTTATGAATTTATATGTTTATTTTCATTAAAATTATTATATATAAGTGTTATCCAGCTTATATTGATTAAATGTATTTTGTGAATGATATTCTAGTTTTTTATGGATTTTAGGTGTTTTAAAATAATTTTTCAGTATCATATTCATAAAGAATACAAAATTTATAAGGCATAATATATTTTTATGAAACTTTTCAGGGTCATATTTTTAAATGAAATATTATGAAACTTTGGAAGTCTCCGAATAAGTTTATATTTTTCTAGAACTATTTCAGGTCCTATGGATGGATAGAGTTGAGGAATAAAGTTACCCTAAAAAATTCCACGTATGGAATTTTATGCAGTTAGAACAATTTTAGTTGTTTCTTTTTGTGCCGAAACATTGATAACACACATTTTCAGTAGGTAAATATGAACATATTAACATTTTTATTTGTATCAATTCGATTATGGATGCATGTTATCAAGCCTAACAAATTAAATTTACCTTTAGAATACGTTTTTGAAATTTAGTTATTTTTTAGGATTTCTAACGTCTTATTCTGCAAGAAATCAACTTTTGAGCCATTGATGATTTTCTTAATTTTTTTCATTTTAAACTCACGAGGATATAATTTTTATACATCAGGGAATATATTATTTTATATTTTTCTACTTATATTTAAATTTATTTGAGAAATAATAAAGGTTTTTTAGGTTCAATAGTTTGCCAGCCACATGTTGCCATTTGATTCAATCCTTCAGCCTATCATTGAAAACAGAATGTCATGACTCATGACATCACAAATTTGGATGCTATAATGTCCAATCATTGATGAATGCCTTATTATGTTTTTAATTGCAAGGAATTATGTGGCCCAATGAAAAATCAAAGAATTTAAATCACAATAACTATAATGCGAAGCTGGAGATAGTTGGAATATTACATTTATTAAGTAATGATTTTTTACCTTCTTTAAGGTCAAAAGTTGTATTATTGACCATGTACCAAAACATGCAAATCCGCATTTATACATGGCACCTGTGTAGGTGTTTTATTTGCATAACATGTGGACATGGTGCCACATCGCATGCTCATTATTATTAAATAAATTACGTTTTTAGTATTTTCATCACATGTACATATGCTGCTCTATAGATCGTGGATCTGGACTGATGTGGAGGCATCTTGTCCAACAATTAAAAATATTATTTAAATTTGAAGAGTAAATCTTAGATGTGACATGATGGTGGCAGCAAGGACGAGGAGAGATAAATATTTACATTAAACTAATGGTCAGGAATTGTCCTGAATTGTCCAAATTCAGTGCTCGATATCTGATGATCCAAAAGGCCTATGAAACTGAAAATTTAAGGGCAGCTTCATTGTTCTCTTTTGTATCCATGTTTATTGTGGGATATATAATATGAGTTCCTGACATATTTGTAAAAATATCTTTGAACTTGCTTCCTTTTTTGAGAGCCTAATTGAAAGACAGTGATGTTTCTAAGATCCATCAAGAGTCCCTTTTTGTCCTGAGTGCTAGGAGCTGATCAATATAGAAGAAGATACACTTGCTTGCATCAGCAAATTGACGTGATCCTAGCGGAACACAAGCACCTATGGTCAGTCCTGTTTCCTTTGATTGATCTCCATCACTCCTATTTATTAGATCTAACATTATATTGTCTTTGCATTTCATTCTAAAATCACCAGGACATCCCCTCACATCATCTCTATCACATCTCATCTTCTGATCATCGTCAATATCATAAACCCTAAGATACTCTTTTCATCACCTTATTTTCTAATTTAATCCTCTATATCCAGCATCACTCCCTCTCCATCTCATCCATCTTACTCCATTCTCACTCACTAAGTTCTCATCCCAATAGTTGTGATTCCTACGTTTACTCATCTTATCCTTATTAACGAGTTATTATCACATCTGTGTTTCATATTTTAAACATATCTCCTGATCCCTCTCGAATCACCATTTCGACGAGCATCGGAACCCTAATCTCCATTCCGTGTGGAAATGAATCGCATTCATCACCTACAAGCCAATTTACTTGCCTGATTATCGGTTTGCTCCAATTGATGAAGTATCAAAATTTTAAATCGATATTCATATGATTCAATGTATTTTGAATTTTTATGGTTCATCACAAGATGAGACAGATAAATATTAATAAGAATTCACTCCAATTTTCCAAAACATTCATTTTGGAAATGTTACTAATGAGGTAGTGAAAATGATGTTATTTCTATTCAATCTTACTGACAATGCTCGAAGTTGGCTTATGCCATTATATATAATTTTTTTATTCTAGGAATTAAATGGATATTGCATTATCAAAAGCATAATTCATTGGAAACACATATGGATAAAGGAGAGCTATACGGGAATTCAACAGAGAACCCGATGAATCCTTGGTGAAGCATGGGGAAAACGAATCCTAAAGTGTAGTTGAACCCGATTTACGAATTGACCAGTTTTTTAAACAAGTTTTCTCATTTAACTTCATGGTTACATAAGATGAAATTTCATGATTCATCTCACCCGAGAAGGTAGAGATATTTCCTACGCGCGTGTGTAGATATCAACTACCTCCCCGAGGTAGTTAATACCTTTCCTGCAAGCATCAGTTAGATATTTCACTATGCCACCATTTCTCTAGTGTTAATCATGTGACAGTTGATTGTCCTTTGCACAAACAAGTCATGGCTATTGAAATATCCAGAACGAATAGACTTGAGGGTGAAAATTATTTGAAATTTAGGGATAATGGATATAATAGGAATAACATGTCTAATAATTAAACCAGAGGCTAATGATAAAAATATTGTAATATTAAAGCAATTAACAATTAAAATTTCTTTGACCAAAGAAGCACAACATATTCCCCCATATTTTAAAATCTATAAAAATCTGTGTGTGCGTAGTAGAGCATAAAAAATAATTCAATTTTCAGAAAATACTATTTCTATTTTTAAAATATTCTTGAAAAAAAATTGGGATTCAGGAGATCCTTGAATCGAGTGTGAAATATGAAGAATGAGTTTCTGAAAATCACTAATTGATTCAGAAACAGGTGTAAATACTTTTCTTAGAACTTGACCTAGCAGGTGGTTGAATTAGGCACCATTGTAGGAAGATGGCTTTGTGAAAATAGAAAATTTCATTTTTCTTAAGATTTTATTGTAGCTGGCATCAACATAACCAAAGACCTTAGAAAGGCTTCTATAATTTTAGGTATTTCTTAGCTACTGCTAGGGCAAACACTGGTTGGAAAAAGGGAGTAGTTGAATGGAAAGTTGGAAACAAAAAAGTAGATATCAACATGGCTATGTTAATGAAGTATCCTGAGAAATATTGTGAAGATATTTTCTTAGTTGATTCTAGATGATGTTGATTATGATACGAAATGTTCATCATCTTATGCTTTGGATGCTGACCTTTCTTCATCTTTATATATGAAGAATCTCAAAACACATTATGACCTAGAGTATAGCCCCACCAATAATAATATATATAATTGACCAACCATCTCATGGGACTTGTAACCAATTACAGTATATGATCGTAGTTTGGTCCCCAACACTCATTTGGCATGGAGTATGTCGGGTTATAAAGGCCTTGTTATAGATGAACAAATCACAATGATCCGTAGAGAAAGACTTTAATGGAATCGAATGATATCCTTAAAATCATTAAAGGAGGAACTTGTGCGCAAATTGCATCCGTGATTTCTTGGATCTCAGAGCGTGAGAACTCAAGCTGCTCAAGTGTGTAGCCTCTAGATGTATCCAAGCGATCCTTGGCACGTCAAATCTCTTCCTTCACCCTTGCAAACTTTTTTCACCTACCGTCATCTTTACGTCGTCCCGATCACATCGACAATGGAGAGGAGATGTGGGGAGAAGGGAGGAGAAGAAAAGGACCCTGAAAAATTCTGTCCTAGGTGAATTCCGTTCAGGGCCTTCCCCTATTTATACTAAGTGGTTATTTTTCATAAAACCCCCCCAAACTTTAATATATCTTTTGACGTCCAAAAGACCATTTGCGTGTGACCCTCTAGTCCCATGTTTCAATCTAGTTAAGGACTCCAACATCCCATTAACCTTCATTGGCCTTCCAAATTAATAAAATGTATCCTCTTATAAAATAATTAATGTTGGATCTATTTAACTCAATCGTTAGGTTGAATCTCTAACCCTTGGGGTGACAAACTAAAACTCGTGGTCCAGAAGAAAGAAAGAGTGTGTATCAACTCACTCATGCAACCTGTTCCTTATCAATTACCGTGTACGTATAGTCCCTTATCCACTTGACGCTCCTAGGATGACTTAAGGTATGGTCAATTGTCAAACCCTAATCAGTCATATGAGTTGATACTGATGCGTTCGGAAATCATCAGAGAATTGTTCTTTGATATTTTACTGCCTTGGCCAAGTACTTCATCGTATCATCTTCCTTGAGCTATCTCCTCTTATACCGAGGGTGGACGATCCTGCCTTGAGTACTCAATCATCTTTGTGAACTTCTTGATAAACTCAAGCTTGGTAGTTTAGAATCATGTGATTAGAGACTCGTAGGTCATAGCCAAAGTAAAACTATTTTTCCACAATGTCTTTGGTGTCTCAGGTCTAAGGACCACTTACACAACCGTGACATGAGTCGAACTGATTGACATTTCAGTAAAATACCATTCACAAATTCATACGGATCAATTCAGTGAACTCTTTCTATTAAAGTGCACAAACTATCTACCATTAGTGCCTCCACACTAATGGCTTTAGGACCGACCATACTCATGATATGAGTGACACTAGATAGTTCTATTCTATCCAAAAACTTTAATGTCCTTCTCCAGTCTCCTTCTAATTGGAATGTTTACAATACATGCTTAAACATTAATGATCTCTGTTTTATGATCTTATCATAATTCACTACGGCCGATGATGTATTTATGGAATTCATTATAGGCATCACACATGCACTATACTGAATATGTTTTATTAATGGACATGGAATGAGATATAGAATGTGTGCTTGGCTTGTTAGCCACATATATTTCCATCACCTGCTGCCTAAAAGTACAGTATGGAGATTCTTTTCCTCTTGTTTGGGCACAAAATATCAAATGTATTTAAATGAAAGTGGGTGATGAGGGTAACAAATGAAAAAAAAACTAATGGATATCTCATTATAAAGTGTCATGGTATGTAAAAAATAAGAAGTAGATAACTATTTCTTTGTTACCTTACTCCAAATAATAATCAAATGAGTAAAAAATACCAGAAAGGTGTGGAAAAAAATGAGGATGTAAAATACTTTTCATGTTTTGGGATGATATAGCTGTGTTCCACCTGAGCAAGAGATTAAAACCTTATAAATAATAAAAATGACTTTTTCTCCTCATAAATAACCAACCCCATATATACTTTTTCTCCTTTTTGTTATTTTTTCTTTTTTATTCTTTTTTTAAACAGGTGATTGAAATGCGAGCTTATTTTTTAAAAATGAAAAAATGTTTATCATTGAATCTATTAATTTCATTTCATGCTTTTAAGAAAAGGAATAAGTAAAATCAGAAGACATAGATAACAAACAAAAGGGGTAGGTAAGAATTAAAATATATAAGTTATGTGATATCTCTCTCCAGTTCTTTCTCTTTGGCTCTCTCTCTCACACTTTTCTCTGTCTCTTGCCCTTTGCGTCTCTATTTTCTATTTCTCTCCATGTCTCCCTCCCTCTTTCTCTTTGTATAGCTATATGTCTCTCTCTCAAGCCAATTCTATATGTCGTTGTCTTTGTCTCTGTCTTTGTCATTGTCTTTTTCTTTGTCTCTGTTGCTCTCTTTATGTCTCTCTAGAAAATTTTCTATAGTTCTCTATCTCTTTGTTTGTGACACTTTCTGATGGCGCAGCCCCGGCAGCAGCCCCGGATACGTCTTCGGAGACGTCACCGTCGTCCCCGACGGCACCAGCCCCAGCCCCAGCCCCAGATACGTCTTCGGAGACGTCACCACCGCCCTCGACAGCCCCGGCCGTTCGCGTTCAGCCCGCTCGGCAAGCCAAAGTGACGGTACGCACGCCCGGATTCAAGTATCCCAGGTAATGGACACCGTATCGTTATCTTTACGTCTTTGTTTTACTCGTCGTTTTGCTTTAGTCTTCGGAGTTCGTCATTTTTTGACTCGTCACGGTCTCGTGTAAGGAGGGGAGGTTCATCCCATAAGGATCTCCCCCCCCTGCTACTGTTCCGTTGATTTCCTTGAGTCGCTTTCGTCTCTTTGGAGTCATAGGTTAATTGTTCTAATTTCCAGTTTTTGTTTTGTTTTTGGGTCTAATGGGCCAACCCCACTTCCCCCCCTATATAAGGAAAGCAGGTTGCCCTAAAGGGACAGACTTTTTTTTCCTATCGATGAATTTTGAAAGTGTTTGTTTGGAAAAGATGGCTTCCTCTCCACGATGAGCTAGAGTTACGACCAGTTGAAGAAGTAGAAGAAGGTGGAAGAGGAGCTAGAGGAGCTGAGGAAGAGGAGGCGAGGAAGAAGGACGGGCAGGACCCACGACCCACGGCTGCCATCTAGGTCGCCGCTGACCCTGTTCTGTCCCGCGGTGCATCATCCGTCGTGGCCAGAAGTTACCCGCGCGGTGCAACGACCCGCGCCCTGCCACCGCCAACGGAAATTACCCGCGCGACTCCAACGCCAAGAGCGAACCACGCCCTTGCCGCCAACTTAATTCGTCTGGCCACGCCCCCCTCCCCCCCCCGGACAGTGCAGCTTGACCGAAACCCTCGCCCGCAAGTTGCCGATCGCCAAGTCCCCGATTCGCGCCGACGTGCGAGTTTGCACCACCGCAGTGCTCTTGCCCACCGCCGTCTGGTCATTGAGAGCCTCAACTTCGCACCTTGTGGGCGCCCGCTGGCGGCCCGCGCTCGGGTTAGACGTAGGTGAGAGTGACAGGACGAGTGAAAACTACGTACTAGCGAGTGTCTCTCCTGGTTTGGGATGAGTCGGTTTGCCCGTCTCGTGCGAGCAAACCCCGGCGGGATTTATCCCGCTCGGCGCCGTAGCAACCTCATCCGTCCGGACGAGGATCAGGAGGTCTACTTACCCCTCCCCGGGCGACCCCTTCGTTACCCGGACGTCGGTTTCCCTCCTGCTTGTCGGCAGTTGCACATACGACACCCCTACCCGGATCATTTCATCATAGCTCGCCCTCGTAGGATTCCCCGCGCACGACGACAGCTCCGCGTAGTCGCCGTGCACGGACGACCTCGACACCGAGTATCATCTCTCGGTGATAGCCGGACCTCGTCCCCGACGTTGTCCTGTATCACTTTCTCTCTAGCTCTCTCTCTCTCTAAAACTTTCTCTCTATCTCTTTATGTCTCTCTCTCTGACAATTTCTCTATATCTCTTTCTCTCTCACTCACTTTCTCTCTTGCTCTCTTTATAGCTCTGGGTGTCTCTCTCTCTCCATCTCTCTATTGTTCTATCTTGCTCTTGGCTTGCCTCCTTTTCTCTCCCACCCCATCTCTTTCATTCATTATCGTCCTCTCTATCTCATTCCCTATTTCACTCCCTTCCTCTCTCTGTCATTTGTTGTCTCCCTCCCTTTCTCTCTCACTACTCTCTCCCTTCGTCCCTCTCTGTCGTTCTCTCTCCCATTCTATGTCTCCCTCCTGTTGGGTTGTATGACCTTCATTTGGAAGAAATAAAAACAATTCCCACCTCAGAATACTTTGAAGATAATCAAAAAAACATTCATAAAACCTTTGATTGAATAACTTGTATATTGATTGAACTCAAAATTTATTGGTTCCTTAAGTGATGTGTGTTTAGCTGCTCAATTGTGCATTCATAGAAGTATACACATAATCTGTGGCATGTTCAATCTCCTACGTTATCTTGGCGAGCCCCATTCAAGCTCCATCGTCATCGATGTGTTGTCCCAATCACATTGAGAATGGAGAGGATCCAAGGTGAGAAGGGAGAAGAAGGGAAAGAGACGTGGACAATTCTAGCCTAGGTGATTTTTTTTTCAGGGCTATCCCCTATTTATACTAAGAGGGATGTTTTTATTAACACTGGTTAATTTTAAGTATATCTACTAACACCTAAAAACATTGTACGTGCGACCCTTTAGGACCATGTATTAGTCTAGTTAATAACTTCAATGGCCCAATAACCTTTATTGGCCTTCCAAATTAATTAGTTCTATCATCATACTAATTAATTAATGACAAAGCAATTAACCTAATTGATAGGTTGAATCTCCAAGTGTGGGGTGATAAGCTATACCTGATGCTATAGAAGACACAAAGGAGTGTGCATCGACTTGTGGAAAATGTCTGTCATCAATTATCATGTACGTATAGTCCCTTATCCACTTGACACGCATATTATGCCTTAAATAGAGTCAATTGTAAAACCCTCATTGCTTATCTCAATTAGTATTGATGTATTTGAGAATTTGTGAGAGAACTACTTCTCTGATATTCAGTTGGCTTGGCTAAGGACTTAGTTACATCATTTTCCTTGAGCTGTCTCATCTTATACTATATGCGAATGATCACATGTTAACCACTCAATTATCTCCCCGAACTTCTTACTATACTCAAACTGAGATGCTTTTGAATTCCATGAATAAGAACTTGTAGGTCATAGTCAAAGGACACCTTCCATCCATAGGAAAACTTTGCCATCTCGGGTCTGAGGACAACTTACACAACCGCAACTTGAATCAAGCTGACAGACAGGTAGATAAAATAAGATTAGGAATTCATATGGATCCATTCATTGAACTCTTTCCCTAAAGAGTACCCACCATTTATCATTAGTTTCTCCACATTGATGACTAAGGGGTCAGGAATACTCACGATGTGAGTGGGATTCGGCAACGTTATTTTGTCCGTATAGTACGATGTCCATCTCGAGTATTGATGAAGTCAAATTACATTTGTAATTGTAATATCATTGTAACTTTAATTTACCTAAATCAAAAAAATTGATAAAATATATAAAACTCATTCAGACGTATAGTTAGAGCAAGGTCATCTCCACAATGATTGGGCTTAAGATGTGAATTTAATAATTGAGTAACAGTAAACGAGCAGTAATAAAGGTACTCAAGATAGTGAATGTAAAAAGGAATAAGTTGTTAGTAAGTAGAAGTAATATTAGGTAAATAGGAGAACTAGATCTGAGAAAATATAAGATATTATTTACAGATGCTAGAAATAATAAAGAAGTGAGAGATGGAGTAAGAGTTCTGAGTAATGTTAAAGTACACATAATGGAATAGGTAGAGAATTTTAATAAATTCTATGAATAGAGACTAGGAGGTTACTTACTTGGTGATTAGTAAGCTAAATAATAATATGAGTTGGTTATAAGGATAATGGTATTAATATTTGAGTTAGATATGGAATAAGAGATTACAGTAATAGGAGGTGAGTAATTAGTTTATAGATGTATTTAGTTTTGTAAGAGGGATTAAGTAGTAATAAGAGAGAAAATAAGTATTATAAAGATTAGAGAAAGTGAGCGTTATAAGTTGAATGATGGAATGGAATAGATGATCAGATATAAGTTAAATTTCAAGAGTACATAATGGTGGGGAATGACAGGGGAAACCCCCCCCCCCTCCTTTACGAGATAAACTTCCTTTTATCTCTTTTATTTCCTTTTCTTTCTTTTAATAGTTTTCAGTTTTTTTATTGTAATTCCAAACGTCTCAAGGGAGAAGGTTATAAGAGCCCCCTCCCTTGACGTGAACTGTACGTGAATTTTGGAATAGAATTTTTTTTTTCATTTTCACCCCTGCCATCTTCGCCGCTGCCGCGTTATTGCCGTGCCGTTGCTCGGACGACAAATCCTTCTCCTCTCCCTTGCGACAACCCGTTGCAGTTGTTCGCATCGTCTCCGCCCACCGCCGTCCTGCATCACATAATATAAGTGGACATGTTGATATTATTTAATTAGTAAGAGATCTAATTTAACAGATAGATGAATTATTTTTTAAACTTTTTTAAAGAAATAATTAAGTGAAAATTATAGTAATGAGAGAAGAACAAGGGTTTAAGAGGAAATAAAAGACTAATAAGAATATTGAGGATGAATGTATATAACTACTAAGTTAATTACAATAGCAGGCTATGACTTATGTATATTTCAATTACTATTTATTATATATGTATTTATATATTTTTTGATATTTTTTGATATTTTTAGATATTTTTATATATTTTATATGGTTGAAAATCAGAGGAAATGGGGGTAGTTCCATCGACAACCGAGAGGCGTCTGACATAATGCCCGAAAGAAACCGAATAGGATGTATATTTTTTTTATATTTATATATATATATATATATCTTATAAGCATAAATCAAGATGAACTTAAGTGAATCAAGTAATATCTTTAAATGCACATTAAGTGCTTGATGAAATGCTTGAACGAAATCACAGTACCGACTTTTGATCGAACCGAACTAGTTTGGTGATTGAAATAACTTGAATTGAATCTATGTTTTTTTTCTACTCAATTGCAACAAGAAATAACTTAAGAGTTATCAGATTCCGCCCTGAATCAAGGAACAGGGGTGGGGGTGTCAATCGCCACCCCCTAACTTTGGTACACATATTTCCCCTTTCCTCTCTTCCTTGCTGGAACATAATCCGCGCCCTTCCCTTTGTCCTTCGTGAGCTGTCTGCACACCTCCAGAGTTATCAAAATTCCGCCATATATCAGTCTTTAAAATCTTGCGTCCAACCTTGAAAGGAATCTCCGCCGGGTGTGTTTCTTCTTGTGACAAGAGACATCCTATTTAGCCTTTAAAATCTCATTTAAGGGGTCGAGAGAGGTCCTCTAAACCCCTCAAGGTATCAGGCTTGACCCAGCGACGCTCTAGGGCTATTGGATCAGCCTTATGGACTGGTTGATGGGGGCAACGGTCAGGGTGGCGAAAGACGCCTTCACCCCCCCCCCCCACACCCCCGAAACAGTTCAATCTTCGTAATGCTGGGTTGATGGCTATGATTAAATCGTAGCTTTGGACCCATCTGGACCGATGTATTCCGTTTTGCCTCATCACCCTGCCCCTTCACTGTTCCTCCTTGTGATTCGCCAGTTCATGTAGCCCCTTGTGTGCGTCAGCGCTGTGCAACCAATCAGAAGTCTACAAAAGATCAAAAATATTTAAAATTTGTGTCTATCAAATCTCACTGTCCGATCTTCTTTAAGAAGATTGGACGATTGAGATTAGATCAACATCTTTAAGAAGGCCAGTTATGACTTGGGTGATAAGGGCAAAAAAACGGGTGTTAATTTCATTGATATATTGTTTTCACCTTGATCAAATTAAAATTTTAATTTGTAAACTTACTCAGAAATGTATAGGGTAGAGTAAGGTAGTATCCACAGGGATTGGCTCTTAGAGGTAGAATTAACTAATGAGTTGGGAGAGTAGACATGACGGATTTTAGAAGGATACTACTAATAGGGAATTTTATGATTATTTTTACTTGCACTCAAAATAAGTGTGGTGAATTTTCAGAATAAGATTAAGTTGAGCTTCAATATATGTTTGAGGAAATTTCCACAATATTGATTAAAAAACACCACTAGGTGTTTGTTGTAATGTCTAAGAAAGAAGAAAGAATTTATAAATGATTTTATAGAGGAAGTTCCATCTAAATATTTTATGTTGACCCAAAATTGTATATATATGTAGTGGAGGTGTATGAGTGATTTTAGGAAATTGTTTTGGAATTTCTAAAGTTCAATTGATTGGCGGATTTTGAGAATCAAATCTTGCACATGAGGTGTTTGATAAAATCCCTAGATGAACAAAATGGATTATTTGTGTATTTTTATGAGGGACGAAATTAAATTTTAATTTGTTTTTATAGATTTTTAATTGTTTTAAAAGTATTTTAAAAGAGTGGTTAAAAATCATTTTCAAGCTTTGAACGACATGTGTTTGTTGAAATGCCTTATATGAAGATTTTTCGATTTTGATTTTTGCTCGAAATTAAATTATTTTGATTTTGGCGAATTGGATTGAGGATGATTTCTCAATCCTTTATTGATATTAAACTCAAAATTAATTAATATTCTTGCTAAACTATGCACTTACCGTATTTCTGCAGGTGCTCGAGGTCGCCAACGGCTCTTGACCCCGCTCCGACCGCGTCATCCTTCAGGTAAGCATTTCTTGATCCTTCTTCAATTATCTCTCTCTTTCAGATCTCTCTTCAGGTCACAGACCTTTCACGATCGACGACCGAGAGAATTGAGAAGAGAATGAATGGAAAAACGCCCCTTTGTTAAAGAAAACTCCAATTTTCTGTCTTGAAATTCGGCGACAAAACACCATTTTCTCAGTGATCTACAGCTCATTTTATAGGTCAGGAACAGTCTAAAGACCTTCCTGAGTGATATGGGACCTTTCTGCCGCCGTCTCCAATGATGAATCATCAATCTGCCTTCTCGTCACCGGAATAATGTCTCTGATTTAATGTCAACACTGCCCTTGGACCATTAGCTCCACGCCTTGGGGTTCAACGGCTACGATTTAATCGTAGCCGTGGACCCTCTTCAGTTCTGGTGGACCCTGCATGGTCAGCAGTGCCAGGTAAGCTCCTAATGCCACATGTCCGCAAGTGACTCGTCCACGTCGGCGCTCTTTCTTGAGCTGTCGCCTGAAAATAAAAGAAAAGATAAAAGAATAATAAGCATTGATCTTGACGGTTCAATTTTCTTAAAGAAGATGAACGGTAGAGATTATATCGTCTGATTTATGAAAAGCTTGTCTTGACTTGGGCTTGGGCCCGGACCATGCAAAACCCACTAGACTTTAATATGATTTTGTGCCTAGTGCGGCCCGCGGACTCATTCCCTCTTGTTATAATTTCCTCGGCCCGACTCATAAGTTTCTGAAATCTCTAGTCAAAATAACAGCATATCGAGTTATTTCAAATTCGTAAAACGCAGAAACGAATATCAACTGTTTAAATGAAACATGGACTCACCTTGAGCGCGGGCAATGTTACCTTGGGGCCATTTTGAGGGCCTGCAGCCTTGGGTGTGCCCTTGGCTGCGGATGAGGCCTTGGCTGCACCCTTGGCTGCGGCTATTGCCTTAGCTACGGCTGCAGGTCCTTGGTGGCTCCTTAGGAGCATTTATTTATTATTATTTGTTCGTTATTTTTTTTAATTTCTCAAGGGGTTACTTTAAAATTCATTAAAAATAGGAAATTTTCATAATGTATGAATAATTGCATGAATGGAAATTCAACATGAAATATGTATGTTAATTCCATAATATGAACTTGACAACCCCTTACTGAAGATTAAGCTTAAAGGGTATTTTTAGCACAATGCTTTAATGTGTATTTTAATGAATGTTCGAAGTGATGCATGCCTGAGTATGGGTTGTGATCAAAGCACAATAGGCCCCCAGTAATATAGTTTACTGATTGTATGTAAAGATAGATTAAGAGCCTTAGATATATTAAAAGCTTACTTAGTTTGACCATACACTAAACAAGTCAATTACCTATTTAGGACTTGTAATTTTATTAGATGAAGATATTATTATTCAATGGTGATATATTTATTTAAATGATATGGAAAACATATCAAAAATTTTAATATTATTTTAAATCTCAAGTCTTTGGCATAACAGCTAGTTTTTGCTCTTAACTCTTAAAGGTATTTTGAATTGATGGCAAAATTGTAAATATAAAAAATTTGAAATTAAAATGATTATTATTTTATATTGCTTAATCATAATCAATGAATATGACTGTTAGAATTTTGACAGATTACCATTATGCCCTTTTGGATTTCCAAGTCCATATATGCAGTTTTGAGCCCTAATGTCAAACACTCTTCTCCTCGCCCTTTGAAAATCACAGTCCAAAAGCTAGAGAAATCTCTCAATTCCTGGAGAACTTTTGAAGTAGTTTTTGAGCATTCTTTGAAGAGATCATTTGTTGCCAACATCAATACAAGTCCATAAAACTTTGAATCGTGGTCTTTGGTGCAGGGTATTTCAGGATTCAAAGAAAAGAAGGCAGATTCAAACTTCGCACATCCTCGACCCTATGATAAGTTTATAATGTTTTGCAAATTTGTTATACAGATTTTGAGCTTTTGTTAAACATATGAATTTTTTTTAACATCCATACAAAACCAAAGAAATTTGAATTGCCTCATTTGGTTGAGTTGGAAAGAGCTATCGGTTGGACACATAGGAATCGAGCGGTAAACAAAGGACGTTGAAAGATTGATCTCTAGAAATTTCTTTCATTTATTTTTGAATATTGTGTGTGACATAAAAGTTTTTCAAAATTGTGTTACAAAACCATTTCATGTAGAATAATTTCATTTGATGCAGGATTTAAAAAGATACTGGGATTTTAAGCATCAAAAGTCAAAAACAAATCGAGAATTTTTCCAAAGAAAAAACGTGGAAGAGAATAGGAATGAAGAAAGAATGGCCACAAACAAGGAGGTATTATTGAAGGGAAGTCATAGTTATATTTATGAATCTCTATCTCTGAATTAATTAAATTTTGACATAAAAGTTTTCTTGTTTAAATACTTAAAATTGATCATTTGAATACTATTTTAAGTAGCCATCAATACTAAGTGTTGTTGAGGAGAATACATTATTCAGAAATATATTGTTATTGCTAGATCTTGATGATCACTCAGGTTAAAGCTTTGGGGCCATAAGAAGAAATAAATTTTGCAAGTGTTAGTATATTTTTTCTTGGTATCCTTGTTCAGCCCTATTTCCAAGTGATTTACTTGGGGGGCATTCACACAAACTTGGCAAGGGCACATCATCACCTCGGGACGGATACCCCCGAACAGCATTAAGGAATAGCCTAAGCTGTATAAAAAAAAGAACTGTCACCGATTTCCCCTACCTCATTTCTTAAGTAGAAATATCCTAGGCTAATAAAAGTAAAAATATAATATAAATAGAGAACCTAATTCACCCCCCCCTCTTTGGTTATTCCTAGGCCACCTATACTAACACTTGCAAATTGTTAATTTGCAAGCATGAGTTGTGATACATCATCGGGCTTTAGGCAAAGTTGGCTCGAGGCCCGTTCAATATTTCCTCTATTCTTCTTAAGGTTGTGGCCCGTTGGTTCGTGTTCAATCTTATCCTTATCAGCCTGGCCCGGTGCGGAGCTGAAAGAGGTATTTAGCTGAAATCCTAGATCAAAATTTTTTAACAAAAGTTGCATTATAAAACTTTTGCACAATAATATAAATTGAAGATAAAAGACCTCCCTCTATTGCGCGTGCTGAACTCTCTGGGCATATCCTGGTCTGCTGTTGGGCCTTCATGCGTCTAAGTGTGCCAGCTATCAGGCCTTGACCGACGGTCCTCTTTGGCTGCTGACCAGCTTGAGCGTCGTGCGCTCGCAGGCTAGAGGCTGGCTTGAGTGCCCCCCCCCCCGCTCATCCTTTGCTGGCCACTCAAAAAATTTTCGAGGCCATAATGATTTCAAAGCATTTTTCAAACGAGATAAAAAATGGCGTTCAGGTACTAGATAGGATGTAAACGAAAAAAATGGCCACGTTGAATATTTTCAAGAAATAATGCATGGAGAGAAAATTGATAGTAAAATAAAGACATGATTAATGAAATGATGCATATAATTATTCTGAAATGTGTATTTTTTTACTACTAAAAATCCCCATATCAAGTATCCTTCGAATATGAATATTAAGAATATATGTTAATAGACTAGTGCTCTCTGTGCATGTATTTAAGGACGTCATTATTTACATCACAAGATAATATTAAATAATATATTTTTAATTCAACAAAAATTAACAAGTCATTTATTGTGGTTGGCTTGCAGGCAACACAATATCCATCATATATACATATATACCTCCATCTTTATCTTTATATCTATTTCAATTTCTGTATTACTCCATTACAATCATCATCCATATATCAATCCTCAGTTATACCTCCACATGATCTATATATATATTTATCTATCTCCATTTCCATCTCTAGTCTTACTCTCGTTTCTCAATCTATTCTTTTCTTCACCCCCATCTATATTTCCATATCCACCTCAAAAATCTATCTCTACTTATATTTATAGTAAGATCTTACTGAATTTCACTCTTTTTGGCTCTCTCAATCATTCTCGCCCTCTCTTGATCTTTCTCGTTCTCTCACTCTCTCCGCCTTGACTCTTTCTTTCAGTTCTCACTCTCTCATTCCTTCTCACATTCTCGCTCTCATCCCACAATTTCTCAATGTTTCTCACATTCTTACTGTGTCAATGTTCCTCTCACTCTCCCCCATCTCTAACTTCATCTTCCATGCTCACTCTCTAATTCTGCCATTTAACTTTGACATTGATTAGTCAACATGATCTAACTTTGACATTAACTCTACCATTTAATCGCACCGCGACCGGACTGAGACACAGATCGGACCGAACTTCAGGTCAAGGTTTAAGTTTTTGCTAAAATCGGACCGAGACCAGACTACGTCTTTCCCTACCTGTATCCGTCTCCGTCTCTCTGTACTCTAAATTTATCCCTACACATGCCAATATCTATCTCTATCTCAATCTTAATTTGTCCATTATTTTCTCTATCTGGACTTTATTTTCTCTATAATGTCATCACCTCTCTTGCCATGCATGTGATTGATGTGACTATTTTTCTTAATACTTACTCATCTCTCTCTCCTCCCTTCTCTCTTCCTCTTATACCCATCTCTACAACTCTCTACATCTTTACCCCATCTCTATCTCTATATCTACCTCAAATCTATCTCTACCTCTATCTCTCTCTATCTCTGTCTACCTCTTCCCCCTATGTCAATATCTATCTCTATCTCTCTATATCTATCTCCATCTCCATCTCTATCTCTATCTCTATCCCTGTCTTCATCTCCATCTCTGTCTCTATCTCTATTCCTGTCTTAATCTCCATCTCTATCTTTATCTCTATCTCTATCTCTATCTCCATCTTGATCTCTATCTCTATCTCTATTTCCAGCTCCATCTCTATCTCTGTCTCTATCTTTATCTCTGTCTCCATCTCCATCTCTATCTCTATCTCTATCTCCATCTCTGTCTCCATCTCCATCTCCATCTCTATCTCTATCTCTGTCTCCATCTCCATCTCCATCTCTATCTGTCTCCATCTCCATCTCCATCACTATCTCTATCTCCATCTCCATCTCTGTCTCCATCTCCATCTCCATCTCTATCTCCATCTCCATCTCCATCTCTAGCTCTATCTCTATCTCCATCTCCATCTTGATCTTTATCTCTATCTCTATCTCCATCTCCATCTTGATCTTTATCTCTATCTCCATCTCCATCTCCATTTTGATCTCTATCTCCATCTTGATCTCTATCTCCATCTCTATCTCCATGTTAACCCATTCTTTTCTCTATCTGGCCTTTACTTTCTCTCTCATGTCATCATTACTCTTGCCATGCATGTGACTGATGTGACCGCTTTCTTAATCTTTATTCATCTCTCTCTCCTCCCTTCTCTTCTTCACTATATATACCGACATCTCCGAGTTTGTTAAATTTCCTCTTTCAGTCAGCTCGGAGAGAGCGTCGAAGAGCGATTGGCGAGAAGAAGTCAGAGCGAATCCTCGATCGATCTTCCAGATAGAGATCTAAATCTTCGATTTTCGTCTCCAATTGATGTTTTCCCCATCGATCGAGCCAGATTCATCTTCTTCCGACGCAATCCCGGCCAGATGCGAGCACAAGATCAAGGGCGAAGCAAATGCTTCTCCATTCATCCTCCGCTCGGTAGATCCCGCTGCCGGAATTCGTTCAAGAAGAGGAAGGCGAGATCGGCAACGCCGGGTAGGGTTTTGGAATTCGATTTCTCGGATTTGCCGGACGAATTGCTGTTGAGGATTGCCGCGCCGATGGATTTGCCGACGTTGTTGGCGGCGAGCGCGGTTTGTAAGTCGTGGAGGGAGGCGCTGCGGCCGATGAGAGAGGCGATGGTGCTGCTCTGCTACGGGAAGCGGTTCAAGCATGGTCGTGGAGGGTGGAAGAGGGACCCTCAGAAGGCGCTTGAGTCGTTCCTCAAGGGCGCGGCGAGAGGGTTGGCGGCGGCCATGGTGGATGCTGGGCTTATGTACTGGGAGATGGGGAGGAAGGAGGAGAGCAGGGGGTTGTATTGGAAGGCGGCCGAGCTTGGGCATCCCACTGCTCAGTGTAATTTGGGCATCTCCTTCCTTGAAGGTAACACTTCCATCCATCTATCAATCTATCTGTTCCAGAGTTTTTTTGGAAAAAATTCTATCGAGTTTTTTTGGATTTTATCGCTACATGCTCATGGAATCGGCAGAGTTTTCTTTCCCATTGCCGTTTGTCTCTGATTAATATATACAGCGTCGGAAAAAAACCCAAATCAGATTTTGAAAATCAGAGGATCATGCGAATGATTGCGGAGGGGGTAATCCATCTATCACCTCGTCTACCTTGGTCACTGATTTATTAATACAGATCTGTCAAGAGAGGAAGGAAGAAGATAATGACATAACTCAATAGAGTACATGGCTGGGTATACATATACCCTAGGAGAGAGAGAATGATAAGAGGGCTAATGGGCTTATAGAATAGGGCCCATTAGCCCATAAGGCTGACTATCTCACTAACACCCCCCCGCAAGCGAAGTATGGATGTCATCCATGCCGAGCTTGGACACTGCACGTTGCAGGAGAGGTCGAGATAGTCCTTTGGTAAGGACATCAGCAGCTTGATCAGCGGATGGAACAAATTCCAAGTCAAAGATGCCCTCGTCCACGCGCTCCTTGAAGAAGTAGCGGTGGAGTTCCATATGCTTGATCCGTCCCTGTTGGCCAGGGTTCTTTGCCAAGGCGATTGCCGACTTGTTGTCGCAGTAGAAGTGGATCGGGCCGGAATACTCCACACGAAGGTCATGGAGAATTCCGTATATCCACTGGCCTTCAGAGGCCCCATCGGCAAGTGCCCGGTATTCGGCTTCAGCACTGGAGCGGGACACTTTGTCCTGCTTGCTGCTCTTCCAACTGACAAGACTGCGCCAAGACAAAAGTGCAGTACCCCGTGGTGGAACGACAGTCCACAACTGAGCCGGCAAAGTCCGCATCCGTGTACACCTTCACGGTCCGCTCCATACTCCGAGGAAAGAACAAGCCCTTCCCGGGGCAGCCCTTTAGGTACGCAAGTACCCGGTTGGCCGCCTGACGATGGATCTCCCGCGGAGAGTGCATGAACTGACTGAGGAGGTTGACGGCGAAACTGATGTCGGGGCGGGTGTGGGTCAAGTACAGGAGTTTCCCCACCACCTGTTGGTACTGATATGCGTTCACCGGTGCTGAGTCCTCCCCCTTACCCAACTTGACGTTAGGGTCGATGGGAGTAGTAACCGGTGCACACTCAGTTATTCCGGTCAAGGCCAGTAGGTCAACGGCATACTTCTGCTGTGACACAAAGATCCCCCGGGGGGAGTAGGCCACCTCAAGGCCGAGGAAGTAGCGAAGAGGCCCGAGGGCCTTGATTTCGAACTCCTTGGCCAACGCAGAGCTGAGGCGGCCGGCCTCTGCAGAATCGGAACCCGTGATGAGGATGTCGTCGACGTACACGGCCAAGATGGAGACACCCGCGGAACTGTGACGGAAGAATAGGGAGGCATCCCCATTGCTCTGAGTGTAGCCCTCGGTCTTCATGACCGAAGAGAACCGACCAAACCACATCCGCGGTGACTGTTTCAGTCCATAGAGAGACTTCCGCAGCCGGCAAACGGTGCCCGGGGGGCCAAGGGTATACCCAGGAGGTGGCTCCATGTACACCTCCTCCGTCAAGTCACCGTGGAGAAAAGCATTCTTCACATCGAACTGTCGACGGCCAGTCGGAATGGGCATAGCGCCAAGAGGAGACGGACTGTTTCCATCTTCGCCACAGGAGAGAAGGTCTCAAGTAGTCCACGCCATACGACTGAGTAAACCCGAGCCACAAGTCGAGACTTGAGGCGCTCGAGTACCATCAGCATGATGCTTCTTGGCATGAATCCACTTGCAATCCACCGCCTCTTGCCAGGAGGAAGCGGGACGACTTCCCAAGTGTGGTTCTTGAGCAAGGACTGCATCTCCTCATCCATCGCCGCTTTCCAATGAGGAGAAGTAAGAGCATCGGATAGGCGACGAGGGAGGGGATGCGACTCGATGTGAGAAAGAAAGGACCGCTAGGAAGGGCTTAGCCGATCAAATGAGTGATAATGAGATAAGGGGTAGAGAGGTGTGCGAGCACACTGACGAACCCCTTTCCAAGGGCGATAGGCCATCCCAACTGAGCATCATCATCAGTAGACGAGGTGACGATCGTCCGACGGAGGAGCGGAAGCAAAGAGGGAGAAGAAGATAGCTCCCGGGTAGGGGAGGCTCCCGGGGAAGATGGTGCACTAGGAGAAGGATACGGGGCACCAAGAGTAGGAGGTAGCTCCCGGGTGAGAGGTGGACTGCCCGGGGTTAGGAGGTGCACTAGGGGGAGGATACGGTGCACCGGGAGGTGAGAGGGTAGGAGGCAAGGGAGAGAAGATGGCTGGGGACGGCGACGGTGGAGGAATGGGTCCCACCAACGGAAAGGGTTCCAAGGAAGGAGTCGAAGACGCCTCAACCAGCGGAAGGCGTGGCGAGGTAGAATCACCGGCGAAGACTCATGCTCGGCAAAGGTGACGCTTGCGAGATGAAAATCTCCGAGACGGAGGGTGGTAGCAACGGTAACCTTTCTGGAGAGAAGCATTCGGCGAAGACGCACCGAGAGCTCGAGCATCGAGCCAGGCGAGTGGGAGCCGTATCGTGGACGACGCCGTGCACCGAAGATGCGAGGAGGAGTCCAGTCCGCAGTGAGAGATGGGGAACGCCGTGGAGAGACGATCTAGTGGGCTGACAAACCCGAGGGGCTGGGAGGGGAGACGGTTTACAGATGGGTACTCTTAAGACCGCCTCACCCCAATACGCCCACGGAACAGAATAGTTCAGCAGAAGGGTACGGGCGGTCGACGTGACATACCCGATCCGACGTTCTGCCATACCGTTCTGTTCCGGGGTGGCCACACAAGAGGACTCGTGGAGAATCCCATGGTCAGCAAAGTACGTGGCCAGCTCGGTGTTGACGGTCCCGGCGTTATCGGAGCGAAGCGCTGAATACCTCGGCCAAACTGAGTACGAACCATGGTGTAGAAGTGACGGACCGTCGGAGCAACCTCAGATTTGGCGGTCAACAAGTAGACCCATGTGTAGCGGGTGGCCTCGTCAACAAAGATCTGAAAGTATCGGTGGCCCTTTAGGCTAGCCTGCGGGGCGGATCCCCAAACATCACTATGGATGCGAAATAATGGAGTGGAGGAGTGCGAGGTGGACGGAGAGAAAGATGAACGACGGTGCTTCGCCAGTTGACAGGCATCACACACGATAGTCTGAAGGTCCAATCCAGTACACATCGAAGGAAAGAGACGATGTAAAACTGAAAATGGCGGGTGGCCCAGCCGTTGGTGAGCCAACTGGAGACGTCCCATACGCTGCACATCCGCTGGTCGGAGTTGGCGGTGAAGCAGGAAGCACCGAGAGCGCCCCCCATCGTCCAACAACAGCAACCCGTTCTCACGCCTAATCGGTGTAGTCCGACCCACCTTGTCAGATAGAAACATCCCGTCAGGCTGGAGGTGAAAAGAACAGGACAAACTGTCAACCAAACGCTGAGGAGACATAAGTATAGCTCGCAGGGCGGGGACATGAAGAACATTGCTGACCACTCCGAGGCCGTCTACAAACACTGCCCCAATTCCAGCAACACGCAACCGTCCACCACCGGCTGTAATAACTGTACGGTCCCCACTATGCCTTTCGTAGGATACAAACCGGTCATTGAACGGGGTCATGTGTCTGCTGCCCCGAATCAAGAACCCAGCTCGTATCCGATACGAGAGGCGAGTAAGAAGCCGTACCACAATACCACTGTTCAGACTGAGGGAGAGAGAACGCACCAAATCCACCAAAATGTGCCGTCGACTGAGTCGGAGTCTGCATAGTAGCCACTTGGTCACGGAGACGGGCCAAGTCGGCTTGGAGCTGCTCAAGAGTCGCCGGGTTGGTAGAAGAGGTAGAGGAGGAGGCAACCATAGCTTTCCCTTCGATAGACTCCTTTTTCCGGTTGTCATACTGACGCTTCTTGCACCACTTGCGGAGATGTCCAGGCTTGCTACAGTAGGAGCAAATCAGCCCGGAGGGGGCCGCCTCCGCGGGGGGAGCAGGAGTGGGCGAGGGAGGCCGGGCGAGGAGGGCAGTCGAGTCACGAGCTGCCTCCGAGGAGAGAGTGCCAATGACATGAAAATGACTCTCCTCTTCCTGGAGTTCCTTCACCAAGTCATCAATGGAAGGAAGGCCTTCCTTGCGATGGAGGGCACGGCGCCGAGTGTCGTCATACTCCTTGTTTAGGTCATAAAGAAACCCCAAGAGGCGTAGGCGATTAGTGTTCTGGAATGACTTGCACGTCGGATCATCCGTCGGCAAGTAGTAGTCCACCTCGTCCCACAGCTTCTTGTGTTCCAGCGCATAGTCCGAGATGGACAGTGCGCCTTGGCGAAAGTTGCTGGCTTTAGCAACGAGCATAAAGAGGCGCCAGTTGTCCTTCGCGTCGCAGAATTTGTTGGCCTGGTCCCAAAAACCCTTCACGGTGGCGCAGCGAGGGAACCTTTCACGGAACGAGGGTGCCAGAGAGGTCGTGTAGAGCCATCCAAGGACGAAGTGTTCCTCGGCTTCCCACGCCGCATAGTGTGGATGGGTCGATGGAAGCAGGGCTTGTGTGCAATGCTTGAACAGTTGGCGCGCCTTGAGAGTAGTCTCGACAAAGTGACGCCACTGTAACAAATTCGGGCCCTGGAGACACGTCGTGTCGGGAACCGCCGGCAGAGAATGAGTAACCTTGTGTGACAAGGGTTCTCGTTGAAAGTCTGCATCGGTGAAGCCATCATCTGGGACGGCCGGTTGACGCGTCTGGCCCGTGGAGTAAAGTTCCTCCGACATCAGAGCCGTGGTCTCTACGGAGACGGCTGTTGTGACTGAGGTTGCGGCGGCTGCGGCTGCTTCGGCGGTTGCGGCTGCTGCGGCTGCTGCTTTCTGCTGCCGCGCTGGCCGCGGCTGCTGCGGCTTCTGCTGCTGCTTCGCGGGCGGCTGCGGCTGAGGTCGCTGGCTGCGGCTGCGCGCGTTGCGGCTGCGCGGCTGCGGCTGCGCGCTGCGCTGGCTGCGCGCGCGCTGCGGCTGGCGCGCTGGCTGCGCTGCGGCTGCGCGCGCGCTGTGCGCGCGCTGCGCGCGCTGCGCGCTGCGCTGCGCGGCTGCGGCTTTGCGCGGCTGCGGCTTTGCGCGGCTGCGGCTGTGCGCGGCTGCGGCTGTGCGGCTGGTTCTCCGGAAGCTCCGCGGGCTGGCTACAGCTCGCGCTGTGGCTGATCCGTCGGTCACGCTCCGGATTCGCTAGACAGCGAGAGGGTGATGTCAAACCCTAGATGGAAGAGCTCTGGAGCTCTGATACCATGTCAAGAGAGGAAGGAAGAAGATAATGACATAACTCAATAGAGTACATGGCTGGGTATACATATACCCTAGGAGAGAGAGAATGATAAGAGGGCTAATGGGCTTATAGAATAGGGCCCATTAGCCCATAAGGCTGACTATCTCACTAACAAGATCAGTTGGAGAAAATGTTGCGTGGCTTGACCTATCGCTACATGATTGGTCTTTTCGTATGCCATTGTGCTCTTTGAATTTGGTAGATATTCCTTGAAAATCAGATGCCACTTCCTAGAAAAGTTCCATAATCTAGAAAAAGTAAATCAAATTTAAGAAAATCTGAGGATCAAATAGTGCAATTTTGGCATCTCCTTCCTTGAAGGTAAGCTATCTATCTATCTATCTATCTATCTATCTATCTATCTATTTATCTATCTATCTATCTATTTATCTATCTATCTATCTAGCTCTGTCTACCGGGTTCAATGATTTATTGTTGTACATTTTGATACGACTCTTCCACGCACTTGCGATGGAGAAACGTGCCAGGCCTACTTGTGTGGAGCCGCGCATGAGAGATGATTAGCAACGGTGGTCGACATTATAAATAAGAAGAGGAATTGAGCAGGGAAAGGAGGACGGCTAACTGACCTTCTTGGAGAGGAGCTCCTTGACACTCCAACGCTCCTGCTTGGCTGGCTTAGGGAGATCCTCCCTTTTCTAGAGGATGACCGACCGATCCGGTCCATCGTACTGATCTCTTCCGCATTTTATTCTTTATTCAAGAACTCTATTCCTAACTTCATTGGTTTGAGTTGTTACCATTTGGAGTAATATCTTGAAATATTGATTCAAGATTTGTTCAATACCATCTCGCGTCCTTCAGGAGCGTATCGTATTTGTTGAAGAATATGTTGATTAGCTTGGAGCTATAGCTACATGATTGGGGTTTTCAGATACCATCATGCTTGCAGGATTGCTTGAATTTCCTTGAAGATCAGATGCCACTTTTCCCTAAATTTTCTATTCCTCTGCCGTTTCTTTGTCTGGAAAAACCTAAATCAGATTTAGAAAATCCTAGGATCAAAGGCATGATTGCAGAGACTGATTGAATACTTGAAAATGCATGCTTAAAACACATTCCCTGGTTTCTTACCACAATCTGTTGATGGACATGTTGATTGGCTGGGAGGACATGTTGTTCTTCAACGATTGGCGTTTTCATTTGCTCTCATGCTTGCAAATCAGATTCCACTTCCCTCAAATCAGATTCTACAGTGTCTGAATTAACCCAAATCAGATTTTGGAAGATTAAAGGAACAATTTTTTTTTGGGTCCTTGATGTAGATCTCTTACGAGGAAGAGAGATAGGAAGAAAAGAGAGAATGATACACCAAATAACACCAAGCTCAAATTGGCACCGTACCCCTCAGGAGGATCTCCCACCCAGATTTAATTACAACTCTAGTCTGCTCTCCTTAGTGGAGGGATACATTTATTTAAAAGGGGAAGTACCCCTGAGCCGAAATAACCAAAAATAACCATGGTAGGGGTCGGGTATCATAAAAACACATAGTTGCGGAGACTTCTCATTGATTTTTCTTTGAGCCAGCTCTAGATCAGGATTAGAAGCTATATCTTTCATCATTTACATGCTTTAAAACTCGTCTTCATGAAAATCTTAGTAATTCCGAAGTAGCAGAGAAAGTAGCAGGTAAATTAATCTCACCGATTACTTTGTGTCATGTATTGCAGCTGATCATCCAAATCCCGTAGAGGCTGTGAAATGGTTCCGTAAATCGGCCATGTCAGGATATGCACGCGCTCAATATAGCCTTGCACTTTGTCTACATCGAGGTCGAGGGGTGGAACAGAATCCCAAAGAAGCTGTAAGTTTGAACATTCTCGTTGGGCATCAGATTAATTTTAGAGATGCATTTAGCTTTTGTTTTATTATCATTTTAAGGAATCAATAATTGTGGCTCATCCTTCTAACGGGTCCTTGATAAGGTCCTCACTTTAGCCATTGGTGGGGACATTTTGGTCTTTACTTGTCTAGGGTAATTTACCTTCAAATAATATGGTCCTCGCTTTGGAGGAAAGGTAAGAATGAAGAGTTCAAGTTGCTGCTTGGCTTCCGTCTGAGATGTTACTTCGCTGTAGATGCGGAGTGCTTCTGCTGATACACTTTAATCACTGATGGTAAAAAAAAAAAGAAAAGTTGCTGGTTGGCTTCACTCCTCATCCGTCTCTCCCTCTCTCTCTCTCTCTCTCTCTCTCGTCCTCCGTAACCTTTCACCTATTCCCTGTCTCCCTGCAATTGCCTAACCTTTCAGCTTTTGCCTCATTGCTGAACCTTTCAGCTTGAAAGATGACGATGATGAATCACACTCGTTATCAAGTTTCCATAAAAGTCATCGTAATTCTTACTGCCACCAATTGGTCAATGAAAAATTGTTATCATCGTTATCATTATACATCAGTTTCCAAGAAAAGGCAGAGTATTTAATCATGTGTCATCTTCGTTGTCATTGTCATCCGATTTTCCAAGGCCGTTATCATCAGTGTCATCTATCTGATGAATTTCATTTTGTAAAACCCATACATGGATTACAATGGCAAAATATAGGGATGATGATGGTTATGATGAATT
The DNA here is from genome assembly GCF_029677425.1 of Wolffia australiana. Lineage (NCBI taxonomy): Eukaryota > Viridiplantae > Streptophyta > Magnoliopsida > Alismatales > Araceae > Wolffia > Wolffia australiana. The sequence continues at coordinate 1,664,184 of NC_135854.1, read as the reverse complement.
CGTCATCGTTTCCCAACCTATATTCACCAGACCTTCAGCTGGCTTCCCTCTGAATCAATCTCTCCCTCGTTTATGATAGATGTCTCCCTCAACCCTTTGTGATTCCCTCGTCTAAGATCAATAATACTCCATATAGAAATCGGTTGAAACTGTCAAACGCATCCAGACCTATTTTTCCAAGAAATGGCATAATAGGGAACAATTCATATGACATAGAGGGAGAGACGAGTGGGGGAAATGTGGTAGAGAGAACAAGAAGGTAAAACAAGGATTCAGGAATTCGAGCTCCCCTTTCTTCTGGATTGCAGGCCGGCTCCTGCTCCCCAGCCTCCTTTTGGAGTCTGCAACTGATTCTTGAAACTGAATATTCGATACCCCTCCTCTGGCTTCCTCCTTTATTTATACCCTCCAAGTCTTCTTATTGGACGAGTCTTCTTTTCCTTTGGTAATTTTTGGAAAAGAAGCGACTCGTATCATGGTCATATTGAGGATGTGGTGAATAGAGGTTCATTTATTTTATTCTTGGAATCTATCAGTTCGGTTCATTGAAATATTCCCAAAAGTTTCCAAGCTGTGAACAACATTAATGAGATTACGGGACATAGTAAAGGATCGTAGGATTAAAATGGAATAAATATAACCATTAATTTCATGTCTTTATTCTCACCGGTAGTGGATTTTTTTCCAGGCCAAGTGGTTTCTCCAAGCAGCCGAGGGTGGCAATATCCGAGCAATGTACAATGTTTCAATATGTTATTCCACTGGCGAAGGCTTGCCACAAGATCATCGGCAAGCGAGGAAATGGATGAAGCTTGCAGCTGACCAAGGCCACAAAAGTGCCCAGCTAGAACGGGGGCTTGAACTCTACGCCGTAATTTCTCATCTTTGCCCATTTATTCATTTTTTTAATGACATCGAACGAACTCGGGCTGAGCCACATTTATGAGATTATGTTGGATGATATTTACATTTATTACTTGGGGGACGTTTTTCATTTTGATGATATGGTGATGTTTTGGGCATATGTTTATTCCGTCTGTAATCTGCCCTTTTACTAAAAGGCCCTGTTAGAGCGGGTTTTGAAATCTATGCGGTAATTTCTGATATTGACCCCATTATTTATAGTTGTGTTAATTACGTGCCATTTAGATGTCACGGGAGGACTTTTTATTTTTTTTAGAAATTTGTGAGGTTTTGTTCATTTTATTTCTGTCTGATTTTTTTCCAAAAAAAATTATGTCTGATATCTTTTGTTGCAATTCTCACGTAATTGTGTTAATTTACACGGTATTTACGTATGGGATATGTTCATTTTGGAAATTTTATTACGCTTTATTCCTTTTCTTACTTCTAAATCCGCCTAATAATATACATGTTTCATGATTTCGGACGAACAATTTTTTGACCACTGATTGAGTTTGTGTTTAAGTAATTTACATGATTTGCATAATTTAGCCCCCAAGATATTTATTTATTTGGAAAAATTAACGTGGGCTATTCCTTTTCTTAAGCTGTGTGATTTTCTACAGTAGCTGAAGCCTCCAATTATATGCCCTTGCTTGATTTATGTGATAAATACATTTTTAATTCTAGATGCATGTATTCTGTAGAGTAATCAATGCGGTTTCTTTCATCTTCAAACTAGATATGGTTTAAATTACCTGATCTTTGCCAACTATACTATGTTTTGAACTTCTTAATTCACACGACAGTTACATATAATTGAGAACCAGCAGATGTAATGTTATATTTTTTATGGACTTTCTGTGATTTTGAAAAGAATATTAATTTCGTTTGTAAAATTCCAATTTCGGTTTGTATACGAGATAATTTATTTGGCAAAGTAATTCAACGCTTTGATTCTAGAATTCTCTATGCAGTCAGGTGATCTCATGAAGGCCCTTGTCTACCTCGAACTCGCCACACGCGCCGGAGAATCCTCAGCCGCACACGTCAAGGAAATCATAGAAGAGTCTCTCTGCCCTTCTCTGAGAAACCGGGCGATGTCATTAGTTGACAAATGGCAGATGCAGCATACCCACCATCAAGAGTAGTAATTTTTCTCTCACTTTTTCCCATCTAATCGATATTTTTTCTGATGCAAATATGTTTTACACAAATAGAGCAGTAATTTTTTTTTTTGAACTATCAAATAGAGCAGTAATCCACCTCGGAAAGCATTTTTAAGCTTATAATGAAAGCCGTGTTCCTCTTTACAGGTTCTTGAACACGGATATATTTATGGAAATAGAAGAAAACTACTCAGACTGCATTTTTCATAGCTTTTCATTGAATGTAAGCTATCGGAGTTTCTCTTTTCATAATTTCTTTGTTTGCTACATCTGTTTGCAGCATACTCAATAAAGCTTTAGGATTTAGGGTTTGAATTGGTCGTTTTGCTTGTATTATTAAAACTTTATTTAGAAAGAAGCCATCCAAGTATCGAAGATTATAATGATTCTTCGACAATCTTGTTATGATCTCAGATTTCAACTAATTCTTACTTCGAATTTTAGAAATGCATCATAATTAATCTTTCTTGTGGGACATGCATTAATTAGTCGTCCCATCCATTAAATAGAATTTTTTATGCGTTCTGAGCTGATCACAGAAATCTCCATCGTCCATTCATTCTTAATAATTTTCCCTCCAAAATTCATGATTGCACGGTAACAAATCTCCCTCTCCTGATATTCGCCCCCCTAACCTTTTGAGAAAATGCATCATACTCCCCCATTTCGGAAACACAATCTGAAAAAAACAACTCTTCCAGTGGAAGAACATTCCCACAGAAATCTTTTTTTCTTTCTTGAAAAAAAGCATTCTACAAAAATCTAGGGAGAGTTATGAGAAGCCACCAGCTCAAGAGCTTGGCGGCGGCATCATGTGCATCTGCTGCGGCGGCGGAGGCGGCATCGGCCTCCCATTCATCTGCGGCATCGGCATAGGTGGCGGCATCGGCCTCCACATCGGCTGTTGAGGCAAGCCGCCCGCCGACTGAGGCGGAGGCGGCGGCCTCGAGATAAGCCCCTGAGATGGTGACATCATCATACTCTGTGGCGGCGGCGGCGGCGGTCTGAACTGTTGCTGGGGCATTGGTTGCATACTGGGAAGGGTTTGAAGCTGCGGCGGCGGCTGCGGAGGCCACGCCGGCGGCGGGGCCATTGACATTGGAGGGTAGACCCCAGCCACCGGCATCGGCGGCCGGATCGGCGGGGGGGGCTGGATTGGGGCTGCGAGGAACGGCCTCGGCGCCATTGGGGCGGCTGCGGGCCCACCGTTGGGTAGAGACGGCGGGCCACTCGCGAATAAGGTGTGGGGACGGCTCTTCTGTACTCCTGGACTGCTCGCCGCGAGAACTCTCTCTGGGGAAGAATCAGGAAAGAACAAGTATATGAGAAGTTTCATTTTTCAGTTTGGTTGAAGATTAATACTCATTGAACCAAAGACTCTAGGTAGACGCATCAAGAGAAATGAGTAAAAGTTTGTTTTTCGCTAACCGTGTTCTTGGGTTTGAAGAAAATTTAGGAATATTAAATTAAGTTTTGGAAGAACATAACAGCTTGTAGATCATTCCAAGGTTACTTGAAGCTTCTTTTGTATGTAGATTTCAATTTAAAAAGAAATCTTTGAAATTATTTTTCAGTTTCGTCGAAGATTAATACTCATTGAGCCAAAGATTCCAGGTAGAGGCATGCAGATAAATGAGTAAAAGTTTATTTTTCACTAATCGTGTTCTTGGGTTTGAAGAAAATTTAGGAAAATAAAATCAAGTTTTGGAAAAAGATTACAAATAAATATGTACAGCTTGTAGCTCATTCCAAGGTTATTTGAAGTTTCTTTAAATAGGATCTATGTCGATTTCAATTAAAAAATAAATCTTTGAAGTTATTTCCCAGTTTCGTGGAAGATTGATGCTCATTGAACCAAAAGTAAAGTAATATCGTAGAAGGAAACGGATAAATGATACAAAGTTTATTTTTCATTAATCGTGTTCCTGGGTTTGAAGAAAATTTAGGAATATAAAATCAAGTTTTGGGAAAAGATAACAAGCAAATATGTACAGCATATTTGTACAAATTTGTATATTTCAGCTTATTCCAAGGCTCTTTGAAGCTTCTTTAAATAGCATCTATGTAGATTTCAATTAAATATTTTTTTGAAGTTATCTTTTCAATTAAAAAAATATTTGCCAGTTTAAGAATAGAAAATCAAGTTTTGGAAAAAGATTAAAGATAAAAATGTAAAATATGTTATTCTACGGTTATTTGAAGTTATTTTCCAGTTTAGGAAACGCACCTGCTGGTGTTCCATGGCGTTCTCCCTTGGTATCTTTTTTGTATGCATATGAAACAGTGATCTGTCTGTTGCAAAGATACTGCCCATTCATGGACTACAAAAAGAAAAAAAAATACATAATTACTTTCAGGGAAAATTAAAATTATGAGAATCCAGAGATGTTTCGAACATAACACGCAAATAAATGTATGGACAAGGAGAAATATAGGACAAAAAAAAATCTTAAAGGAACCAAACTTGTTGTTTCGTATGAATGATCAAACAAATATCATCCACAAGAAATGATAATATACTTCTGGGATCAGAAAAATAAAACAAGTAGAATCGTTTTCATAAACCGAGGAGAATAAGAGATGTGAGGAGAAAGTACGACTACTATGAATTGTCAATAAGAAATCAAGGAGAATCCAAAATAATAGCAAGTTTAATTTAGACGAGGGGAGAAGATTCATCGAAAATACCTTTTAAAACATACCAAACTAATGATTCAACAAAGAACGAATGATACATCGAGAATATCATTAATAAATCTGCACATACTTATGCAATAAGGGAATACAAAGAAATAGAATCCCTGAAATGAAATAAGGAAATTCAAGGAAAATACACAATAGCATGAAATAAGTAGATTAATTTCCATTACTGAAAACAATAAGAATAAGACACAATTCTAGCATTCCTAAAGACATGCAGAGAATAGATAATTTTTTTCGAAACATGCGGAGAACAGATAATAATAAACAATTTTCGATATATGAGCATCTGTTAAGACTTACAAGTGTTTATTTTTGTTTATTGCTATTTTCTACGACTACACTGTAAATTAGATACATGCATAGTACCGTTATAGGTCCTGGGCCCAATATGTTAATGACAATTAAAGCATCCCCAATAACTCAACATGGGTCGCATTTTCTTTTTCAAGTTTACATTATCTCTTCTTTCCTTCAAAAAACGATCTCTCTTCCAGGGACTAGAGATTCTACCCAACAGATAACCCAAATAAGTATATTTCTAGACTATATGAAATGTAATGGGTATTAAAATTGATAGAATAATGAGAAAAACAGGCAAATATAATTACAAAATTAGCTTTTTTAACACCGAAGAGATTTGGAAACAAATAGCAGGCATCGGTGATGTAATCCGCATAGGAAATAATATAAAACTAGTACGCCCAGAGAGATGTATGATATCGTAAAATAATGTAAAATCACCTCAATTGCAGCATCAGAGGCCTCAAAAGAGTCGTAACTGATGAAACCAAATCCCCGAGAGTTGCCGGTATCTGGATCCCTCATTATCTCCACGATTCAAAATAAAAATGAATAAAAATCATAGATTAGAAAAAAAGAATTATAAAATCTTTAAAATTGGTAACAAGATAAATGAAAAGTTACCTTGGGATTGCTGACGATTACGCCGAATGCACTGAAAGTGTCATAGAGGAGTTTTTCATCCACGTCCTATGATGAATACCAAAAAAACCAGAATAAATATCGCATTCATTAGCCTCATAATTGTTGGAAGGGAAGAAGGGAGAGGGGAGAGTATTGAAGATGTTTTTTCTCCCTATCATAAATGATTAAGAGACGAGATCTTTAATCATATTTCATTTAGTCCCGAGATCCTTTTCAGAACGATTATCATTGAATGAATATCCAACATAGAGTTGACAATATATACAGTAAATATTGAAATATAGACAAAGAGACGCATAATTATCGGAAGAAACTTGGAGTTGAAGGGATTATACCGGATCAAGATTACCGACGAAAAGATTTGCTCCCACGTCCAAACTCTTTTTATCTTGTGAGGCCTACAAATGGATTCATTCCAGAAAAACCATCCACAGTGAGTTTATTGTTAAATCAAAAAAGACGTGTTAAGAAATGAATGTGAAATAAAATTGATGTTTATGATATTTAAGAATGACAGGTTGACTAGGAGTAATGCGAAAAAGCTGATCAGGATGATACAAATTGAAAAATAACAGAATGAAGAGCTAAAAAAGAATGATCTTTGTCTAGAAATCAGAAGGTTTGCTATGATACAGCGCACATAAGAAATTGCTCATAAACAGTATCATAGTACTGATTGAATTTTAAAATATTATAAATATTATAAATATTTATCCCCTCAAAGTGTAAAATTAGGGCTATACTCTATCTCAAAAACAAATACAAAGCACACCTTGTTCACACGTATTGGCTTTCCATAAAGCTTGATCATGTTTAGAATTTTTATAGCCTGCAAAAAAAAAATAATAGACCATGGCCAGAATAAAATGATCATTCAAAAAGACATTAAAAAAGAAGGGAAATCTCGGAGTTAATTGCACCCACATAATCAGCATCTTCTTCACTCCGGAACTCAACGAACCCGTATCCCTGATGAAGATTTGTCACCCTATCCTTAGGTACATAAACATTTACTGCAATAAAATATGAAAAAAATGTTAAAGCGAGAAAAATCAAAGTAGAAGTGCAATGTTCTCAACCAGACGTCCTTTCTATTTTTTAGAAAATTCTGAAATTTTCACATGTTTCAGTACCATTAAATCGAACGAGGATCCACTGGTGTGCAGATATAAACGTAAACTTTGGGCTTTCTAATTTGTTTTAAATACGAGTTTTGATTTTCTAAAAGAAACCAGAAATTTTCTGAATGGGAAAAAGAGAAACTCTAATGACTTACCAACGGGTCCTGCTTGCACAAATAATTCCCATAAGAGTTCCTCGGAAGACTGAAAATGGATAGAAAATTCTAAGAAATCATCGAAGAAATAAGAGATGGAACTAAAACAATTGCAATTTACAAAAAATGAAGCTTTTTCGTTGCTAGAATCAAGCTTTCTTGGACGAACTCCAGAAAAATTCAAGCGTAATACCCTTTCTCACTACATCGATAATAAAAAATGGGGTTCGAACAGTTTCCCGCGTCAATATTTTCCACAACAAGAGAAATTCAACACCAAAAAATATCCCATGTAAATCAAAATAACTAAAAACCCCAGAAAAGGACTATTCACCGACCATGCAATCAACGAAATCAGAGAACAAACAAATCAAAATAATCACCAAAACCCTAGAAGCGAGACATCAACCGAAGATTCAACCGGAAAGATTTGATGGGTAAAGCTACCTGGGGATCGAGGTTTCCGACGTACACAGTTGCATCCTGGTTCCTCTCTGCCGAGTGCTGGCCGAGGAGGTTTGCTCCAACACCGGGAGCGATCCGAGTAGTCATACCAATCCAAATTTCTCGCCTACCCTTATCCAATCAGCACTCCAATCGAAGAACTAGGTCAATCTTCTTCCTCTTCCTCTTCCTCTTCCTCTTCCCCTTCTTCTTTCTTCTTCTTCTTCTTCCTTCTTCTGCTACTTCAATTTTTTTCATCTTTCCTACCCGCTTATATTCACATATTTTCTACCTCTAAAAATAATTATATTATATTACATGGTTTTACTTGGAAGAAATATAATTTCATTAATTTATGACTGAGATGCAATTATATGGTTTTACTTGGAAGAAATATAATTTCATTAATTTATGACTGAGATACAATTATATGGTTTTACTTGGAAGAAATATAATTTCATTAATTTATGACTGAGATACAATTGCACGGTTTTACTTGGAAGAAATATAATTTCATTAATTTATGACTGAGATGCAATTATATGGTTTTACTTGGAAGAAATATAATTTCATTAATTTATGACTGAGATACAATTATATGGTTTTACTTGGAAGAAATATAATTTCATTAATTTATGACTGAGATGCAATTACATGGTTTTACTTTGTCGAAATATAATTTCATTCATTTATGACTTCATTGCAATTGCATGGTTTTACTTGGAATAAATATAATTACATTATCCATGACTGAAATGTAATTACATAGTTTTACCTGGAACAAATATAATTACATTGTTTATAATAGAAAAAAATTACATAGTTTTACTTGGAAATACATTAATTTAGTTCAACAACATTTTTTTTCAAAATGACTTTGAAATGTAGCATGTTCAATGTAATTAAGTACATTAATTATGACTGAAATTAAACTACATGGTTTTATTTGGAAGAAATATAATTACATTAATTTATGGCTGTATTGCAACTGCATGGTTTTACTTGGAAGAAATATAATTACATTATATTTCATGGTTTTACTTGGAAGAAATATAATTACATTATTTATGACTGAAATGCAACCACATGGTTTTACTTGGCAGAAATATAATTGCACTAATTTATGACTAAAATGCAACAACATGGTTTTACTTGGAAGAAATATAATTACATTATTTATGACTGAAATGCAACCACATGGTTTTACTTGGCAGAAATATAATTGCACTAATTTATGACTAAAATGCAACAACATGGTTTTACTTGGAAGAAATATAATTACATTAATATAAAATAAATTTAATGATTTTAAGCTTCATAACATGCATATATATTCAATTTAATACAAATAAAAATGTAAATATGGTCAGATTAACGTACTAAAAATATGTAGTATCACACATCTCTCAGACAAAATCTCATTGGCTTAGGAGGAATCTGAGTTGACTCAGTTGACACACCCATCTAAGTCAACTGCCGCATTGCTAACTCTGATCGCTACTGTGAGTGCCATCTAGAGCTACTAGAATACAATTAAAGATATTTTTAATCTTCTTTATTTGTTTCATTGACATAATGTCATTCTCATTTAATTCTGAAGAGACCACTTATATTAATATAAAAATAGAAGGAATATTTGTTTTGCATTTTCTTATGAGTATTATAAGTTTTCTACTATTAACTTTAGAAAAATCAAAAAAATGTGAAACGTAGAAATCAAGAGAATATATTTTAAAAAATGTGTTGTCTCACTACCTGGTGTTTGTGCATATTTGATCCTTCTACTGTATCGAGTAAGGAGTTTGAAAAAATATCTTGCATAAATTAAAAGCCTTAAGCGACTAACTTTACCATGAGTCAACTAAGTCAACGTAGTCAACTAGTATTATTTACATGGAGGAAGGTCCCGTTTATGCTACAAAATTGATTTATGCTATTTAATAACCAATATCTTTAAACAATTATCAAGTGTTCCATAATTCAGGGTTAAAATGAAGAAGGAAACGTGAACATACAGGTCAGAGTTCTCTTACATATGCAAACTCATCTTTTATCATATGTTCTGAGAAATCATCATCATGATAGATGATGCATAGAAATGAAGGAAGATCTATGATGCCAACGATGAGGGAGATACGATTGGTGATGATGATGGATCAGCAAAAAAGGGTGATATACAAGCTTCAAAGGCAAGAAGAGAAATTTAGAGACTTTAACAGAAATGTGGACCAAATGTGAAGAGTAGTAAGCCAGTACCAATTTCTAACCAACAAAATGAGAAGGGAAGGGGAAATAAACTCTCAATAAATTCCTTTTCATACTCATCAAAACTAATTCTACGAACTAATATTCATTTAGAGCAGCATACGTCCTCACACTTTGGAGTAAAGAAGGAAGAAGTTCACATGAAAACTAATTCTAAGAAATTATTGATAAGAAATATAAGGATAACATAAGAATGAATGAGAAATAAATTGAATAGCCTCATGTTTCCTTCCCAAAAGCTTAAAAAACCTTAAAATCTTATGTCTGAAAGAGTACTCCCATGACCAAAAGCAACAAAATTTTAATATGTAATATTTGGAGCATGAACTTCAAGTTTTTTCTGATATTAAAACTCCAGTGATGGATGATAAAAATGGTATTTTATTGGTTTTTACATGATTATTTATAAAACTGATGACATTATTTCTGTTATCCATATGTTGTTTTAAAAATTTTAATGTAATGTTTTAACGAACCTGCCCGATCATTAAAGAAGGAGATGAGATTTAGTTAAGAGATAATGATGCTATTTTGGACATTCACATGTCCTTTTTAAAATTAGAAGGTGAATATTGCATGGAATCTTAATAAAATTTCCTTTATGGAAAGTCATGATGATGTCTATTTGAAGTGTATACATAGAAATTTAATTATGAATAATGAAAGGAAAAATTTTCTGGTATAATTGAGGATGGTGAATGTTAAAGAGGTTAACCCTGGAGGTTTGATAGATAATTTGGGAAAGTTAAGAATGTGAATCTATTTCAATGACAATAAAATTGGTATACATATATATACATATATTTCATAGGTTTGCAGGATCACTTTATGGAAAGCAATTACTCTTTTTATGGTTGATATTATATTACATCATGAATTATTCTGTACTTATGATCAACTAGAATGTATAAAGAAAATGTTTCTTATACAATAGAATGTGGATTTTTTTCATCATAAAAACTTAACATCCAAGTTGGTTTTCTGCTTAACAAAATACATCTTACATATGAAATGTTTCATGGTCCAATACATCTAATGTGTCTATCAAAAATCTTAGATCAATATATATACTTAAAGAATTTTAAACACAATTTTTTACCTGGAAATTGATTGTTGTGTATATATTTAATATAAAATATAAGTTTTTGAATGAAAAACTTCATTTTGTCTAATGGATATATCTTATTTATTGAGAAATATACATGCAGGTCTCTCCTTTGATACATATCCTGCTCCCATACTTCATCAGTTCCCTAACCCTCCTGGTGTTACTAGAGTGGCTAGTAGATCATCCTGTGTCTATGCAGAGCTGATAAAGAACAAGACAAGCATATTTGATGCGCCAAAGGCCAAGTCGGATTCTTGTGAAGCTTAAGTCACATTCGAGGAAAAAGTGGTAACAAACTTGACTCCATGATATGGGATTTAGTTCTCTACATGTTTTAATTTGTTTTAAAGATTTGATTCATTTTGAATTTAGTCTGTCATGCCAATAAATTTTCAGATAATCAATCGTGGCAGAACCAAATAATTTAAGAGGTTCCTGAATTTAGTCAAATTATTTGTTTGTTATGTCACTTAGTATGTGTTCTTAAGCGAGACAAATATAATGTCCACTAAAATGATTAATTATACATAGTCGAGACAATATCTTGTGCATATCCCTTCTTTAGTTGCGTTGCATAAGTTTATAATGTATGACATAAAAGAGGGTGGACTATTTTCATAATATATTTATGTGATCTGGATTTATTTAGCAATTTTGAATTTTATGTATGAGTGAAATTTTTACTTTGGTCCTTAAAATTTAACCCTGCTTTGGAACCTAATGTCTCATTCGTCCAGCTGCCTAGTGTTGGATACAATGATTCTTTTGGAGTGCAAGCGTAATAGTGGAATCGTAACATGATCTACAAAAACCATGACATGAATCATTGATAATTCAGATTTTGGGGTAATTAGTGATGAGCTAACTTCACTAATTAGTGTCGTTGGTTTATCCAAATTAAAACAACAAAAATTTATAATAACCTTACTAGTGTAGGGAGAGTAAGGGTCGATCCACAGGGAGCAAGGGTTTTTTCTTAGGAATTTGTGCTTTAGTTATGTATTTTTTAATAATTTTAGAAGTAGGTTTACTACATATGAAGATAAATAACTAATTAAATAAAAATATATAACAAAGAAAAATAAAATATTATTATAATATTATAATAATATTAATAGGCAGAAAATAATTTTTTTGGGATTTTTAGGAGTATTTGAAAGCTAAAACAAAATAGGAAATGAAACAGTTTGGCGCTCTGGACTTGGCCAAAATTTGGCTAAGTACGAATGCCAAATGGGGAAGGTGGCTTGGTGGAGGAGAGAGAAAAAATGGACTGCATTAAATTCACTCTAGAATGAGTTCTAGAATGAATTTTAGAGCGTGGTTAGATGCATTAGAACTGTCTGGATATTGGCTAGCTGATCAGAAAAGAGTGAAAAAGGAGAAATAAGAAGGTAACCTCTTTGTCACACCCGCCAAGGTCCAAGGGACTTCTTCGTCTCCTTTCCACCAGCTTCTTCAGCCCTGGATGCTTCCTGCTCAGCCTGGCACTCAGTGAGTTGAATGGATCTATGACTCAATTGCACTTAGGCCACCAAACATTACTTTGGATTGAATCACAAGATGAATATTACAATAGGGTGAAGGGGTTTATATAGGGAGAGAGAGCAAATGAGAGCCATTGGATTTTTAATACAATGGATGGCCAGATCTTCTTTTCAGGGTCATGATCCACGTCCATTATGGTCCTCCAATCTGCATTGAGACCTTTGAAATACCCCCTGGACGTTCAAGGTTTCTTTCCTTAATTAGCATTAAAGGTGCTATCTTTAAGTCTCCACACTTGGATGTTTTGTGGATTGAATGGCTGGATCTTTTTCTCTGGCTTGGATCCACGTCCAAGGTTGTCCTCCAATCAGCATTTAAGCCTCTGAAATGTCCATAAATAATCATGACTGGACCTTCCCCTTGCCCTCCTTTCTTTGGCCCAACATGCCTCTCATAGTGGGTTTAGTGGAGCTTCCTTAATGGGCCTTTAGACTAGAGCCAACTGTCTTGCTTTGGGCCTTCTTTCTTGGCCAAGGGTTGTGGCTGAGCCTGCTCCTCTGTTCTAAATAGCTTCCTCTTCATTTAAATATCCCCTTTATTCATGAAAGTTTCACCTAATTCCTGCATCTTCCACATCAACTAAGAAGAGAGTGAGATTCATTCCACTTAACTCATTAAGTTAAGTGGGGTTAGTCCCACAAATGATAATAATTAACTCCAAATTAGAAAAAGGTGATTTTATTTGATGATTTTTCACAACTTAACATAAATTCTGATAATATATTCAGATAAAGATAAAGAAGTAGATAAATTAGCTAGAATTGCATATATATATATATATTACTATCATTTTGGATTTATCAATCATCTAGGCATGGATTGCATCCGTGATTCCATAGATCCTTGAGCGAGCCTCTTTGAGCTGCTTTTGTGTACAGCCTCTAGATGTATCCATGTGATCCTCGATACATCGAATCTCCTCATTCACCTTGACGAGTTCATTTCCTACTCTAGCGTTGACATTACGTTGTTCTAATTGCATGGGAAGTGGAAAAGACCTATGGGAAGAAGGAAAAATTATGTTATGAGTGAATTTCGTTCATGGCATTTATTTATTTATACATAAGTAGATATTATTCATAAAACCCCTAAACTTTAAAAATGTGTTCTGACGTCCCAAATACCATTTGCGTATGACCCGCTAGGACCATGTATTAGTCTTGTTAATGACTCCACTCGCTCAATAACCTTTAGTAGCCTTCCAAATTAATCAACCATATCATCATATATATTAATTAATGTCAAATTGATTTAACCCAATTGGGTGCCAAACTACACCATGCATTAAAGAAGATACAACATAATGCATATTGACTCGCTATTGAAATATGTTCATTATTGGTTACTATGTGCGTATAGTCCCTTATCTTCTTGATGCCCTTAGGATGAATTAGGCAATGGCCAACTGTCAAACCCTAATCAATCATCCAAGTTAGGGTTCTTCAATGATATTCCATTACATCATCTTCCTTGAGATGTCTCTCGAGTGTGGATGATCCCATCTTGACCACTCAATCTTCTTTGTGAACTTCTTGATGTGCCCGACTTAAGATTATTTATAATCTCATGATTATAAACTCGTAGGTCAAAGTCAAAGTATAATTTTCTAGCCACAAGACATCTTATGTGTCTCACGTCTAAGGATCCCATACAAAATTTTGATGTGACTTTACCTAACTGACCCTTTGGTATAATACCATTTAGGGATTTGTGATGATCAATTCAGTGAACTCCTTCCACTAAAGAGGACCTACTATATATCCTTAGTGTTTTCACACTAATTACTACGGGTCTAACAATACTCATGATATAAGTGAGGCTAATAATACTACTCTATTCGAATATTCAAACTTCCATTTCATTTATCCTTTAAATACAAATATTTAGAACACACGTACTATCTACTGATCTCTATATTACGATCTCATCATAATTCACTAAGTCAGATAATGTATTCATGGACTTTATTATAAGCATCACACGTACACCATAATGAATACATTCTATAAATAAACATGGAACGAGATATGGAATCTGTGATTAGCTTTCTAACTGCATATATTTTCATCACCTATGAGTCTAAATGACTCAAAAAAAATTGTTTGAAAAACCAATCCAATCGTAATATTTACTGATTAAATCAACACCTCATGTGCAGATTGGTCTTGCATATTCACTCCTTAAATGCCTTCTTTGTCACTCGACATCTCCCCCAACCTTTTGGATTCACTTTACAATCCCTTCACACCACAGTGGACTCCCTTTGTTCTAGGCTTCATCTCTGAAGCTCTCACATTTTTGACAGCTCACATTTCTTTCAAAGACATTTTTTATCCTTCATTTTCATTTGTAATTGAAAATTAAGAATATTCCCTTAGGTGAACCTTTTCTCCAATTCTTTGAAATATCAAAGGTAGATTATTGACCATTGGAGAGACAAATCAACTCACTATCAATGATTTCAGATATTTGAGAGTTTAAAATTGGAATGAAATTATCATTTTTGGATAGAAAATTTAATTTACGAATACAAAAAGTTAAATGTATTATGGATGTAAATTTTAATAATTGAAAAACTTGACTTATTTCATCTTCATTTATCTAAATTCCCAAATAAATAAAAACAATAATGATTCTATCTAGTGAACCTTCCAAAATTAAGCTGCAAAGACAACCAAGATCAATCGATAAACTCTTCAAGAAAGTAAGATGGTATATTATTGAATATTCATTGTAAATTAAAATTAAATTATCATCTACATATTAAACAATCAATCCATGAATGAAGAGATGAATTACTGGATGGATGGCTGAATGGATAGATGGATAAGAGATAAGAGTGCGTCTGATTTCTCTTAACATAATGGCTTCTCTATCACATATCTAGCATAACAATAGATGACAACAAATGTAGTTTCCAAATTCAGTAAAAAGCCTATCAAGTAACAAACAGTATGAGCAAAATATTATTATTTCTCATTCTGGCACAATAATGATTATCTTACCTGTAAAATAATTTTACATGGGAATTTATAAAAATGATATTGTGATCAATAGCTTATAAAAAATGTGATGAATTTGTGTAGTGAAGGAATAATATAATAATGGTATATTTAAAATATATCATTTTCATTCATTTTTCAATATTTTTGCTTTTACCATTCTATTATTGAACTTAAATACTTTGTTTGGACCCATAAGATGGAACAATTAATATTATTCTCGAGTGTTTTGTGCGCACAGGACTTAAGTACACATGAGACATGAGGAAACCAAGGTGATTGCTGAAACAAAATCATATCTATTAGAACTATATATGGAGGGTTTATCTGTGGTGGAAAACTCATGAATTTTATGGAACACATAATGTAGACATGCATGATAAATCTTGAAGAAAAACCAATTGGTAAAAGGAATGGAGAAGAGAAGAGTAACCCAAAGAAATTATAAACAAGCAATATTATTCATTTTCATCTTTGATTTTCACAAGGAATTACACAGAATGCCAATACAGCATTCCGTGCATCCATGGGAATATTCCAAGACATGGTGTGCAGCGCGTCACACATTTAAGAGCACGCACAAAATGGTATAGGGAGTACAGTACATATCATTTAGATGTTGACCCCCACATAAAATTACCATTTGTTTGCAGGAAGAATATTTGCTTTTCTTCTCATTAACCTGTGGAATGAATTACTAAAGACTACAGCTTAATTGTCAATAGACTTCTAACAAAATAAAATATTAAGATACAAAATTATGCCTAATTGTTTTTACAACTAGGGTTGTCAAACAGAGGCAACAACTTCATGCCTAATAAAATAAAAGTTGGATCTAAGAAGTTTATGACAAGCTAAAAAGTCTAGGGTTTCAAATTTTATGATCCCAATGATGAAGCCTTTTGAGACAAAAGTGTAAATTTTAAAGATGTCTAGTTTAAATAGGGAGAAACTATTATATTTCAGCCATCTATGAAAATGATAAAGATGATTTAATATTCACATTTTTATTCCAAAAGAAACTCAATTTTTAGACAATTATCCTACATGTACTATAAAAATGAAGAAAATCATCAACCTCAAAGACAAGTGTCCTTCAATAGTTCCTTTAGAGAAAGGTGTTTAAATATATTTAAACTTTTAGTCTTAAACGATGACCGATGAATAAGTCTAGCAAAGATTCTAAATATTCTTTATGCATCATTTGTCAGAAGCCTTATGAATGCACAAGAGGGTGCCTATCATTGATACTTGAGTGTATTACTGGAAAGCAGTCAAGAGAGTCATGAGATGTCTTCTAAGGAAGAAGGGTTACGGTCTCACATACAACTAAGAAAAAACCATGAGATCCTTCTAATTTTTCTGGACGCTCTAATAGTAGGAAACATCTTTTTCCTAATGGAAGGAGAAGCTATAAAATGGAAAAGAGGTGAACAAGTACTGGCATCCTCTTTCACCTTAGTGGCAGAAATTGTAGCACAATATGAGGCATCAAATCATGGAAAATACCATTAAAGCTTTTCATAAGCTCAAGGGTTGTTTATGAAATTGAACGACCATTAAAGCTTTATTGTGTTAATCAGTCAGCCACGAAGCTTGATGAAGTCTAACACATGAAGTACCTGTTCTTAGCCATGAAAAAATAGTCCGGACAAAAGATTTCTAGTGAGAATAATGGCACAAACTCCTTGGTAACAGATCCACTTACATAGACTCAATAAAATTGCTTACTACCATTATGAGAAAACTTCTGTTGATCCACATGAAAACTTTGGACTGAATCGTATTCTTCATGTATGAATCAACCAACTAGTAGTTTCCTCGCTACACATCTACACTTGATTCAGGTCATTGCTTGGACTGGTGTATGTGATCATTTTTTGGCTTGTATTTGCTTTGTGGTGAAATCCCCTTTGATTTTAAGCTAGATTGACGATGGACGAGATTGGTTAAAGTCTCTAAAAGAATGATACTAAAAGTCTGCGTCGATATCCAATATCTAGTTAACATATGTGGTCATACATATATGTAATTACATACCAAAGCTATCATTTAGTCCCCATTCAAGTTATTAAATTTATGTATTTATCTAAATTCAATTTACGAATTTAAATGAGTATGAGTGTCACTATGTGTAGAAATTGGCCACTATATTTACCATCATTAGCTGCAGAAAAGCAACTAACGATGACTGCTTAAATCTTATACAAATGAATGGACTAGACTTATCATGTGTAAGCAAAATACCCTTAAATAAAGTTTTGTACACAAAATTTACCTCTCATAAAATTATTTGTTGCGTAATTACCACTTGAATGAGGCAAACTGTTCTAATTAGTTGATATTTGATCTTAGAAATCATTATGCCCACACTTGCATCCTTATTTGGCTTCATGCAAATTTGAACAGCATCGTTAATTTTTATTTCTGATTTGTGAGACACAATACAGAACAGATGAAGAAGTCTTTTGGAATGATAACACCCCATAAATGTAAGATATGAACATAAAATCATCAAGTTAACAACAGAACACACCAGAATTTGAACATTCTTTATCAAATCTCGTTCTCAATCAAAGATACTGAGACCAATGTAATAAACTAAACATATAAGGGAAGAGTTTATAATTCTTCTAAAATATGAATACACAGTGTAAATATAAAATAGAAAAAATAACCTGACTAACAGCAGATCAGAGCAGAGTTCGAACATTCTTACCTGGGAAGAAAGTTGACACAACATTTATAATCCCTCTTGTACTTCTCAACCCTAATACAGACAAAACATCAGCAGTTCTTCATGCTCTATTAGATTCCTTAAATCTCCAAACCCTAACATATTTTTCATCATTAACAGTTACCACTTTCTTCATTCCCACAGCTAGGCAAGTAATGGAGGGCCTCTGTAGTCTAGGAACATTATCTATTCTGGCCTCATTCGAGAGAGACTTTACCTGAAACTGCATAATTGTCGACTTATTTTTGCCCGTCATCGAGGCGACAGCTTCATTCTTGCTAGTCACGTAGCTAGCAAGCACCTCACCAGTGCGTTGACTTAAGAATCTTAGAACACCATCAATGCCCCCAGTTGCCAGCGTTGATGTATCACCAGGAAGATGATGAACAGAGTAGATGATGTTGGCGCTTGCCCTCACCTCCCATACTGGCCTTAAAGTCCTGATATAGAATAAAATGAAGACCCTTTTTCTCAGGAAATGAGTACTTTAGGAAACCCAATACTAGGAAAAATTGTTTGCCATGGACTGAAGTTCCAACATTAAGGAGTGCATGAATGTGGTATGATCAGTATTTGTTGAATATTTGGCTTTAGTGGATGTAAATGCGACTGGGGATAAAATTACACCACATAATTATATTTTCTGAGATGATTAGCAGTCAAGAAATAGAAAAGTATGCCTAACCATCGGTTCCATCGTGTATGAGGACCATCAAGAAATGGGAGTTGTGGAAGATCCAATGCATCATTCTGAATACCACGAGGAAAATTGGTTGAAAATGTGACTCATGATAAGATTAAATGACAACAACATTCCCAGTGAATACCCATCCGGAAGGCAGTCAGAAGTTCAGCCAGCGGCATTCTTGCCATGGCTCTGTTGCCATTACGGCTCTGCCGGAATAGAACAGACTAGCAGCTAGTCTCCACGCTTTTGGGTTTCAGAAAGAAAGAGACAACATCATTTCAAGCTCAAAGTTTGGGGCTTAAATATCCACGAGATACACTAGCAGGCTTGGGAAGAGCTGAGTTACAACACCGCATCCCACCCTTCAAGTTTGTCTATGGCCAAAATCCACCGACGCTCCTCTATGTGGAGTTGGCGCCTCCTCCCTTCGATGACCTCAACCAGCACTTGATGGGCCAGGATTACAAGTTGGATCTTCTGAAGATGCATAGGGCCCAAGATCTATGACGCGACTGGCAGGCAAGTGTCAAGATGAATACAAATTCCAAGCGGGCAACCTGGATTACATCTACTGCATGAATACCGCATGCGGTTCATAAAACACAAAGGCCATTAGAAATCAAGCACTTCAGGTTGTACAAGGTTGTGGAGTAGGTGGGAGTAGTTGCCTACTGGCTGCGGCTTCCAGAGTTAGCCACTGCCCATCCGGTGTTCCACATTTCACAGCTGAATTGAGCTATGGGAGGGGAGATCTTCCTAGTGCCTGAAGAAATCCTGGATAATCGACTGTCCTACAGAGATATGGATAAGTTGATCAAATGATAGGACTTACCAATGGAGGAAGAAACTTGGGAGGTTGCAGTCAAGTTGAACGAGGATTTCTCGAACTTCCACTTTGCGCTCCATGCCCAGCCCACACCCAGTTAAGAAGATTGGTGGCAATCTGAGTGTACCACTCAGATGGTCGTCATGCCATCTGATATGCGGCTTCAGCATTTTGGAGTCTGAATGGCATGACAACATAGCTGTAGGTTCTTTCGGGTGTAGCGAATGATGTCTTTTCTTGGTCTTATTAATGAGCTGAATCTGGCACAGGTTATACGGTCACATTACAAAGTAAATGAACAGCGAATGATGAAGAATGTTTAAATCTCATGACCAACGGTGCTATTCACAAAGATATGAATGTGTCGCAGTGGAAAATTTAAGCCTTAAGGTCTCGTAACTTATCATAGCGTATGACAAGGTGCTCGTTTGAGGGAGGAGTATTGATATGATTCTTCAAACTTATGGTAAATGAGCATGTCCGAGACCACCGAGTCAGGCCCAGATAACCATTGGTCCTATTCCCGTCAAAGGATCTGACAACGGAGAATCACCTAGCACATGATCCATCACGTGCTACACACAATTTTAGGCACATTGTTTACCGTTGTAATAGCCGTTGTGAGAGCTATTGGGCCTTGAAGTATAAGCCCAATACGTGTATTGTATATATGTAACCCAAAAACCTAATGAAGTTCGACGTATCAGAGCCTCATATGCCCTGATAATAGCAAAACGCAGTCGGAATTTAGAAGTTTACCCTCGCTGGTCTACCGTCACTACCTGCCGCTGTTGCTAGAAGGCTATCAGCTGGCCTACTGCTCTGCTATTGCCACTCTTCAGGTACCTTTTTTTCTTGCGGTTGCTGCAACTACGAAGCTGTCAGCATTCAAGAGTTGTCTCTGCTACTATTATAGACGCATTTCAGAGGCTGTATCTGGTCGCTGGTGAACCACCATTTTATTCTTCAACTGATCTAACAGAAAACAGGTGTGATTGTTCTATACCTTCTTCCTAAAAAATTCCTGGTCAGTAAAAATATTTCTAGGTGGTTCTGTGCGTTATTTCAAAATCCATACCATACGGCTAAAGAAGATATCACAACCCTACCCACTTTAGGAGATAAGTGGTACACTCAACTTCCTCAGGTTGCTTCACGACAACTGTTTACTGGTCACAATCTGTAGCAGTGGACCAAATATGTTTAGAGGACTTTTCGGTCTAGAGGTCAACGTCATCACTTGGATGAAGAACTACCTACATCTACTGATCAGAAATATTCACCATGTCATTGTGAAGAGGACGTCCTGTTCACATGTATCTTAGATTCTATGATTCCAGAAATTAGTGGATCCTAAAATGATTATGACTATGTTAAAGAAGTATGGGATCTCATCCAAAAATGTCATTCCATGAGAGAAGATAAGTCAAAGGTAGCAGATCTTTTTGATCGTTCTATGACCCTTCTACAAGAAAATCGCTTGGCTTTAGAGTATGCTAATGAACTCCAAGCCATATGGAAGGAAATTGATTTTGAAGATGCGGTCCTTCAAGTTGGAAAGGAGGAAAATCGTCTCAAATTTGGCACTGACTACATTAGTATGCCAATGACACAGAATTCCATGCATATGATTCAAATTCCACAGACTGCCACTAGAAATCCACATCCCTATCCATCAGTAGTACAACCTCAACTTGCTTCTGCTCAACTGGGACATAAGAAGACCCAACCTAATGGAACTCGAGATGACAAGGACCAATTATGGTGTAGTCACTGCCGCAAGCATCGTCATACCAATTATACTTGCAGGAAGATTCATGGAAGACCTGCATGGGCAGATAATATTGGTAAGAGTGATAATGTGATGTGTCATGAATCAGAAGGGGAACAGTCTGAACAGAAAATTAAGAACAAAGATGACATCACAAGGTTGAAGGAGGAACTACAACAACTTCGGAATCAACTTCAGGCCACTGATATAGTTGGCTCCACTTCTTTGGTTCAATCAGGTAATTCACTATGTTTTCCATTGTAAGCAAGTTTTTCTCATAACCTTAACTCATGGATTTGAGACTCTGTTGCTACTGACCATATGACGCCCATAAAATCTGTATTTAAACACTACGAAACAAGTCATAGAAAAAAAAAGGTTCAAACGGCTGATGTTACACTGCTTACAGTCGATGTCATAGGTAGTGTTGAACTTGAATAGATTAAACTATTGAATCATGACCTACATGTTCCCCACTTATGTGTTAGTCTAATCTCCGTGCAAAGATTAGCCCAAATTTCAACTTACAAACTAATCTTTGGCAGGGCTAATGCATTTCTGTGTGACAAGGTTGCGGGCATGAAGCATGGGCTAGCTAGAATGAAGGATGGGTTATATTACTGGTGCTCCTCAGATCGTAACTCTTCATGCTTGAAGTCAGTTGCCAAGGGCCTCTAGTAACGGAAATTTCCCAATTGGCGGCTAAAGAAGCTCAAGTTTGACTCCACTAACAATTGGGGCATCCTTCATTTCATCTTTTAAAAACTTTTTTTCCGGATGTTTGGCAATGATTATGTATAGACAACTTTATTTGCCAAGTGTGTCAATTTGCCAAAGATAAACGTACTACATATGTTTTGTCTGAATCCATGGCTAGTGAGGTATTTGACCTCATACACTGCGATGTATGGGGGCCAGCTCCTTCCCATGACGTGCATAGTTTTCGCTGGTGTCTTATCCTTACAGATGATGTTAGTTGTTTCACTTGGATACACTTGCTGAAACATAAATCTGATGTCACCTTCATTATTAAGGAATTTGCAGCTATGATACACAGACAGTATGGTGTGCTAGTTAAGCGGTTTAGAACGGACAATGGAAAAGAATTCATGAATGCTGAGATGTCTAATTTCTTCAAGAGTCGAGGGATTATACATGAATCATCATGCCCACATACACCACAGCAAAATGGAATGGCTGAGAGGAAATTAAGGAAAATCCTGGAGAAAACATGCGCTTTACTCATCCAGAGTTATGCTCCAAATCTGTTACGGGGAGAAGCTGCCATATTATCTACTTAATTAACCGACTACCTACCCCATCGTTGAATGGTAAAACAGCTCTTGAAATCATCACTACAACCTATCCTAATGCTAACCTGCATAGTGATTTACAACTTAGGGTATTTGGGCGTGTATGTTATGTACACCTACATCCTCATCAAACTAATAAACTGGCTCCACGATCCCTCAAGAGTGTATTCGTTGGATACTCTAATACTCAAAAAGGCTATAAGTGCTTCCACCCACCAACTCGACGAATTCTGATATCCAAAGATGTTATGTTTAATGAACAAATCTTTTTTTATCCTTCACGCAGTTTAGATGATATTAGTGCATCTTCCCCTACGCAGAGGTCTTTATTCTTGCCAGATTATCCTGATCTCCCAACCTTAGTCTTGGATTCACCCACTAATGTTCCTGATACCTTGCCTGAATGTCAATCACATCCAATCCAGTCTCATATTCTCCCTCCATATCCCAGACATTTTATTCGAACACGAATTTGGGCCCAACCTATTACTACACCTGTAACTGTCTCAGAGACATCCTGCCCATCTCCATCCAGTGACATTACTCCTGATACAGCACACAACATGAAACTCACCTCAGCATCAGACACTATTACCACACCCTTTCCTTTGAGCAATGTATTAACATATCAGCAAGTGTCACCTAAACATAAAGCATTCTTAATTCAACTTCAGCAGGTAAATATACCTCGCTCAGTTCAGGTGGCACTTGCTGAACCTCAATGGAGAGAAGCTATGGATCTGAAAATGGAAGCCTCGAATGCTAATAACACTTGGGAGCTGACCTTCCTCCAGGTAAACCTCCAGTTGGATGTTGATGGGTATATACCATGAAATACCATGCTGATGGTCAGGTTGACTTGTAGCTCAAGGTTGCACTCAACAACAAGGTATTGACTACACAGAGGCTTTTGCCCCCGTGGCAAAGATGAACACGGTAAGAATACTGATTTCATTAGCTGCTGCCCATAATTGGTCATCTCCACAGTCACCTCCACGAAGAGGTATACATCAAAACTCCGGCGGGATGTGATCATCCTTCGGGACAGGTTTGTCACCTTCACAAAACTCTTTATGGACTTAAACAATCCCCTCGTACATGGTTTGCACGTTTTGTTCATGCCATGAAACAATCTGGCTATCTCCACTCTAAGGGTGATCACATTCTCTTTTATCATCGTCTGTTCCCAAATAATATTGTAATTCTTATTGTCTAAGTAGACGATATTATTATTACTGGAAATGATACTGGTGGTATTGAAACATTAAGCCAACACTTATGAACACAGTTTGATATTAAAAGTCTAGGACAACTTAAATACTTTCTTGGAATTGAAGTAGAACACTCAGCTAGTGGTATCACTCTATCTCAACCAAAGACATATGTGATCTTCTTAATGACACTGTATATCTCCAATGCCAACCTGTCTCAAATCCAATGGACAGATATTAATGGTACTGATATTGATCCTCTTGTGTATCAAGGTCTTATCGGAAAACTCATCTCCCTAGTGCATACACGACCGGACATCACATATTCAGTCAACATTCTTAGCCAATTTATGTACCGCCCTAAAGTTTCTCATCTGCAGGGTGCTTATCGGCTTCTTTGCTACATGAAACAGACCATTGGCCTTAGTCTCACATTTTCTCGTAGTAAACCATTACACCTTGAGATTTTTTCTGACTCTGATTTTTCTGGTTCCCAGGTAGATCGTAAATCAACTACAGGTTATTATTCTATTCTATGTGGAAATCTCATCACTTGGCGCAGTAAGAAACAATCAGTTTTTTGTCTCTCAAGTACTGAAGCTGAATTTCGCGCTCACAAAAGGAATCTGTGCAGCATTCTGGATACAAGGAATTCTCAGCCAATTAGGCCTGTCTCCAGCTAAACCTATCACCATGTTCTGCGACAACAAATCTGCAATTAGCTTGGCCCATGATCCAGTCCAGCATGATCGGATCAAACATATGGAGATCAATCGACATTTCATTAAAGACCAACTGGAGTCGGACCTCATTGAGATCACCTATATCCCTTCAAAACAGCAACTTGCAGATCTCTTGACAAAGGGTCTATCTTGTGAACAACATGAAGATCTTGACTCCTAGCTGGGAATGAAAAACATCCATTCCTACGCTTGAGGGGAGGTGTCAACGGAGAATCACCTAGCACGTGATCCATCACATGCTACACACAATTTTAGGCACATTGTTGACTGTTGTAATAGCCGTTGTGAGAACTATTGGGCCTTGAAGTATAAACCCTATATGTGTATTGTATATATGTAACCAGAAAACATAATAAAGTTCGACGGTCTTTTTCTCTCACGGGATTCTTCTTCCTCTCTCCTATTCGTCTTCTTCTTCTTCTTCTTCTTCTAACAGACAGGATCTAATATCTGTCTTTTTATTTTCATATATGCATCAAGTGATTGTCGATAAGGGTTTCTATAAAGAATTTGGTTGTTCTTCGATCTCCTGAGCTGCATCCAGCCGTGTGGAAACTGTTATAATGTCCCACGTGAAGCCCACATGCTACATTTCCCTAGAGGTTAACTAGCTATTCTAATGTCTCTTGTAATCCTGTCTATATATGTACATTCCAATACTGTAGAATCAATTTGTCTCTTTTGGCCCAACAGCTTGCACTAATTGTATCGTCTCTATCTTTCTCCCTTTGTGTAGTCTCGTTCTACTCAAATCAGATAATCTTTGGATCTCTCGAGCAGCGTCTGGCAGGGTGGAAACTATCTCGTTCAAGGATAAATTTGGAAGTCATAAAAAGGAACAACGGAAGTCTGGCATAAATAAAAAAAAGGTTGACAGCAAAAGGAAAAATAAAGATATGGAAGCCAATCCTAACCTTATGTCCCAGCAGTGAGAATGTCCAGCAGTTGAACCAGCAAACACCAGATGATTGTCAGGGTTAAAACACAGGCTGCTAATACCTGTTTGAAATGACATAAAACAGATAACAAGGTCACTATGTTTTCGTGTTACGAATCAAAAGAGACCAGAGGGGGCAGAAGGAAGATGAATTATCCACTGGAATCAGTGATAAATTCAATAGCAGTTGAATAATGGTAAAACCACAAAAATTAGACAAGGAGCATGCCATAAGTTGACATTCCTTTTTTTTTGAAAAGTGATTTAAGACGGTCACCCGACAAAGCGGTAACCACCCGGAGTTACATGTGGAGAGAGTTAAATCTCTCCTCCCCACCTGGCCAACCCCTCTCTTAACTGATTACCCCTCTAGCAAACCAGCATGCCATGAGGCCTTTGACCTCGTGGGCTAGCCCTTCCTTGGATACTTTGCCCCCCCTAAATACCACCTCATTTCGGTGTAGCCATATCGCCCAGAGCACTGTCAACGCTGGACCACCCACTTCCCTCCTCGTAGGGCCCCCTTGCCTTATGAACTCCCAAAAAACCTCTTCTGACGTCACATTCGGTGCCAAGTGCACTTGGGTAGCCCAGATCGAACGGGCGACTGGGCACGCAAAGAATAGATGGTTGCAGTCTTCGTCCCCATTCGTGCATAGAGTGCACGTCGCAGAGGTATTAGGATACATCCTCCGACGGAAGGCGTATGTCACTAGCCTCTTGCGTAGTAAGAGCCAACCAAAAATCTTAACTTTTAAAGGAATCTTGAGGCGCCAGATGGCCCGACATGCCTGGATTGATCCTCCATTTCTTGGCATAGCTTCTTGTACGCCTTCCGAACAGAGAAGGGAGTGTCTATCCAAGTTCATCCGTCTTGGTCACCATGTCTTGGCCGGCGCTGAGACAAATCTTGTTGCATGCCTAAAAAGTCTGCCACCCTTTGATCTGAGAGAGCACCGTCTACCGTTGGATTCCATATGTTGTCCCAACATTCTGCCACTGCGGCATCGGGGCATCTGGCAAGTGCATAGAGCCGAGGAAATGCCTCCTTCAAAGGGATGTCCGAAGACCATGGGTCTCTCCAGAAGCGAAACAGGGTGCCATGGCCATGTCGGGCAGTGTAAAAGTCTTTAACTTGGGAGAAAATCTGTCTAAGGCCCTGCCAGAAAGGCGACATTCCCCTGCCTGGGGCTGCTTTCTCCTCCCAGTTTAAATACCGACCATAGCTGTCGCCCAAAATTTGGATGGATAGTTCTTCTCGAGGGTGCATAAGCCGTGTCACCCACTTTGTTAGTAGTGTTGTGTTCATGCGTTTTGGGTGGAGAACGCCCAGGCCTCCATGTTTGGTAGGTCTGCAGACGATATCCCATGCCACCAACGCCAGCCCTCGATCCTCGTTAGGCCCAGCTCCTTTCCACAGGAAACAACACATCTGGCCTTCGAGTCTCTGACTGACACCTACTGGCATCTTGAACACCGAGAGGTGGAAGATGGGAATTGATGACAGCACCGACCTCACTAGCACTAGTCGGCCTCCTCTAGACAGCACCCTGGCTTGCCAACCTTCTAGTCGTCTCTCGACCTTCTCTACCACCGGCTGCCAATCTACCATAGTCATCCTTCTTGCGGTCAGTGGCAGGCCCAAGTATCTCATGGGTAGACTTCCAAGTGGTGTACCAAGTGCCTCTATGCATCGTGACGCCTCCTCTTGAGAGAGGCTGCTACCCACAAAAGATGATTTAGCCCGGTTGATCTGTAGGCCAGAGAAGTCTACAAATAGATCTAGTAAGGTAGACAAGTTTTTCGCCTCCTCCACCGAGCCTTCTATAAAGAAAATGGTGTCATCTGCGTATTGCAGTAGTGGAATAACCTCGGGGTGGCTTGCTGTCTGATATCCCTTTAAGAGCCCGTGGGAGCTTCCTAGGTTGGTGCAAGTTGCGAGTGCGTCTGCCGCTAAGACAAAAAGTAAGGGGGCAAGCGGGCAACCTTGCCTTACACCTCTTTGTGGTTGTATACGCCCTCCTTCTGGCGTCCCATTCACCAGCACCGAGAAAGAGTGTGAAGTTATGCATCTCTTTACCCATGTGATCCATTCCTTCGGGAAGCCCCTTCTCTTCATTGATGCCCAAAGAAAGCGCCAATCTAGTGTGTCGTATGCTTTGGCGAAGTCCACTTTCCACATGAACCCTTGGTCCCCTGCCTTTTCCATGAAGCTACTATCTCTCCCGCTGCTACTACGCTATCCACTAGTAAGCGGCCCGGTATGAATGCTGATTGGGAGGGCCCGACAAGCTCTCCGTTCACTACTCTCAGCCTATTCGCCAGGACCTTTGCGATAATTAGGTAGATGGAGTTGGATAGCGAGATTGGTCTGAAATCCTCAATTTTATCTGCGCCTTGTATCTTTGGAAGGAGAAAGAGATATGCTTGGTTGATTCTCTCCATACTGCCCGTTCTTTGGCGAAATTCTTCAAGCTTGGCCATCACATTTGTTCTCACCAAATCCCAAAACTCTTGGTAAAGGAATACTGGCAAACCATCTGGGCCTGGCGCCCCTTCGCCATTAAGTCCTTTAATTGCCTCCTTGACCTCCTCCTCTGAGAAAGGCCGAATCAAATCAACCTTTTGAGCCGGGTTCAACATTCGTACACCCTTACCACACCACACCCACCGATTACGCCGTCCTTTTATGTAGAACGAGCGGAAGTGTTCGGCGACGGCACAACCCACTAGTTCTGGACCGATGTGTTCCTGGCCTCTCACTTTCAGCTTTTGAATATGGTTTATCCTTCTTCTCCCATTAGCAGCTAGATGGAAGAATCTTGTGTTCGCATCCCCTGCCTTTAACTACAGTTGTCTAGACCTTTGTCTCAAATCCATCTCCAGCTTCTTGTCTTCTTCGGCAACCACGCCTCTCCATTTTCTTCGCTCAAGGGCTTCAGCTTCTTCCATAAATCGAGTATCCTCCAGGTCATCCAAAACTTTGATCCTATGCAAGGCTTCTTTTCTAGATTGTCTTCTGTTCTCGTGGATGCGCTTACGAACCTCCACCAGGTGCTGCCTTAGCCCATGAATTCTTGCTGCAAGCGTTTCCATTTTGGATCTGAGTTGAGTCTGTGCTGACTACTTTCCCATTATCTCGACTTTGAAGCCAGCCTCTTGTAGCCACGACTTGTCGAGCTTGAAATAGGTGGGTCTTCTGTTGCTTCGTTTCCTGCCCATACAATGGGAGGGTGATCTGATAATGACCTTGGGAGGGATCTTACGTCTGCTAGTGAGAAACGTTCTGCCAGCTCCACTGAGCATAAGAATCGGTCTAATCTCGACATCATCTTATGGCCCATTATGCTTCGCCATGTATATGTGCAGTCGATAGGACCCATTTCGTGGAGTAATGACTCCGAAATGAAAGCCCAAAAAGCCTCTGAATCGACATCACTCCCTCCTGCTCCGTTCAGACGGTCCTGTGCTTCCAATGTCACATTGAAGTCACCTCCTATTAGTAGAGGCCACCCTTGGAAGGTGCCCACTAGATCGGCCAACTCTCTCCATAGGTCGTTTGATACAAACCTTGATCTAGGTTCATATCGGAAGGGGGTTGGAGGGCGATGCGAGATAGACGTTCCCGGGGTAGGAGAGTCGAAACGGGAATGAAGAGAGAGGTCGAACAGATGGGGACAGGGATCGACCGAGGACGAGCCGCCTGATGACGCAGTGAACGGTTGACGATCGCGGGGACGGGGATTGCCGGAGGCTAGAAGGGAACCGAATGGCAGGGGTAGGGATCGGATTGGAGGGGAGCCGGCTGAAGATCCGGTGAGACGACCACGGGGGTAGAGGATTGCTGGACGGTCAAGGGGACGGGACCAAGACGAGGAGGATCGAGATAGTGAGCCAAGAGGCCAAACTTACCTTCATTCTTGACTGCCCTCCTCCGTGGAGGGCTACACCTATTTATAAGGAACATAAGCAATCTACCCTAAACATCAATTCACTAAAATGCCCCTAGTGGCTAAATTCCTAAGATACCCTTTGGGGGTAGAGGATCGTATCATCGTTTCTCCGTGAGGCGCTAGTTGGACCGGAGACCGAAGCTACGACCATTTTAAAATTGTCATTCATGCGTTTTAATTTGACTGCCGCAGAAAATTGACCAGTCCACTACTTTTTTTGTCTATTTTTGAAAAGATTCGCCTGTTCCATGCCACAGCTACACCCCCTGACCTCCCTATGGCGTTGAGCACCAAAAAACCTTCAAGAAATCCCCTCCCCAGTGTATTCCATTCCCTTGACTCACACTTTTCAAGCATGGTTTCATGTAGGCATGCCACGGTGGCTCCCCATTCTCTCAGATAACTTCCGACTACTCCGCGCCTATTTTCTTCGCGGAGTCCACGAACGTTCCATGAGATACACTTCATGGAGAACGATCTTCCCCCCCTTTGCTGCCATGTGACAGCTTTAGTCCAACCTTCAGTGCTATCTCTTTAGCCCTGTGGTTTATCACAGGGTCCTCCATCGCTGTTTGTTGTCCAACAGGCTCAGTGGAGTCACAAATTGGAAGGTCCTCCGTGATTGTTTGATTGCCCACCGGCTCTGCTGCAGCACAATTGGGAGGGGCCTCCGTGGTCCTTTGTTCCATCGCCGGTTCTATTGTGACGAGGTTGGGAGGGTTCATCATGGTTGTTGCTTCGTTAGCTGACTCTACTATGGCACTGCAGGGATGGCAGAGAATCTCTTTGCAATTGCCATGGGGTTTGGCTGCCCCTTTCAATCCTCGGTCCTCTCGATTGTTACCTCGGGCTTTGTATTCAGCCGCTAATAGCAGGTGGCCACTTTTCCCGGCCTTTGCCCATGCAACTATTTTCCGCTCATGATGGATGCCCAACTTCTTACGTTTGTATACAAGCCTTTCACTACGTTGGTGACCCCTTTTGCTTAGCCGCGGGCGCTAGCATACAGTTTCGTTGTTTCCTTCACTGATTGTTGCCCTTCTACTTGGTGTGCTTCCTAGTTCTTGCACAATTTCTTGGCTCTTTGGTTCTCCCCCCATCCCTAAGTCTGCCTTGCTTGTCTCATTTGAGGCAGATGTCTGTTGCATCTGGTTTTCCTGTCGTACCTGCATTGTGTCTCCTGGATTGGGTGAGATCCCTTTAGGGTCATCCTCCTTCCCTGAGTTGACTTTTGATTGCTGTCTCCTTGGCTCTAGGGTGACCGTCTTCATTCTGGAAACTGACGTCTCCCCCGAGGGAGTTGCTACTTATTTGCCTTTTTCTCTCGCAGCCCACTGTCTATTAGCCGATTGCGGTGGTGGTGGCGGTGGCAATTTTGTTGTGATTCGAACCTCATAGATTCCTTCCGGGCCCCAAAAGTTCAGGATGGGCGTAGGCGTGGTTGCTTGGATGCGCTCGACTTCTAGCACCACTATGTTTGGGTCCCCTGACTCCAAGCCATAAGAAAAGACGCGTTTGAGAGTTCCTAACAGTCTAACCAAAGCCTCCAGGGCCGGTCTGGTCTGGTATCCCATTGGGATGCCTCGAGCTTCTATAATGTGTGAGACACTGGATCCCTTCGTTGAACCATCGCTTGGGAGAACCCAGCGCCATCTCACTAGTGCACCCCCGCTGACTACTTGCTCCCAGCCGATCAGTGACGTGTAAGCTGCCATTGATGCTCCCCGAAGAAAGAAGTTACCGCTTTTGAGGGTCCAGACCTCTGCCTTGGCGAGGGCTGTAACTTTTATATGTAGACCCATCCGAACCTCGTCTGCTGTAGGGGAGCCGCGCAAGACCTCTCCGATAAGACAGCCCCTCAGGGTTCGCTGGTGGTCTGCCGATGCTCCATTTTGCCAGATGTTGTCGTCTTTTGGTTGAGGTTGAGGGCCCTTGGGACCGTGGGTTTTCCGGTTGAGGTATGTCTGTCTGACCACTTCTTTATCGTGCCTTGGGCATTCCATTTGACAATGGCCTGTCATCTGACATCTAAGGCAGACCAGCTGGCCCCGACATTCCCTTGCCCGATAGTCGCTCTTCAAGCATCAATAACAGTGCTCTTCAGTCCCTCCCGCTCTATATAACTCTGGCCAACGGGTAACTCGTTGTCGTCGTGGACCGACTCTCACCCACCTGTCCATTTCTTGTACCTCTGGCACTTGGTCAACAGTGCATATTCTGCTAGAACCTGGGAGAGGTTCTGACCACCCTGCTCTGTTACAACTCTGTTCCCCTCGTGACACAAAGCATTGTATAAGCATCTTCCTGGCTTGGTGAGGGGGACTGCGACTCCATCACATTGTATCTCCCACTCCCCCCATGCGAATCGTCTCCTGTCGGTCTGTTCGACTTTTTCTGCAGGTTGCCAAGGGTGTGGTGCAAAGAGCCTGCATAGCGTGTTGCTCCGTTATCCTCCCTCCATGTCTTCGGGAGCATCCTCCCGGTCCTCTCGTCCCACTGACCCCTCTCTCTTCGTGTGGCTATACCAACCATTGTGGGGTTTGCCTCCTGATGATCTTCGCATCCCACCAGGCCGCTGGGCATGAGCTGAGCAACCCGGGACTCCTGCCAGCCTGGGGTCTCCTTGCAACTACCAGGCCACCTAAACTTTACTGTTGTCTGGCCTGGGTGCCTTCCCACCTGATACCCTGGCCTCTGCAACCCCTCGGTCCTTGTGTAGCTCTGCTGATCATGTGGCCAATAATGTTGTCTCAAGTCGCTCCCGTCCTGGCTCCCCCCTCCTTGTCCCGGACCCTGCTTTGAAGCATCCTCCGTAGTTACCTCCTTGCGGGGTCTTTGCATGCTTGCCGTCGTCACCCTGTTGGCGCTGTCGCATTCTCTTGAAGCTAGAACCACCACAAAG
This sequence comes from Wolffia australiana, assembly GCF_029677425.1. NCBI lineage: Eukaryota > Viridiplantae > Streptophyta > Magnoliopsida > Alismatales > Araceae > Wolffia > Wolffia australiana. The sequence continues at coordinate 1,631,740 of NC_135854.1, read as the reverse complement.
GCGAAGTAGAAGGCTGCAGGATGGGTAGAGACCATCATTAGATGAGCAGATGATGGTCTCGTTGTAGATTTCACTGGATTCAGAGACCAGGTGGAGGTGCAAGGGAATTCGGGTTATGTTGTAGAGATGTTGCTTCAGGGTCTGGCCAGAAATAGGGGCTCGGGGGATTTGGATGCATCGTGTCTTTCCGTCTAGTAACTTGATAAGCATTTGGTTGTTCCCAAAGGCTGTTCCCCTTTCGACATGGGCATTGCTATTGCTGGGGGCCCAGGATTTGTATCTGTCTGCGTTGATCTTCGCATGCTTCTGCTTCTTCCGCTTCTCGAGGAAATCAGCTATGAGTTGCAACTCCTGGTCCTGGTACTTCGATTTTGCCTCACTTATAAATGAGGTGACATGAGGTGACGAGCTGCAGACCCACTAATGATGCCACTTGACGATAAACCCGTGGTGGAGTGCATGACAGTGCAACAGCGTAGTCGCTGCATTTCTCAAACAGCTTCTTATCATATAGGGGTCCATTCTGACACTCCAAGACCAAGTTATCCCAGAAAACTGAAAGATTCTCCTTGAAATTCCTAAGCTCCTTCAACTTGGAATTGTAAAGATCTTCCACTTCCCCACTCCTGGCTCCACAAGCCTCGGAAGGCATCATCAAGACCTCGCCTAGAGCAGGATTTGCGTCTCTCTCGTACCTTTCAAACCATTGCTTGATCGCAGAAGGAATTCCCTTCGCACCGGATTTAACAACTTCAATTAAGTTCAAATATTCTCTCGACATTCCAAAGGCACCCGGCTCCCTCTTCGGCTTAGGCGCAGGCTCTTCGTCGGAAACGACAACTTCATCATCGGAAGACTCATCCTCAGGGCCATTTTCCTTCCCCCTCTTCTCTCGGGAGCTTCCACCAGACCTGTTCGCCTCCGAGCGGCTAGATTTCGACGGCAAGCACTCGCCGGCCGCCACAACCGAAACCCGAACGCTCTTCGATTGCCGCACAGAAGTCTCTGACGCTACTGCAGCGTTCTCCATCGGCGAATACCGCAACTGGAGAAAAATCCGAAAGGAAAACTTGAAACTGGCAACACCGATTATCAGAAAAACTGCAGGATCGTAGCGATTTGCCGACGATCTATGATGGATCGACGAGCATCGGACTGGACCTACGAGTGAATGTTCAGGCTCCGGCTCGCGGGTGATAAACTTCTTCTTCGACACCTTCTTCGCGTTGTCCCCGCCACCGCCTCCGCCGCCCAACTGCGCGCAGATCCGAACTGCCTTCCTCGCCGCCGGCCACGCGGCGGCACCACGGCGACCGCCGCCAGCAAGCCCATCCTCCGCCCAGTCCGGGGTGAGAGTCCAAGCCCATTGTCCACCCCACACTGATAATTGATCGCCTTCTTCAGAAGATCATGAGGAAGCAGGGGATGCTGGGGTACTTTTCATTTCCCAAAACGCACTGATTTTGTCTCTACGCAATTCTTCAATTCCGGCAATCAAGCCTGGCATGAGGTCTAGCTTGGAGTCCGCTGGAGCAGACGAATCCAAGAAATTAACGTTATATTCATACTGGAGAAGCTCTTGCTCGTACCGTGTTCACATCGCGCTCAATGTCAAGGGATTGGAATACGAGCACAAGACTGTCAACCTCGTCAAAGGAGAGCACTTTACTCCGGAGTTCGAGAAGTTGAACCCTCTGAGATTTGTACCAGTTCTAGTCGACGGTGGATCAGCCATCGCAGACTCTTTTGCAATTGTACTGTATTTATAAGTTGACATTCTAATGGCAACCAAACAAGAGAAAATATAACAATAGGGGTTTTTTCCTCTTGCCTAATATCCATCATTCTCTCTCCTTTTTAATTCCAGATACCATCCATTGTTAAAAAAAAGATTCCAGATACCATCCACGAACATATGACAAAGAGAACATTTCCTCACTAAACATTCTCGAAGAGAATATACAAGCTTAAGTACATCAGAGAGAGGTGGAGACCCTGTTCAGAATACATCACAAGATTAAATTTCAATAAAATAAGTGTATGACATTAAATATCATTTTGCAAATAAAATCATGACTGTAAATAAGTGTATGACATTAAATATCATTTTGCGAATAAAATCATGACTGTAAATAAGTGTATGACATTAAATATCATTTTGCGAATAAAATCATGACTGTAAATAAGTGTATGACATTAAATATCATTTTGCGAATAAAAATAAATGACTGTAATACACTTTTTCTTTCAAATTTTGTAATCGCAATTATATGTTCTTCTCAAGAAAATATAAAAGCAGGCAAGTTAATAAATAATAGGTCCACGTCGGCTCAGGAGGAATAAGAGGGCCAAAAACCCGATAAATAAAGACAGGGAAAGACCTACAGCAATTGATATCCAAGAAGCTGTTGGGTTCCCGTCTAGGAGCACGGGGAGAGGCTGGAGAGCAGGAGAAGCCTGCGCCCCGAAGAAAGGATCATTTGATCCTGGTTCCTGGTATCTTGTATTCAATTCCATTTGAAGCTACATTGTCCAAACGTCCTATACTTCTCTCATTATGTTCACGCATTGTATTGAACTGATAAGATCTTCCTTTCAAGAAGACACAAGAATCTCACATCACCGATTTTTATTTTCTTGATCATATCACGCGAGGACATGTAGTATTCAAAAAAACCAAAGGACATTTCATGTATTTTACAATGTAATTTGGTGAACTGGAGAGTATGAAACCTTAAAGAACAGAGCAGGGAGATAAAGAGAGGCATTTGTATTCACACATGCAAAAGTTACTGAAAATTTGTCTCCCAAAAATCCAAAGACATTTAGCACTTGGGAAGAAACCTAGCTTTCCTTGCACAACAGGGGAAGGACTAATTCCGAATATTTTTCAGTAAAAACAAAATCTTAAAATGTACAAAAAAAGCAAATGCACGCGCAATGAGTGGGGCCATATTAAGTACTGCTTGATAATTTTTAAACTGCTTTTTCGCATGCTAAAAATTTATTCCTTAGCCTTGGAAGGGCTCATTTTTCAAGTTCTGTATTACCAATGAACATAAAAAATAGGACTGGACTTCTGAATAATATTATTTCACAAGTCATACCCTTATGAACCTTCAAATTCTGGAACTTGAAACTTGAGCAGCAATACACATATGAAACTACCCTTGTTAGACTGACCTATAGGTGAAACAGATGATTTCAATGTAGCGACCTTTTCCCCAGAGGACAGATCAGATATAGTGATGCTGCCATAAGAAGACCCACCAAGAATGAGTTGATCATCGGTCAACGTCAAGCAAGTGACTGGCCCCGAATGCATCCTAATAATTGCAATAAAAATAGCAACAAATCCAAAAATAATGTCAGAAATGAACTGGCTTGTATATCACGAATCAGTCACAAAAAAAGACAGGTAAATGTTAAAAAAATAACCAGTTATCCAGGAGTGAGGTTTATTTCATCCAGGGAAAACCTTCAACATCATCAATTGTCTAGGATTTTTGCCCTGTCCCAGGCCGTTCTGTCCCGAAATCATCCCACAACAAGAAGGCATGAGGCCCCGTGCTTGGATATCCAGATTTATTGATAAATCAAATTGAGCCAAATGGTCAATGATCAAATGGAGCTGTACTGGCTCGAGTGTTACCGAAGGACGGAGCAAAAGTGGGGGCAGGTGAGTTTGTCATTCTGGAAGCTTGAAACATCCCAATGGGCTATAGGATCAGGCCTGAGCTGGAAGCTCTGGTCAAAACTTTCGGCAGGCTACGCAGAATCCTCTCAACAGGACTGGTATCGGGGGACCCTGACTGCGTGGTATTGGAGGTGGAGAGGCGCAAGGGAACCACAATGCCACACTTGACAAACTTGTGGGGCCTATAGGGATCTTTTGAGGTCATTTTGGATATTCTCTCAATGCTGCCACCACCAATACAAGGGTACAGGAAAGGAAGAAAGGGGAAAAGAAAAGGTGGCAAGCATCATAAGAGAAGGGGAGGCCTCATCATCAACAGAGGAGGTCATTCAGCAAAGGAGAAAAAAACAGATAGCACACACAATACAGCGGGAAGAGGTTTCAGAACAGGGAGCCGAAACAGGAGGTGCCAAAGTCAACCAAACAGAGGGCGGAACAGCAAAAAGCCAGAGCGAGAACGGGATGGTCAAGAGCCAGGTGGACAAGACAGTAGGAGAAGAGGCACTGCAAGAGAAGGCAAAAGGGGTTGAGGAAGAAGCACACAGTCCTCAACTACCACAGCAACCAAGTATATTGCTGCGCACAAGGAAGTCAGGAACGGAGGAGGCATGGGGATCACGGAGCAACGCCCCAGTAATGAAGACAAAAGGGGAAGTCCAACAAGCAGCATAAACTACAGGCGCAAGAAAGCACGGGCTAATTATGGGTGACAGACAATGAAGTGGACAGCGGTCGGAATAAGCAGCCGTCTGAAATTTGCAGCAGGGATGAAGATGAGAAACAGTACAAAGCACCCAGACCAAGCTCAGGCTTCCAGCTCTCAGTCGGCAGAGAGCGTATCAACTGGAGCAGAGAAGACGACAAGAGGGGAGGAGGCAAAGGAGGGGGACAACGACCCTTTGATTAATGGAAAAGGAAAGGAGATTTCAATGGAGGTGGGACTGCAGCGGACTCAGAGCAGGGAAGGGGGGACTAACACTAAACCATGAAGTGCATCTTGTGGAATGTTCGCGGCCTCCGTGATGAATGGAGGAGAAGAATAGTAGGAGGGCACTTGAAAGAATGGGGTGCCATGGTGGTATGCATACATTAAAACGATGCTGGAAATTGTGAGGCTAGAGAATGGAATGCAGTTGGTCGGGGTTTTCTAGATGGTTTCGTGGCGGTGGACGCCCGTGGGACACTCGAGTGGAATCTTGGAGGCATGGAATGAGAATATGTTCTCTAGAGTGGCAGACTGGACAAGCCAATCAGTGGCGGCAGTCAAGTTAAAATAGAAAAGCAATGGCTTCACAACGGTAATATCCTCCGTCTGTGGTGCCGCAAATATCACCAGGAGTGGACTATGGGGGGAGTTGGCAGAGGTGATGTCCACATTCCAAGGGTCTTCGATAATCTTTAGGGAAGAATTCAATGTGATGCTAGAGGCAAGAGATCGACCAAATGACAGGGGTGGACAAGACCCTGACTTGGAAGATTTATGGTCTTTCATGATTTATCTTGGAAGACCAAGTGCAGCTGCACAAGAAATGGGACCATCAGACTGTGTATTCACATGTAGGAGCATGGCAGGAGGGGAGATGAAAGCGTGGCTGGACCGTTTTCTATGCTCAGTTGAACTGGCCGAAAGGTTCCCAAATGCTGATGAGAGATCTCTGCCAAGGCCCTTATCAGACCATACACCAATCATGTGGGTGAAAAATGAGGCGTACAAGAGACCTACATATTTCAAGGTAGATAAATCATGGTTTCATGAAGCCAGATTCAAAGAAGAGGTAAGCCTAGCAAGGCGCACGCAAAACAGAACCGAGTCAGACATAGAGACAAAGGCAGGAATTCATTGAGGCTCGCCACCTGAAAACACGGTGAGGCAGAGACGATCACAAGGGATGGGGATCTCAACGGGAGAGAGGGGACTGAGGCATGGACTTAGACAATGGGAGAGAGGTGACTTACTTCATTCTTCTAGCCTGCTTTCCTAAAAGAATGGCTTCCCTATTTAAATAAAATGTGTCCAAAAAACAAAATGCCCTTGTGGGCTAACATGACGTGACGACCTCTAGATAGGATGAGGATCATATCATTTTCATATTGCTATTTTCTTGTGACCACTTGAAGCAATTTTTTAGGCACCAAACTCAGTCCATGGAATGTAGCTGAAGCAGCAGGAAGACCGAAAGTCATTGCCAAAAATTCATAGTGACCTTGGTGTGTTTTGTATGATATTTTGTGAATATCTTCCTCCAGCATCCTGATCTAATAGTAACCAGATTTCAAGTCCCAATTGGTGAAAATTGTAAATCCATGAAACTCCTTTAAGTCTTCCACAATGGTTTTAGGAAACCAACCAGGTATAGCGATTAAGTTCAATGCTTGATAATCAACACAAATTATCTTTCTTCTTAATCGGAAGAGCTGGGTTTGAAAAGGGACTAGAAGATAGTCTAATAATATTTGCATCTAACAACTCCTGTATCTGCTGTGTAATCGTATTATTGTGGAGATAGGAATACCTGTATGGTTTCATGTGTACTGGTCTTGACCGAGGAATTAGGTGCATTTGATGGTCTACATCCGCCTTAGGTGGCAATCCATGCAGGACTCAAACACTGAAGGATATGAAATCTTAAAATTGGAGACAATTTGAGAGCAGACAAGATTAAATAGCAAAGCCTTGTTTGGATCACACAGTGCATGGAATTTCCTGGGTCTGATGTTGATCCCAACACATGCTCGATAGGAGAGTTTGATGACGGAAACCCAGGGGCGAGAAGCGCTGCAATTGGTGGAAGAAGAACAGCAGTCCCGAGCAAGAGGAGAGAGTTTAACTCAAAAGCAAAAACCAGTCCCCTTCTCCTTACACCACACTATTTAACCTTAATATCCAAAGGAAGCGGGGCACTCTTAAGTTTAAAGTAGACCAAACAGGCCTTACCTACCAATAAGATACATAAAGACGGATACATAGGCCAGCTGTAGGGTACAACTTACATCAAGACCTCTGAGTAACCGAGGATCCTCTACGCGTGTCGCACCATATGGAGACAAAAGTTCCCCCTAAAGGTGAAATATTCTGTTGGCTGCTCCTTCGACGAAGAATAGTGACAAAGGTTTTTCGGAGGAGATGGCTCCCAAAAGCTTCGGCATTGTGTGCTATGTGTACAAATGGTGATGAGGATTGCGCTCACCTCTTTTTTTATTGTTCCTTTGCCCGAACGGTATGGACTGTGAGCCACTCAAGGGGTGGATATCTCATCAGAGGTGGCGTTTTGGGAGTCAATACAAAATGGAGCACCTAGGGGGCGAGCGGGACAGGTTCGGCCCTTCGCAGAGCTATGGGCACTACGGCTGCACAGGAACGAAGTCATTTTCAACGAACGGGAAGCATCGACGGATGCGGTGATACAAGCAGCTGCGGGTTTTACTGTTGCATGGTGTAAAATCCGAAGGCCAAGGCCCTGGCGGCCTTTTAGGCCCTTCATGTACTTATCGATTATATTTTTATCTCACTGGGAAGGTCACCGACTTTGTGTGATCTCCCTTATCCTTATTTCAAAAAAAAAATCAAGACCTCTTAGTAGTCATCAGATTGGGTGGTAATTCCGCATACTGTGGAATGGTCTTCCATGCTCTGCGGTGTATGCCTAGATTGAATTCCCCTGAAGAGATAGATCCATAGTCTCGCTTAACCCAAGCAGCCTAAGGCCCCTGAAGTAAGCACTTTCTTTAATCTCAGGTGCTACAAGGGGCAACTGAGTGATAATCACCACAAATTCAGTAGAATATCCATGAACAGCAGTCCTTTGCTGGGTCTCAAAGAGTTGCTGATGTAAAACATGAATGGATAAAGCATATTTCCTCTCAAAGAGAGCACTGAAATCGATGAAACCTTGAGGCAAATAACGACATCTCATTATTTTAAATGGTATCATCAAGAATAGTATTATCTTTATCAGAAGCTTAACGCACCTTTAATAACCCGATTTTTTTTTTGTGAAAGATGATTGAAGGCGGTAACCTGACACAGCAATAACCACCCTAAGTACACATATATACTCCTAAAGTTCAACCCGCACATGATCTTCCCTCCCTATATCTGTGAAGCCATATTGCCCAGGGCATTGTCATCACTCGGCCCCTCTTCCCTCCTCCCAGAAGGCTTCCACCGATGTCACATTCATTAACAGTTGAGCTTTGATGGCCCAAATCATACAGGCCAAGGGGCACTCGAAGAATAGATGGTTGCAGTCTTCATTGCTTCTTGTGCATAACATGCATGATGCAGATGTATCTAGGCACATCCTTTTTTGAAGATAAGATGGTAGCAGTCACCATTCTTTTTCACATTAAGAGCCACCCGAAATCTTTACCTTCAGCAGAACCTTTAGGCGCCCAATGGCTTGACGAGCCCAGATAGTAAAATATTCCTCCTCAATTCTCAAGAGGATCCTCACGCAGGCCCTTCAAACAGAAAACGTAGCACTAGTCCAGATCCATTCGAGTACGGGAGACTCTGATTCAGAGCTTGTTGCACGCCCAAGAACTCCAATACCCTCTGGTCTGACAGAGCCTCATCTATCAACGGGTTCCATGTGTTGTCCCAGCAGTCGCCCACAGTGCCATGTGGACGCCAGGCTAGAGCAAAAAACTGATGAAATGCCTCCCACCAAGGGCCACAGGACGACCATGTATCCAACGCCAACTGAAACAACGAGCCATTTCTTGCTCGGCAGAGAAGAAAAGCAAACTTGGAGGAAAGTCTGTCTACAGCCCTGCCAGAATGGCGGGCCCTTTTCGTATCCTAGTTTAAACCCTGACCACAATTATTTCACAGTATTTGAATGACAAGGTCCCACGAGGAGTATATGATCCTTCTCACCCACTTTGTCAATAGTTTCACTTTCATACTTTGTAAATGTAAGACAACCAAGTCTCCAAGTTTGATGGCCCAGCAAACAATATCCCACGCCGCCAGAACATTGCATCTTTTCTTATTGAGAATGACTGCTAATTACAAATGCTGACTTAGCCTGATTGATTTAAAGACCAGAGAAGTAGGCAAGTAAATCTCGGTGGACAAGTTCCACGCCTCCTCCACCAAACCTCCCATAAAAACGTAGTGCCCTCCACAGGTTGCACTAACAGAATATCCTCTGGGAGCTTGCTGTCTAGTAGCACCTCAAAAGTCTGTGAGAACATGCCTGTTTGGTCCACGTGGCAAGTGCGTCCACCGTCAGGACAAATAGTAGAGGGGCAAGCAGGCATCCTTTCCTCATCCCTCTTTGTGGTTGTGTATGTTTATTAGAGCTGTTATTTGTGCTTTATTTTATTTGATTTATTTCCGTTATAAGAAACGTAAATGGGCCACATATTATAAGTGGCCCATACATCTATTAGTGGCCCACGTGACGTATTCATAGAATAAGTCATGTGAAGGTAAGTGGGGCCCACAAGCATGTTGTTACTGCTGGTATTAAGTTCAGTGTGAGGGAATGGAAGATTGTCCTTTTCTATTCATTCAAACCCTAGCCACCAAGAGTCCTTTGTAGCTTACAGGAGGAGTGCATCAATTGAGAGAGAAGAAATCTTGCTATTGTTTGACAGTATATCCCCACCTTACGGTATTCCGTTCACCTACAATGAGGAGTGTGAGGTAATGCATCTCTTTACCCACCTAATCCATCCCTTAGGGAACTACCATTAAGTTTTGAAATATACCAGCACACTATGCAGATAATATCATTTGAATCAGAGGCTCTTCCTCTAAAACACAATAGAACTTGGGTCTCCTCTTGTGTCTCCATAATGAAGCTTCGTTTTTTTTTAATTTAAAAGAGGGAAGACCACCCGAAACTCAGAGGTCAACCCAAAATTACTATTGAGATATATGATTGTGACATAGTACATGCCCGACCCGCCGGGCCCTTTGTCCCTCCCTTATGTCCTACTGAACCAGTAGGATATACATTTCCCTACATCACGTAGTACCGATTCCAACGATGCAGCCTTCCCCTTAAATATCACCTCGTTGTGGCGAAGTCAAAACTTCCAAAGCACCGCTCGACCGTCCGCTACCGGCCTCCTCCTAAGGGACTTCCAGCACACATCATCTGACGTCACGTCCACCCCTCTCAGCTGCTGTAATCTCCAAATGGCCTGCGCAAAAGGACACTCAAAAAACAGGTGAGAACAGTCTTCTTCTCCAAGCCCGCACAAGTGACACGCGATTGGCGTGTCCAAAAACCATGTGCCTTCGGAGAGTACGTGTCATCACTTGACGTCTAATAAGCAGCCAACAAAAAATTCGCACTTTCAACGGTACCTTCTGCTTCCATAGGCATTTACACGCGTGGAAAAGTCTGCATCTTCTGTCATACTCTCCCGGATCTACTTATACACATCGGGAACTGATCACTGGACTCCCCTCCATACCCAACTGTCCCTTATCCCATCGATGGGCTGTAGATCCACTATGGTCTGTTGCATGTTCAGGAGATCTTTCAATCTCTGTTCAGACTGTACATCCTGCAAGATTGGATTCCATGTGTCGTCCCAACAGTCTTTCACCGAGGCTTGTGGGCTCCTAGCCAATGCGAATATTCGGGGGAAAGCTTCCAAGGACCTCCTGTTTACCAGTCATCGAGCAAATAGCGAAAACACGCTCCATCCCCTAATTTGGGCACAAATAACCCTTGGCTTTGCTGGAAATTTTGGCCCAATCCCTGCCAAAAGCCGGAGGCCCCTCTGATTGGGACCGATCGCTGCTCCCAATTCAACCGTGTGCCGTACATATCTCTTAACACTTTCGTGACCATTTCCTCCTCCACTACCCATTTAGTTCATGAATTGCAGATGTGGTACACCCGGCCTGCCGTATTCAACTGGACGACACACCACCTCCCATGATAACCTTGCTGATACACGGCCCATTGTCGATCCAGGCCCGTTCCAGAAGAATTGCCTCATCAGAGCTTCCAACCGACGTTCGATCCCCTTAGGCAACTTGAAGACTGAGAGGTAAAATATTGGTATTGCCGATAGTACCGATCTCAACAATATCAAACGCCCCGTTAGTACTGATTTCAACAATATCAAATTGCCTATAGTACCGACCCATAATGAAGCTTCGTATTCGGTCAGTGATGGTTTCATACAAAAGTATTGCTCCCCTTTGGGTACACGGTGTTACAGCCAGGGAACATGGAACTTTTTATCATTAACTTGGAATTCAACATTGATAAGACTTCTTAATAGTATGCAGTTATCAGGAATTACCTTTTCGAAGGATAATTAAACATATTATATCACAAAAAGTTCAGCTTCAAGTTGATGATATTACCGAATAATCTTTGAACAGCTGCCACTATACATATCAAACACACGGCTTCTTCCATCTTCACAACCAACAACTGCATCAGGATCAAGATATCTGAAAAAGCGACGAGATAATTAGAAAGAAGAAACAGAAATGAATAGAAATAATGCCACGCAGATTGATGAGATTGCCATCAGGCTACAAAAAAAACGGTCGCCCCGCTCAAATAGCTTCTGTTCCAGTGAGACGGAAAATTTTATCTTAAGGGTCATACAAAAAATAGAGAAGACTTTAGTCTTGGTAAATAAGTATAAATGGACAGTGATGGAATCAGAAGTGACAGAATTCTTCTAGGAATTCCCATAGCACCAGTTAAGTGCAAATGAGGACTCGAGATATCACAAACAATTATTGAAGATATCAAAACAGTCTTCATCTCTGTAACAATAGAAAAATGTTAAAATAACAACTGCTGATTTTTTTCGGCTAGATAATTTTTTTACATGCATCCTTATATGCAAGATATAACCATTAAGGACAACCTAAATGAAAAATAAATCAAAAAAATACGTTATAATTAAAAATAAACTCATTACTTCAGCATCATTTAATATTCAACCAAGATGTAAAACTCTCAACCCAGATATCAAGGCCTACAGAAGGATTAAAAAAAGAGGTTTTTTCGGGAAAACCAACCGAAAATCCAAGTAGAATGTGATGTATTTTGGAGAATGGAAGAGTCATTGGCAGATAAGATGATCAGAGCTTGGAAGGGCCTTCGATGCCTTGAGAAAAACTAATTCTAGATCATTGTTTTGCAGGTTTATTGGATACCTAATTCCTTATGCATAAAAACCCTAAGCTATCTGAAAACAATGAGACAACATAAATGAAATAGAGTTTGCCTGTTCACCGGTTGCTGACAAATATTACATCAGAAACCAACAGCAAGGATCACATACCGCATGCATAAGGCCCGTGAAATAATATGGTCCCTAGACTGAAGCACACTCATTTTCCCATTGCGCCTCCAAATATATATTTGTCTTCCTACAAGACCAACAACCTGCACATTGCAAAGATGATGCCTTCCTGATTTCAAAGCTCATGCAAAAAGAAAGCTAGAAAACAAGCCTACAGATAACACAAATAATTCAAGAGTAGGAAACTTCAGAGGAAAAAATTGTGTATGCTAAAAAAAATGCATACTAAAATTATGTCAAGGGGATGGGACTGAGACAGGGAAGATCGAGATAGTGAGCAAAGCCGATCTTACCTTAATTCCTGACTACCCTCCTAAAGCGAGGGCTACGTATATTTATAGAGAAAGGAAGCAGTCTAACCTAAACATCAGATTATTAAAAGGCCCCTTATGTGCTAAAATGCCAAAGATACCCTTGGGGCATAGGATTGTAGCAGTTATATCCAGCAGATCCCTATTTTTTTCTCTCAGTAACTCTGTTTTGCCGGGGGTGTTTGCGCATGATTTCTCATGGATGTCCCCAGTGTCTTGAAAGAAACACCGTATTTCATGATTTACAAATTCTTAAGGGTTGTCTGAGCAAAACCTCTGACTGCTCTTGTTAAATTGCAACAGAACCATTTTAAAGTATTTCATTATTATTTGAGCAAAATCTGACTCTTGAGACATTAAGGATACTCATGTCATCCAAGTACAGTTGTCTATGAAAGCGATAAACCATCGATTACGCCCTGTTGTTGGTCCTGGAGACAGTCCCCAGATATCACTATGAATTAAGACAAACAGTTGCAAACATTTCATAAGAGACAAAATATAATCGGCACGTGTGTGTTTATCCAGCTGACACATGTCACATACAAATTAAAACAATGTAAACGATGATTAACTTTTGGGAATGTCAAATGTAATGTTTGAAAAGAGGGATGTCCCAATCGTTTGTAAAGCAAAACAGCCTCTTTCGATGTAGAAGTGGTATTACGAAAGGCTTTTAGAAAACAGGTAGGGGCATCAAGATTTGTCTGATCCGCAAGGTAGAACAGTCTGTGGGGTACTCTTCTGCAAGTCTAATCCTCTGCCAGGTAGTCTGATTCACAAGGACACACCAATTATTAGAGATAATTAAATCATGAATCATGGCAATTCTCCACTGACAGATTGAGACTAGGTTGGTTGATAAGCAAGGCACATGAAGAGTTTCTTGGAAACAACCAACATTTGGAATGTGGATCAGAAGGCCATCAGTAGTCAGTACCTAATGAGCAGTAGAGAAAGAAGTGTAGTGGGTAAAGAAATGCTTGAGAAGTGCAGTATCCATAGTGTCAAACTTGCATCAGCCCTCTCTCCTCTCCGGCTGCTCTCTGCCCTGAAGTTCTGTCGGCTAGGGTTTTGCCCAAAAACACCTTAATTCTATTGAACAGGATTGGCCTTCAAAATGCCATACAGAGTGAGAGGGTCGGCCGCATGTCACTTAAACGAAATGGGCCACTTATATCATGTGGCCCATTAGTACATGAAGAAGAAAATATAAAGAAAAATAAAGGAAAATAACGAAAAATAAGAGAAGAAAATAAAGAAAAATAAAAGAAGAAAAATAAAGGACTGTCTAACAACCCCTCCCAAGTTGGGTGTGAATGTTGATCATGCCCAACTTGGAGACGAGTCTCTGGAACTGGGGACCAGGAAGGCTTTTGGTGAAGATGTCAGCAACTTGCTCCAACGACCTCACAAACTGGAGTGGGATAACTCCTCCATCAGTTTTTTCTTTAATGAAACGCCGATCAATCTCAACGTGCTTATTCCTATCATGCTGAACTGGATTCTAAGCAATTGCAATGGCTGATTGATTATCACAGCACAGTTTAATATTCCCTTGGGAGAATAATCTAAGGTCTTCCATGATGCCTTTGATCCAAAGTGCTTCACGTACACCATGTGCTAAGGCCCTGAACTCCACCTCTGCACTTGAGAGAGCAACTACTTTCTGCTTCTTACTCCGCCATGTCACCAGACTGTTCCCAATAAAAGTACAATACCCTGAGGTGGATCTTCTGTCTGTTGTTGGACCAGCAAAGTCAGCATCAGAATAAATCTTTACTGACACATCTTCATCTCTTGTGAACAATATACATTGTCCCACTGTAGCCTTAAGGTACTGCAATACTCTGTTCGCTGCCTGGAGGTGAGCTTTACATGGCTTATTCATAAACTGGCTCAAAGTACTAACAGCATATGAAATATCAGGCAGGGTATGATTCAGATAGATGAGTTTTCCGATCAACCTCAGAAATGAGTCTTTATTCACTGGAGGGCTATCGTTCTCCTTACCCAGTTTAACATTGATATCAACTGGTGTTGCCAGCGGTATGCTGTCAAGTTTTCCTGTCTCATGGAGTAGATCCAGAATGTACTTATATGCTGTGAAATGAAAATTCCTCTTTTTGAGTATCCAACCTCAATACCCAGGAAATATGTCAACGCCCCCAATGCTTTAATATCAAACTTCTCAGAGAGTTGCCGGCTAAGTTGTTGAATTTCTTCCTCATTGTTTCCTGTGACAATTATATCATCCACATAGACACAAAGATTGCCATAGAGCCAGAGGGACTATGCTTGATAAACAGTGTATGATCACCGTTACTCTGTTGATATCCCAAAATTCTCATGACTGTGGAGAATTTTCCAAACCAGGCCCTAGGCGACTGTTTCAGGCCATAAAGTGCCTTTCGCAATTTACACAGCACATTTGGTCTATCTGCTAGTTGGTATCCAGGAGGAGTAGTCATATACACTTCTTCCTCTAAATCACCTTGCAGAAAAGCATTTTTAACATTAAACTGGAGCAAATTCCATCCCAACTTTGCAGCTAGAGAAATCAAGATTCTGACAGTATTGAACTTGGCTACAGGTGCAAAAGTTTCGAAGTAATTGATGCCATAAGATTGAGTATAACCCTTGGCAACCAGCCTCGCATTGTATCTCTCTAGAGTCCCATCAGCATTGAACTTTGGCGTATATATCCACCTACACTCAACAACTTTTCTTCCTGGAGGTAAGAAGGTCAAGTCCCAAGTATGATTTTTATTTAATGCCTCCATCTCCTCATCCATGGCAGTTCTCCACTCTCTACTTTTTAGAGCCTCTTCAACATTTCTGGGAACAGAGATTTCTCTGAGAGCACATAAGAATGCTTGGTACTGTGAACTCAGTCTGGCATAAGAGACATAATTCTCCAATGGATATCTGGGTTTGTTTCGACAGCTCCTCCTACCCTTTCTCAATGAAATTGGCCATCCCAGGTCTTCCTCTTCCTGGTCAATAACTGGATCAGTTTCAGTAATCTCCTCAGGTTGTTCAATACGTAGTTCTTCATCGCCTACTGGAACATTGTTGGCTTCTCCTTCACTGGGCACTATCGGTTATCTGACTGTCTCCTGTATCTCCACCGTCTGTTCTGAGGCCAGTGGCAACATTTCATCACATCTTGGACCCTCTGACTCCGGTTGACCGACTTCATGCGGAATGGACTCTCCCACACTTAGAATTCCTGTTGGTAGAGTTAGGAACTGGAAGTCTTGCTGCAATATTTCAGAAGCTTCTCCTGTGTCCCCCTTCTCATGGGCAAAGAACATCTTCTTCTCATTGAATGCCACATCTGCTGTGACAAAAAATCTTCTGAACCCAGGGTGATAGCACCTATAACCCTTTTGAGTATTAGAGTACCCAATAAACACACACTTGGTTGCCCTAGGATCAAGCTTTCCTGCATACATGTGAACATACACAACACACCCAAATATTCTGGACATAAACCCAGCCCTCAATGTCACGCGAGGATAAATTGAGGACATAAGGTCAATTGGACTCTTGTACCCGATTACCTTTGCCAGAGTTCTATTAATGAGATAGATTGCAGTTGATACTGCCTCTCCCCAGCATAACTTGGGCATATTTGCTTGAAAGAGCAGTGACCTGGCTGTTGCAAGTATATGTCCGATTCTCCTTTGGCCTAGCCCATTCTGTTGCGGGGTGTTGACACATGAAGATTCATGAAGAATACCTCTATGGTCACCGTAGGTATTAACTGTGAAATTGAAGTACTCCCTAGCATTATCCGATCGGAGTCGTTTAATCCTCACATTGAATTGATTATTAATTAGTTCACAAAATTGAACAATCACAGAAAATATTTCTGCCTTCGACTTCAACAAATATAGTCAGGTTAACCTGGTGCAGTCATCCACAAAGATCACAAACCATTTATGCCCAGAAAGACTGGTTACTGTGCATGGCCCCCACACATCGCTATGAACGCAATCAAATGGAGTCGAACTCTTATCATTTAGACCTTTGTAGGATACCCTTCTGTGCTTAGCCAGTTGGCAAACATCACAAAACAGAGTATTAATATCAATTCCTTCAAAAAAAGACGGAAAACATAGTTTTAGTAACTCAAAAGAGGGATGGCCCATTTGCTTATGCACCAGTAGGACCTGATCCACAGCCTGAGAAGGCTTAACGGAGGTGAGACAGGTGACGGGGGAGTTTTCAAGGAGCAGCAAGCCATCTTCCCTTCTACACAATGAAGTCCTCTTCCCAGTTACCTTGTCACAGAGAAAACACCCATTATTATCAAGAACAAACCTCCATCCACTGTCATCAACTAACTTCTGCAATGAAATCAGTCTCGCCCTGAGGCCAGGTACGTGTAACATACGCTTGAGTACACCAATATTGAGGTTTATACTACCAACCCAGCAACAGTCCAAATTCCTCCACCAGCCGTGATACCTTGTGGGGCTCACTGACAGGTAGGTACGAAGCAAACTGATTCCGATCTGGGGTTGTATGATAAGTTGCCCCAGTATCTAGAATCCAGGTGCTTCCACTAAGATTTAGGAAAGAAGTCACTCCCAACAATGCCAAAATTTTACCTGAATGAACCAAGGATGTAGAACCCAATAATCCCTTAAGGCGATTCACCTCTACCTTCAGTGCATGAACATTTTCTCCTGTGTCTTTTAGTGCTTCATCCACCTGATCTTTCCCAAGGGGTTCTCTCCCATTTCTTGAGTGTCTGAGGCCACTACCTATGCTTTCCTGTACTGTTGAGGCTGCTGCTGCTGCTGATGGTTCTTGTTGGCTAGTTTTCAGCAATTCTCGTTAGTGTGATTTCGCTTCTTGCAATAAACACAAAAAAGAGTGTCACTGGAGTCTCCCTTTTGCATCTGTTTCTGGTTTGAGTTTCCAGCACACTGAGATATTCCAGCTGGTTCACCATGGAAAGCCCTGGAAACATTCTTCTTAGTAGAGAATGCTCCAAATGTGCCACGGTCCCCAGATACATCAGGAGTAAGCTTCAGTCTCTTCTCTATGTCTAAACGCATTCCAACAGCCTCATCAAGGTCCAGAAGCTACTCACAATGAAGGATCTGACTTCAGACACTTTCATATTCTGGAATAAGACCCATGAGAAAGGTAAAGAGTCTCTGCTTGAGGGTGTATTTTCTTTCCTTGGGCTGGGTATTCTCTACTGGCCAATAGTGGTCAATTTCTCTCCAAATTCCCTTCAATCGGCTAGCATAAACCAAAATTGGTTGCTTCCCCTTGCTTTGCATGAATGGCCTGTGCATTAATTTCATAAATTCTCCAATCCATCCGCTGCATAGAACAGCTCTTGATAATTTCTTCCCACATCTGCTTAACAGATTCCACATAGAGATAATCGTCTACCATATCAGAGGCTATAATTCAAGAAGCCAATGATGGATAAGGGACTCTTCTGACTTCCGCATTTTATACCTTGGATCTCCAGGGGTAATCGGATCCTCCAAAAGAGGAACCTAGCCTCCAAAGATAATTCCACTAGCTGACACCATTGATATGCATTAAGCCCATTGAACTTTATCTTGATATCAGGGAACACAATCGTGACCCTATCTCGATCTGTGATGGCCACAGTGGTAGAAATCTTGTTCTGGTCTTCCATTCCAGATTTCGAAATGCCTCTTCACAAACAGTGAATCCTCTAGCAAGAGAGAGATAAAAGAACAGAGAGGAAGGTTTCTACTGGAGAGAAGGGAGGCGCAATGTGCTCACCAGGCTTGCTCTAATACCATGTCAAACTTGCATCAGCCCTCTCTCCTCTCCAGCTGCTCTATGCCCTGAAGCTCTGGCGCCTAGAGTTTTCCCCAAAAAACACCTCAATTCTACTGAACAGGATTGGCCTCCAAAATGCCATACAGAGTGAGAGGGTGGGCTGCATGTCACTTAAACGAAATGGGCCACTTATATCATGTGGCCCATTAGTACATGAAGAAGAAAATATAAAGAAAAATAAAGGAAAATAAGAGAAGAAAATAAAGGAAAATAAAAGAAGAAAAATAAAGGACTGTCTAACACATAGATCACATGGTCTTCGTTCTGCATTAGGTATATGCTGGGATGTCAAACCAGTATAAGCATAAGGGTGTGCCTGATGATGCTGCCACCAGATGATGTAGCTGATCCAGCTCCTGCGTAGTTTCTCAATTTCTTCTGCAGGTACAGCAGTTGGTACCATGGACACAGTGGGCATAATACGTTCCCCCCCCCCATTGAGGAGCCGTGTGGTTGAGTGTTTGTACCACTTAGACTCTGCTCCTGTGGGAATTGCCATGGATTATTGTGCATCAGGCATAGAAATGCATTTTTCGGATTCATTTGGGGTTGGTCATGAAGCTTCCAAAAGGTATGTTTTGTTTGGCTTAGTTTACCATAATCCCTTCACCAGAGATGTCCTTTAGGATCATCTTCAGCGGAGATCATGTGACACCTCGAATCTGTGAGCCTACTAGGGGGAGGCTTCTTGTTAATGGTTTTTATCCCAAAGGCCATGGTTTCTTGGATGGACTCCATGATTACAGGTCGCAATCGGCTTTCGTTTCTTGTAGCAAGACTAACTGCTTCTTCAAGCATAGGAGTCCATTCACGGTTTATCAGTAGAGTCTTGAGAGTATCAAATTGTAAGCTGAGACCGAAGATAAATTTGAGAACTTGGTCTTCTATTACATACGCTCGCTCCTCTAATTTTGGATTTCTATAATGATCCAGCTCATTCCAAATAGTCTCCAATGCTGAAGCATATTCAAGCACTCTCGTACTCCTGTGGGTGAGCGTACTAGAGTGCTGAATAAGGATTAGGGTTTGTCGTTGCATTTAGAGTGTGTCTGATGTACCTTTTCCACACATCTTTTACGTAGGGTGATCGTAGTAAGTTCTGCCTGATAGTGGGATAAATCAACCGATCATATAGTGTACTGGTGACAGCAGGTGGAAGTTTCCATGTAATGGACCCATTATGGGCCCGTAATGGGTCCATTGCATAGAAAGAGAGAAAAATGAAGACAAAAGTGTTAACACCCCCCTCAAGTTGGCTGGTAGATACTTCTAACTCCCAGCTTGGATATAAGCTTCTGGAATATTCTCCTGGGAACTCTTTTGGGGAGAAGATCTGCCACTTGATCTGCAGTGGATACATACTCCAGCTTGATTAGCTTCTGATCGATCTTCTCTCTGATAAAGTGACGGTTAATTTCAACATTTTTTTTCTATCATGTTGTACCGGATTGTGAGCAATGTTAATTGCTGATTTACTATCACAGTAGAGAGTAATAGCAGAATCAGCTGAGTTTTGCCGCACTCGAAGGTCTTCAAGGATAATCTGGAGTCATATTCCTTCACAGATGCCTTTAGCAAGGGCCCTGAATTCAGCTTCAACACTAGATAGAGCAACTACATGTTGTTTCTTACTTTTCTATGTGACTAAATTACCTCCAAGAAAGGTATAATATGTTGTTGTAAACCGACAATCAGAGAAGGATCCGCCAACAGTCAGAGTATGTATAAATCTCCAGATTAAGCCAGCTGTCTCTTTCACAATAAACCATGGCCTGATGTGCCTTTCAGATACAACAACACTCTATAGGCTGCTTGCATATGAGGTTCTCTGGGACTTGCATGGATTGACTGAGGAGTCCTACTGCGAAAGCAACATCTGGCCTGGTATGATTGAGATAAATAAGTCTTCCAATCAAGTGTTGATATATTTCCTTGTTGATAGGAGCAGACTCTTCACACAGGCCCAACTTGCAACCACTCATTACTATTTCTTGTAACAGATCCAGGATATACTTACGCTGTGAGATAAACATCCCCTCCTTCGAGTATACAATCTCAATGCCCAGAAACTACCTCAGTGGTCCCAATGATTTAATTTCAAGTACCTCAGCCAAGCGCACACCAAGTAGCTTAATTTCTCCATCATCATTGCCTGTAATAATGATATCATCTACATACACAAGGAGAACTGCTATCTGCCCAGAAGTAGATTGTTTTACAAATAGGGTGTGATCGCCATGACTTTGCATACATCCCATGTTCTTCAAACTTTGGGAAATTTTACTAAACCACGCCCTTGGAGACTGTTTGAGGCCATACAACACCTTCAGCCTGCAAACTTTGTCACCTAGATATATCAGAATAATATCCAGTAGGCAAATTGCATATGAATTTCTTCATCCAAATCTCCGTGTAGAAAGGCATTTTTAACATCGTATTGATGCAATTGCCATCCCAGACACCAACTTGGCCACTGTAATTTATAACAGTGTAATCAATATGCATACTTTATTCAACTTAGCCACTGGAGCAAAAGTTTCTTCGTAATCGATTCCATAGCACTATGTATAGCCTTTGGCCACCAATTGAGCTTTATATCTTTCTATGGATCCCCCAGCTTTATACTTTGCAGCATATATCCATCAGCATCAAACAGGTTTCTTTTACCTTTTTGGTAAATCAACTATGTCCCATGCACCACTCTTCTTGAGAGCTTCCATTTCAGTGTCCATTGCTTCCACCCATCTATCATCTGCTAGAGCTTCTCTAACAGTTTTAGGAATAATGATGGAGTCAAGCTTAGTGAGGAATGTCAGAAACTCAGTAGAAGTATGGCCATATGTCACATAGTGAGAAGGGATATTTTACTCCCTGAGTACATGTCCTCCACCCTTTTCTGAGAGCAATAGGCCACCCGGCATGATCATCTGATCTAGCAAAGCAACAGCTTCAGTTAGAAAGTACCCATCTTGAGGAGTAACTAATTCACTTTGTGAGGCTGTTGCACCTTTGTTCTGGTAAGTTTCCTCATCTCCATTTGACCTTACTTCCTCGGCAGGTGCTCTATTGTCAGCAACATTATCGCTCGGATCCATATCAACTGATGACTGTCTTTGCTCTAGTAGTCCATTATTCTTATACTCAGTGCTTATGGTTTCAACCAACCCATCTGCAGGGGAGGCAGTTAGAACATTTTCTGCTATCTCACCAGAGAAAAATGACATCTGCCAAAATATAGAACTTCCTTGACTTAGGGTCATAGTATTTGCACCTTTTTTTCTCTTGCGAGTAACCAATGAATACACATCTAACTACTTGTGGACTGAGTTTGTCCACTGGACTGTGCAAATGAACAAAGATTTTGCAGCTGAATACTCTGGGCTTTAGCTTAATCCTTAAGTCAATATGGAGAAAGTGCTCAGAAAGAGTTTCAACTGGACTGTCATTAATCAGTGCTCCTGACGGTAACTGATTAAAGATAGGCCTCGCCGCAGAAGAACTTGTAAGCATTTTGATGTAAGAGGAGCATTCGAGCTGTATTCACCACATGGCCTATCTTCCTCTCAGAAACACCATTCTGTTGTGGCGTGCATACAAAGGACAATTCATGTACCATTCCCTGTCCAAAAAAAGGAGGACAAGGTATCGTCAAAGAAATCCTTCGCATTATCTGATTGAAATTTCTTCACACACACCAAATTGAGTCTTAATTCGTATGCAGAAGTCCTTGATTACTTCTGTCACTTCTGATTTCTGCTTGAGTAGGTGTGCGCAAGTTAACCTAGTACAGTCATCGACCAGGATAATAAACCATCTTGCCCCTGTCAATGATGTCACAGGTGATGGTCCCCATACATCACCATGGATGAGAGAAAATGGAATCCCACTTCTTTCACCATTCCCATTTTATGATGCTCACTGATGTTTGGCGCATTGGCAAGATTCATACACAACTTTAGAGAGTTCAAGGTCTTTAGCAAAAGAGGGAAACATTTTCTCCATTAATACAAAAGCTGGATGTCCCAGACGAAAATGTAAGAGTTAAAATTCTTCAAGTTGATTGCTCCTCTTCTCTTCAAGCCTCTGAGCATCCACGATCATCCCAGCCTTCAATTCATCCTTGACGTAGATCAGTCCATTTCGTTCCTCAACGGGTGAAATCTTCTGGTTCCTTGCTTTGTCATAAACAAAACAGCCAATAGGATCAAAAATTAGAGTACATCCAGTATCCCGAGCTAGACGCCTGGGGAAATTAATTGAGCCCTCAGGCTAGGTACATGGAGAACATTGTTAATAATTCCTACACTTTCAAAGACGGGTACTGGCAGAAACGTACACTTTCCTTCCGAGTGACTACATGGAGAACATTGTTAATGATTCCTACACTTTCCTTCCGAGTGAGTCTGGCAGAAACGTACCAGGGAGGGTGTTACGACCTCTGCAAATGATGTCGATCCGAGCCCAATCTTCCCAGAATACAGAAGAAATACACGGAAAAGGAAGAATACCAAATGGAAATACGCTGATCCAAACGAGGAAGAAGTTCGCAATACAATGCACTTCTAGTTGAAGGGAATAATAGGCAAGAAAAGAAAGATCAGAAGAGGGAAGAGGACGGGATCGCGACGAGGCGGATCGCTCTCGTCGCTCACTGAAGAGGAGAATCTCCCACTCAGCCAATGTCGCTAACCGAAAACAAATGGCAACATGCATTTTTATTTATTAATAGAATTAATAAATTAAGATTGCATGTGCCCTCTATACAAGGATCTCCTAGAAAATTTCTCAACTACTTTTTACATGGCATCCTTAGGGAAGAGCTACAAGTCTTCAAAGGGAACATCACAACGAGGAGAACACACCTACCAAAATATTTTGCTTATCTCCAAGCTGGCGATGAAATACTTCATTCACCAGCTTGAAAGGGAATTAGACGACAAGAACAATTTTTTGTCTTTTGGGTGTTTTGTAGTGAATTTATGTAATCATCATTTGTCTATACCAGAAGGAATGGACTGAGGATAGGACTACTTCTGCCCAAAATTGAGTGCTCTCTTGCTTAAGTTTTTAACAAATAACAATAAATAGTGAGGGAATAATGAAAGTAGAAGGCTGAACCAGGAGAAGGGCCGTGAAACCTCCTCGTCATTGATGCAGCATAGTGCAGGTCGCTAGGTCATCCTTTTGATACAGAGAGATCATTTGAATGACCAGAGAAAAGTGTTCTCTTATTTCTGTGAATAGCATATATATATACATGCTTATCTCGGATCCACTACCCAATGGATAGTGGATCCTGGAATCATAAGTGCAACGGTCATATTCTGGGAGGTTATAAATACAAATACACAACTTTTAAGATTAAAAAAGAAAAGAGAAAATAAAAAATGATAACAAAAGGTTCTTTTCTGCCAATAAATAGTGAAAAAGGGTATCATTTCAGGTTAAAGTACGGTAAAGAGAAAATAAAGGAAAAATATGAATAAAAATAATCAAAACATGGTACAACAAAATGATCTGTCCATAAATTACACCTAAATGGAAACTGATAGGATCCATGACTGGAACGTCTCATAAAATCCCAAATGTGATGAAAAGATTATTTTATTCATTGCACCTATAAATGTGCTGAAGCATGTTCAAGATTAAAACATTTCAACAAATGATCATAAATCTCAACTGAAGCAAATTATCTAAGATCTAATATACAACCCAGATCAAAGACGAGTTGACAATTTCTATCTAATAGAAACTTTTCTTCGGCCTACCTTACTTTCATCAAAATCCATATCAACCAACGGGTTCGTGCCAGGTACAGAATAAACATCTAAACATTGACAGTCCGTCGCTGACCACAGTTTTATGACCTAGTGGAAGAAAATATATTAGTGAAACACAAGTTAAATCAGTATGGCTGTTAGAATAAACCCAAGAAGAGAATTAAACAGAGATTCTCCCAAGAAACACAAAAATGGACACTGCGACAAAGATAACTCTACATGGCGTTAAGGTAAATATGCACCTTGTCCCCAACACCAGAGAGAATCATCCCCCTCCTCATACGACATTGGCTTACTCTGAAATAAGATAGAGCCTAGGGAGGGTCAAAAATACAAATGGGTTCGTATTTAATTGATTAAAAATGATATTTTCTAACTTCTGTCAAGAAATCTCGACCCATGAATTTAAAATGATTTGGAAAACAACTATGCATTACATTTCATTCCAGAAAAGTAGCCACTTTGACAAGAGCACACAAATAGGGCCCAATGATCTTTAGGACATCGAACAGTGAATTATCTCTTTGCTAGGATTCCAGGTTGTGATTAAAGAGAGGGGAGCTTTAACAACTGATTGACTTCGGCACATAGTGCCGGGTGAATAGTGGCATGCAAATCGGGATAATAGCCTTCCAGGTTGTGATTAAAGAGAGAAGAGACTCTTTCATAACTGATTATGTTCTACTGATATTCAATATATGTTGAGGATAGGATGCGACTCATAAACACCCCGAAAAGAGGTTCTAGGTTTCTCCTTTTGCCTACATTCTAGACATCATTCAAAAGTCGACGGCCCCAGTTTCTCCGCAATCGACGGCCCCAGGGTCAATAATTGACCAATCTATGAGAGAAACTGATAAGAGGCTTGGCTTTCTGATATGATCCGTCAGTGCAACTATGTCCGGAAGAAGACCCGGCAGCGGCCCGATCTGAAATCGCAGGCCCAGCCCATTTCGGCCTCTATTTAAGCCCTCCCTCTCTAGAGGAAGGGCGGGATGAAGATCACGATGAGTTTCCTTGTTACCCAGTCATCTGCTTTATTCCGGTCGTGACTCTCCCTCTCTGTGCTCGCAAGCCTACGTCGTCAACCCTGCCGAGCAATGATCGTTCATTGGCGATCCTTCGCCATCCCCTGGTCATTCTCGTTCTCTCCGTTCTACCCCAGGAACTTCTCTCTCTCATCTCTCCCTCACTCGTCTCTCCGTGAACGATGTAGACACTTCGTGCTCAATTGGGAATATCAATTCCAGTTTGGAGATTGAATTACAGTATGAATCTATCTGTTCAAAAACTGGGATCGTATCATTTTCCTAATGTGAGCTGGGAGAGTCTGAAAGCGAGGAGATATAATCGTTCTTGTGGGAATGCTGACTGAAGACTCAGAGATAGGCAAAACTATCTCCGGAAAATGGGATTGGACAAACGATAGGGGAAAGGATTGAGGAGAGAGATAGGGCTTTGGGAGATAGAGGATCAACCACAGAGGAAATTCCAAACCTCTGTGCTGCCCTGCTCAGAATAATACAAAGATGGCCGAAAAGACCAAAATACACTTGAAGGGGTCGGAAATGGCATCAGAAAGGCAGGGGATGACCATCTGAACCAAATATCCAGGTTCCACAATGAAGTTCTAAAAGATCACAACTATCTTTGAAGTGTCCATAAAAACACTTTGAATTCACTAATTAGAAATGTCCAACAAGACTGGGTATGCGGACTGAGAAAGAGGAGAGAGAGAGAGAGAGAGAGACTATGCTGGTACACAAGGCCAGAGGAAGGAGATGGGGGAATGCCGACAATACATTAACACATATATGTTATGTTTCTGCCTGCCCTTGAAGATGGGGACAGCCCTTCATATATTTCATGCTTATTGGGCGCCCGGGACAGTGGCACTCATAAACCCAGCCCAGTATCACATCAGCATGCAACAAAGAAACAAAGAACACATATATTTCTGTTTTCAGTTGATTGATCACGAGTATATTATCTTCACTCTTTTGTCCTCTTGACATCTTGTGCCTTCCAATCTCTGGATTCTCTGAAAAAAGTCTCTGGACGCGTGTGGCCCACTACTAGCAAATATCATCAACTTTGTCTCCAAGTTCTTAATTTCGTGGCCGAGGCATAATATACTTATTACAAGTATGAAAAGAAAAACATAATTTCGAGGAAAGAATCGAAAAACTGGTTATCAGAAAAATGAGATCGAAGAAATTCTCATAAAAGAAGATGAAAGTCAGAGAATATAAGGTAAAGGGAGAGACCTGACAGTATGGCCTTGCCACTGATAAACTTCAGGATGACCATTTACCAATGCAATTCTGTGTTGTTCCTTTGCCAGTTCTTCCAAGTATTGCTTCAACGGAGCTCCTTCTAAAACTTGTACACCAGCGGTACCAAACACGCGGGGACCTCTTTCAAGGTATATGTCTCGCATTAAACTAGATGATAAGATGATGTCCCGCCTATAGGAAAACAGCTCAGCCTTATCCGCTGTACAAAGTCTAAGATACCATAAAATAACTTACATGAGCGTAAAGATGGAGATGTTTTAGGGTGACATGAACACATTTAAATGGAGAATATACACAAAAAAAGGATGATGAACTTCTAAAAGAGTCTTTGTCGCCTTGCATACATGAGAGAAATGTCTTTCTAATGTACGGTAAACCACGTCATGAAATTCTCAGGCAGGAGTACCAAAATAATCAGCCTCCACACTAGAGAAACAAGGCAAGGTAGATATTCGAATTCGAAGTCAAAATCTATCGAGAGTACATGGAGAAAAAATGAAAAGCCAAAACAGAGCAATCACCTTGGCGACGCATCAAAACTTACGAAGAAACAGGCATTATTCCGCCATCTCGATCGAATAAAGCCAACTCGAACAAAGACAACGCGGCACCCATTCACATCTTTTTGCAAGTCTCTGAAGGCATCTTCAGCGCACAATTTATCATACATTTTATCATAATCCACATTTTATCACACATCTTTTATCACACATTTTATCATAATCCACATTTTATCATAATCCACATTTTATCACACATCTTTTATCACACTTTTTATCATAATCCATATTTTATCGCATATTTTATCGTAATCCAGCCATAGAACTCGAAAATGAAGCGTAATTCGAAGGAAACTTGCCGAAAGAGGGCGGAGAGCACTGACCACGATCTGCACACAGCTGCGCAACGAGCAACATCGAAATGATCGAGATGAGAGAACACCGCGCAGATTACGTCGGCCCCAAGCAAGAGCACGCGTCCTCCACCACTTCCTTGCACCGATTTCCCTCTGTCGGACATCGTCTTCTTCCTCCTCTTCCCGCCCGCGCTGCTCCCGGCCTCCATTTCAGTAACAAACTTTCAAAAATCGCGATCCACCCGGGTTAAATAGTGCTCGGAGAGCGGAATCCATTCCAGCAATGCATTCCTGTAGGAACGTGAATAAAGAAAAGTTGTGGATGACGATAAGAACGGGACGGGACGGTATTAGAGAAGAGAGAGAGAGAGCAAGAAAGAGTAAGGATGATAGAGAGAGTGAGAGAGAGAAAGGGATAGACTTTTGAAGAGAGTGCAACAGAAATTTAGAGAGAGACTACAAATGATGTGAGAGAGAGAGCGGAAGAAAGATGGAAAGAGAGAGGCAGAGTGAGGGAGAGAGAAAGTGAGAGACTTTTGAAGAGATAGCAACAGAGAATTAGAGAGAGAGACTACAAATAATGAGAAAGAGATAGAGCAAGAAAGATGGAAAGAGAGAGAGAGTCAGAGTGAGGGAGAGAGAAAGTGAGAGACTTTTGAAGAGATAGCAACAGAGTATTAGAGAGAGAGAGAGCAAGAAAGATGGAAAGAATGAGGCAGAGTGGGGGAGACAGAAAATAAGACTTTTGAAGAGATCGCAACAGAGATTTAGAGAGAGAGACTACAAATAATGAGAAAGAGAGAGAGAATCAGAGTGAGGGAGAGAGAAAGCGAGAGACTTTTGAAGAGATAGCAACAAAGAATTAGAGAGAGACTACAAATGATGAGAGAGAGAGAGAAAACAAGAAAAATGGAAAGAAAGAGGTAGAGTGAGGGAGAGAGAAAGTAAGACTTTTGACGAGATTGCAACAGAGATTTAGAGAGAGACTACAAATAATGAGAAAGACAGAAAGCAAGAAAGATGGAAAGAGAGAGAGGCAGAGTGAGGGAGAGAGAAAGTGAGAGACTTTTGAAGAGATTGCATTAGAGATTTAGAGAGAGACCACAAATGATGAGAGAGAGAGCAAGAAAGATAGAAACAAAGAGGTAGAGTGAGGGAGAGAGAAAGTAAAACTTTTGAAGAGATTGCAACAGAGATTTAGAAAGGGGACTACAAATAATGAGAGAGAGAGAGAGGAAGAAAAATGGAAAGAGAGAGAGGCAGAGCGAGGGAGAGAGAGAGATAGAGACTTTTGAAGAGATTGCAACAGAGATTTAGAGAGAGACTACAAATGATATGAGAGAGAGAGCAAGAAAGATGGAAAGAAAGAGGTAGAGAGAGGGAGAGAGAAAGTAAGAATTTTGAAGAGATTGCAACAGAGATTTAGAGAGAGACTATAAATGATGCGAGAGAGA
Source organism: Wolffia australiana (assembly GCF_029677425.1). Lineage (NCBI taxonomy): Eukaryota > Viridiplantae > Streptophyta > Magnoliopsida > Alismatales > Araceae > Wolffia > Wolffia australiana. Next base: position 1,603,203 of record NC_135854.1, on the reverse strand, counting down.
GAGAGAGACAAGGAAAGATAGAGAGAGTGAGAGAGCGAGAGAGAACAAGTGAGAGACTTTTGAAGAGATTTCTATAGAGAGTTCTTGAGAGACAACAAAAAATTGTGAGAGAGAGAGAGAAATAAAAAGACAGAGTTAGAATGAGAGACTCATGAGGAGACTGAGATTTGGATTTAGAGAGAGACTGGAAAAATGGCAGGGGAGTGAGTGTGTGAGAGAGAAAGCGGGAGACCTCTGAAGATATTGCAATTGAAATTTAGAGAGAGACTACGAAAAATATCAGAGAGAGAGATAAAGCAGGAAAGATAGAGAGAGGGAGAATGTATGAGAGAAAGTGAGAGACTCATGAAGAGATTGCACTGAGATGTAGTGAGAGACTACAAAAATGTGTGAGAGAGAGCAAGAAAGATATTTAGAGGGAGAGTGAGAGGATTAGAGTTTTGTAGATATTGCCATTAATATTTACAATGATACTACAAAAATGAGGGAGACAGAGAGCAAGTGAGAGATTTTTGAAGAGATTGCAACTGAGATTTAGAAATCAACTATGAGAATGGATGAGAGAGAGATAAAAAAATAGAGATATTAAGAGACATTGAGAATGGCAGAAAGCAAGAGAGAGACATTAGAATAGATGGAGTTTGAAATTTAGAAATATACTACAAAAATTAGAGGAGAGAAAGATTGAGAATGAAAGTGATAGAGAGAGAGAGAAAATGAGAAAATTTTAAAGAGATTACAATTGGGATTTAGAGAGAGACTAAAAATGAGAGAGGGAAAACTGAAAAAGAGAGATCAAGACTGAGTGTGAGGAGAAGAGAGAGAGAGAGAGACAGAGAGGCAGACATGGAGAGAACGATATAGAGAGAGACAGAGAGGCAAACAGGGAGAGAAAGATATAGAGGAGACAGAGATGCATGTTAAGATACGTAATGATGAATTAAATGGGCCTAAACCCACACGTCTGCTTGGTTCAACTTCCCAGACCTTGACGGGTTCCAAGACAGGGTTAGATATCCCTAGTCAAGTCAACCCAGGTTGAATTAAGGCGGTTTCTGACTGCCTATAAATACCACACTCTTGTAAATCTTCGTGATCCTTTTCAATAAGATAGTTGTCTTCTTTCTCTCATACCTCCATTGTTTCCTTCTTCCTCTTTCTCTCTCGTTCATCTCTCTCTCTCGAAAAGGTCTCCTTTCTCAACAAGACAGACAAGGAGAGAACGATATAGAGATAGAGAGGCAGACAGGAAGAGAATGAGAAAGTTTGAGGAAGAGACAGAGGTAAGGAGAGTTTGAGAAATGAAGAAAAAGAGAGAGAGAGAGAGAGAGAGAGAGTAAATTTGGGGAAGAGATAGAGGTAGGGAGAGAGATAGAGAGAGTAAGTTCAAGGAAGAGACAGAGATATAGGGAGAGTTTGAAAAATATAGAGATGGAGCGATAGTCAGGTAAATAGAAAGACATTGAGTGCAAGGAAGTGTAAGAAGAAGGTTGCTCGGCCATTTAGCTGGTAAGGGCCTAGAAGTTGAGTTTCATTATTACAAAAATAGGGTGTTTTCATAATTTTAAAAGCCTAATGTTTTTCCTTTATTCTGGACTTAAGAGACATTCTATAAATAGTCCTTTTGGGGTTTCTTGGGAACCTTTGAATGAAAAACCCTTCATATTCCTTTATTGGACAAGAAGGGTTTCTTGGTTTGTGTTTCTCACTGTCCCTCTTATCTGTTTCTATACTCTGTTGAGATTGGTCTCAACAGAGATCAAGTGTCTCTCATATGCAGAGTCAAGGTAAGTTCTCAAGTCTCTGTTTTCTAAAGACCTACAAAAGTGAGATGATGGAGACATATGTGAAAATAACATGAAGAACAGGAAGGAGAGATATAGAATTGAAAGAAAATATGGAGAAAGATGATAGAGAAGTAGAGAGAAGAACTTGTAAATTAAAAACCTATCGAAAAGGGTACAAACAATTGCAATTTATTGGCACAGTTTTGTAGATCTCCATGCTGTTAAGGCGAAATGGGCAGTATAGTTCCGGATGGTCTCGGACGTGGATGATGGACGAGACGGGACAAATTTTGTCCCGTCCGGCGTCCAGATTCAGTGCAGGGACAAGGGATGGGACGGACTTTTCATCCGAAGGTACAAAAACCATCCCATCCAGCCCTCCGGGGACAATTTTTTGTCCCATCCCTCGTCCCGGACAAAAAAACCAGTTTTATTTTTTTAATTTAATTAAAGGTCTTTTGAAACAAGGCCGTCCCTCGTCCCCCCCTAATTGCTTCTTCCTTCGAAACAAGGCTGACAGCAGGTTGCAGACAGCCACCGTCCTCACCCCCTCCGGTGCTACCACGGGAGGTCCTCGTCGTCAGAGATCGCTTCCTCGACAAACGCCTCGAAGACGGTAGAGGTATGTCTGATTCTGCTGTGATTCTCACATTCAACACTGATGGAGCATGCCAGCTCGCTCCCTCAGAGACGTCTTCAACGCCGTCCTTCTCGTCATCGATGGCCCGCCGGTTAGCATTCCACCCACCCGGCACACCAAGTCGCCAATGAAGACACCCGGCTTCGAACATCCCGGGTGAAAAAATCACTCGTATCTTTATTGTGTTTTGATTTCTTGCATCCTCTTCATTAGTCGCATTTTGTGTTTTTCGAACTCGTCGAGTCGCAACGCGTCCGTCATTTTGTATGTTTCTTTGTGTGTCTTTGTCTTTATTTTGGGAGGGGTCCTTAGTTATTTGGACCCCCTCCCTTTTCCCTTTTATGTCTTCTTTTTCTCTTATTTTGTTGTAATGGGAGCCCATTATATAAGGGCCCCCTTGATGGACCAGTCCCCCCCCTATGGATTATCTTTATTGTGTTTTGATTTCTTGCATCCTCTTCATTAGTCGCATTTTGTGTTTTTCAAACTCGTCGAGTCGCAACGCGTCCGTCATTTTGTATGTTTCTTTGTGTGTCTTTGTCTTTATTTTGGGAGGGGTCCTTAGTTATTTGGACCCCCTCCCTTTTCCCTTTTATGTCTTCTTTTTCTCTTATTTTGTTGTAATGGGAGCCCATTATATAAGGGCCCCCTTGATGGACCAGTCCCCCCCCTATCGATCCTCCTAGGGCCCATCAATTCCCCCTTATAAGGGAAGAGGGGCGCCCTAGGAGAAGGTTAGACCAGGTTTATTTTGAAGAAGGATTTCTCATTCAGATCTGGTCTCACCGTGAAAGAAAGAAGAGGAGAATGGAGGAGGAGAGGGAAGAGGATTGAGGGGAGAGGAAGGAGGTAGGAGTGAAAGAGCAGCCTCCCATCATTGATCGGGAGGGACTCCATTTGCCACCCCCTTGGTTCAGTCGTAAGACCCATCTCGCACACCGCTGGTCAATCTAACGCACGCCCTTTGCAGGGTCGACGGTCGCGACTTCGCGCGGCCAGTTCGTGATGCGGGATGACGGGTTGTTGTACCCAGTCGCCGTCCCGCGATACTCTTCTCCCTCTTCGATGCAGAGATGTCTCTTGACAATCCTACTACATTGGGGGGATTTGAAGCGTGCGGGTGGGTGCTCCTCCACTAACCGCCACCGGCCCTATCTTGACCATTGGCAACTGCCACCGACTTTTGCATCTTCGGCTACACCGACTCGCAAATTTGGGGCGCCTGAAAGATTCTGATTTAGCCATGTTAAGCTTCGCCTAGCTGCACCCGCTGCACCCAGCGTGGTTATTTGGCTCAGCCATCACCTGATCGAGCCACCATTGGACGCGGTCGGGGGTCGCATAGCCTCACCCGATCTGATAGATTTCGATCGCCACGGGGGACAGAATGACAAACAAATCTCGACTGACCGCTGCTAGTCAATCACCGCTGTGTTTTAGCCATGTCGCCACAGACCGTCGTCGAGCTCCGAATTGCATGAGCCCCATTGTTGCCAGCTGTAGTTGTCGTGCTGTTTTTGCCCTTCGTCGGCCAATTGCATTGACTGGCATCCATTCCCACTTGCCTGTCGCCGCTCTCCTCTGCTGATTGACTCTGTTTGTGTCGGTTATTGTAAAATCGCCGCCGGATCCAGCCAAACTGCTTGAACCGATTTGCCATCGTGGCCTCTCCCACCTCATCCTCGGCCATGTCTTCTCCTCCGACCTCCATCAACCACTCCCGTGCCACAGCCAGTCAAGCTATGCCGACCTTCTCCAGCTCCTCTCCAACCGCAGTCCACACCAGCCATCGACTGGATGAAGATTCTGCACCATGAGCTGATCACCGACGAAGTACGTCGTCCTCTCACTTGCTCGTTATATTACCTTTTGTAGTATATCGTCAATTGTCTCCACCGTGCTTGGGCTAGATAGGTGAGAGAGGAAGTGATAGAAAACTACGAGAATCGAGCGTCTTACCGGTACGGCTCGAGCTCGTCCATTGCGTGTGAGCCCCTACGGATTGTCTCCGTTCAGCATCATAGATGCCTTCATCCCTCTGTCAAGGTTCGAGAGGTCACCATCGTCGTCACCTGATGACCCCTTCGGAGCTCGGAGTTCGGCACTCGTCATCGAGTCGGGACGTGCATAGTTACATAGGATGCATCATCTCTCTCATAGTTACATACCCCGTTAGGGTTTATCCGTTAGACAATGTCGTTGACTATGTCCGACCCCAGTATTTAGGTATCCAAGCATCAACTTGGTACCACCGGGATGACGTCCTAGACGACGTCCTGCATCAAATACGATGAGATGAAATGTGCATTTCTATGTCATATGGACGTATTGCATCACCTTTGATTCATGTGTTGGATCTACAGCCATATTTTTTACCTTCTAAGAAGAATGCCATAAGCATTGACATTTCATATGAAAGTATTCCACTAGCTAAGGTTCAAAATATGTCATGTGACAACCCATTGTATTAATTTCATGAGAAATTGTATGAATATGTAATGGCATGGGTATCTATACTTCACTGGGCTACTATCCTCTGACATTGATCCATTGTGATGGTATTGTAAAAACATTTTATTGGATTTTTTCTACTAGTTTTGATCAATATGATGGTACGATGTGAAGTATTTATATATCATATTCCGCTGGTTATGGTCTACTGTGATGGTATGCTTCGGTGAAGAGTTTTATCAGGTTATATGCCACAAAACATGATCCAAGATGATGGAATATCATTAGAATTTAATCACATGGTGCTGAACATACATCATACGCTAAATTCATATGCATAAGGAGCGCACAAAATCATGATTATGATATGTGATCCAATTTATATTTTATGAAGCTATATTTTGATAAGTTTTAATCTAGGTGCCACTCTCTTTAACCTAGTGCGATGGGATGACATACACATTATTATTTCATGTGGACATATTCTGCTATCTTTGATCCACTATGATGGAATGTCATAAGTCCTTTGTATTTATATACCATTTTCACTTTGATCCAACAGAAATAATGCACGAAAACCTATTTTTATGTTGTTATAGACATCTAGCTTCAACCTATTGCGGTAAGATGTCATAATCATTAAGTGGGGAAAAAATAAGAATGACATTGCAATTAAGTCAGGATAAACGGTAAGCCATACATGGAATACAATTTCAAAGCCTCCTTTTTATCAATTTATGAGAATGAATAGCAAATTTAGATAAATTGACTATCAATATTAATATCGCAATGTCTTTATTTGTCAGCCTCTATCTCCATGAATCTATCATTCCTGCTCACGCATTATTTGTCTCTCACCATCTCCCTTTTTTCCAGCTCTTCCGCTTCCCATCTGTGTACTTCTGCTTCATTCTCCCCCCCCCCTGATGTCAGGCATCGTCTAGGACATCGTCCGGTCAGCACCGAGTAGGTTGGCTCGGTACCGATAAGGGATGGTGGAATCGATCGTCGACGGTGTAGTCGTCTAACGGATGAAACCCTAGCGGGTTATGTAATTACGACGTGATGAAATGTGTCCTATGTGTCGTACGTGCAGGCTCCGACTCGAGGGAGGCGACGAGCTCCAGGCTTGGACGGGATCACCGGGTGACGGTGACGGTAGCCTCTCGAACCTCGTCGGAGCAACGAGGATGTCTACGACCGAACGGAATAACTCTGTATGGCTCACACATAACGGATGGACTCGTCCGTACCAGTAAGACGCTCAAAATACGATTGTAGTTTCCTCTCGAATACCCTCTCTCACCTACCTAGCCCGAGCGCGATGGAGTCTAGATTAAAGTACACTGCAAGAAGTAATGTAACGAGTGGCGGAGAGACGGTGTACCTCGTCGGCGTGCGGCTCCTTGTGCAGGTTCCTTGTCAGCTATGGTATCCATCGCGAGAGGTGGGTGGAGAGATGTCAGAGAGGGGGAGCAGGCTCGACTAGCGAAGGGGCACAGGTGTTGTATCAGAGGTCAGAGGAGAGGGAGAGCGCACCACGTAGACTCATCCTGAACGTCGACCAGACTCTAATGGGCATGGCGTCTGAACAGGTAGTGAGCGATGGGGCTGGACTAGTCTGTGTCCCGACGTTAGCGCGGAAGAGCATGAATCGAATCAGGTTCCTCGTATGGAAGAGCAAGAACCGAAGCTTGGAAGGCTACGTTACACCGTCGAGCTCGCCAGTCGTAGCAACAGCCCGTCAAGAGCGATGGTCAGCGATCGGTGACTCTGTCCCGACCGTAGACGACTCGACGAAGGATGGGGATGGGATATACGGTGAGGACCAGGGGCATTTGAGCGGCCTGATCGGGTTCTGGGCATCCCCCCCCCACAAGCACGGAATTCCCTCACGGGAGCCTCGCGAGTTAGTTGATCCACAGCCAACTTCACGGTCGACAAAATTGGCGGTGTGGGGATCCTTCGGTTGAGGAGTTCAGCAACTGTCAGAGAAAGGGGGGGAATTCAGCGAATTTCTCACCTATCTTCTTACTTTGTGATTCCCAGCCAGATTCAACAATCCGGCAAAATTTACCGGTGTGGGGATTCTCCCGTGGCGGAATTCAGTAGCTGTCGGCGAAGGGGAAGATTCAGAGAGTTGCCTTCCTATCTTCTTGCCTTCGAATCCACGGCCAGACTTAGCAGTCCGCAATTAGCGATGTGAGTTTCTTTCGTGGCGGTCAGAAGAAGGGGGAGTTCAGCGAATTTCTCTCCTGTCTTTGATGATCTGCTATCCACCGTGGGAATGACGTCTTGTTGGATGAGGGGTGTGGACTGAAGGCTTCCTCATCCAGCTGCACCAGTTCCAACAATTGTCGTCTTCCTCCCTCTCCTCCCCCCTCGATTTCTTGTTCTCTCAAGGGGTGAGACCAAGATAGAAACACACAACGATTCATGGTTTTCTTTTCTTCCTGGTCTGAATTTTTAGGGCGCCCCCCTCTCCCCTTATAAAGGGGAGAGGACAATGGGCCCCCAATTGGGTCAACAAGGGGGGAAGAAAAGGGTCCATTAAGGGGGCCCTCATATAATGGGCCCCCTCATTACAAACTCAAAGGGAAATTAAAAATAAAAAAGAAGAGAAAACAAGGAAAGAAGGGCACAAGGGAGGGGATCCAAAATGGCCAAGGACCCCTCCCCATGACGACAATGAAGGACGTAGGGACCCGTCGCGAATGCGACAAAAACACAACGATGAGACGGGAAAACATAAAACATAAAACATAAAACACGATGAAGACGAAAAGCGATAATTGAGCAATTTTCATCCGAGCTTCAACGACGGTGGCGGGCGGCGCGTATGACGTCGTCGACGATCTTTGATGGCGTGTGCCATGACACCCCTAAGTATTCACTTTCATCCTCATTCATCAGAATAAGGGAGATTCAACATGTTGATCGCTGCTTATTTGATTCTTTACTCTTTCTCAATATCTCATACTCTTGGTATCTCACTCTTTGTTTCGTTTAATCTCTCAATCTCTATTTTTCTCATTATCTCACACTCTATCTCTCTCCACGTCTCAAAATCTTTTGTTCTCTTGCTCTCTCTCTCTCTCTCTCAATCTCCCTTTTTTCTTCCATAGAGATTGATAAATTTATTCCATATTTTAATGGAGAATGAAATATCCAAAGGCTGTACACTTGACCATCTGTACATGACTTCCTCAAGGAACCACATTTTTTATTTATTAATAACTGCAATTACACCCACTACAAATTTTGAACTCTTTTTGCATTTGTCGTATCTCGATATTCGTATCATATTTTCTTACACATATGGTGGGACGTTTTCACATGGACTTATGACTGGAATTGTGCATATATCTAATTTTACCTCAACTTTCTTGGATTTTAGAGAAATACGTGCATCATCACTGAGCACATCACTTACGCCACTACTGACCAGGTCGAAATGTAACTAGAGAGTAGACACTTGATCTCGTGCGTCTTTGTCGTCGACCTAGAAGAGGTACACTTTGTTAATTACATATATCCCAATTTGTCGTTTGTTAGGTGATTAATATGTAAGAGTCAATCACACTTTTTTGGATCCTTCGTTCTATAGATAGTTCAATCGGTCAAAAAAAATTGCTTGATTATCAATGATCATCACTAAATGGGATTGAGAATACAGAGAAGAAGAAATGGGTTCTTTCCACCCATCTACTTTGTCATATGCACTATTGTAATGGATCCATCCGTCCATTCTACTCAATGGACTAGGATCTGATCAGTCCATGGAGTAAATATGATTGATGGATAGTTTGATCTGGTTGATTTAATATTCTTTCACGTGGATTAGTTGTAATACAACATCATTATTTTCTTGTGATCATTAATTTTGTGAACTTAGAGTTTGAAAAACAATTATTTAAATCTCCACCATTTTTTATATTTGAATGTGACTCGAGTATTTCATGAAAATTGCGTGTCACACGCATTGTACAAATGATTGCATCTTGTGAATTAATTTGGCAGAGTAATGGAGTCCACATCCACTGCCACTTCAAAATCGACGGCTAGGGATAAGCTGTCAGTGGCTGCGGAGTACCTCTGAGTAGAGGTTGATGACAACGTCTCATCTCGAAGTGGAAGTCAATCACTTCATGCCCATCCGATGGATCAGTTATGGTTATTTCATATTTTTTTTTTCTTCGTTTTATTTTATTTACACTGCCTGCGGATGTAGTATTACAGTTGTTACTCTATTACTACATAGGATAAAGCAATCGGTCTAAAGTTTTAGATCGATTTGTTGAAGTTGGTCTGGACGAGTACTAGTGTACGTTTTGTCAAGTGCAGAATTCCACCCATAAGGTCATCATCAGGAGAAATAATGATAAGAGCACAAACATCTTTTGGAAACACCTAGAGAAAGCCCATCGTAAATTTCACGATGACATTAGGGGAGGCCCGACGAAGCAGAGAACTATTCTCCAATATGATTTACTCTCACACAAGTTGTACTTGTCCGGCCCCAACATGGAGCAGACGAAGGAGTTCGTTAGGTTCATCTGCGATAATGATCTTCCTTGGCTACTTGTGAAGAAGTCATTCCCAAGACTATGGTTCTACCGACACAAGTGGTTGGGGACGTCCCTAGTCCGGATGCGGTCAAAGCGACGACTAAAAAGATGTACAAAAAAGTTCAAGGGAAATTGGTGGAGATATTTGTTGACATCCATAGTGTCTCTCTAACCTCATGGATATTACGTGGCCATCAAGCCAATCACACTACCATGTTTATTTAAGTTCATTGAATAAAATATATACGCTCATTATTACTCCGTGTGATGTTCATAATGAAGACCATAAATACGTGCAATGACTTAGTGAATTATGATGAGATCATAATACAGTGATCACTAGTTTTTAAACATATATTCAAAATATTCCTATTCGATGGATAGTCAAGACAAACATCAAATTATCCTGATAGAATAGTGATAAGCCAAAAATAGGGGTAAATTTATGCAATTTTAAACCCTTGTCGTTGTCAATTTTAGCTTATACAATAAAATTTATAAAACCTCACTTAAGATGTACAATGACGACTATAGGTATCGTCCAAGGGAGGCTAGTGAGGAATTCAATTCGATGATTTGTTTGATAAATCAACCCTAATTAGGATTAATTTGATCTTCAATGAAGATTAAACCAACCTAATTAGACAAGGAATTTAGAGAGGGAGGTAGAAGAGATGAGAAGAGTAGAAGAAGTAAGGGAGCTCTAAGTTGAATTAATTGATCCAAATAAAAGGATCAAAGAATTCAATTAGAGGGATTAAGAAGAAAATTTTGATTTGGTTGGTTGGTTTTTATAGGTTTGATAATTCAGAAATAACTACACTATTAGATAATAATGAAAAAAGAAATTTTAATACCCGAGAATTTAAAGTTTTTTTAGAGTTTTCTTTTGAAATGCACTTGAATATCTAGTTAAATCTCTCAATTACTCCTCTCAATCCTAATCAGCGTCTGTACATGCCGCTCAAGCCAAGCGATTTAGAGGTTCAAACCAGTATCAAGAAGAACAATCAAGAAATTGAACTAATTTCATCCAAAATGCACCAAAAACTAAAATACAATGAAGGGAAAGATACCAAACAGGTTGATCCAGGCTGGGGCTCCTCTTTGTCTTATAGCTATGATAGAGAACCATCAAGAATGACCCCCTTCTCTCGAAATTTGGCTTTTATACCTAGGTAAAATGGTAAAAACCATTTAACCCCTAATTAGTAATTAATTTTTATCTATCAATGTGGGCTTGATCTCAATGATCAAACCATACAGATAGAAAGAGGATATCAAGATGAGCAAATTCATAAAAAATTCATCTCAATCAGACTTCAAAAGTTATGAATAAATGAATTTAAACCAATATTAGCCATTGGATTTAAATCATTTCTTCATAGTTTTTTCTTTTAACTGCTCGCTGAGGTCTCGTCCTCCCATTGGCGGCAACCTTTCAACTTCTTCAGGAAGGTGCATTCTTGTTGCGCCACGTACCCCTTGGCGAAAATAAAAAAGAAAGAGAAAAGGTAAGAAAATCAGCCCCGTAAATATCGCCAAGCACCTAAGGTGCATTTTCTCACTGCAATATCCACTCGCGCCACGCCACGCCACGTCACCACCCGTGCGTGCACTTTGTATGCGCCACATGGACGGTAAACTTACCGCCCAGTGGCCGTTATCACTACCCGCCGTCGGATTCTCATCCGACGGCTGTGATGAGGCCACCTCGTCGCCAACGAGGGTCGCCTGTCATTTTACACATCAATCCTATTTTAAAAAAAAAATTGTGGCCCGACGCCACCCAAAAATAATTGTGTATATACCCCTTGCACATTCTCTCTCCTCTGGTTTTTTCCCTAAAAACATTAAAACAAATATTATATAATTGCAATAAAACCCTAGAATATTTTAAATAATATCTTTACTCCTGCAACCACGACTGAGAGCTGTTTTTGAGGGCCTCATTGCAATGAAAATTTAGGAAACGCCCTTCAAAGATCAAAAATAATCTTAATACTCATTTTTTTCTTATAAATATATCTTTTTTCTTAGAAAAATTGTATTTCTTCTTCAAATAAATCTCAGAAAAATCCTATAAAATCCTAAAAATTTCTAGAAAATTCATGATTCATCCCCATACTACTAAATTTTGAAATTAAATATTAAACTTTCCATTTTCATTTAAAAAATAATTATTTCAAGCCCAAATAAATCCCTTAAAATTCATAGAATTAACAGAAAATTAGGAAAAAATCAGAAATCACTTGAAAATAGTATTTTCATGTAAATAGATGATAACAACCCCATTTTAAGCTCTTTAAATGCATAAAGTTGTGCTAATAGCATGAAATAAATACCGAATTTAGGGTGTTATGAAATAGCACTAGTTAATCCTACTTACACGACAAGTATAGTTGATCATGTGGCTATTAGTGTGGCGACACTAAGGACAAACAGTGGGTACTCTTTGGAGAAAGAGTTTACTGAATTGATCTGTACGAATCTCTGAATGGTATTATACCTAAACGTCAATGAAGTTAATTCAAATCATGGTTGTAAAAGTGATTCATTGACTTGAGACACCAAGGATATCTTGAGAGTGGACGACTACGTTTTGACTATAACTTATGAGCCTCTAATCATGGGATTCAAATAAATTATAGATTGGATGTAGTAAGAAGTTTATTGAGATGATTGAGTGGTCAAGATGTGATCCTCCGTCCTTGGTATAAGTGGAGATTGACTCAAGGAAGATGATGCAAAAAAATCTCTGGCCAGGGTAGTGAGGATATTGGAGAAGGCATTCTCCGATGATCCCCGTTATGCATCATTACTAATCGAATGACAGATTAGGGTTTGACAATAAACCAAACCCTAAGTCATTCGAGAGATTCACGCGGATGATGGATTATACATATACGGTAATTGACGACGATAAAAGTTCCATGAGAGAGTTTGAGACTACTCGGTATCTTTTAGAGCATGAGGTGTAGCTTGGCACCCCACGGGCTAACAACATCCTATCGATTGGGTTAAATCAATCATTATTCATTTAATCTATATGTTGATATAGTTAATTAATAAGGTTAACCAAGAAATATTATTGGGCCACTAAAGTTATTAACATGAATGATACATGAGCCTAGAGGGTCACACGCACAAGGTCATAAGGGCATTGGTGGATATATTTTACTTTATAATGTTTTTGAGAAAAATCTTAAGTCAAATATAAAGAGGGAAAAGGGTCTCATTTTTAGCACCCATGCAAGCCTAATTTGAGAGCCCCATCTTTTCTCCATTCTCTTCTCCACTCATCCAAGGAAGAGTATCTTTATGGTGAGGAGATCTTCTAGATCCTCCAAGAAGAGTTGAAGATGAAGAGGTAGAGATCTAAGTGCCGAGTGATCGCGTGGATACTTCTAGAGGCCGAACATGTGAACAGCTTTGGAACAATCTCAAAGTGAGCATGTCAGTGGTGGAATAAGTTTTCCAAAAAGGTACAATCAATATGTTGATTTTAAAGATCAATTGTGAATTGATCTACATGCTTCCGCATCCATGGAACGTGTTTTCCATGGACGAACAACCAAGGCACCGAACCCAACATTATTGTGGATGCTTGGACATCTCAAAATAACCTTGCCATTTTAGGTGTCACTGCCCATCGGATTGACAAAAAGTAGAAGTTTGTGAGCTACTTCTTGCTCTCCAACATATCAAGGGATCCCATTGTAGCACGAACTCGGCGAGGATTGTCGTGGAAGTTGTATATGAATATGGCATCAAGTCTAAGCTTTGTGCCATAATCACGGACGAAAGAACATCGGTGACGGTAGCACCTTTAGGACTAGTTGTTTCATGCGTGAGAGCCATCATTAATGTCATTTAGGGATCCACGCAACGAATGGAAAAATATGTTGATATGTGAAAATATTTGAGCTCCTAGATTCGAACAAGATAAAGGTTGACTGCCTAACGTGCTGGAACTCCACTTTCATTATGTTAGAGCATGCTCTTGCCAAGAGAGAGGTACTTGACCATATGCCTATGAGCTTTCTTACGACGTCGACTAAGGATTACTACCTCTGACAAGTGGAATGGGAGTTGATTGATGAATATTTGGGCATCCTCGTCCCATTGTGCAAGGGTTCTGACTTTGTGTGTTCAGCGAAGAAATTGCTAATCACTGAAGGTAATGTCATTGGTCGCAGAGCTTAAGCCTCACCTTGAGCATGCTATATACAAGGCAAAGGTAGTATTGGATTCTGAGCGGAGGGATACATTGTGGTTGGCGTGTAGAGTTATGCATACCTAGCTAATCCAATGTGCAATGGTACTTTGGGGCAATCATAGGTTCGCTATTGCAACAACATTGGATCCATTTTCCAAAATAAAGGTTGTGCATCCATCATGTTGCCAAGATGTGCTTTCCTATCCTAACGGTCTTTTAGGCTATCCATCTCATTCAAAAGCCACTTAATGTGACTCATAGCAGGAAGAATCGTCAGAAAGTCGCTGTCTGCTGCATTATGCTTCCTCCAAGCGTCAGAAAGTCGCTGTGAGTAGATACATACTCCTTTGTATTTCCACAACACTAGGTGTAGCTTTGCACCCTACGAGTTTGAGACTCAAATTATCGGTTGGGCTAAATTGATCCAGCATTACTTAATCTATATGATGATCTATTTAATTAATTTGGAAGGTCAATAAATGTTATTGGGCCACTAGAGTCGTTAACTAGTTTGATACATGGGCCTAAAGAGTCACACACAAATGGTCTTTTAAACGTTGTAAAATATACTTCAGCTTAGGGGGTTTAATGAAAAGTGCCAACTTAGTATAAATAGGAGAAGGTCCTGAATAAAATTCACCCAAGCTAGTATTTTTCAGGGGTCTTCCCCTTCTTCTCCCTTCTCCCAATAGTTCCTCTTCTACCTTGATGCGATCTGAATGATGTAACGAATATGACATAGGGTGAACGGAGCTCATCAAGGTGAAGGAGGACATTTGACGTGGCGATGATCGTGTGAATACTTCTAAAGGATGCACACATGAGCAGCTCCACACAACTTATTTAAGGAATGAAGTGATCATAGATATGATCCATGCACGGGTGATTTGTTTCCATGTTTTAACTATGTCGCTATGATTCCACTACTTATCATTGTTTCTCTTTCCACATCTCTAGATAGCCAATCCCAAATCATCGCCCAATGGATATTTCTTTTCATCAATTATATAGTTTTGTGAAGAAGGATGGATGAGTAGAATGAGGGAGAGCTACTCACTCAACAAAAAAATGGGAAACCCCCTAGAACTTGGAAAATTAACTATCAAAGCATTCTCGAGCTTTTCTTGACCAGGATATGTGATTCATTCCTGTAATTAATATAACACAAAAGCCTCCTAACCTTGGTCGAAGAGCCACAACACCATCCATGCGATAATAAAGAAAGTGTATAGTTAGTAACCCCAAGCGTCTACCTCCTTGCTTCCATACATGCCTTGCATTTTACTAGGAAGGGTTGCCCTTACATATCCCCTCTCTTTTATGATGGCGAACTTTTCTCCCTCTTAGATAGATTAGGAGATAATTTAGGCATGATTTTATGAGCTACTTTAGGAGTGGAAGGGGGCTTTGATCACTTCTACAATATATACTTTGACTACCACAAAATAAAGTGTTATACACCAGGCCCAGTAGAGACCACTTCAGTCATCTATAGGGGGGAAGAGAGTATGAAGTCCAATGTGAAATGATGAAAAACGTGACTTTAAGAGTGGTGCAACTTTAGAAGTAGAATAAGTCAAATTACTTCTCCAAAGTAAAATGGAACCTGGAGCTCTCTATTTTTTTAAAAAATTGGGTTGTGGGTTTTAAAGATGGGCGTTCTGGTTTTGAACATAGAGGAGAATCCAGATTTTAACTTGCAAACTTGGATTTAAGTTTTTTTTAGCTGTTCAAATTACAAGTTTTGTGCTAGATTGAATACTTGAGGCACAAAGAACTTTGGGTTTTTATGAAATAGAGGGACTCTCATTTTTGGATCCTGCATCCTTGGCCAAACCAAGAAGCCGTTCCTTGAATTTTAAAGAATAAGGAACTCCAAGTGTCCTCGGCCAAGCAGCCTCATATTCTTGATGACCACAGTTGTAGATACAGCCTTGAGGAGGGTTTGTATCTATCTACTTGAGTCATCCATCATATCTTGAAAGAACTAGCATTTTAAAACACGCTGATCTTCTCATTTATGTTCCCTGTTTCTTCTTATTTTTTGAAAAAGGACTACCCCTTTCATCCAGATATTGAATAGGCAGGATGACCTTCCTCAATAAAATGCAGCATATTGTAACTGTTCATGTTAGTCAAAGTTAAGACTTGGAGGTGTGTGAATAATGTTATTTAAAATTTTATCCACTTTAATTTACTTAATTATGTGAGATAAGGACTACTTATCTGCTGAACGAGATAACTGATAGGGTAGGATCAGTTATTTTTTCAAAAAAACTTAATCCAGGCCTTAATCATGTTCAATGATATCTAACCTAAGGTGACGACGAGGCCTAACCAAGTTTCTGTATATGTCCAAGTAAAACACTTCGAAATAAGGTGTAAGAAGGATATCATGGAAATATAAAGGTATTTCAAACCTTTTCTTCCTCAACCCTCAATTTTTTTTTCATGGAGTGACCATGCTTGACCTCCTTAGACTCGACCACCAAAACCCCCTCTTATTTGGCCCCCAAAGCCTTCACTAGTTACCCTCGAATCCTAATGGGATCCACTTAAAGTTTGTGTGTTTAATTAATTAAAATTATAAAAGTTACCTGTAAATACTTTCATACAAATAGATATTAAAGAACATTAAAAATTTATGAATGGGCAGAAATTAATTTTATGGTGAATTGTTGAGTGAATCTTATATAAATTATTCATGAGTTGACATTTTTTTCTCTGTGATTTCTCAATGTTCTTCTTTCCCCCATTAATTCGTTCAATCGTGCTTCAAATGATAAGATTAAAAAAGTAAGGATTTATGGCATGAACAACTTTTCTGATTAAACAAAGCTAAAAAATACTTTGGAAAATCTCCAGACTTGAAAATTTTATCTATCAAGGCAAGCAAGAGATCTAACATTATCAAGAAAATATCAATGCCAGATTTATTGCTCGCATTATCCCAGATCCCCAGGATTTAGGACCCTTTTTTTGGTAAGAAATGAAAGAATTTACAAAGAGGAAAACACTATGACTTATGGTTTTCTCCATTAGGAACCTTGGCATGAATATCATCATCAAGAGATTGTTGCAAAAATTTTAAAATTTTTTATTTAACATGAAAGTTATTTCTAACATTCATAAAAATACATAGCTTCTCGAATTGTGCCATTTGTTGTAGGAGTGAAGAATTATGAACTAAGATTCAGGACAACAACAACCTTGAAGAATATCACATGGATTTTTTCCTAACACTTAGCTTGACACTTAGTTATCTTGACCTAACTTCAGGTCCAGATTTTGCCAAAACCTAGACCACGATGTCCCAAATGTGCACGAAGGTCATGTCTTTGGGAGGGTTAAGGCCTTTCCCCAATTCAAACTGACCTATTCGAAACTTTAGACCAGCCCTTCAGTGGTGTACCAAGCGCTTGCCAGTTTGGAGAAGAATATTGGATCCAACATTAGATACCATCGTTCCATCCAATTTTTGAACGAATGGATATTCAGTATCTGTCCGATATCCGATATCCAGAATCTGAGATCATCTCAATTCCATAAGTATATCAGGTATTGTATATTGGCAAACACAAGGTGGACCCCACCACTTTAAAATCAGGTTGTAGTACGTGCCAAATGATCAACAGTACAAGCACAACTTCTGTCGAAATATGGTAATTTTGCTATACAATAACACAACGGGACATATATAAATATCCATAAGCCGACTAATTTTTGAAACTCGGTTTCATTGAGAGCTTGTTGCTCGGAGGCAGTGAAATCAAGCGAGATGTCGAAGGATGAATCCTCGTCAAGAACTCAGGTACACACCGACGTCTACGACATCCGTCCAATTTTTGAACATATAAATATTCAATATCCATCCAATATCTGAGATCCTCTCAATTTCATAAGTATAACAGATCTGCATGTGGGCAGACACAAGGTGGACCCCACCACTTTTAAATCACATTTTAGTATATGCTTAATGTTCAACAGTACAAGCACAAATTCTACAGAAATAGGGTAATTTTGTTATGCTATAAAACCCCGGGCCATCTATAAATACCCGTAAGCCGGCCAATTTTTGAAACTTGGTCCAATTGCGAGTTCTGTTCGTCTGCCTTGTTCTTCAGGTTTGTTGTTCGGAGGCAGTGGAACCCTAGCGAGATTTCGAGAAACTGTCCGAGATTTCGAACGATGAATCCTCGTCAAGAACTCAGGTATAGCGATCCGAACTCGTACAGGGAGAGAAGGAGCGATCTGGCTCCGATTTTGCCTCAAGCGATCCCAATGGCGCCCGTTCCCGTCGTTTTCCGAGGTCCAGTCGCTTCCGTGCCGTATATCCCTTCGGAACCGATTTCCGGGATGTATTATGGCCCTCCGATGGGATTCATTGGTGGATCTAGCTCGGGGAGAGGTTTCGGCATGGATCAAAGGTTAAATGGCGGTGGCGGAAGAGGATTTGATGGTGGGAGGGGAAGAGGACGGTCGTTTGGTCGTGGGGGAGGTAGGGGTGCGCCGAGTTTTGAAGGCGGGCGGTCGGGTGGGTGGAGTGGACGCGGGGCTGGAAGGCCTAGGGATGATCTGGATAATATTGTTCTTGCGAGGCAGGATTTTCGTAATCTTACCCCTTTTGAGAAGAACTTTTATGTCGAGCATCCCGCGATTCAGGCCATGTCCGAGGAGGAAGTATTGATCTACCGTAGAAGGCGAGATATAACAGTGGAGGGGCGTGATGTTCCGAGGCCGATTAGGTTTTTCTCCGAGGCCAATTTTCCAGGTGACTTTAAATCTGAAATTACGGTTCATACGGATTATTTAATGTTAAATGTTGTGCAATCTCGAAAATTAGTGGCTTTCTCTTCAAAATATGTGATCATTTCTATCTTATTGCGATGTGAAGATTAAGTCTTAGATCTGAGAAGAAATTTACCTGAGGAGCTTGCGAAAGTAATTACCTTGGACGAATTTTTTAGACTCTCTTTACTCTTTGTATGTTCCATGACTATATCATTTCTGCGAGTGAGAAATGTCAAACGTCGTTGGCGCAGTGTTCTTCCTAGCAGCCGCCAGCCTCAGTTAGGGTGTAGGAAGGAAAATCTTTATCTACTACACATGCAAGAGTGGTTTAAGTACCAATTACGTAAGACATGCCCATTAAGTTTGCGATTGAACAAACTTATACGCAACATCACGCTTTTCTTAAAAAAAAGACGCAACAAACACGCCGATATCGGCCCATTCACTTATAGCCCAATTCTAGTTGCATAAATAAATCTTAAGTGATACCAATAAATTTTTTTAAAACGAAAAAAAATGATATCAATAGTTGTGTTTAACAAGAAATGAAACATGCCTATTAAATATCTTTCTTCTAAATTCGGCAATTTTTTTGTGTGATTCTTTATCTCATGTTAGAATATTGGAATTATGAACGCCAACTTTAATGTATCAGATTACTGTCTCCGAGTGATAGCAAGCCTCGGCTTTGTGGAGCCAACTCCTATTCAAGCGCAGGGTTGGCCTATGGCCATGAAAGGTGTAGACTTGATCGGCATTGCGGAAACTGGGTCTGGAAAGACACTGGCTTATCTGCTTCCAGCCGTGGTGCACATTAAAGCTCAGCCTCCTCTAGGTTCGTTTTCATCAAAGTTATTCTTACTCTCCGTGGAAAATATTACATTTTTGAGTTTTTGGTCTTTCATTTTAATTTGCAGCGTACGGTGATGGCCCAATTGCTCTAATCTTGGCGCCCACCCGCGAGTTGGCGGTGCAAATACAGGAAGAAGCTGTAAAGTTTGGATCTCATTCAAATATTAGAAGCACTTGTATTTATGGAGGTGCTCCAAAGGGACCCCAGATTCGGGATCTTAAAAGAGGTATGCTTGACTGTGACTTTTTATTTTATTATGTTATCTTATTTTGATGTTCTTAACTTATTCTTCGGTAATTTTATTATTATCAGGTGTTGAGATCGTGATTGCTACTCCTGGTCGTCTCATAGATATGTTGGAAGCTGGCCATACCAATCTGAGGAGGGTCACCTACCTTGTGATGGACGAGGCAGATCGGATGCTGGACATGGGATTCGAACCTCAAATAAAAAAGATTGTCTCTCAAGTAGGTTTCGTAGCATTATTCCCCAAGGTTTTTTGCTGGATGATGAGTAATCGTCGCTCTTATCATTCATCTGCCAGGAAATTTCAATAATGATTGATCAAGGATTATCATAATGGCGAATCTATAATTTATGCAATTTATTGTCTGTCTAAATGTGATTCTATCTACAAGCTCTCTAGGTTTCTAGCTTGATGATGATATTGAGCAATGATAAATCATCATCGTCCTCATCCCTTGACAGTGACAATGACGATGGTGAATTTGGCATTTTCCTCTAACCCTATGCTCCCATGTAGCTCTAAACGAAGAATTTAATGTTAATTTTTTTGTCTTCTTGTCCCAAAATTCTCTAGCTTTTTTTATTTTAAGGTTATTAATGATGATACATTATTCGTATTTAAAATCATTTTTTGTCATCAGATTCGACCTGACAGGCAGACCTTGTATTGGAGTGCCACTTGGCCGAAGGAGGTGGAGAGATTAGCTAGACAGTTCCTGCAAAACCCCTATAAGGTATCATTCGTCCACTTGCTTCCTCAAATCTTTGATTCGCTTGCTGAAATCTTCCATTTTTAGGTCATCATTGGGTCTCCCTCGCTGAAAGCAAACCAATCCATCAGCCAAATTGTCGAAGTTTTACCTGAACACGAAAAGTATCCAAGGTCTCGCCTTTGATTTATTTTTTGTTTTATTGACACACCCCAATTACTGACGGGAATAAATTTTTTTTTTGAACAATAAAAGGGATGAACACCCGATGAATCGGTGAATATCCCATATGATGGAAAGAATTGATTCCAATTATAGTGACATGAGATGGCTTATAATGGGGTTTAAGTTCCTTCAATTGAAGAAGTCAAAAACTAACTTCACGCTTGTAATATTGCGTAAATTCTCTCATGTAATTTAGAAACAAAGCATTCCTCATATATTATAACAAGATATGATGAATCACTGCTGGTTTGTCTTCCTTTCGATGACAAAATGAAATGAAACCCCTTAGATAGCTTGGAAATATATTAGTCCCCCGTAATTCAAATAAAATGAGATGCTTTAATGCATACTTGTCTGTATTAAACATTATGTGTTCATCGAGTGAAGTTTGCTTGCCTTATTATCGGGATAAGTAGGGTTCAACGTCCTTGACGATGATGAGGTCAGGTTGATTACGATGATGAGGAATCGACATCGTCATATGATGAGGAATTTGTCATTCACAATTCACTTGGGATGACAACGATGATTCATTGCCGTTGTTCTCCAAGCTGCAGATGATGACGATGACAATGGCTGCGGATGATGAATTCATCATTTTTCTCTAACCCTAAAAACTAGGTACCAAATTCGGTGCACAATTCATCCCAGGTGTACGGAAAGAACTCACTTCCTCTTAAGTTCAGCAGAATGGATGATTCATTAGAACTTTCTATACCCTTGCTATGTCACATGAAATGAACCACTTTGTTAACATTGCATGATTCTGTTACATGTGATAATTCTGATACAACCTGCATGGGCTTTGATTTTTCTGAGCAGGTTAATTAAGTTACTAGGTGAGATGATGGACGGCAGCCGGATCCTCGTTTTTCTCGAGACAAAGAAAGGCTGCGACCAGGTGACCAGGCAGCTCAGGATGGATGGTTGGCCTGCTCTCTCTATCCACGGTGATAAGCCCCAGGCTGAGAGAGACTGGGTTTTATCGCAATTCAAGAACGGCAGTAGTCCTGTGATGATGGCCACCGATGTGGCCGCTCGTGGCCTCGGTAGGGATGGATCTTCCTTAAAACCTGATACAAGTTTCTTTTCCCCAATCGCACTCCGAAATTTTATGTGTCTAGTTGTCGTCGGCGC
The DNA here is from genome assembly GCF_029677425.1 of Wolffia australiana. NCBI lineage: Eukaryota > Viridiplantae > Streptophyta > Magnoliopsida > Alismatales > Araceae > Wolffia > Wolffia australiana. The sequence continues at coordinate 1,581,576 of NC_135854.1, read as the reverse complement.
TGCCGCAGGACATCGTCCTGCTCATTTTCTGTGGTGCAATGGGGTGGCATCGTCGTAAAGGTAGCTACTTTAATCTCCACTGAGTATGAGCACTTACTGAACTCTGGGCCTCAACTCTTTTATCGTTTTTTTTTTTCAGTTTCCCATCGTTCTCTTTCTTTCTTTTTTTAGTTTTGATTAGTTGAGTTTTTTCATGTTTTTGAGGCCCAGAAATCAGGTATTTTTGTAAGTGCTCATCTCCTCGATGTGGTTGTCAAAGAGTCTACTGCCCCCCACTCATCTTCTCAGAACTTGCTCCTGCGGCTTTCTTAGGTCTTTAGCTTTTGTTGTGATTTGTCACTCTCTCTCTCTCATATTTCTATTTCCTCCATTGGTCCCTTGCTTTCTCTTTCCTCTGCACATTCAATCGTGCAGTCCATTTACTTATTCATCGATGAACTTAGATGATTATATTTGCCTTTTTTCCATACCTTTATGTCCCATCTTTCTTTCTTCTTTCTTGTTCCGGTTTTTATTTGTTTCGATTTAAAGTTTTGGCCATTGGTTCCTTTAAATCATTCAATATCTTTGAGACGAATTTGTTGGTCAGATTTAACTTTTCTGCTTCCTCTCTCTCTTTCTCCCTGTCTCCCCCCTTTCTCTCTTTTCTTTCTCACTATTCTCTCTCTTGTCTTTCTATCTCATCCCCTAATCCCTTAATATTTCAAAAAAAATCTCATCCCTTAATCCCTCGCTTTCTCTTTCCTCTGCACACCCAATCGTGCCGTATATTTACTCATTCAGTTATGAACTTGGCTGATTATATTGATTTTTTTCCATCTACGGTGTGCATTGCTGTCCTTTCTTTCTCCTTTCTTATTGCACATCCCTATCTTTATTATGTTGACCCGTTATAGCATGAATAATTGTGATCTTATTTGCTTCCTCATTCTCAATCTGTATTTTATTTATCCAACTTAATTCCTGTTCTTCAATCTATTTAATTCGATGCGCTTTGGTGGCTACATGGACAGCTTTAGTGGCTACATTGACTGCTTTAGTTGGCCATCTCTTTCTATCTCTCTGTCTTAATTGATCTGTCAATCTTATCTCCTCGATAAACTTTGAGATTTAACTTTTGTTGCATTTTTGCCATTATATTTCTCTTTATCGATCTTTATCTCTCTATTTCGTCTTTCATTTGCCAATTTTTTCAACTTTGACGAATATATTTGTTTCTTTTTTGTGTTCATTTATCGTTTTGTCTCCATCCATCTGTATTTTTTTAAACCATTCGCGCATATTTTGATGAGCTTTGTCGATTATCTTTGTTCCCTTTTTTTCCATTGTCCAAATTTTTCTCTCAATCTCAATCTTTATCTATATCTATTTTATTAATATCTTTGCCTCTTTTTGGGAAGAACTTTGACGACTATATTTGTTCCATTTTGCCATTATATATATCTCTATCTCCCTTCATCTATCTTTATTTTTCATGATACGTTTACCTCATTTATTTATGAATGTTGACGATTATCTTTGTTCTATTCTACGATTATATCTCTCTCGTTCTATAATCATCTTTCTCTATTTTAGTAATAGATTTGCTCTTTTGTGATGTACTTTGGCGATCGTATTTATTCCTTCTGCGAATAAATATCTCGCTCTTCCTATCTCAATCTAATTCTATTTTTGTTGTAAATTTGCTCCGTTTTTAATGAACTTTGACGATTACCTTTGTTCCATCTTGCGGTTATATCTCTCTTTTTGTTTTCATCAATCTCTATCTTCTTTGTAATTTCTCGTGAACTTTTACAATTACATTTGTTTTTCGCCATCACATATGCATATGTATATACATCTACCATTATCTCTAATTTTGGTTTTTAACTTACTTTTATGAACTTCGACGATTATGTTTCTTATCTTGTAGCCATTATATATATATTTACTCTATCTCTATTTTTAAAAAACATTGGCGATTGTATTTGTTCTTCCACAGACGTGAAGGACATAAAATGCGTGATAAATTATGATTTTCCGGGGACACTGGAAGATTATGTCCATCGGATTGGCCGAACCGGCCGGGCCGGCGCCAGGGGAATGGCTTTCACCTTCTTCACCTCCTCGAACGCACGCTACGCCCGAGATCTTGTCAAGATCCTTCGTGACGCGGGCCAAGTTGTCCCCCCTCCCCTTCTTGCTTTCACCAACTCTCTAGGTTCATCCATCTTCCCTCTCTCTTTTTTTAAATAAATATGTTTTGATATTTGAATTTTTAATTATTTTTAATAGGTCCTGTGGGGCGGAACCATGGGAGAGGCCGAGGCGGCTTTGGCGGCCGCTCGCAGATCTCCGGCCCGAACTCGATTCCCGTCGGAGCGAAGAGGCCTTGGTGATCATACCCGTCAAAACCATGATTCTTGAGGTATTCATCTTTATTTATATATTTCGATTTTTTTTCTTCAGATATACTTTTTTGGCCAACTTTATTTGGCGTTTACTCTTCTCCACTGGTTTATTTACCTTAAGCTGCCGTCATAATTTCAGATCTGTTATAAATCTGGTTTAATTTGTTCGTATTTTTGTAATTAATATAGTTTTTCGTAGGTAGTCAATTATTTATCCTTTCTTAGTTGCATTCGCTCTTGTTACAGGGTATCATCCTGATTAATCGGCATCGATTCGCCCCATCAAGACCATGATTTTTTCTAAGTATTTTCCCGAAATATTTTTCTAGGTTTAGTCCTAATTGGTGGGCTTACGTTTGACTACTGCGGCCCGACATTTTGGTCAGTTGACCTGGTTTATCCCGGGCTGCCCCGCTTGTACATTACTCGGCCTATAGTTCAAATTTTCATCATTTTCTGAGTCCTCTTTTGTAAACAATTTTTCGCAGTAAATGTTAAGTAGGGATAGATGATGGATGATGGATGACGGAAGGGATGACGTCATCCATCCATATCGTCATTGTCACAAATCTGTCATCAGTCCCGCACAGCCAATGGACTGATGATGGAGATGAGAGCAATGACTCCCTCGCTTCTGCAATCCGTTCATATTTCGTCATCGTCACCATTTTGTCATCAGTTTCTCTAACTTAATGAAAGTATACTGGAAATGGCGGTCATGACCGAATGACTCCCTCTCTCAAGCTCCCCGTTCCTCTCACTCCCATTTAGTCATTCAGCCGTTGATGCAGTCACCGCCGACACCCTGTAGCCGTCTCAGGTATCTTTCTCGTCACACGACCGCTTCCCTCTCCCTCTTGATCTCTCTCCATCTACCTCGCTCTCCTTCCCTCTCACTCTCTCCGTCCCGTTCGTCCGTCCATCCGTCATGGAAGTGTCTTCATCCAGTCATCGGTACAGTACGGACGATGACGGGTTTGGACGAAGCGGTCGAGTACAGTGCAGGGATGCGGAGGGGAACGGTTTTGTTGTCCCAGGGCAAAGAATCGTCGCGTCCCCGAGATTGGATAAAAATCAGGACGGAACTTTGTCCTGGGACGAACTGATGGGATGGTTTTCCTATTATCAGATGAAAACATGGTCCTGTACGGAGGTCTGGGACGATGGATGGTTAGGGATGGACAGAAACCAGCATGGATTCGCTTCCGACGGTTGAGATATTGCTACGTGGCATCGCTTAATCAATTCCTTGACATTAGGGATCGTCAAACGTCATCCGTCACGTCACACGTCACCATGACAGACACATGACGGATGACGTAACGGTGATGGTGACGGAATGCATAGGGTGTGATGGTGACGGCGACGCGTGATGGGCTCTACGTGGCGGTGACGTGATGGTGACGGGATACCCCGGACGCGTGACATGACGACAGGTCCACAGATGACGACCGTGACGGATTAACATAGTAAAATAAATATTACAAATAATAACACATAGTAAAATAAATAACATTATATTTTGACTATGCTTATTAACATAGTAAAAATAATAATTATTTCCGTCACCGGTGACGATGACGGCATCACGGTGACGGCGACGTGACGGAACGAGGAAGAAGGGACATGTGACGAGTACACGATGGAATTTTTCAAAATCCTCGGACGTATGACGAGACAGTGACGCGGCAAACGTTTCATCATGTCACCGTTCGTCACACATCGTCATCTGTCCCGTCACATCCGGGGCGTCATGTCCCGGACATACCATTCCCTACTTGACATTTTGAATCAGAGTCCTTGAGATATGTCCCTTAGCTTTCTCTCTCAATATTTCCCTAGAAAAACGTAGAAAAGTATATTAAAAAATTAAAATATGATTTTTTGTTGTCCTGAACAAGGCATGGGACGATTTTTCTCCGGACTGGAAAAAACTGGCAAAGTCAGGCAGCGGACGATTTTTTTCTTCAATGGACAAATCCCTGGACGATTTGGACGAAGCTGAAATTTTCGGACGTTGGACGGGACTATCTTCATCCCGGCCTGTCCATCGCCCACGTCTTGGACGATCCGGAACTGAACGGACTAGTCTGCCGCCCCAATCATCAAGCCAGTATTGTAGTTTATTTTATGTGGCCTCAAAATTTACCTCAATTCTAAACTCGATTAGTTTATGTTTAAGTTTACATGGCTAGAGCGTCGGATTATTAGCTATCTTTCATGATATATTAATCGACATTTGTTATTAAATAGTTACAATTATTGACGCTGATTGCATCTTTTAAGAAATACCGCACATGGAAAAAAAGAGAGAATAAAAAATAACGTTTTTTAATCACTTGAGTAAAAAGCAGAGCAGGTGAGATCGGTGTGAACGTTGGACTCTTCTTCTACGCGTAAAACCAAAAAGTCTTTTCTTCTCTCTACATCTTTTTTTCCCTCTCTCTCTCTATTATCTCTCCCTTATTTTGTCTTCTCTCTCTTTATTTATCTCCCTCCCCATTTCATCTTCTCTCTCTCTCTCTCTCTCTCTCCCTTTTTTGTTCTCTCCTATCTTTCTTCCCCATTTCATCTTCTCTATCTATATCTCTCTTTTCTCTCTCCCCCATTTCATCTTCTGTATGTCTCTCTCTCTCTTCTCTCTCCCCCATTTCATCCTCTCTATCTATATATCTCTTCTCTCTCCCCCAGTTCATCTTCTCTATCTATATCTCTCTCTCTTCTCTCACCTCCAGTCATCTTTTCTATCTATCTCTCTCTCTTCTCTCTCCACCATTTCATTTTCTCTATCTATATCTATCTCTCTTCTCTCTCCCTATTACAACTTCTATATATATATATATATATATATATATATATATATATATATCTCTCTCTCTCTCTCTCCTCTCTCCCCATTTCATCTTCTCTATATCTCTCTCTCTCCTCTCTCCCTCATTTCATCTTCTCTATCTATCCATCTCTCTTTTCTCTCTCCCCATTTCATATTCTCTATCTATCCATCTCTCTTTTTCTCTCTCCCACATTTCATCTCCTTTCTCTCCCTCTCTATTATCTCTCTCTCCCATTTCATCATCTTTCTCTATCTCTCTATCATCTCTCTCCCCCATTTCATCTTCTCTTTTGTTTGTCCTCAACCCTTTCTCGCCCTTCTTTTACTGGTTCATATTTCTCTCTCTTACCTCTTGATTGTCTTTTCCTCTGTCTGTCTTCTCTGGAACTCATCATTCACCTCTCTCTCTCTCTCTTCTTTATCTCTTCCTTCCTCTCTCCCATTTTCCCCATCTCTCTCTCTCCCTCTTCTCTCTGTCTCTCTCTGAAGACAAATCCGAGATACCCATGAGAGAGAAAATCACCTGCTCTTCGCCTTGTCTCTGTCTGTATCTCTCTAAAGGCAAGTAACACACAGTTCTAGACCAAAGAGACTCTCTTTCTCTCTCTCTCTCTTCTTTATTATCCGTCAGTTCATCCCCCTCTCTCCAATGGGTGAAAAGTCCAATTATCTTTCTCTCTCTAATCCTTTAACCTCAATTTGTCCTCTTCCCCACTCCATTTTCTTCCTCCACTCTCTATTTCTCTCTCTAACTCTCCTTTTTCCCATCTCTCTCTAACTCTCCTTTTTCCCATCTCTCTCTAACTCTTCTCTCTGTCTCTCTCTGAGCACAAATCCGAGATACCCATGAGAGAGAAAGTCACCTGCTCTTTGCCTTGGCTCTCTCTCTAAAAGCAAGTAGCACATAGGTCTAGACCATAGAGACTCTCTCTCTCTCTCTCCGTTATCATACATCAGTTCATCCCTCTCTCTCCAATGGGTGAAAAGTCAATCCAATTCTCTTTCTCTCTCTAACCCTTAACTTCAATTTGTCCTCTTTCCCCTCGCCATCTCTCTCTAACTCTTCCCGGAGACAAATCCGAGATACCCAAGAGAGAGAAAGTCACGTGCTCTTTGCCTTGGCTCTCTCTCTATCTCTCTAAAAGCAAGTAGCGCACAGTTATAGCCCATATAGTCTCTCTCTCTACCCCGATCAGTTTATCCCCTCTCTCTCTCTAGCAGGTAAAAATTCAATCCATCTCTCTAGCTCAGTTCGTCCTCTACCCCATTCCATTCTTTTCTCTCTCTACAAGGTAAAAAATCAAGTCACCTCTCTCTCTAGAAGGTTAAAAATCAAGTCATCTCTCTCTCTACCGTTTAATCTCAGTTTGTCTTTCCTATTTCATCCTCTTCTTCCTCTCTCCTTCATCATTCATCAGTTCATCTCCCTCTCTCTCTCTAGCAGAGTAGCAGGTAAAAGGTCGAGCCATCTCTCTCTCTACCCCTTTAACCTCATCTTGTCTTCTTCCCTACATCATTCAAAAGTTCAGCTCCCTCTCTCTCTCTAGAGAGTAAAAGGTCAATTCATCTCTCTCTCTCTACCCTTTTAACCTCAGCACGTCTTCTTCCCCATCAGTCATCTCTCTCTAGAAGGGTAAAGCTTACGCCATCTCTCTCTCTACCCTTTTAACCTCAGCACGTCTTCTTCCCTACATTATTCATCAGTTGATTTCTCTCTCTAGAAGGTTAAAGCTCACGCCATCTCTCTCTCTCTAGAAAGGTAAAACTTAAGGCATCTATCTCTCTACCCTTTTAACATCAGGTCGTCTTCTTCCCAAATTCATCTTCTTCTTCATCCCATCTCTCTCTCTCCATCATCCATCAGTTGATTTCTCTCTCTCTAGAAGGGTAAAGCTCAAGGCATCTCTCTCTCTACCCTTTTAACCTCAGCTCGTCTTCTTTCCAAATTCATCCTCTTCTTCCTCCCATCCTATCTCTCCATCATTCACCAGTTCATCTCTCTCTCTAGAGGGTAATGCTCTAGCCATCTCTCTCTCTACCCTTTATACATACGCCTCGTCCTCCTCCCCATTCCATCCTCTTCTTCCTCCCATCCCATCTCTCTTTCTCTCTCTAGAGAGTAAAGGTCAAGCCATCTCTCTCTCTCTCTCTACCCAGTCCCCATTCCGCCATCTCTCTCTCTAGAAACTCTGCCTTTCTCTCTCTTCCGGGGTATATCCATGGCTCTCTGGGCAGCAGAGCAAGCTCAAAATTGGGGTCCGAGCATTCATGGCTGTTGATTCCTCGTCTGCTCTGCGGGAAGAGATCGGCGTCGCCACGGAGATGGGCGTCGCCATGGCCGAGCTTGGAGGAGAAGGAAGGTGAGACGGATCGGCGAAACCCTAATTGCCATGGAGTCTGGCGGCGATTGTAACTTCTTCTCCTCCATCTCCGAGTTTCGGCTCGATTCCAAGTGGATTGTCGACCCCAAGGAACTGCTCGTCGGGCCGAAGATCGGCGAAGGAGCTCACGCCAAGGTCTATGAAGGAAAGTGCGTAAGACTGTCTTTCATCTTCTACTTCTTCTCGGTTCTAGCTTGTTCTTCCGGTTGCAATTTCTGTAGTCTCGGATTCAGTCGGCTAATTTCCTTTTCTTAATCGGTTCTAGTTTGTTCTTCTGTTTGATATTTCTATAATCTCGGATTCAGTACATCAATTTCTTTGTCTTAGTCGGTTCTAGTTTGTTCTTTCGGTTGCTATTTCTGTAATCTCGGATTTAGTCCGCTGATTTCCTTTTCTTAATCGGTTCTAATTTGTTCTTCAGTTTGATATTTCTGTAATTTCGGATTCAGTCCGTTAATTTCTTTATCTTAGTCGTTTCTACTTGTTCTTCATTTTGCTATTTCTGTAATTTCGGATTCCGTCCGCTGATTTCCTTTTCTTAGTCGGTTCTAGCTTGTTCTTCAGTTTGTTATTTCTGTAATTTCGGATACCGTCTGCTGATTTCCTTTTCTTAATCGGTTCGAATAGCTCTTTAGTTTGTTATTTCTGTAATTTCGGATTCCGTCCGCTGATTTCCTTTTCTTAATCGGTTCGAATTGCTCTTTAGTTTGATATTTCTGTAATCTCGGATTCAGTCCGCTGATTTCCTTTTCTTAATCGGTTCTAGCTGTTCTTTAGTTTGATATTTCTATGATCTCGGATTCAGTCGGCTAATTTCCTTTTCTTAATCGGTTCTAGTTTGTTCTTCTCTTCAGTTTGCTATTTCTGTAATCTCGGATTCAGTCCGTTAATTTCTTTATCTTAGTCGGTTCTAGTTTGTTCTTCAGTCCGTTGATTTCTTAAATCTGGGTACAAATAATCGGCAATCTCATAATTACTCCGATTTTTTCCTTGGACTGGCCGCTCTTATTCTTCCTGCTTCGCCGATCTTGGAGATAATCGTTCCATTGTTGTTCTTTCTGGATTGATCTTTCCGTTTCTTGATCTACGTTATGGATGCCGATTGTATCCGATTAATCCGTTTTCAAGTGTTCTTGAACTAATCATTCCATTGTTCTTTAATCTCATAGAGAACTGCAATCATTTCAATTATAGCTTCGCTAATCTCTTTAACTGATCCTTGCGGATTTTGCCGTTTCTAGACTTTTATAGTAGATCCTTGCGGATTTCTCCGTTTTATAGTGATGGATTGATCTCAGTCTCTCTCTCTCTCTATTTATCTTTGTTTCTTTCGCACAATATGATGCCGTCATGTCTCCATCCCTCTCTCCTGCCTTTCTTCTCACCTTCCCCTCTTCTTCTTATTACCTCTCTCTCTCTCTCCATTCATCCATCCATCCATCCAAATCTCTTGTTCCCCTATCTCCCTTCCTCTCTCACTCTCTCTCTCTCTCTCTCTCTCTTCACTTTCGCTCCATCTCTCCCTCTCTCATTCTCTCTCTCCCTCCTCCCTCTCTCTCTTTCTCTCTCCCTCTTCCTCTCTCTCACTCTCTTTCTCTCTCCACTCTCATTTTCTCACTTTCTCTCCCTCCGTCCTCCTCTCTCATTCTCTCTCTCTTCCCTCCCTCCTTTCCTCCCCCTCTCTCTCTCTCTTTGTTTCTCTTCCTCCCTTCTCCCTCCCTCTCCCTCTACATCTCCCTCTCTCTCTCTCTTCCTCTCTCTTTGTTTCTCTTCCTCCTTCTCCCTCTCTCTCTCTCTTCCTCTCTCTTTGTTTCTCTTCCTCCCTTCTCCCTCTACATCTCCCTCTCTCTCTCTCTCTCCCTCTCCCTCTACATCTACATCTCCTCTCTCTTCCTCTCTCACAGTAACTGGACTGATGTTGTGGTGTTGGCGCAGGTACAGGAACCAGGCAGTGGCGATCAAGATCGTGCACAAAGCGGACACGGCAGAGGAGAAGGAGAAGAGGGAGGGCAGATTTGCGAGGGAGGTGGCCATGCTCTCCCGTGTCCAGCACCGCAACTTGGTCAAGGTTTGGTCCCCCAACCTTGGCAATTTCCTCCATCCAGACTACGATGACGTGTCACGGACGTTGACGCATAGTTGACTTTTTCTACATGAAGGTGTCAATGTCAACATCAGTCAACGTCATTGTCAATGGCGGTTGATGACCTTGATGTGGTTGTCGATTTTGTTAGCAAAAAATCAGGAAAAATTATGGGTGTCAGCTGTCAACTATCCATCATCCCAAATTCATCTACATCAATGAGACTGGATGACGTGTGATGTAGACACATGGTTGAATTTTTCTCAATTAAGGTGCTAATGTCAATAACAGTCAACGTCATCGTCAATGGCGGTTGATGACCTTGATGTGGTTGTCAATTTTCTTAGCAAAAAATTCAGGAAAAATTATGGTTGTCAGCTGTCAATGGTGAAACCATCGACGCCACTGTCAACTGTTCATCATCCAAAATTCATCTACATCAATGAGACTGGACGACGTGTGATGTAGACACATGGTTTAATTTTTCTGAATTAAGGCGCTAATGTTGATAACAGTCAACATCATCGTCTAGAGCGGTCAATGAGTTTGATGTGGTTGTCAATTTTGTTAGCAAAAAATTGAGGGAAAATGACGGTTGTAAACCATCAACAGTGAAACCATTAACATCACTGTCAACTGTCTATCGTAAACTTCATCAACGTCAATGACGCCCGATGACATTGTCGTTGACGAGGCTGTTGATGAATAGTGTTGAACAATGACGAGTCGTCATCGCCCCCATCATTCCTCGTTGCCCGGATGATGGATAAGGACGTCCAAATTGTCCTCATTGTCCATATCAATGCTAAGACGACGAGAGGAGATGACAAAGTCGTCACTGTGACAATGATGAAATCTTCACCGTCACTCAAGCGGAGGACGATGATGGATTCTGGACTACTTTTGGCATTGTTTGAGAGCGTTTGTGGCTAGAGTCGAGTGGGATATATATATGATTGGGATGGATGGGGGACAGTTCATCGGAGCTTGCAGAGAGCCAGTGATGGTGGTGGTGACAGAGCTTCTGCTGGGCGGTTCTCTGAGGAAGTACCTGATCAACTTGAGGCCTGAGTGCTTGGATCTGCGCGTCGCGGTGGGGTTCGCCCTGGACATTGCCAGGGCCATGGAATGCCTACATGCCCATGGGATCATTCATCGAGATCTCAAGCCTGGTAACCTCTTGTTTATTTTTTCTTCTCATGATCTCTCTCCATCTCTTTCTCTGGTAATCTCTCTCGGGTGATCTTTCTCAATTTTTGTCTCTCTCTGGCAATTTCACTCTCTCTCACACACTCTCCCTTTCTCTCTCTTTCTCCCCCTCCCTCTTTACCTCTATATCTATCTTATACTGTCTTCTCTTCTCTTTGCTCACTTATCTATCTCTATCGTCCACTTACCATTAAGCTCTCATCTTTCTCTTCTTCCCTCTCTTCTGCTCGTCCCCATTTTTTCTGCTGACCTCTCAGTCTCTCTCTCTCAATCTCCCTCTACATCCTGCCTCTCTTCTCCCCATCCCTACTTTTTCTTCTCTCTCTCGCTCTACTCGCATTCATGCCTTCGTCCCTTCATCCTGCCTTTCGTTTCTCTCTCTCAACCATTAATCCTCCCTTCATCTCTCGTTCTATGCGTCCCGTTCCCATCCATTTCCTCTTTGATCCTTCTCGATCTTTTCTATACATCTCTGATCTCCTCAGTCTCTTGCTCTTATTGAACCCACGGGGATAAAATTTTCCTATTTGGGTTACCTTCATAATTTTTCTGCTTAATTTTCTGTACTGTGTTTTCTGCTTTTTTCTGAATAATTATGTTGCTTTCCCAGAGAACCTTATTTTGACTGCGGACCGGAAAATGGTGAAGCTCGTCGACTTTGGGCTGGCAAGGGAGGAGACGTTGACTGAGATGATGACGGCTGAAACCGGCACTTACAGGTGGATGGCCCCCGAGGTAAATCCTTCACTTTATAGAAAAAATATCAAAATAAGAAAAAAATCTAAATTAGAAATCACGAACAGCTTATTTTCGATTTATTTATTTTGTCGAATAGTTGTACAGCACGGTGACACTGAGGCACGGGGAGAAGAAGCATTATAATCACAAGGTGGACTGCTACAGCTTCGCGATAGTGTTATGGGAATTGATCCACAACAAACTCCCATTTGAAGGCATGTCCAATCTCCAAGCCGCCTACGCAGCTGCCTTCAAGGTTAAATCTCATCTTCCGTCTGATGATTCCCCGCCGTCGTCTTTCCAGTTAATCGCTGGATCTTCACCTTCCATCTTTCTCTGTTCGATCTCAAAATATTTTCTTTTGGAGCGCTGCAAAATCTCAATTCTGAGCAATTTTGCTACCTGAAGATAATATTCTTATAGAGCAAGTGTTCCTCAGTTTAATCAAGTTATTGCTCAATTTCTCAAATTGGCATCTCATCCATCCACCATTTCTCCATTTCTCCATTTCTCTCTTTCTATCTTGAAACTCCGTGAGAGATTTGTTGCCTAGAGAGGATATTTCTTTCTATTTCCTGACTCTTTTTTGAGACTCTGCGTAATCTCAAGACCAGGTTATTTCTACATCTGCATTTTGCAAATATACCAATTCAATGTTCATTTTCTCTGAATAATGTTCAATTTCTCGGGTGTTACCTTTGTTGTTGAAGAATGTTCGACCGAGCGCGGATGATGTGCCAGTGGATCTAGCGAGGTTGATGACGTCGTGTTGGGAGCAGGATCCAAACCAGCGGCCCAACTTCAGGGAAATCGTGCAGATGCTGGAGAGCTTCTATGCTGCGCTGTTGCCGCCGAGACTGGTAAGAACATTCACCCCAGAGAACGCAGTTATACCGCCGGAGTCCCCCGGGACGAGCTCTCTCATGGCGCTGCACGATGGCGGTCGTGATGGCGCCTCCGAGCCCCGTCGCAGGGGGTCTTTCTTCTTCTGCTTCAGGGACTGTTACTGATGACTGGTAATGAATTCCTACTACCGATGAGCTTTCTTAGGTTTTTAGAGTCCCGTGGTAATCTCTCTCTCTACCCTCTCTCTCTACCCCTTTATTTCTCACATCATATCTTCCTCACTTTCAATCTGCTTGTAGTTTTAGAGTTTTATGGTTCCCAACTCCCAAAGAAACTGTTTCTTATTCTGCCTTAGGGACTGCTACTCATCACTGGTAATGAATTCCTACTACTGATGAGCTTTCTTAGGTTTTTAGAGTTCTAGGGTAATTTTTCTCTCTCTACATTTTTTCTTTATCCCTCACAGCTTATCTCCCATCTCTCTTTTTCTCTCACTCTGCCTCTAGATTTAGAGTTTTGGGATTCCATAGATATTTTTTAACTCTTTCTCTCTCTACCTTCAGTTTCACTCTACCTCTAGTTTTAGTATTTTTAGGGTGCCAAATGTAATTTCTCTCTACCTTGTTTTCCTCTATCTTTACGTATATATTTATCTCTCATCACCATATCGTCTCCCACAGCCTTTCTGTCTCCTACCTTTCTCACATAAACTCCATCTGATATTGTATCTTCCTTTTTCTCTCTAGCTGACTAGAAATGAATGCCTTAGATAATATGCTAGGAATCAGGGTAAGCCATCTCTCTCTCTCTCTCTCACCTCTCTCCATCTCAGCCTTTCTGTGTGTTTTTCAAGTTGTCTTTCTCTCTCTTTCCTTCATCTTCTTAGGTGCTCATTTTGTATGGGCTCTCAGCTTAATGTTTCTATTCAGCGGTCATGGTTATTATCAAGAACTTATTGAATCTATTGTTTGGGCACATAACAAATTAAAAGTTGCTGCTGCTACCCAGCCTAGAGCCTTGAGTGTTATACAAGGACGAGCTGTAGGAGTAACCCATTACCTTCTGGGTGGAATTGCCGCAACATGGGCATTCATCTTAGCAAGAATTATTTCAGTAGGATAATGGCTATAGGGGCTCCCTTCCCTCCCTTAAGTCACATACAATTCCTTATTCCTAAATAAAGGAAAAAGAAAAACTAAATCCACAATTTTAGAATAACTCATTTGTAAAAAGAATTTATACAGAAATTACGACAGGGGGCCCTTCCTTAAATCGCCTATAAATTACAACAGTTCTTGTAAATTCGCTCCTACTTGTAAACTCGCTTCACTCCCTTGTGCTCCCGCTCATGAACCTGCGCATTCGCTCTTTTTAATGAATAACTTGGCAGGACCGTACCCTTTGTTTTATTTGATTCGAGGCTATGGACCTGCTGAGTTATTAGTTTTTGATGTGTACAATTCTGCTCATCTTATTACTAGAGAGATGAGCCTAATCCGGAATATGAACTGTAAAAGAAAAGACCAACTAAACCAAGGGCGCGAGACAACTCTCTCTAAGGAACTCGGCAAAATAGCCCCGTCACTTTGGGAGAAGGGGTGCCTTATGACATTTATTTCTCCTAAAGTCAAACCTAAAGTCGCGCCTTGGTTCATTCTTAAGAAGCTTCTACTGCTCCAAACGGACTGACTTCAACTGTGCTAGGTTTCTCGTTCTTTTTGGCGAGAAAAGGTTATGAAAGAAAGGATACTCGCTTGCACAGTAAGCTAATGCGGTAAGCCAGGCGTGACGAGCAAAAGGGGCGAAGAGAATAAAGGCGTGAGTTTACGAGCGGGAGAATTTATGAGCATAGGTGACGAAGGCGTGAGTTTACAAGCGGAGCAAGAACGTGTTTACGAGTGGGAGAGAAGAGATGTCATAATTGGGATTTTGAATAAGACAACTTTTGCATTTTGCATTTTATTTGAATTTTCAAATTTTATAAAATAATTGGTGTTAAGGAGTTCTGGAGTTATGGAGTTTGCAGTTCCAACGAGAACAGCTGTTCCAACAAGAACATAAGAGGAAAGCGACACTCGAGGCCTTCAGGCCATCTTCACACTCCTAAATTTGTGCCTGAATCTTAATCATAATGCTCCTAAAGTCGCGTCTGAATCTTAATCTTCACGCTCCTAAAGTTGCGGCTGAAGATTCATCTGAACGCCCCTAAAGTCGATCAGTTGTTTTTCTTCAGTCAAAGAATCTGAAAGAAGCTGATAGAACTGGGAGAGGAGGTGCTTGCCGCATTCGCTGCTCCTGCTCGTAAACTCGCGCCTTCAATAATTCATTTACTTCGTAACCTTTTACTTTGTAAACCATATTCTATACCCGATAAGTAACAATATGCAATGGGGAATTGGTTTTATTTGGAAAACTCAATACATCAACACTATGTCCATTATTTTAAGGATCTTATGCCAAAAATGTTATTTATAAAATTTTGTATTTCTGTCTGAACCCTAGAATCTCTGTACTCACACATTTTTTCTCGGCTCACGTTGGGCAAACTCTCAAAGTAAAAATCATCAAGAAATGTGGGGATGCAGATGGTGCAAAGATCTGGAACATGCTAGGCTGGCTTGCTGCTACAAAGCCAAAAACATAAACTAAAGCTTTAGGTTCTTTGCGTCAAAGGCCCCAAAAACATAACAGCTGAAGATATTCACTTACCATCTTCTGTGGAAATAGTTGACATGACAAAGAGACTAGTTTGTTGAGAATCAATCGGATTGACGTGATAGCATCGTCGTTAGCTGGAATCGAAATATCTACAAGATCTGGGTCACAATTTGTGTCAATTAAACAAATCCTCGGAATACAAACTTTTTATTATGTAATCTTTCTCTGTTTGGAGCTGATTATAAAATGACTGAGTTTTATTATATTTTATAACAAAATAATCTAGATCAGGCGCGAGTTTACAAGCGGTGAAGAACTTATGATATGAGAAAAGGAGAAATCAATTTAAAATACTTTTTCATTTGACAAGTATACATCTGGAAAACCTTCGGTTACCTAGTGAACATGTAAGAAAAGTTTCGCCCCTTTTGCTCGTCGCTTTGCCTCCCACACCTAAAGTCTCGCCATTGCGTCAAGTGCAACTTCGGAACCATTAGTGATGTCATTTTGCATCGCAACATTTCAGAAGATTCAATCATTGGCCCCTCAGCATTTATGTTACAAGTTAGAGAAAATCCGATTCCAAACTCTCGTAGTTGATGCAAGGTTCTAGCTGTTCCTTGTGTCGGCGACCGGCCGACAGACTCCAAACCAGAAATTGGGGAGCTCAAAATTGATTTTGACTTTGTCAAGACAAGAACTGCTACAATTACTTTAGCGAGAGCTGCTATCGGTATTGGAAACGTCCTCAGTTCTTCGATTCATTCCGTGGTGTTAAATCCATCATTGGCTAAACAATCATTGATATCTCTTCTAATTCGTCGATACAAGAAGAAAATTATTGTGTGGAGGAATCAATAACTCGACATGAGCCAAGAGGAAGATCTTGTGCCACTCCACCAGGCCGTATAAAACTGGCATGCGCCTTTTGCTCGTCTTCTGCTCCTAAGCCCATGGAGTCGCTTGCCCCTAAAGTTGCACCTTGTCTTGGGGCTGTAACTTTTCTATGCTCCTAAAGTCATGCCTCGGGTCAGGCTTTGTACTGGAGGAAGGGGGGAGTAGCTTCGAGCTACTAAAAAAAAAGAAGCATTGCACTTTTCAAACAAAGTTTTTGTTTTTTAGGTTAAGTGTGATTCCTTGGGGAAGGTAATAGGAGCGGTGGAGGTTCTGAAAGAACTGTCTTAGAGCTCGAAGTTAAACAAAGATTCCACGGGCGAGTACAATCCCACATCAGGGGCTCGTAACCGAGCTTCTTATTAAGAAAAGCATCAAAGTAACATGTTTTTTTATAATGGAGGGATGGTAACTCTCTGTTTACGAGGAATGCTGTCCCCCTGAGGGGGATTAGAAAATATTTTGGTTGTAGAATTAACCGGTTTTGTTTTAGAAAAAACATCGATATTGATACCTGGACTAATATGCATATTGGTACCAATAATAATAACAATACTAAATCTGGAACTCATAATTATCAAAAAAATTATAATGCAGATATTTATCCTCTCACAATTCATCAAAAAACAAAACCATCAATAAACGAAAAAAACTTTTTGATTGGATGGGAATGAATAAAAATTATAACAAAATAATCGATAGGAGCAAACAGAGCCATTGCGACTCCCATAAAGGGAGTAATACCACAGCCCGGAGCTACTTTACCATATTCCGAATTCAAAGGTTTCAAGAAATCCCCTAAAAGAGTTCGCCTTGGCCCAGATCTAGAATTACCCCTAACTGGCGTAACCATTCTTTGATTATCTGTATCTCTCTCTAGATTTTACCTTGAACTCGTCCTTCATAAGTATAATTGTATCTCCTCTTTCAATCATTTATAAATTATATTTTTGATATATATATATATCTATATATATATTTTTATCTCTTTCAGTCTCTCTATCTCCCTCTCTCCAGACACAAGATATCACAGAGAGGGAGCTGGAGTTAAATTTTCTTGATTAACATAATTTTTTTCTGATTACATTTATTTCCTTAAGATTAATGAAAATAATTTTGATGTTTGCAAAATAAAAATGAGAAAAAGAGAAAGAAGAAAGTTAAGGTGAAAAAGAAAAAAAATCTAGAGAGGAAAAGGGACAGAAAAAGAGAGAAACATAACAAAAAATATAAAATAAAGTGAGAAGAAATAATCTGAGAGAGGGGAAGAGGGAGAAAGAAAAGATAAACAAATTAACAGAGAGAATAAAGTAAGGAATAGAAAGAAAAGAGTAAAAGAGAAAAGAAAAGCGACAGGTTTTTGGATTTCTACTACTGACGAGCTTTCTTAGGTTTTTGGAGTTCTAGGGTAATTTTTCTCTCTCTACATTTTTATTTATCTCTTACAGCATATCTCCCATCTCTCTTTTTCTCTCACTCTGCCTGTAGATTTAGATTTTCGGGATTCCATAGGTATTTTAGAACTCTTTCTCTCTCTACATTCCTCAATTTCACTCTACCTCTATTTTTAGGATTTTTAGGGTTTCAAACGTAATCTCTCTCTATCTTGTTTTCCTCTCTCATCACCATATCATCTCCCACAGCTTTCTGTCTCCTAACTTTCTCACATAAACTCCATCTGAGATTCTATCTGCTTCTTTCTCTCTCTAGTTGAGTAGAAATGAATGCCTTAGACAATATGCTAGTAAATAAGGCTAAGCCATCTCTCTCTCTATCTCCTCTCTATCTCAGCCTTCCTATCTATTCCTCAAGTTGTATTTCGCTCTCTTCTTTCTTTCACTATATGTATCTCTCTCTAGATTTCATCTTGAACTCTCACATCCTCCATAAGTATACTTGTCTCTCTTATTTTTTCATTTATCAGTATACTTTTCTAATCTCTCTCTCTCTAAATATATATATTATTCTATCCAATATTATTCTAGTAATGTTGTTGGTATTCTGTTGATTAATAAATCTAAAACGATGCATAGCGGAAGTCTTTTGCGAATCGAACGACATCAACCCAAACATTGAAACAATGTACCTTTGCACGAATCTCATTTGTGATTTCTTGAATCCCAGAGTGAGACGAGTCGAGCTGCTCAAGTGTGCAGCCTCTAGACGTATCCACGAGGTCCTCGGCGCATCGGATCTCCTCCTTCTCGTTGACAAGCCCCGTTCTTTTTCCGTCGGCGTCGTTACGTCGTCTCGATCACATCAGGGATGGAGAGGGGGTGTGGGGAGACTGGAGAAGAAGGGGAAAGGCCCCTGAACAATTCTGGTCTGGGTTAATTTCATTCAGGGCCTTCCCCTATTTATACTAAGTGGGTTTTTTTCATAAAACCCCCAAAAGTTAAGTATATCTTCCAACGTCCAAAAGACCATTTTCTTGTGACCCTCTAGGCCCATGTATCAGTCTAGTTAACGACTCCAACGGCCCAATAACCTTTATTGGCCTTCCAACTTAATTAACCATATCATCATATAGATTAATTAACATCGGATCGATTTAACCCAATCGATAGGTCAAGACTCCGACACGTGGGGTGCCAAGCTACACCTCGTGTCCTAGAAGATACAAAGTAGTGTGTATTGACTCACTCATGGAACCTGTTCATCATCGGTTACCGTGTATGTATAATCCCTCATCCACTTGATACTCCTTGGATGACTTAGGGTATGGTCAACTGTCAAACCCTAATCGGTCATCCGAGTTAGTACTGATGCATTCGGAAATCATCGGAGAACTCTTCTCCGATATTTCACTGCCTTGGCCAAGGACTTCGTTGCATCGTCTTCCTTGAGCTGTCACCTCTTATACCGAGGGTGGAAGATCCCATCTTGACCACTCAATCGCCTTCGTGTACTTCTTGATGCACCCGAACTAAGACCGTTTAGAATCCCATGATTAGAGACTCATTGGCCATAGCCAAAGTACAACCGTCCGTCCACAAGACGTCTTTGGTGTCTCAGGTCTAAGGACCACTTACACAACCGTGACGTGAAGAATCTACCTGATTGACAGTTCGGTATAATACCATTCAGGGATTCGTATGGATCAATTCAGTGAACTCTTTCACTAAAGAGCACCCACTATCTATCCTTAGTGTCGCCAAACTAATGGCTACGGGACCGGCCATACTCATCATATGAGTGAGGCTAGATAGTGCTATTATATCCGGATACTTCGATGTCCTTCTCGTGTATCCTTTGAATAGGAATGTTTAAAACACATGTTTAAAGACGAGTGATCTCCGTATTATGATCTCATCATAATTCACTAAGTCCGATCATGTATTCATGGACTTCATTATACGCATCACACGTGCACTATAATGAATATGTTCTATTAATGAATATGGAACGAGATGTGGAATGTGTGATTGGCTTGCCGGCCACATATATTTCCATCACATACAACTTGAACTTATAATTTGTTGGGCAATGATGCTTCATGGAGATGAAATATGCAAAATTTCATCAGATGTTTATGTTTGTGCACAGTTTTCTCGTTTTTCTCCATAGAGTACAAGTATGGAACTTTTCTTCTTGAGAGGGTTCATCAGAGACTGATATTCCTCAACCCATTCAAACTGAAACAAAATTTTTTTTGTGGAAATTTATCTTTTCCTTTGAGTTTGGGATTTCAAAAATAAATGCAACACATTTGTTTCATTTAAGATGACACAACCATGCATCTTTTCTGATTTTTTTTATGAAGATAACTTTTAAAGGAATTTTTGTGATAAAAAGGGGATGGTCTCTAACATATTAAATATCATGGACACCCTTTTATGAGTTTGAAAAATAATACAAAATTTCTTATTTTTTTCCTGAATGTTGCATGACTTGTGCATGAAGTATATTATTAATATAACCTCAGTAATTTTAGTTTCTCAATATCTTAACAATTTTATTACTATGAAAAAAGGATTTTGGCTTTAAGCATCAGCCGAAGCCAAAGTTACAAGGGCATAATAGAGGCAATAAGGCAGCAGAGAACCACACATTGTCAGAAATCGAAGCACTTAGCACCTGCACGGGAGGCTTCTTTTCAAATTTAAAAGTATTTTTTTCTGAAATTATATAGGCTTTTCATTTTTAGCATATTTTCATACACGATTCATGCCTTTAAAGGTTTCATTCAAAATGTGGGTCAGGCGAAGGGCAAATAGAGGTGGATGTAGATTACAGGCCATGGGCCGTGTGTTAAATAAAAGATTAAGAAAAATATGGTGGACTTATTGCCAATGCAACCAAAAGTCTGACCGATAGGGGGTATTTTTGAAAATCCTAAAATTTTGTCTGAGCTGTCAAATCCCCTCGATCACTTTAAGTGCAATGGGTGGGTGGTGCTTTGTGAGTGGACGGTGTTTCTGCTTTTCATCAATGTGGCGTGGGACGTGCGAGGATATTTGCAAGGTTGATAGGATGGCGGAGGAGAGCCACATGTATTGTGTGTGCACAAAAACACACATCACACACTAGGGGCAATTACCTCTCTATGATGTCCCCTTTGTCTCCCTCTCTCTTTTTGCGGGCGATCGTGACCATCCATATGGGTGTCGTGGCCTATCAAACGGTCAGCGATTGCCATGCCAATAGGTCATGTTTGGCCTGTCTTTTCACTTTCTTATAGGGTGAGGTCCCATCCTGCCTGATCGCCCCACTTAAGGGTGGTCGGACGGCTAGGAGGGGATGCGATGCCCCTTATGTGTTTTCAGAAAACATGAAACGAGATCCTCTTATTGGCTTGAAAAATTTATTTCCTGGGGGCTTTCTTGTGCTTTTGATGCAAGAGGAGTGATCGCCGGAAAGAGTAGGCTTACTTGAAGACAAAAAATGACCTCGTGGAGGCTATGTTCATGCCAGGAGCAAGAAGGTTGATGGAGCTTGAACTGCGACTTCGCGAGGAGGATAAATATAATCCAAGAGAGCTTTGATTGCCTGAATTTCACACCAAGGTTAGTTTTCCTCTAATTGAGAAAATTCCAAGCTTAAATAGGTTTAATTTAATGTTTTAGTTTTTAATTTAGGTTAAATTACAAAACAAATATGCCCGCAAATTATCAATCTGAATTTCGTATTCTTGATTTGTCATCAAGTTTGGGCCCTATTTGTGTAATTTTAGATATGTTGGAGAGCTATCAAGTCTCTCTTCATGTTTTCAACATCAATTCACACTTCTGAAGCCAAATTGTCATTCATATTACTAAAAATTATTGTTTATACGCATGGATTTACGGTAATTTTTTTTTATTTCTATGTGGTTTTGACATTGACTCAGAGCTTCATTATGTTTTAATCGTTAATTCAATTGAATCTTGTTTAATTTGTTGATGCATGAATTCATGTTTAAATGACTGCGAATTGGCTCTTGTAAAATGACATTCCAAAATTTATGATCAAATAACTGGTGCATTGATCAAATCTTTGACTTCTCAGTTATTTGAGTGAGACATATTGAGTTGTTCATGTGTCCATCCTCGAGATGTATCCACGTGATCCCTGGAGGTTGCATCACCTCCTTTATCTTGATGAGCCAAGGTGTTACCACCCCATCCCAATTGTTTCATGAGTAGGGAGGGGAAAATAGAAGAAGAGGGTAAAAAACGGTGAAACACCAGAAACTTTTTGGCCCTTATGAATTTCGCCCAAAGCCTTCCACTATCTATACTAAATGAGAGTTTTTCTTTAAATCCCTAAACTATAGTTATATCTTCACACGGCCAAAAGACCATGTGTGTAGAGCCTTCTAGGCCCATGTATTAGTCTAGTTAACAAAATTATATGGCCCAATAACCTCTATTGCCTTCAAGATTAATTATATATATCATTATTTCTAGTAATTAATCACATATAAATTTATCCTGATCAATGGTTTGAGCCTCCAACATGTGGAGTGCCAAGCCATAACTTGTGCTCAAGAAGATTCAAAGGAGTGTAAAGACTAACTCATGGAATGTTTCTATCACTAGTTTTCATGAAGGTATAGTCCTCATCCTTTCGACATTCCTTGGATTATTTAGAGTACGGTTCATTGTCAAAAGAAAACATGTCCTCCAGGTTAATACAGATGAATTTTGAATCATTGGATAATGCTTCTTTGATATTATTCCACCTCGACCAAGGGTGGATGATCATATCTCTCTTGAGTTGTGTGATCTTAAATCGAGGGCGGATGCTCACATCTAAAACACTGAATCATATTCATGAATTTTTTACTGCACCAAGCTGAGAAATTTGGAGTTCCATGAATAGGAAATTTTAAACCATAGTCAATGTAAAACTGCCTATCTATAAGAACTCTTTGTTGTCTCATGTCTAGGGACCAATTATTGAACAATAACATGAATCAAGCTGGTTGACAGGTTGGTATAAAACCATTTAGGGATTCATACTGATTAATTCAATGAACTCATTTCACTTAATAGCACACATTTTATATCATTGGTGTCGTTGGTTTATTTAACTAGGTTATGCTTTGGGGGGATGAATTAGGTTTTTAGATTTTAATTTCATTAATTTTTCCTATCTAGGTATAGTATAGTTAATAAGATTGTACACAATGATTTATGTATAGGTTAGGTCTAGTCCCTTACCCATATCCTGGAAATATCCTATCCAAATGTTCACTGAATGCCTGACCCGAGTTCAAAAAACCCCTAAGCAAATACTTGGAAAGGGTGTATATACACGTATGAAAGAAGAAAATCAGTATTGATCTGATGTCCTCAACCCCCTTAGCCATGTCAAATGATTGGAATTTCTACCTCCCCTTCTTTGGACCACACATGTCACTTAACCCTCTTAGACATTGTGAGAGGTTACCCCAAACTTTGGGTTGACAACATAGGTCACTTGAGTAGCCCCCTAATGTCAATCTAACTAATTCACAAAACTCTATAAACACATTTAAAAATTTCAAGTAAATTAAAGAAATACCAATTCTTAAATGACAAGGAAGATCAAAGTTGATTAAAATTAATGTTTGACTTTGAATGACTTTGTTTTAAACTGAATAGCCAACTTTATCATTTTCTCAAGTCACTCGTAGAATCACATTCTCACGATAAACTGTTACATAAATATTCAAATTTACAAATATGTTCACTCCCCAATTGTTCCATAAAATTTAAAAATTGGCCTATTAAGAACTTAATGTATGCCCAATAAAATTTAATAAAATAAATGCAATAGTTGTTCCTAAAAAAAAGAGCCCAATAAGGATCATAAAATGTTGCTTGAATAGGCATATTATAATTCTATAAATAAATTGAATTATATTTATCAAGCTGGGCCCAATATAATTTAGGGAGAGGCCCATAAGGATGGATGATAGGAGGTCCAAATAACTCCTTCAATCATCCCACTAAAATTCCTCATAAATTCAGCCCCTTAGTCCTCTCTTAATCAAACCAAGAAGATGTTCTAAATCATCTCAACATACTTTTTATGTATGACCCAATAAATATAAATTAATATCCCACTATGTTATTTCCTTGATCTTACTTGATTTTATGATCTCTCTTGTTCTACTCGAAAATATTTGTAAAAATATATCTTGTCAATCTTTTATTATTATAATACTCAAACTCACATCTTTATTTTTTCACAGAAAACTCTTCTACTCATTCCAAGTATTCCTTCTTTCCTTTTCTCAAAAATTTCTTATATTCTTTTCACACCTCCATATTCAATCCACAAATTTCCACTTTCATTTCGTTTTACACCTTCCTTAACTGCTCACAGATCCTCTCTCTGGCTTTCTTATTCAGTGCATGAAAATTTAATAATGGGAATGTACACCTCTTGAAGATTCAATCCTCTATCTTTGCTTCTTATCTTTTCCATTAATTCTCCTCTTTTCCTTCATTCTTTCCATTTACAACTTCATCTTAATAAACCTGAAATCAATTTATAAAAATAAATAAACCTAGATGTACTAGGAATGGGGAATTAATCCATTATTCTTCCTCCTCACTTTTATTTTGTCTCGCAGGTGGATCCACCTTTGCTCACAATATTTCTTGGATAGAGGCTCCATAGGATTCCCAAGAGAGGTCCATATAATAGACAAACAGAAGATAGAGGGTAATGCCTGAATTTGAGGTCAAAATGACCATTTGAAATATGACGAATCAATATCATCATTCAGTTTATATGAAATAAAATTTACTCATAAAAATTAGGATTAAAGTCAAAATTCTGACTTATCTTATTTGGAATGAGCCGAGTAGATAGGTTTGCTTTGGAGAAAGTAGATGTGTTGGGGCATTTAAAATGGTAATTATTTGAATAAAGTGGTCTCTTTAACTTTGCCACCCTTTCTTTCTCTTACCTGGATAGAATTCATGAGGACGGTTTTGGTAGGCCCTAGAGAGCCCTCTGACGTCCTCAGGATGATGTCATGCTGACCACATGAGATTACTTGAATTAGATACATCTTCTTGGATGTGGTGATTGGATTTTACGCCCTCAAAAGGGTGGTGGCCAAAATCTGGTTTTTACTCGTGGAGAATTTCACTAAAGCTGTGATGAGCATAATCTGACAGCTCATCCAATCCTTGATGAGCATCTTTAAGAAGTGGTAAGTGTTCACCAAATATGTGAAATCCCTTCATCAAGATTTGTCAAAGGTCTCATACCCTAGTGGTCATGGTTTTTCTCCCAAAGGTGAAGCTTTGGGGGTAGGTGCTTGATATTTAATTCCTGAAGGGTAACAAGTAACTTAAAGGTGGGAGCATTGATACGAGGATGGGGTACCTACAAATAGATTTTTTCAAGGTAACAGTTCTGATACCAAGTAATGCAACACTCTATACATGATGTTGAGAACATACTTGCATAGAATAAGTGAAATGGACCTCCCTGACAGGTGGGGACACAATATCATGTTGAAGATGAGATTGAATCCTGACAGATAGGTATTCAGTAATGATAGGAGGAGAAAAGATAAACAAGTCTTTAGAGGAACAAAGTAATATAAATAACTTCTCAAAAGTCAATGTTCATTACCAAGAGTAAGTGAAATGGACCTACCTGACAGGTTGGGGTACAATATCATGTTGAAGATGAGATTCAATCCAGACTGATTGGTATTCAATAACAATATGAGGAACAGAGTAGTATAAATAACTTCTCAAAAGTCAATATTCATTACCTTGCCGCAGTAGGGTATTTATACGACAACACAATATCAAAGTGGATTAAAATATCATGAAGAAGTACCTTGTAATATCCCTTTAAGTGGTCGGGTGATGGCTGCCTTCACCTCCTGGTTTTGTCCATGATACGACCATAAGTGGTGGTCGGTGGGCTGTAGATGGTGGGTAGTCTTTACACATCTGAGTACCAATCTGGTTTTGCCAATTTATATTTCATAATTGAATAAAACAACCCAATTTTAGTATGAATTCTCTATAAATACATTTTCTTTCATCGTGGCATTTCTACAAGCACCTAGTGTGCATTCCTTATTTTTTTCTTTTTGACACTTTTTTGCTCGCTTGATACCATTTTCCCCCTCAAATTATCTCTCTATATATTATCTATTATAATAATCCTATAGTGGTTCCAATATTACCTTAATATCTTAGTAATAGTAATCACAATCATATTCCTTTCCTGTTTTAAAAGATTGATATCTCTTCTTGATAACATTTAATTCTTCAATTCATTCTGTCCCTAAAACATGAGTCCACGTGGCAATGTCCTTGCACCTACTATGGATCCCTGAGTGAGAATGAAATTTTATAATATCATTTGATCGGAGTGAAATTGACTGCTAGGACGACTTAACACCCCTACGTTTGCTTCAGTATTTCCCATTGGTTTGAATTGAAGAACTGTTAGGTTTTAATGGGAAGGTAATTTTATCTAAAATATGGGAGTGTATGGGATTTAGAAATACAATATGAATTATATTGATAAATATTTTGTATATTAAGTTTGAGAACACTGCGCTTATCAATAAATTACATGAGCCTATCTTTAATGGTGCTTTGAGGAGGATTTTATGGGGGATAGAAATATATTTTGTCAACAAGCGAACTGCACATTGCATATGTTGTGCTATATTTCTTGACACAATGTATATTTATTATAATGTATGTGTGATACTTTGAATGAAGTCCATAAATGGGTGATTAAACAAAGTGAATTATGATGAGATCATATTACTGAAATGATTATTCTTGAAGCATTTATTCTAAAGATTCGTATTCAAAGTCTACTCAACAAGGTTGTCAAAATATCCTGATGGAATAACATTTAGTCCTAATCAAATGATGGGTATGCCAATACTATAGCCATTCTTATAAATATAGTGAGGATAGTGATAAACTCAAATTTGAGGTGTCAACTTGTCATCTTTATTTGATTTAATAAAAGTTCTTAAACCTTGTACCATTAAATAATTTGACTAGGTAGTGATGAGAAAGGTTCATCTCCATGGTGAACAAGAAATAAGGTTTAAATTGTCTTTGTTTAGGATTCAGGGGATGAGAGGAGTGAATTATAAATGATGAATGAAATGAGATGAAGAGAATAATAATTAAAGATAGTTACTTTTGAGTTTTGGTGCTTTGATTGAAGACTAGAAAACAGTTTTCTATACAACTGAAGCAACGGTCGATTCCAAATCAATATCTTAAACAGAACATATGATGGGTACCTTGTGGGGAACTTGTTCTCTCATTGAGTTGCTCCTTTGAGATTGTTGTGAACCTGTTCTTATGTCCAGCCTCTATAAGTATCCATGCAATCAAAGTGGTCTAGTATCTCCATTTACTAATCTCCAAGCCTTATTGAAGCTCTTGTAGATCTTTCTTGCGTGAAGATACTCTGCTTGGCTGATGGAGAGTATGAGAAGAAAGAAAAAAGGGGGGGACCCAGATGTGGCTGGCCTGGGTGCTCCTCCCTTATGTATACTTCAGTTAAGATTTTTCACCAAAAAACTATTATGTAAAAGTATATCCACCAATGCTCATGGGGTGACAAGCTACCTGTCATGTTCTTGAAGATACTGATCAGTGTCTAAACTCTTTCATGTAACTTTCTTGTCACCATTCATCTACATGAGACTCCCA
The DNA here is from genome assembly GCF_029677425.1 of Wolffia australiana. Lineage (NCBI taxonomy): Eukaryota > Viridiplantae > Streptophyta > Magnoliopsida > Alismatales > Araceae > Wolffia > Wolffia australiana. Next base: position 1,554,412 of record NC_135854.1, on the reverse strand, counting down.
AATGACTAAAAGTAGGTTGAATCGTCAAACCCTTTTCCCTCATTCTTTTAGCGCTGATGTGTAATGAGGATCGTTGGAGAATGTTTTCTGTAATATCCTCATTAACCTGGGAAAGGATCTACAGTGTCATTTTATTTGTGTCAATCTCCTATTATACTGAGGACAAGTGATCTAGTCTTGACCACTCAATTACCTTCTTGTGCTTCTTACTATGTTTGTGACAGGACTTGTTTGAATCCAATGGCTAGAGACTTGAAAGCATTAATCAAAACATAGTCATCCATCCATGATATCTTCTTGTTGTCTCAGATGAAGGGATCACTTACAAAATCTTCAAATAAATCAACCTAATTGATGTTTTAATACAGATCAATTCAACAAACTCTTTCTACAAAGAGCACCCACTTTTTGTCCTTAGTATCTCCATAGTAACGGCCAGTAGATCAGCATACTTATCACACAAGTAGGATCAACTAATTATATTCGATCCAGATTATTCACTGTCTATCTTGACTATTCATCAAATTGGAAGATCTAGAATACATGTTTAAAAATAATGATCACTGTATTATGATCTCATCACATTCATTAGGTCATTGCATTTATTCATGGACGTGACTACATATTCATTTAAATAAACTGAAATAAAAATATGGTGGCGTGATTTTCTTGATGAACAAATAATATCCATCAGGTATAAGGAATAACTAGTGTATATTAATAAATTGAATAAGTGGGTGTCGTAAACGATGATCGTGTCTAACATAGAGAGGAATAACACATGCATATATTTTGGATGAGAGGAATGTGGATGGGTGGATGTCAACTTATGGATGATGTCAAGAAGGAAAAAAGACTAATTTAGGGAAACAAGATTCACTGTAGATCCTAGTATTCCAGCAAGGTGATTTCAGACATTGGGGGAGCCAATCCACTTCTCTTTCAGTCTCAAGTTTCAATTTTTGACGAACACCAAAAAAAACTTGATGGATCCCAAAATCACCTGATTTCAGTAAGCCTACTTTAACTCCAAGATGAACTTTACCAACGTAATGGGTCTATTTTTATATAAAAGGGTATGGAAGGGCATAGCAGAAAGTGACTAAGCCACCTTAAAATATTTATTTGAAATAGTTAGATCTCTTGATGTTTTGTGTTAGAGATAGTTAGATTTCTTGATATCTTTAAGATAGTTAATATCTTGATTTGAAACTCAATCATTCCTAGCAGCCAGATTTTCTGTCTACTATGCATGTTATCATTATCCTGGCATTAAATCTTTGTATTTTCTAAATAATTTTCAATTATTTCCACATTTTAAGTTACATTTTGAATAATTAATTTTTTGTTAGTCCACATCTTCTACAGGAATAAAACATAAGAAAGCATCAGGAATGGTAGGTCATTATGCCATTGTGATTCGTGCTATCATACTGACAAATTTTTGCAATGACCAAAGTGCTGTTCTTAGCTGTAGCCATGATTGTCTATGGACAATGATTAGCCAAAATATAAATCCGCATAATTTTGATGTGTAGTAGCAAATGAATAGATATATTAAATTTACAAAAAATATTTAATATACATATACTTTAGTTACTTTGTATATATGTAAAATATCTTTCAATACATTTTTAAGAATTTAATTCCAAAATTATATATTTATTGACTTAAAAAGTTTTTTGTATGAATTTTTGTAAATAAATTACATAAAATACTTAATAGTCCATATCAATGCTAATATGGGTGTAAAAATATAGTTTATCCTTTGAGGCTTGATAAGATGCGTATATAATCATTTCAATGCAAATAAACATGGAAATTTTATGATATATCATGTGAGTAGCATGAAAGTAGGTAGAAATGTGATGATGTTTGGAGGACAGAGTTGATTAAATTGATCCCTATGAATCCCTGAATAGTATTATACAAAACTTTAAATCAGGTTTAGTCATGTTGTAGTTGTGTTAAGTGGTCCTTAGACTTGAGAGACCAAAGACATACGTGTAGATGTAAGGTTGTGTTTTAATTATCATCTAAAAGTTCTCATTGGTGGAGTTCCAAATTGGCTTTGCTTGAGTGCACCAAAAATTTGACAAGGATGATTGAGTAGTCAAGATGGAATTGTTGGCCCTTGTTATTAGAGAAGACAAGTCAAGGAAGATGATGTGATGAAGTCGTTGATCCAAGCTGATGGAATATCGGAGAAAAGCTTAGTAATGGAATATCAGATAATGGATGTACCTATGCATTATTAATAAGTAGAAGAGCATAAAGTGGGTGAGATATTTTATGTACACAATAACTGATGATAGTAAGATTATATCAGAGATATGATATAATCCTTAATATCTTATAGATCACAAGGTCTAGCTTGAAGGGGCTAGGATCTCAATCCATAAATTTGATAAAACAGACCTAGATTAATTTATCTGAATGCTTATATATAGTTAATAGATTGGGCATTAAAGGCAATTTTTCAATTTCGATCATTGACTAGTTTGATACATGGGCCTATAGGGTCACAAGTGAACAGAGATTGGGATGCCTAAAGGTGTACTGAAATTTTTAGGGTTATATATATTTAGTAAGTGTAAATTTTATTGGAGAAATCCTTGAATACATAGTCATTGAGGGAATAATTCTCATTTCTCTCCTTGGTTGCCCTCCCCTCTCAATGCTGCAAGGGAAAACAATGATTGCATATAAATATTGAGGATTATTATGAGGAAAAAGGATGTCTAATTTGCCAAGGATTTTGTGGATACATGGGGAGCATAGACAAATTCACATATCAACACATCAGAATAAAAAAATTACAGATCCAATCCATGCAAATTTGATTTGATTAATGTGTTTTGAGTTATTTTAAAGTACCATAAGGATTTCATTTAGCATTAAGTACACAAACGATTGAAGGATTGATAAACCATAATTTAAGTTAAATAAGCCATTTTAAGGTAATGATTTATGCATCAATATTTGTAAAAATTTTGAACTTAGAATAGGGTACGGGTCAAATTGAGAAGAAGCAGGTAATGAGAGAGTAAATTGTAATTAAAAATATATATTTTAGAGATGTATATGTTTTTAAATATTTTCTAAAGACCAAATCAAGGAGACGAAGGAAAACTAGTCAAAATTGTTTGAAATAAATGAAATAAGCATTTATGTTGTTTATAATGATTTATATGGTGTTTAAAAAAAATTTAATTTTTTTTTGGGAAGTAATAAATTTTAAGGACAAATAGAACCTTAGGTCACTCTTTACGCGATGAAATTGCGACAGAAATTAGTAGTGGACCAGAAATGATGTAAATTTTGCTATATTAGGAATTTCTTAGTGTTTTTGATGCATTAGAAAAGTCTTGAATTCTACTTGAACTTTTACCTGCAGAAAGTGGTGGGAAAATTGAAATCAAACATTCAAGAGATCACACAAACCTTCTTGTGATTTTCCCCAAGGGTCAAGGGTGCTCTTTCTCTAGGAATCTTGATCACCCTTGACATTTCTCTCTGACAATCTTTTAGAATAAGAATAGATCAAGGCCTCCAAAAACAAGTTGGACTAGAAATCTAAATTGATATACAAAGAGAGGGGAGAAGAGATTAAATAGAAGTTCCCTAACTCTCTCAGCAATTTGATTTAATTTTAAGAGTTTGACGGGCTAGGATTACATGATTTCCAACCTGGATCCAGGTTCCCTCCTTCCTAGATTTGAAAATAGGCCTTTCAAATTCAAATTGTGGGTTAGTTGCACAAGAAAATTTCTTGTGCATTTAGCCTCATCTTATTATCTATTGGATGACTTAGGTTTTTTACTTTCCTCGCATTTGTATATCAAATTCACCAATTTATTTACTAAGCCCTGTTTTTCAAATAAAACTCCAAGAAGATGTGAGAAATCCAAGTAACTCTAAGAAGTTAAGTGGGGTTAGTCTCAAAAAATTATAAATATATAAAAATAGAGCTTAATAAAATCAATCATAAATTTATCATTGTATCCTCAAATGGTGAATAATGGTAGTGCAAATTAAAAAATATGTGGTAAAAAGGAAGTATAAAAAAATAATTTTATTGATCTAATTTGATGTTATCAAGGAGCATATTAATCACAGCCTAATAACCAAAAAATGAATTTCCATTAGGTGTATGTCCAACATGTATTATGAAATTGAGTTCACACAATATGCCATATCTATCGCGCAGAAGATGGTCAAGTAATGAAGTTGCTGCATGCTTAATGTGGTACATGAATTTTGCATAAAATTAAAGACCTGGTCATGAAAATTTTCATGTTTTTCATTATGTTCTCCATTTTTTCTAAGTGTAATATCAACCTATACCATATTTAATAACATGATGATAATAATTATCTTATTGGCCAACTTAATTAATATATGAAATATATGTGATTGAAAAGCAAATAAGAAATTCTAAATTTTATTTCTTGTTCATTAATATGATGTATTCTACATATTGAAGGTATGGTGCTTATATTGAAGTCCACGAATATATGATCGGACTTAGTGAATTATGATTGGATCATTATGTAAGCATGTGTTCTAAACATTTATATGTCTTTTGGATATAATTCTAAACAATGTTAGTTTGGGTACATTAATAAGTTCACTATGGTAATTGAGTGTTCAAGATGGGATCATCCACCCTTGGTATAAGAGGAGACATATCAAGGAAGACAATGCAATGAAGTCCTTGGCCAAAGGAGTGGAACATTGGAGACGAGTTCTCTAATAATCTCATAACCTATCAGTATTAGCTCGGATGAGTGATTAGGGTTTGACAATTGACCATACCCTAAGTCATCCTAGGAGTTTGAAGTGGAAGAGGCCTATGCGTACAAGGTAATTGATGATATACAAGTTATGTCAGTGAGTTGATGCACACTCCTTTGTATCTTCTAGATCAAGAGGTGTAGCTTGACACACCACAAGGTAAAGACTCAACATATCTATTGGGATAAATATATCTTTCATTAATTAATCTTCATGATGATATAGTTAATTCATATAGAAGGGTAAAAAGGTTATTGGCCACTAGAACAATAAACAATATTGATACATGGGCCTAGAGGGTCATATGTGAATGGCCTTTTGACCGTATGAAGATATACTTAAATTCTGGGGGTTTATGAAAAAAAATCTTAAATTATAAATAGTGGAAGTCCTTGAATGATGTGTTCAGGGCTCTTCCCCTTCTTGTCTCTTCTCCCCTTGTCTTCTCCTCATTCCTGATGTGATCCTGACAATTTAATCCGGATAGTAAAGCAAGAATGGAGCTCGTCGTGAGGAAGTCATAGATGGGAATCATGCTCAGATGATTTGATCATTCATTTTGTTGATGCAGTTTAGATTCTATTCCAAGTCTTCTGCGGAAGGAATTGAATTTGTTTCTTCCACATCAAGTACATAGAACCCAACAGTACAATGAATCTCCACTTCAACATGAGTAATATGTATCATGTCAAGGGGTATCTAAACTTGATAGTCTTAGTGAGCTTAAAAAGTGTTAATGCAAACACAATGATCATTAATGATGCCAATCAATGGCATCTACCATGATCAGATAAAATCTTCTTTGTTTAGTCTCCTTGACGTTAGAGGTACCAAAGGCATTGCAATTTATTAATTAAGGAAACTCTTCTCCCCCTATTCTCCTCATGACATGCTGAAGGTGGGTTTGTCCCACTTGTGATGAAGTCTTCCTAGTGTGAAAAAATTGGTTGGATAAGAGGTAATATTTCATGCCAATTAAAGAAGTATTGGAATATTATGCATAAAAGTGGGGAAGAAGGTATGGGGATCTATTGAGGGCATAATGGCTCACGTTATTTTCTCACATTTCAAAATATAAGGAAGATGATGAAAAATGGCTAGCTACAAGTGAAGGATAATGTAATGCTACCATTTAATTTTACACATGTAACTTTATTATGTTTTTCTCTATACAAAAAAATTCTATGTAGGAACTCTTTTATTATTTCTCATGATTATTTCACATGATATGTATTTTTCTAAAAAAATAAAACACTCATAAATTAATTAGCCACTAAACAGAAAAAAATACATTAAGAACATTATACCAACAACATATTACTCAATATTATATTTCACATATTTCTAGCATACCTATTCATATTTTATTTTATTTATAAATAAACAAAGTGGAAGGATATTTATAATTTTATCCATTTTTATTTAATTTTCATTTTTATAAATATTATACATAATATTTAATATTGAAGGTGTTGGGTTCTATGGCTTGGTTCAGCCATGGAAAACACGTTCCATGGATGCAGAAGCGTGTAGATCGATTCATAATCGATCTTTAAAACAAACCATTGAAAGTACCTTTTTTGGGAACTCATTCCACCCTTGACTTTGTCATTCTGAGATCGTTCTGAAGCCCTTCACACGTCCGACCTCTAGAAGTATCCACGTGATCATTCGGCGCTTGGATCTCTACCTCTTTCTATTCAATTCTTCTTGGAGACTCTCTCCTTGGTTGTTATAAAAAATGAAGAAAGGGAGGGGCTCTCAAATCATGCTTGCATGAGTGCTTAAAATGAGACCCCCTTTTACTCTTTATATTTCACTTAAGATTTTTCTCAAAAACCCTACAAAGTAAAATATATCCACCAATGCCCTAATGACCTTGTGCGTGTGACCCTCTAGGCCCATGTATCATTCTTGATAATAACTTTAGTGGCTCAATAACATTTATTGACCAACCTTATTAGTTAACTATATCAACATAAAGATTAATTATATAAGGATCAATTTAACCCAATCGATATGTTAAGTTTCTAGCTCGTGGGGTGCTAAGCTGCACCTCATGCTCTAGAAGATACCGAGTAGTCTCAAACTCTCTCATGGAACGTTTACTGTCATCGGTTACCGTATATGTATAATCCATCATCTGCGCGAGACTCTCGAATGACTTAGGGTATGGTTTATCGTCAAACCCTAATCAATCATTCAAGTAGTACTGATGCCTAACGGAGATCATTGGAGAATGCCTTCTCTAATATCCTCACTACATTGCCCAGGGATTTTTCTGCATCTTCTTCCTCAAGTCATTCTCCTCTTATACCGAGGGCGGATGATCCCATCTTGACCACTCAATCATCTCCGTAAGCTTCTTACTACTTCCGATCTATAACTTATTTGAATCCCATGATTAGAAGCTCATAAGTCATAGTCAAAATGTAGTCTTCCACTCACTAGATGTCCTTGGTGTCTCAGGTCAGTGGATCACTAATACAATCGTGACTTGAATCAACCTGATTGATGTTTAGATATCATACCATTCAGGGATTTGTACGAATCGATTCAGAGAACTCTTTCTCTGAAGAACACCCACTATATGTCCTTAGTGTCCCCACACTAATAGCCACATGATCAACAATACTTCTCGTATGAGTAGGATCAGCTAGTGTTGTTGTATCCATATAATTTGATGTCCGTCTCGACTATCCATCGAATAGAAATATTTGGAATACGTGTTTAAAGATTAGTGATCACTGTACTATGATCTCATCATAATTTACAACGTCATTGCATGTATTCATGGACTTCATTATAAACATCACACGGAATAATAATAGACACAAATATTTTATTTAATGAACTTAAATAAACATGGTAGTGTGAGTGGCATCACATAATTTCCATCAGAAGGTACAACATTGGTCATCCTGAAATTGCATTCATTTCAGTGTATTACTCTTTGAAATCCAAAATGGCTTACTCAACCTTTGGGAATTTTTTCATATGCTGTTAAAAGTGTGTTGGGTTTTCTAAACCATGGCAAAAATCATAAAAATATCATAGTAAAAATCATTTAAACCATCATCTTTAAAATATGACCATATTAAATTATTATTAGAACAATTATGTTAAGATAAAAATTTTCTCAAATTAAAATTTTAATAGGAGAAAATAATATAAAATACACATCCCCATGCTCCATCCCACGATATGGCAACCTGACTTGTCCTGTCTATAGGTAGGGTAATGTCTCTCTCCTGGACCTCTTACATCTCTTCTCTCTCTCTCTCTCTTCCTCCCTCATCTGCTCACAGTTTATTATTCCCTTCTTATCCTTCCCAACCCTTCATCTCTCACCATCTGTTTATCTCTGTTGCTTCCTCTGCTTCTCTAATTCTATTTCCGTCCTCTTCCTATCTCTCTCTTTCTAATTCCATCTCTTGTTATCAATCCTTCCCTGTCACTAGTCCTCATCTCCCTATCTCTTAGTCCCGCTTATTCTATGGTTTTATCTTACCTCTCTCTAATTCTATCTACCTCATTCACATCCCCCACCTCTCTCCAATCCTATCTCCTTCTATCTTTCTCTCTCCCTCCCTCCCTCTCTCTCTCTCCAATTGTATATCCCTTCATCTCACGGTCTCCTTCTCACTCTCACTCATCTCTAGTTATATCTCTCTGACTCTCCATCCCTCTGTCTTCTCCCTTTCCCTTACACATATTTTCTATTGCTGATTCTCCCTCACACACTCCCTCCATCTACTTCTGTCTCTATCTCTCTCACTCTCACTCTAACTTTATCTCCCCCATTCCTCCCTCCCCTTTATGTTGTTCCCACTCCCTTTCTCTAATTATGTGTTTTGTAAGATAAACCTCACAAATTAGTTTGTAATACATGAATCCTTGCATTTCAATTTATGAAAAAAAACTCATATTTGGTCTGATGAATTGAGTTCATAAATAATATTGTAGGTTTATCTTTTAATGCTCACTTTTTAGCATTTTTTCTCATTACGAACTTTAAATATGATCTTGGATTTTCTACTTTCACATTGACATTGACTAGTAGACTGGATGGCCTACACTTGACTGATCCAGTCATTGACTGGACCCTGATAGAACAGAACCTTAGGTATAGGTTTAGGTTTTTTCTAAAACCTAAAGTTTAAGAAAGAGAGATCAAGGGAGGAAAAAAAAGAAAGATAAAAATTATGAGGTAAATAAAGAAGCAAATAAATAGAGAGTGAAGCCATGAAAAGAGGGAAACAAATAAGGAGATAGAAATATAAGACAAGGTAGAGAAAGAAAGATGGAGAGAGAAAGTAAGAGAATTTAGAGAATGAGATAGACATCAAGGTGAGAGAAGAGGGCGAGAGATAAAGTAAGACAGAGACTGAGAAAAACAGTGAGATAAGAGAGAAACAAAGGGAGAGAGAGAAACTTTGAGTGAAGAGAGATAAACAGAGAAAAACAAAGAAAGAGAGAAACAAACAAAAAAAGACGCATAGAGAAACATTGAGAGAAAAGAAACAGAGAATGTGGCTAAAAAGTGCATTCAGGACAGTAAAACAGCCAGTGATGCCACACCTTCATCTGACTTCATTCTTTCTTCGACCGCTTCAGCAACAACCAAATAGTGAGAAAAGGAGATATCCGATCATGATTGGGTCGCGTCCATGCGGTTTGATTTTGATCACACTCTTAAGCTGATCCTATCAGATCAAACTTTCTGATACACCCAATCTTGGTGGATAAAAGAAAAAGACAAAATTCTCCAATGCTAAGTTTCCATGTGTCAAAGTTAACTGCCACATGTCTAAGATTGTTGATCCAACCGACCAATCAGTTGATCAATCTGAATGACCAATCAATTGATCCGAATGAATTCTGACCACTAGAGGAAGAGAGGGATAGGGATGGAAGAAAGATTATGAATGTCAGTTATCAGAGGATTAGTTATCATCTAGATCATCATCTTCTATTAATGACATACGTGTAGACATTTCCCGTCTCTCTCTCTCTCTCTCTCTCTCTCTTCCCCTTTTATTTTCTCTCTCCTCACTCAGCCATTGTCTTTGAATTTTGTCCTCCAACTATTCTTTCTCTCTCTCTCTTCTATCCAGTCTTTCGTTCTTTCAACCAACTACCATCCTTGACTATTCTACCACTCTCTTCCCCCACTAATTCTTTCTCTGCCTTTTTTTCTCTATAACTGCCATATTTGACTTTTCTCAAAACCTCTCTCTTTACTTTTTCCCAGTCTTTTTCCACATACACTATTGTTCCTATCTTTTCTCAATGCCACTCTATTAACCATTCATGTTTCATTTTCTTTTGCAAGTGCATGTATTCTTTCACTTTAACAGGGCCATAAGCCTGAATGTGAGAACACCTTTCGCTTGACGTATGTTGTGAAGTATTATTCCTTTGGAGATGAGTGATATTCTGGTGATAACAGCAGCAAAAGTGACCAAAGTGGCATCCACAATCATCTCATCATCTTCCATATCGATCGGCTCCTATTGGTTCCCTCTCTCCCTTTCTTCAATACCTTGTTGTCTTCCTTAATACTCCAGACATTTGACCCGTAATATCATTGATGTCACATCTACCTCTCACCCTTCATTCTCCATCTCGCCTCTCATTTGCTCCCATTCTGATATCTTTATCCCCTCTCTCTACTTATCCCATCTATCTTGTCAGTTCACATTCAGCCCTTCTCTTCAAAAATTAAACCTTTCTCATGCTTCATGTGATCATCTTCTCTTGTCAACATGATTATTTTACTCCGAGGTAAGAGTAACAATGTCAATCAAGGACATTCATTATCAGAACAACCAACTATTGGCTCCCTTCTGCGAGGTACCTTGTGATGCCAAAAATTTGAGATAATTGTTTGTTAACAATTATTTTTTATTTTCTCTGTGTAGCTGTGTGAACTCGTGGTTCCCTTGTTTTAAACTTTGATTGGGAATTCTCGAACATATATTTCCATTAAAGCATAGATATTATAGTCATTCCCCTTGTTGTCATTTCTTAGTCCCTAGCTCACTGATCCAGGCCCATTCGAAAAAATTAAACACATCCAGATCAACCTCAGTGTACATTTTATAAATATTACTTGACGGTAATAAACATTTGCACAAATCTGCTTGCTTGTCCCACATCATCCACGTTTTGGCATTGTCACCATTCTATCGTCAGTCCCGTTCAGTCATTTGTTTGTGACAAAAATAATGGAATCAACTCTCTCTTTCCATATTTGAAACTTTCTTGGTCTCTTTCCCTCTGTTCCTCTCCTCATTCTTCTGTCATCTGAACTGGATGATAGATGACTGATGAGAAATGACTCCCTATCTCTCAAACTCTCTTGCTCTCTTTCTCTCTCCATCATCCGTCACCATCAGTCATCGGTCATATCAAATGGATGACTGATGGCGGAAATGGCTCCCTCCCTCTCTAAAACTCTCTCGCTCTATTGCCCTCTTTCCTCTCTATCACCATCAGTCACCTGTCATGTCATATCGGACAGATGACTGATGACTGAAAATGAAAATGACTCTCTCACCTCTTTCCCTCTGTCCCTCTCCATCTTCGTTGTCATCAGCCACCAATCATGTTGGAGGAATGACTGATGGCTGACAATTGACGAAAGAAATGATTTTCTCTCTCACACTCTTTCTGTCTCTGTCATCCATCATCATCAGTCCTCCGTCATTTTTGAACAGATGACTGATGACAGAAATGACTCCTTTTGATGAGAAATGCTTAGCATTTCCCTCTCTCGTTTTCTCTGCTTTTCTTTTCTCTCTCTCTCCTCACTCAGCCATTTTCTTTGACTTTTATTCTACACCTATTCTATTTCTTTTTATCTGCTTTCTCATTCTCTTAACTGCTCACTATTATTGACTATTCCTCTACTCTGTTCCCTCTCTAATTTTCTCTCTCTCTTCCCTATAACTTCCAAATTGACTTCTCTTATAACTTATGTCCCTCACCTTTCTCCCACGACTTTCTCCACAGATCCCACCTCTCCTCTCTACCACTTTCTCTTAAACCGCCCACTGTTTATTTGCTTTGTAACTGCATGTTTTCTTTTCCTTTGAAAGGGCTATGAGCTT